>NC_057801.1:177393187-177993187 GCF_018294505.1 Triticum aestivum
AGCAGCTCGGGCGGCGGCGGCGGTGGAGCGGGCTGCAGCGGCGGGGCGACTTGGGGAGAGGAGGGGGTGGCGTTGGCGGTATATAAAGGAGCTCGGGGGGTCTCCTGCCTTGGGAGAGGGGGCGACGGGGCGAGGCCGACCCGGACTCCTGCGAGAGTCTAACGCCCGCACGAGAGACGAAGGCGGTGCGGGGCGGATGGGTCGGCTGGGTTTCGGCCCACTCGGTCCGAACTCTTTTTTTAAAATAAATTTCGCCTTAGAGAAAAATCCTAAATAAATACTAAAATATTCTAAAATTGCAGAAACAATTTTCAATGTCCAAACCTATTATTTAGGACAAGATGAACATTTTTCTGGACTAAGCTTCAATTTTAAAAAATGCAAGTTTTCTCTAATTCAAATAAAACAACAATAAAATACAAATAAGATACTAATTTGATTTTAAAATTCTCTCTCCAATATTTCTTTTAGTTTGAAGAAGTCATATTATCTTCTCTCATTTATTTTTATTATTGGAAATATTTAGAGAGAAAAATATTAAAATCAAATTGATCCTATTTTTAAATTTGCAATAAATTCAAATATGAATTTTGTGAAACCTCCAACTCTCTCCTTGCGTCCTTGAGTTGCTTAAGATTTCTAGGATCACAACCAAAATGCAAAAATAAAAACGATATGCATATGATGATGTACGTATAACATCCAGATTGAAAATTGGGATGTTACAAACCTACCCCCCTTAAGATGAATCTCGCCCTCGAGATTCGGGTTGGTCAGCAAAAAGGTTCGGGTGGTCTTTGCGAAGATCTTCTTCTCGCTCCCAGGTGGCTTCCTCCTCGGTATGGTGGCTCCACTAAACTTTGCAAAACATGATAACCTTGCTGCGAGTAACACGACTGGAAAACTCAAGAATTTTGACTGGCTTCTCTTCATAGGTCAGATCACTATCCAACTGAATTGCTTCCAGTGGCACTATATCTCTCAGAGGAATATCGGCCATCTCTTCGTGGCACTTCTTTAGCTGGGAAATGTGAAACACATCATGAACTCCTGACAATCCTTCGGGCAATTCCAACTTGTAGGCAACTTCTCCGATGCGTTCCAAAACTCTGTATGGTCCCACAAAACGTGGTGCTAGCTTTCCCTTTACTCCAAAACGTTTAACTCCTCGAAGTGGGGACACACGAAGATATGCTCTGTCTCTGACTTTGTAGACTATCTCCTTGCGTTTAGTATCCGCATAACTCTTCTGCCTGGACTGGGCTACCTTGAGTATTTCTCGAATCAACTTGACCTTCTTTTTAGAGTCTCTGATTAAGTCTGCTCCGAACAACTGTCGATCTCCAACTTCATCCCACAATAACAGTGTCCTGCACCTCCTTTCGTACAAAGCTTCGAAAGGGGCCATCTTCAAACTGGCTTGATAACTGTTGTTATAAGAGAACTCTGCATAGGGCAAATTATCATCCCAACTAGATCCATAATCTAGCGAACAAGCTCTCAACATGTCCTCCAGAATATGATTGACTCTCTCAGTCTGTCCATCTGTCTGTGGATGAAAGGCTGTACTGAACTCTAGCCTGGTACCCAAAGTTTCATGCAACTGATACCAAAACTTTGAAGTAAACTGTGTTCCTCTATCTGATACAATAGTCCTCGGAACTCCATGAAGACATACGATCCGGGTCATGTATATCTTTGCCAACTTAGCACTTGTATAAGTTGTCTTCACCGGGATGAAATGGGCTACTTTCGTTAAACGATCTACTACAACCTAGATAGAATCATAGCCTGAACAAGTCCTGGGTAATCCAGTGATAAAATCCATGCCAAGTTTATCCCACTTCCATTCGGGTATCAGCAATGGCTGTAGCAATCCTACTGGCTTCTGATGCTCTGCCTTAACTCTCTAACATACATCACATACTGCTACATACTCGGCAATATCCTTCTTCATTCCTGTCTACCAAAAACTTTCCTTCAAATCCAGATACATCTTAGTGTTGCCTCCTGATCTCAGGGTCATTAGGCAAGTATATACAATCCTCCTGAAGAATCAACTTCCTGATCTCAGGGTCATTAGGCACATATATACGATCCTCAAACCATAAGGTGTCGTGCTCATCCTCACGAAATCCTTTAGCCTTTCCTTTACTCATCCTTTCCTTTATCTCAGCAATCTCCTTGTCCGTCTTCTGGGCTTATTTGATCTTACCCAACAAAGTGGACTGAATATCCAATGCTGCAACATAACCTCTTGGAACTATCTCCAAGCATAGCTCCCGAAGATCAGCTGCTAACTCCTTAGGTAAACCTCCAATTATGAGCGTGTTAAGATGACTCTTGCGGCTCAACGCATCTGCTACGACGTTGGCCTTTCCTGGATGATAATGCAATCTCATATCATAATCCTTTATTAGCTCCAACCATCTCCTTTTCCTGAGATTTAATTCGTTCTGCGTGAAGATGTAATTAAAACTCTTATGATCCGTGTATACATCACAACGGTTTCCAATGAGAAAATGTCTCCATGTCTTGAGCGCATGCACTATGGCTGCTAACTCCAAATCATGCGTAGCATAATTCATCTCATGAGGTCGAAGCTGTCGTGAGGCATATGAAACAACTCTTCCTTCCTACATAAGTACACCTCCAAGTCCTCGACGTGAAGCGTCGCAATACACTTGGAAATCCTTACGTTGGCCTGGGAGAATCACACTGGGGATATAACCAAATGTTTCTTCAACTCCTGAAAACTGGCCTCACAATCCTCAATCTATTTAAACTTGGTTCCCTTCTTCAATAACTCCGTCATGGGCCTTGCAATCTTGGAGAAATTCTAAATAAATATCCGGTAATAACCTGCGAGTCCAAGAAAACTTCTGATCTCTCCAACTGAGGTGGGAGCCAACCATTTAGTGACAGAAGCAACCTTGGTAGGGTCTACTGCTATTCCTTCTCTGGATATAACATGTTCGAGAAATCTGACTTCCTTCAACCAAAACTCACATTTGCTGAACTTGGCATACAATTGATGTTCTCTGAGCTTCTCGAGAACGAAACGCAAATGCTCCTTATGCTCTTCTTCATTCTTCGAGTAGACAAAAATATCATCAATGAACACCAGGACGAACATATCCAAAAACTCCATGAACACCTTGTTCATCATACTCATAAAATAGGCAGGGGCGTTAGTCAAACCAAATGACATAACTGTATACTCATATAGCCCATACCTCGTGGTAAAAGTTGTCTGAGGTATATCCTGCTCTCGGATCTTCAACTGGTGATAACCTGATCAAAGATCGATCTTGGAGAAAACTTTAGCTCCTTGCAGTTGGTCAAACAAATCATTGATCATCGGCAGAGGGTATTTGTTCTTGATCGTCACCTCATTCAGCGCACGATAATCAACAACCATCCTCAAAGATCCATCCTTCTTCTCAACTAGAAGCACTGGGGCTCCCCAAGGTGATGAACTTGGTCGAATGTAACCCTTTTCCAGTAACTCCTTAATCTGCTTCTTAATTTCCTCCAGATCCTTTGCGGGCATCCGGTACAGTCTCTTGGATATTGGTCCGGTGCCTGGCAAAAGCTCAATCAAAAACTCAAAGTCTCGATCTGGTGGCATGTCTGGTAACTCTTCCAGAAATACGTCGGGATAATCCTTCACCACTGGTACTTCCTCATGTATAACTCCTGATAAGGAATTCACATGAGTCCTCCTCGGCGCATGCCTGGATACATACTTCATCCTCTTTTCTTCTGGGGTGGTGAGAAGAATTGATTTACTAGTGCAATCAATGTTTCCCTCAAACTTGGATAGCGAATCCATGCCTAGTATCACATCCAGTCCTTGTGACTCCAGAATAATCAGGTCGTTGGGGAAAACATGTCTACCTTTGGTTACTGGCAACTGGTAGCATCCCCTACTAGCCATATACTCTGCTCCTGGGGAACTTACTAACATAGGTGACTTAAGGGCTACTGTTGGCAATTTATACTTATCCACAAATCCCCTTGATATGAATGAATGTGTAGTATCGAAAAGAACAGGTGATGTAAATGCATGAATCAAAAACTTCCGACAATTGCATCGGGTTGGTCCTCAATCTCCTCCACACTGACGTGGTTCATGTGACCTTTGGTTAAGGGGTTGGGCTTCTTGGCAAAACCTCCATTCCCATTTTCATTATTGGCTTCAGGACAATCATTGGCATAATGTCCGGTCTTCTGGCGCTTGAAACAAGTAATGTGGCTCAGATCCATCTTGGCTGGTGTTGAGGTGTTGGAACGGTTCTGACTGTTGCTTCCTCCATTCCCGTTGCCTTTCTTGGGGCCATTGTGGTTGTGCAAACTTGCTCCGTTGTGTGTGGGTGTTGGGGAACGTAGCAGAAATTCAAAATTTTCTACGCATCACCAAGATCAATCTATGGAGATACTAGCAACGAGAGAGAGGGGAGTGCGTCTTCATACCCTTGAAGATCGCGATGCGGAAGCGTTACAAGAACGCGGATGAAGGAGTCGTACTCGTAGCGATTCAGATCGCAGTTGATTCCGATCTAAGCGCTGAACAATGGCGCCTCCGCGTTCAACACACGTGCAGCCAGATGACGTCTCCCGTGCCTTGATCCAGCAAGGGAAGAGGGAGAGGTTGGGGAAGACTCCGTCCAGCAGCAGCACAACGGCGTGGTGGTGGTGGAGGAGCATGGCACTCCAGTAGGGCTTCGCCAAGCACCGCAAGAGACGAGGAGGGAGAGGGGTAGGGCTGCGCCAAGATGGAGATGTTCTCATGTCTATGGAAGCCCCAAACCCCCACTATATATAGGGGGAGGGAGGGTGTCGGTGTCAAAACCGGCGGATCTCAGGTAGGGGGTCCCGAACTATGCGTCTAGGCGGATGGTAACAGGAGACAAGGGACACGATGTTTTTACCCAGTTTCGGGCCCTCTCGATGGAGGTAAAACCCTACTCCTGCTTGATTGATATTGATGATATGGGTAGTACAAGAGAAGATCTACCACGAGATCAGAGAGGCTGAACCCTAGAAGCTAGCCTATGGTATGATTGTTGTTCGTCCTACCGACTAAAACCCTCCGGTTTATATAGGCACCGAAGAGGGTTAGGGTTACACAGAGTCGGTTACAATAGTAGAAGATCTACATATCCGTATCGCCAAGCTTGCCTTACACGCCAAGGAAAGTCCCATCCGGACACGGGACGAAGTCTTCAATCTTGTATCTTCATAGTCTAGGAGTCCGGCCAAAGGCTATAGTCCGGCCAAAGGCTATAGTCCGGCCATCCGGACACCCCCAAATCCAGGACTCCCTCAATAGCCCCCGAACCAGGCTTCAATGGCGATGAGTCCGACGCGTAGATTGTCTTCGGCATTGCTAGGCGGGTTCTTCTCCAAATCCTGTGTACCTATTGAATAGCGTCCGGCTTCATATAAACATTGAGTTCCTCGGCTTCCACGCCCAATAATGGCTGTCTTCCACGTGTTGAACGAATGTGAAAAGTTAGGGTATTTTTTACTTTTACCCCCTGGCTGCGCAAATGAGCTACCTATAAAAGAGACGAGGATCTAGATCTGAACCAGACCATCCTCCCTTCGCGAGCATTCATCAGAGCGCACCTGACAGAAATCCATTCCATCATGGACAGTCGTCGCGGCTCCTCTTCTCGCCCTCCCAGTCCTCATCCTGGAGATTGGGAGAGATGCTCCGTCCCGCACAGTGAGCTAGTGGCGCTCCAAACCAAGGGATTTCTTCCCCCAGCTTTCATGGTCCCGGTTCGAGCCAGACTCGCCACCTACAAGGGCGGAAAGCAAGCAGAGAGCGTCCCCAGCCCCTCCAAAGGAGAGCGGGTATGCCTTATCTCTTATTTGATAAGAGGGCTCGGATTTCCAATTCATCCGCTTCTCCAGGGGCTCCTGGAGTTCTACAGCCTCCAGTTGCACAACCTTATGCCTGCCTCCATTTTGCATATTGCGGGCTTCGTGGCCCTTTGCGAGCTGTTTTTGGGTATTGTGGCTCATTTTGCGCTGTGGAAAAAACTGTTCTGCCTTGTGCCCCGTTCTCAAGAGAGGTCGATATATCAAGTGGGCGGAGCCGAACTATGGCGCATCGCCGGGACCGGATATCTATCCGGAACCCCGAAGAAGGCATCCGAAGACTGGCCTTCGGCATGGTTTTATATATAAGATGTCCCCCTGCCGGACCCTATTCGAGTCGGCCTCCCTGAGTTTAACAACGCCCCATTGAAGAAATGCCTAAGCTGGCGTCTATGGAGCCCTCAGAAGGAAAACATCAAGGACGTCCTTTACCTGATGAACCGGATAAGATTGTTAGCTCATTCCGGACTGACCATGATCGGGGTCATGGCCACATGCATTATGCGGGGGGTGCAGCCGCTCCAGTATAGAGGCCACCCCATGTGGGATTTCAACGGGGAGGATGATGCCACCCGCTGCGGCCGCAAGGGGCCGGGATCGGTCGCTGATCTGATGAAGATCTTGTCCGCATTGTAAAAGGGAGAAGAGGAGGAATTTCTCCGCGTCAATCCACAGAATGGATTTTCTATGTACAATCCTCCGAGTTGGGTAAGCGGACATTTCTTTTTGCCTATCCGATACATATTCCCGTAGTCAAATATCTCATTTTGTGATTTCGGCGCAGGAACTGCGCTAGGCCGTAAAGGACATAAACAGCCCGCCTCCACAACCCGAGGATCCGGAACGGTCCCTCGATCCGACCTCCCAAGAGGATCCAGATATATCGGTGGAGCTGATAGATGGGGTATTTCACCAACTGAGCATCGATAATGCCTTGGTCGCCATTACGGCCGACTACCCCGGATTACTTCCCGCCTCGCAGGTAATTGAGACCGAAGTCCCAATACTTTGAAAATGACCCATTCGTGCGTGTTTTTGATCACTGTATACCGATGGCACTTTGCAGGGGGCGCCCTTAAGGCAAAAGACCGAGCTTGCGGCGGCTAGCCGACAAGGGGCAGCACATCCTAGCGGGCTAAAAAGAAGTGCGGTCCGGATCGAAACTCCGGCGCAACGGTATGGCATGTCACCTCATTCCTCGGCTTTATTCCTGGGAGGCATACTAACGCCCGTGCCTTTTCAGGAGGAAGAACGCTCGCCGGACTGTATCCGGAGAGGTTGCCAATCAATCCTCCACTCGCCAGGCTCCAGAAGCGGAGGCGAACACAGGGCATGTGTCGGATGTTCCTCCGACAGAGGATGCCGACAGGTTATCTGCCACCAATTCCGAGGTGGAGAGTGCCATGAATCACAGGCGCCGCCGGACTGTTCTTCGTGACGCATGTATCTCCCTAGAGGCCTTGGATGCCTTTAATTCGGGAGATGTGCACCTCCGTGCCGCTCAAAATGGTCTAGCCAGAGCCACGGAGCAGTACGTAAAAGACATATGGGTGAGAAAATTTGACAGTTATATATGCCAGTAGCCCCCGAGACTTGAAATAGTTAGAATAACTAATTTAAGGATCATTTATTGTGCAGGATCTTATGGAAAAGAATACCCAACTGTCCCAGGAGCTGGAGGAGTGCAAAGCCCAACTTGAGACCGCACTAGCCGCAGCGGGGGAAGCCAAAGAGACCCCCTCTGGTAATATATGCTTCAAAAGATAAGTAATTTGTGAAGTGCGGCGTGTGTATAAGTCTGACAATAATATTGCAGATGGCGCCGGGGTAGATTCGGACAAGCAACAGCTCCTGTGTTGGTTAAAGGCCGGCGAGAATGTGCTTACAAGGGTGAGGCAGGAGAAAAAAAATCTCCAAGATGCTAACACCCAGCTGGGTGAGGAACTAAAAGATGTTCGTGCCCAGCTATCTGACTCCGTTAAGGAGAATCGACGGCTTTGACGCGGCATTTTTAGTAAGTGCTTGAACGAACTTTGAAAAAGAGTTCGGCGAGGAAGTGGACTAACAGAGTTATGTCTGTAGGTATGCTCACAGCCGTCCTGCAGAGGAAATGCCCGGTTCTATGGGTGACCTTCTTCCCGATCTCTTGCAACTACACGAACGAGTTCGGCAGGTGATGAAAGGCGTCGCCCAGGCCTTGTGGCCATCTGTCTCCCTGCCCGATGGCCTTGAAGAGCTTACAAAGAGGCTTCAGGGAGCGCGGCAGCGCTTCCGCTTATGGAAGATATCGGCCTTCCATCAAGATGCCAGGGAGGCCTGGGCCATGGTGAAGACTTGGTACACGAAGGCAGACCCAAACCACATGGCCGAGGTCGGACCTGTGGGGCCAGATGGGAAGGAGATCCCTGTGAGCTTAGTGTACGGCCAAGTAGAATTGGCCGCAAAGTATTCCCAACAGGACTGTAAACTAGACAGCCTACTGGATGACATTGAAGAGGAATATGCCCAGTCAAGTTGACTATGTAATTTAAGATGACATGTAAAATGCCTTCTAGCCGGATTGTAGATCGTTTGTCATAGCGGACCTTTTCGCTTCAACCTCGGGACCCAATAGTCCGGAGTGTGTCCGAATACCCTCACGGTTATATAAGAACCGGGGCATGCATGGAGATCAGGCGTAGGGGTCATTAGTGCTGTATCAGACAAGTGCCCAACTAGTTATGTTATATTACATGGTTAGTAAGAAACATCTTCCAGGGAGAATAGTTCAGTTAGGGGTTCCTTTCCCTGGGGGGCATGCCCTAAAGTGCATGTCCGGACTGCAAAAAAAGCAGAAAAACATCTAGGGGCAGATAAATAAATAGATAAGAAATCGTCTTTTAGTTCACCGACCGAATATTCCCTTAAGAACGCTAGCTTTCGGCTTCACCCAGTCTGAGGTACACGTCCGGCTGACCCGGCAGTAACAATCGTAGAGGTGCTCCCTTTACCGCCTAGCCGAACAATCGGGAACGTAGGGGTAAGCACAGGAGCCAGGAAAGCCAGCTTGGCCAAAACTTAAGTCATATTGATGCATATAATGGTGAATAAAAGGTTCATGTGGAAGTGTGACACATGTGTTGGGCATGAAGCCCGTAAAAATAAGCTTCTGTTAAAGAAGCCCCCAGGTATAATGAGCGCGGATAGCGCGTCAAGTGTGTGCGAACAATGCGCAAACAAGCTTTCAAAGGCTGTAATAGGAAAATGGGGGAGAAGGAGAGAAACAGAAGATAGCTAGTATGTAAAATATAGACGGAGGGAGGAGACGAACTCAAAATCCGGCGCTAGGCGTAGAATCTTCAGAGACGGGCTGCGTTCCATGGGTTCGACTCGAGTCGGTTATCTGATGCATCCCACAGACGGTACGCTCCACCGGTCAGGACTTGGTCAATGATAAAGGGACCATTCCATTTGGGCTTGAGTTTGCCCTTTTTCTTGTCCGGCAAACATAGAACTAACTCGCCAACGTTGTAAGTTTTGGCCTATACTTCTCTGCTTTGATATCTTCGAGCTTGCTCTTGATAGAATGTGGAATGGGCTTTTGCCACTTCATGCTCCTCCTCCAATGCGTCCAAACTGTCCTGCCGATCGATCCCGGCTTCTCTTTCTTCGTACATGCGCACGCGAGGTGAGTCATGAATTATGTCACAGGGCAGAACTGCCTCTGCATCGTATACCATAAAGAATGGTGTAAATCTGGTGGTGCTATTCAGAGTGGTCCGCAGCCCCCAGAGTACGGAGTCGAGCTCCTCTACCCAGTGCATGTTAGATTCCTTGAGGGACCGCACTAATCTGGGTTTGATGCCGCTCACGATTAGACCATTTGCTCGCTCGACTTGACCGTTAGTTTGAGGGTGATAGACTGAAGCATAGTCGAGCTTGATGCCCATGTTTTTGCACCAGAGTTTGACCTCGTCGGCCGTAAAGTTTGTGCTGTTATCAGTGATGATGCTGTGGGGGACGCCGTAACAGTGTATGACCCCTAATATGAAGTCTTTCACCGGTCCGAATTCGGCCGTCTTAACAGGTCTGGCCTCTATCCACTTGTTGAATTTATCCACCATGACCAGTAGGTATTTTTGCTTGTTGGTTCCTCCTTTAATGGGTCCAACCATGTCAAGCCCCCAGACCGTGAAGGGCCAGGTTATGGGTATAGTTTTGAGGGCGGTGGGTGGCATGTGGCTTTGATTAGCAAAGAGCTGGCAACCGACGCATCGTTGGACTAAGTCCTGAGCATTTGCCCGGGCCGTCGGCCAATAAAATCCTGTACGGAAGGCCTTGCCTACAAGGGCCCGGGCTGCAGCGTGGTGCCCGCCGAGTCCGGCATGAATTTCAGCCAGGAGATTCCGCCCTTCCTCTTCGGAGATACTCCTTTGAAGGACTCCGGTTGTGCTTTTCTTATAAAGCTCTCCCTCATGGACCTTATAAGCTTTAGATCGCCGCACTATGCAGCGGGCCTCGTTTTGGTCCTCGAGAAGTTCCTGCCTGGTTAGGTAGGCTAGGAATGGTTCCGTCCACGGGGCAATGACTGCCATTAATAGGTGGGCTGAGGATGTTACTTCGTTGGCTGAACCGTCAATTGTGTCAGAATGTTCGGTGTCGGGCAGTGCGGTTGGGTCCGGATTATTATTTCTGAATTCCCCCTCCCATAGTACAAATGGCTTGAACAACCTCTCTAGGAAGATGTTGGGAGGGACGGCATCGCGCTTTGCGCCCATGCATGCCAATACGTCTTCTGCCTGGTTGTTATCCGAGGCTATATGGTGAAATTCGAGCCCCTCAAACCGAGCTTACATTTTTAGGACAACATTGCGATAAGCTGCCATTTTCGGAGCCTTGGCATCAAAGTCTCCATTTATTTGGGATATCGCGAGGTTCGAGTCCCCGCGCACCTCTAGGCGCTGAATGCCCATGGAGACTGCCATCTGGAGGCCATGTAGAAGGGCCTCATATTCGGCTGTGTTGTTGGAGTCCGTATACATTATCTGGAGTACGTATTGAACCGTATCTCCGGTTGGGGATGTCAGAACGACGCCAGCCCCCAGACCAGCCAACATTTTGGAGCCGTCAAAGTGCATGATCCAGTTGGAATATGCGCCGTACTCTTTAGGGAGTTCGGCTTCAGTCAATTGGGCGACGAAGTCGGCCAAAACTTGCGACTTAATAGTTCGCCGTGGCTTATAGGTTATGTCAAATAGGAGGAGCTCAATGGCCCATTTGGCAATCCGGCCCGTTGTGTCGCGGTTGTTTATAATGTCATTAAGAGGTACTTCGGAGGCTACTGTTATCGAACACTCTTGAAAGTAGTGTCGCAGCTTCCGGGATGCCATGAACACCGCGTACGCTATCTTCTGATAATGCGGGTACCGTGACTTGCATGGAGTTAGGACCGTGGACACGTAGTAAACTGGGTTTTGAAGGGGGAACTTGTGTCCGTCCGTTTCTTGTTCGACAACGAGCACCGCGCTCACCACTTGATGAGTTGCCGCGATATATAATAGCATTGGTTCGCCTATGTTGGGCGCGGCCAGGACCGGATTTGTTGCCAATATGGCTTTTATATCTTTGAGTCCGGCTGTGGCGGTATCCGTCCACTCGAAGTGTTCGGTGCGTCGGAGGAGGCGATAAAGGGGTAGTGCCTTTTCTCCTAAACGGGAAAAAAAGCGGCTTAAAGCCGCCACGCATCCCGTCAATTTTTGTATTTGTTTGAGGTCCTTTGGGATATCCAATTGTGACAGAGCTCGGATCTTGGCTGGGTTTGCTTCAATTCCTCTACCGGATACAATGAAGCCCAAGAGCTTTCCGGCCGGTACGCCGAAAACACATTTTTCTGGGTTAAGCTTAACGTCATATGTTCGGAGATTATCGAACGTGAGCCTCAAATCATCTACTAGAGTTTCGACGTGCTTGGTTTTGACGACCACATCGTCTACGTATGCCTCCACTGTTTTGCCGATCTGGTTTGCCACACATGTCTGAATCATGCGCTGATATGTTGGGCCGGCGTTTTTGAGCCCAAAGGGCATTGTGTTGAAGCAGAATAGGCAGTATGGGGTGATGAATGCCGTTGCGGCCTGGTCGGCCTCTGCCATCTTAATTTGGTGGTAGTCGAAGTATGCGTTGAGGAAACACAATGAATCGTGTCCTGTGGTAGCATCGATAATTTGATCGATGCGGGGGAGGAGGAAGGGATCCTTTGGGCAAGCCTTGTTGAGGTCCTTAAAATCGACGCATAGGCGCCAGGATTTTTCCTTCTTTGGTACCATCACCAGGTTTGCTAGCCAGTCCGGATGTTTTATATCTCTGATGAATCCGGCCTCCAATAATTTGGCTAGCTCCTCTCCCATGGCCGGTCTCTTGGGTTCGGAGAAACGCCGAAGATCCTATTTGACTGGCTTGAATCCTTTTAGGATGTTTAGGCTGTGCTCGGCCAGCCGGCGTGGGATTCCTGGCATGTCTAAAGGGTGCCAGGCAAAGATGTCCCAATGTTCACGTAGCAATTCTCGTAGTTCGGCGTCCACATCAGGGTTTAATTGTGTCCCAATGGAGGTCGTTTCTGTAGGGTCCGTTGGATGGACTTGGAATTTGACTATTTCGTCCGCTGGTTTAAAGGAGGTGGACTTGGATCTCTTATCGAGTATCACATCATCCCTATTCACTGTGGAGCGCAGCGCAGTGAGTTCCTCGGCCGCTAGGGCTTTGGATAGTGCCTCAAGGGCCAGTGCGGCTCTCTTGTTTTCGGCGCGGAGTGCTATGTACGGGTCACTAGCAAGAGTGATGATTCCGTTGGGCCTGGGCATTTTGAGCTTCATGTACCCGTAATGGGGTATAGCTTGAAAAATTGTGAATGCCTCTCGCCCTAATAGAGTGTGATAGCCGCTGCTGAACGGGGCCACTTGGAATGTGACCTCCTCGGACCTGTAATTATCAGGCGTGCCGAACACCACATCCAGTGTGATTTTTCCTGTACAGCATGCTTCCCTACTGGGGATTATTCCTCTAAAGGTTGTGCCGCTTCGCTCAATGTGGCTCCAGTCTATTTCCATTTTTCTGAGGGTTTCCTCATAAATGAGGTTCAATCCGCTGCCACCGTCCATGAGTACCTTGGTAATGCGAAAGCCGTCCACTATTGGACTAAGGACCAATGCGGCTGGTGCTCGGGTTGTTCGGAATTTAGTTTTGTCACTGGCATTAAAGGTAATTGCCGTGTCACTCCATGGGTTTATTGTTTCTACTTGGTAGACTTCGGCAAGGTTGCGGAGTGTTCGTTTCCACATATTATTTGATAAGAAAGTCTCGAAGATTGTTAATACCGTACTGGTGTCCTTGGGCTGGTGCTCTGGAGTTAGAAGCTCTTCGCCACTTTTGGCCACCTGCCGTAGTATCCAACATGCTCTAAGGCTATGAGTTGGAGTGGCGCCCTCTGTACTATGAATTTTGCTGGGTCCATTGAGCCATCCTTCAAATACGGTTCCATGCCCTATAGAGGGTTTTTGCTTTTTGGTATTTAACCCAGGTGCCTGGCAATGACACACCCTTTTATTTCAGACTGGGATTGTATTTAGGCCCGGATTGTCCCAAAAATTGATTTCGGTTTTCTGGGCGCTTTCCATCGCATAGTACTTTCGTACTATGGACGCTAAGTCAGCGAAGCGTGTGGTTTCACGGCGACTGACGGTGTTGAGGATTCCCTTGTCCGTGCAATTATTGCAGAAGAATGAAATTGCGTCCTCCTCACGGCAATCCTTTATCCTGTTTATGACCAGGAGGAATCTGGCCCAGTAATGGTGTACTGTTTCTGCGGGCTCTTGCCGGATTTGGGATAGATCGCTTGTTTTTGGGTGGGCGGGTGGAATTAAATTCGGAACCCCGTACGATCTAAAACTCAGGGGCCAAGAAGTTTCCGAACTTGGAAGCTTGGGTTCTTGGATGTTGTCCAATGAATCTAGCCCGCTTCCTGACTTCAGGTTCAGGGCTTGAGTGACATCCTCCCCTCCGCGGGAATCCGGCATGAAGGGATCGGGAATCCGGACATAGCTAGTCCTTAAGATAGAAGAAGGGTCGCTGCATTGTTTCTCTACCACAGCAATGTGGTGGGTAACCTGGGGAGAGTTAATCTCTCTCAGATCGGGCTAAGCCCAATATGATCGTAGTCTGTAGCGACTCCCAGGGCGGCGATGCAATCCAAGAGCTCGTTTAAGGAAGAGAGATCCATCGGATCTAACTGCTCGGTGAGTTCCGAGTTAACGTGAAGATTGCTTTCGATGACCCGAGAAGTCATCGTCGGTGCGGCGGCCGAACAGGCGGTCATAAGGAAACCGCCTATCCAGAGAGTTTGGTCGATAGCCAAAGCTCCTTTAGCCACAGTGCCATCTCTAAAGACGGGACGGGGCATCCGTCCTGATGGCGATTGTCGGTGTACCAAAGTAGGGGTACCTTAGTATCCCGAACTTGTGCACGGGCAGTCGCAGCGCCCCGCGGCAAGGCTTGCCGGGTGACTGCCAAGGTCCTCCGTGGTTCCTTTGGAGCCATTCAAGAACAAAGTGTCCAAGACGAGGAGACAAGA
Source organism: Triticum aestivum (assembly GCF_018294505.1). NCBI lineage: Eukaryota > Viridiplantae > Streptophyta > Magnoliopsida > Poales > Poaceae > Triticum > Triticum aestivum. The sequence goes on from NC_057801.1 coordinate 177,407,685, forward strand.
CCCAGGCGAGAGGAGATTGCCGGGAAGGCCAACCAAGGCGTCTCAAGGAACTTGCCGCGACACGCCACGCATCCCGGCAAGGCCCGGAGAGCGACAAGCTTCCGGACGCGGCAAGACAACTACCGCAGCGAGGCGCTTGCCGTGGCAAGCTACCACCCTATGCCCACGCTCCAGTGCATCCACCAATGTGTCGCCCTGGGACCGTCCTAGGCGCGCGTGGCAAGAGGCTATGCAGCCAGCGATGCGAGGTGGCAAGCGGAGATGACAAGATGGCCATCGTGGCAAGCGGTGGCGCCCCTGGCGGTACCTTTTATGCACTGTTTGGGCGACACAGACGGGCATTTAATGCTTTTGTCCCCTGCCGTCAGGGTTAGGTAGGATACGATGTACAAGTACTTGTACCAACCACAAGTCCTTTTCCATTTTTGCCCTTATCTACGTTGCCACCTGTCGGTGACCCCTTGAGCATATAAAAGGAGGCCCATGGGCAACGTAGAGGGGGGTTCGAAAGGTTCGAAACCAGAAAGCATTCACGCTCGGTCTCGTTAGCAGCTGAGGTGTACTGTAGCACTCCGCGCTCCCGAGCAAGAACACAATACAATCAGACAAGCAGAAGTAGGAGTATTATCTCTTCGGAGAGCTCCGAAGCTGGGTAAACCGCTCGTGTGCTTCGCCTCGATCTGCTCTTCGTGCGACCTCCGCCCCCCGCCGAACCGAAAGGGGCCCTGTCCGCCGGCCCCATAGGTGTTCGTTTCCCACGACATCTTTGGCGCGCCAGGCAAGGGGGCGTCGAGGTTGTGTGAACCTAATCCAGCGTTCACGCGAGCTAGATCTTCATCTTCTTCATCAACATGCCACCGAAGAAGAAGGCTTCAGAGGTGGCTGCTCCGTCCGCGTCGAACCCACCGCCACCGGAGCAAACAGGTGGTGGGGTAGACGCCGGCGGAAGAACGGGCGTTGACGAGGGAGCTCATGATGCTGCCAGGTCCAAGGACAAGGCTGCACAGACCTCGACGTCCGTACATGCACCGCGCCCGTCCCAGGAGGCGCGGGACCGATAGCGTCATGGTACTCGTGGTACCATACGTTCGTTGGATCTAGATCGAGCCGGTGGATCTCAGGGTGCTCAAGACCAGCATGCGCGCCAACATGCTGGCACGAGCAAGACGCGGTCACCTGGACGGGATCCTGCTCCTTCCAACCCAGTTGGAAGTCCGAGCATATCCCGCTCCTCGCACCGTTCACCGCCGCCACCGAAGACTCCAGAAGAAGCGTTGGCCCGAGCCCAACTGCTTCTGGATTACCCTCCAATGGTGGACAAGATCGACGATTGGAGGGCCACCATTCAGAGTCTCATTGGCTTCGCAAACGGCGACACTCCACGGCAACCGAGCACATCGAAGCCGCGGCAAGACGCCCAGGCTCGAGCCGATGGCGACAACACCAGTGGGGGTGCAACCACCGTGCACTCCCCGCCCCGAAGGCCAAGATCGCCGACTCGCCGGATCAACCTCGACAGCGACTCCACCGCATCGTCAGATCCGCGAGCTCGTCGCGATCAGCGCCAAGTTCTTCACGAACGGCAGCAAGAAGACGCTCGTACTCGCATCGAGCGTCGAAGAGAAGCGCGGCGTCAATCAGACCAGCGCGCTGGGCCCACTGTTGACATGCATGCGCCAGGGGAACCAGGCGACTTTCCGTACGCGGTAGGTAGCCCTGCGTTCACTCGTGAGCTGCGGCAAGTCCAGTGGCCCAGCATGAAGAATTTCAAGCCAGACGTACCAGAGAAGTACGACGGCAAGACGCATCCGTCGGAGTTCCTCAGCATCTACACCATCGCGGTGCAAGCTGCTGGGGGACGGGACGACAAGATCCTTGCCAACTACTTCCCGCTGGTGCTCAGGCCCAATGTCAGATCCTGGCTCATGCACTTGCCGGACAACTCCATATCGTCATGGGCAGACCTATGCCATCAGTTTGTCGGTGCCTTTACAGGCGGCCACAAGCCACATGGTCAAGAGAGCGACCTTCATATACTCGTCCAGAAGGAAGGAGAGTCCCTGCGCAAATACACTCAGAGATTCAGCCGTGTACAGCACACAATCCCAGATGTCCACCCTGCCACGGTCATCAGCGCGTTCCATCAGAATGTGCGTAACCGCAGGATGCGGGAGGAGATGGTGATGTGCAAGATCAGAGACGTTAGTGAGGTATATGCCCTGGCCGACAAGTGCGCACGTGCTGAAGAAGGGAGGAGACTCCCTGGAGAGAATACAGGAGCAGGAGGATCTGACAGCGAAGATGCTGCCCCGGCAAAGAGAAATCGGCGGCGGAACAACAGGAAGAGAAAAGGCAAAGACGTGCTAGTCGTTGATCAGTCTGGCAACGAAGGTGGCGCCGAGAAAGCCAAAGCTGGTAGTTCCGGTGAGGCTGTGGCGGTCGCCGACAAGCAGGGCGGCTCCGACAAGCAGTACTGCAAGATCCACCGCACCAAGGGCCATGATCTCCAGAGTTGCAAGAAGGTCGAGTAGCTTGTCGAGCAGCAGAAGGCTGAGTACGAGCGACGCGACAAGGAGAAGGCCCAAGAAGGTACTGGAGGATCCGGCCAGAAACGTCCTGGCTGAGGAGGACGCCACGACAAGGCCAAGCAGCGGCAAGGAGACAGACCTCCCCGCGGCCGCGACAAGGACGAAGATGACGATGAAGATGAAGATATGGATGATGACAAGGCTGATGAGCAGGAGTTCCAGAAAGCCACAGAGGTCCTGTGCGTTGACGGTGGTGCTTCTCTGCATACTTCACACCGCCAGCTCAAGCAGTGGGTGCGGGAAGTCAATGCCGCAGAACCACCCGTCAAGTCACACAAGCCTCTGAAATGGTCCAGCACGCCTATCATCTTTGATATTGAGGACCACCCTGATCGCATAACTGCGGTCGGGTGCTTGCCGATGTTGGTTTCACCGACTATCCGCAACCTCAAGGTCACAAAGATGCTAGTTGACGGCGGGGCCGGCTTGAACCTGATCTCCTCCGCGGTACTCCAGAAACTACAGATCCCTGACAGCGAGCTCGAAGAGACCGGCACATTCCAAGGGATCAATCCGGGAAGGAGCAAGCCGAAGGGAAAGATCACGTTGCCGGTGACATTTGGCAGCGAGCTGAACTTCAGGACTGAGAGGGTCACTTTTGACGTCGCTGATTTTCCATTGCCTTACAATGGAATACTCGGTCGTCCAGCACTCGCCAAGTTCATGGCAGCCTCTCACTATGCATACAACATGCTGAAGATGCCAGGCCCGATAAGTGTCATCTCTGTCCCTGGCGACAAGAAGGATGCTCTTATTTGCACCGACAAGATCTACCGGGAAGCAGCAGCCGCAGCAGAATGCAAGTGACTTGCCGTTGAAGCTCCCGGGGGGGGGGGGAAGAAGAGCAAATCCGGCAAGAGCTCTGATGCCCACTCCGGCAAGCGCACCTCTTCGGAGTGCTGCGCTACCGTCGAGGACGCACCATTGAGCTCCACCGGCAAGTGTAAGAAGGCAAAGGCAGCTCCACCAGAGACCAAGAAGGTGTCCGCCAAGGAGGACGTCACTGGTGGTACTTTCACCATCAGTGCCACTCTCGACCCTAAATAGGAAAGCGCGCTTGTTGCTTTCCTGCGGGCGAATGTCGACGTGTTTGCGTGGCAACCGTCTGACATCCCTGGTGTTCCCAGGAAAGTAATCGAGCACCATCTTGCCGTTTGTCCTCATGCGCGGCCCGTCAAGCAGAAGGTCAGGAAACAAGCAGTGGAGCGCCAAGAATTCATAGCAGAAGAAATCAAGAAGTTGGAAGCAGCAGGCCTTGTCAGAGGAGTGCTCCATCCTACGTGGTTGGCCAATCCTGTAGTCGTGCGCAAGGCAAACGGGAAATGGCGGCTTTGTATCGACTTTACCGATGTTAATAAAGCTTGTCCCAAAGACCCATTTCCCTTGCCGCGCATTGACCAGATTATTAACTCCACGGCTGGATGTGACTTGCTTTAATTTCTTGACGCATACTCAGGATACCATCAGATCTTCATGGCAGAAGAGGATGAGGAGAAGACCGCATTCATCACCCCATGTGGCACATACAGTTTTGTACGGATGCCTTTCGGATTAAAGAATGCTGGTTCAACATTTGCAAGAGTAGTCCATGACGCTTTTGAGCCGCAAATACACAGAAATGTAGAAGCCTACATGGATGACATAGTGGTCAAGAGCAAGGACAAGGCAACTCTGATTCAAGATTTATATGAGACCTTTGCAAATCTACGCAAGATCAACCTCAAGCTGAACCCTGAGAAGTGTGTGTTTGGAGTTCCCTCCGGCAAGCTTCTCGGGTTCTTCCTGTCTCAGAGGGGAATTGAAGCCAATCCCGACAAGATCAAAGCCATTGAGCAGATCGAAGCACCAAAGCGCATCAAGGATGTATGAAGACTTGCCGGTTGCATGGCTGCTCTCAGCAGGTTCATCTCTAAGTCTGCTGAGTGCGCTCTGCCATTTTTCAAAATATTGAAAAAGGCAGGTCCAATGAAATGGACTCCGGAAGCGGAGGCTGCGCTGCAGGACTTGAAGAGATACCTGTCCTGCACTCCAACACTTGTCGTACCTAAGCCACAAGAGAAGTTGCTGCTGTATATAGCAGCAACCAATCAAGTGGTTAGTGTTGCGTTAGTAGCGGAGAGGGAGGCGGATGATGAGCCGGCAACCGTGGCAGATGCATCCAGCGACAAGCAGGGGGCTTCGCCGACAAGCTCTGGTCCCGACAAGGGTTGATCTGTGCAGGCACATGAGGGGATACAGAAGAAAATGGTGCAGCGCCCAGTTTACTTTGTCAGTTCCCTTCTGCAGGGGGCTAGGTCAAGGTACTCTGGTGTGCAGAAATTGCTTTTCGGCCTCCTCATGGCCTCGAGAAAACTACGCCATTACTTCCAAGCACATGAGATCACAAGTGTCACTCGCTTTCTGTTGAAGAGGATACTGCAGAATCCAGAAGCAACAGGCAGGATTGTCGAGTGGGCACTGGAACTGTCAAGCTTTGGCTTCAAGTTTGAGAGCACTTCAACTATCCAAAGCAGAGCATTGGCAGAATTCATAACAGAGTGGACGCCAACACCAGATGAAGAAATTCCAGAAACGAGCATCCCCGTCAAGGAAGCAAGCAAAGAGTGGCTGATGTACTTTGATGGTGCCTTCTCGCTGCAAGGCGCCGGTGCGGGCGTGCTACTTGTCGCACCCACCGGAGAGCACCTCAAATACGTAGTCCAGATGCACTTTCCCAAGGAGCAAGCAACAAACAATACTGCAGAGTGTGAAGGTTTTCTTGCCGGTCTCAGGATCGCAGCAGACCTTGGGATCAAGAAGCTCATTGTCAGGGGTGACTCGCAGCTTGTCGTCCGCCAAGTAAACAAGAGCTATCAGAGTCCGTTGATGGAAGCTTACGTTGATGAAGTGAGAAAGTTAGAAGAGCACTTTGACGGCCTACAGATGGAGCATGTTCCGAGAGCTCAGAACGACATTGCCGATAGCCTGTCAAAGTGCGCCACACTTAAGTTACCTGTGGAACCAGGGATCTTTGTGCTCAAACTGACTCAACCGTCTGTGACGCCATCAGCTGGACAGAGCAAGAAAAGGAAGTTGATTTCTGGTGACTATTTTCCGGCAGAGCTCCCCGAAGCCGCCGCTAAGAAGGTCCCCAAGATCAACACCAAGGGTGCTGAGGAGCAGTATGCTCCGGTAAGCCCTAGGGTTTGTTCCGTTGAAGCAGACGCTCCCGTCAAGTTTTACTCCGGCAAGCTTGCCGGGGAACGTCAAGCTCCGGCTGAGCCACAGATTCTCGCCGTAGAAGCGGATGTTCTCGCAGCAACATATGTGCCTTTAGTCCTTATTGTCGAGCCGCAAGCTCCAGCATGGGCACAGCAGATTGTCCGTTTCCTTCAGACAGGAGAACTTCCCGAAGAGCAAGAAGAAGCAGAAAGAGTAGCCCGGCAGTCAAGTATGTACCAGTTTGTCGACGACACACTGCACAGAAGAAGACTCAATGGTGTGAAATTGAAGTGTATTCCCCGGGAAGACGGACAAAAGCTGTTGGCGGAGATACATGGAGGCATATGTGGTCACCACATTGGCGCAAGAGCACTTGCCAGCAAAGCATTCCGGCAAGGTTTCTTTTGGCCGACAGCCCTCCAGGATGCAACTTCGCAAGTAACCAGATGTGAAGCGTGCCAGTTCCATTCCAAGCAGATACACCAGCCAGCTCAAGCTCTCCAGACGATCCCTTTATCCTGGCCATTTTCGGTCTGGGGGCTCGATATCCTCGGCCCCTTTCCCCGAGCTGTCGGGGGCTTTGAGTACTTGTACGTTGCAATCGACAAGTTCACAAAGTGGCCGGAAGTAGAAGCAGTGAGGAAGGTGACAACACAGTCAGCAGTCAAGTTCTTCAGGTCGATTGTTTGTCGTTTCGGGGTCCCTAACAGGATCATCACCGACAACGGCATGCAATTCACGAGCCACACCTTCATGCAGTACGTCCAAGATCTTGGCGCCAAGGTCTGCTTCGCTTCTGTTGCTCACCCGAGAAGCGACGGTCAAGCGGAGAGGGCAAATGCTGAAGTGCTGCACGGGCTCAAGACCAGGACTTTCGACAGGCTGCACAAGTGCGGAAAGAACTGGATTGAGGAGCTGCCGGTGGTTCTTTGGTCAATCAGGACGACGCCAAATCGAGCCACTGGCTAGACACCTTTTGCTCTAGTCTATGGAGCAGAGGCAGTTCTCCCCACGGAACTCGTACACGGGTCGCCTCGAGTGCTCGCTTATGATGAGCTTGAGCAAGAGCAGCTGCGACAAGATGATGCGCTGCTCCTTGAGGAAGACCGTCTTCCGGCTGCTGTACGAGCTGCTCGATACCAGCAAGCTTTGCGCCGCTACCATAGCCGCAAAGTTAATGCTAGAAGTCTCGAGGAAGGCGACCTTGTTCTTCGGCGTGTTCAGTCCGCCAAGAATTCCAACAAGTTGACGCCGAAGTGGGAAGGCCCTTACCGGGTGAAGCGAGTCACTAGGCCTGGTGCTGTCCGCCTTGAGACCGAAGATGGCTTTCCGGTGAGCAACTCCTGGAACATTAAGCATCTTCGTAAGTTTTACCCGTAAGGCGCGGTTGCCGGAACCTATTCCGGCAACCACCTTTTGTACAAGTCTTGTCGCTGTCGCATGTAATCCTTTGTACAAAGCCGGGCGCAGACCCCATGCATAAATAAAGCTCACGTGCTCCGCACACCCTGTCAATTTCATGCTTTCTATTTTTTGCATGTGTTATCTGACACTTTGTGCAGCGCCTACCTCCGGTAAGCAATAACGAGCCGTAAGGCTCCATATCTTTATTTTCTCTTCTTTCTTTTCAAAGGAAGGTTCCCTCGCCCACAAGTTTGCCGGGGGAGAGGAGGAGATAATGGTGTGGACCAGGCGTCGTTCAAGAAAGTTTCGCCTTGCCGGGAAGCAAACGACAGAAAAGCTAAGTTGCCAAAGTTTGAGCAATTAGTTTTAAAAAATTTAAGTTATCTTCCTCGAACGACCGTGCTTTGTATGGAAAACCTGTGCGCGGAGGAACCAACTCGTAGCTAGTTGCGCCCTTACTTTGTTTCGACTCCACTCAACAACTTAAGTGAGCTGCGACTAGTTGCGACAAGGTTTCTTGTCGGTGACGGCACCGCCAGCAGGCTGCTGACGTCCCGTACTCAGCGCTCGCAGCTAAGGTGCCTACGCCGACAAGTTCCCCAAAAGCGTAGGGCAAAAACATACAAAGGAAGGAATCAAGTAAAGGAAATAACATAGCAATCGATACCCAAAATAAAGTTATATTACAAGATAGCTTGCCGCACCTCTAATAGATTGTTCTCGTAACATGACCAGCAGCGGCAAGAAAAGAAGAAAACGGGCGGCCTAATCTACGCGGTCGCCATCAACTCTCTTAACCTCGTTCACCTTGTCCACAATGGGTGCGACAAGGGCCTTGAGCGCTTCCAGATCAGCATCCGTCGGCAGCTTCTTGAGGACGTTGGTGAGGTTGAGGCCTGGGTTGCGGAAGGCCACCTTCACCAGCACCTTTTGCAGAACTCTCGCGCAGATCGTGCGCGACTCGTCGGCCAGGTGCTTTGGGATCCTTTCCCGGAGTCGCTGGAGGGCCATCGCCACGCCCTTGAAGAACAAGGTGAGCTTGGCGCTGGGTTGGAGGTTCACGTCGGAGGAGTACCCGAGATCCTCCATCCCCAGCTGCGCCAGCTCCCCGTCAATGACTGCGGCGATGTTCACGAGACCCTCCGTCCATAGCTCCACGGTATCCCCGAAGGTGTTTTGGGTTTCGGCGGCCCTCGTCAGCAGCGCTTCGTTGGCCTTGATGTCCTCCTTCAAGGCCACCTCCCGCTCCTTGGCACCGTCCAGCGTCTTGGTCAAAGTAGCCAGCTTCAGCTCGAGATCTGCGTTGGAGTCCTTGGCGGTGCTGAGCTCCTTGCCCTTCTCGACGAGACGACCCTGCAGCTCGCCATGGGCGTGGGCGTCCTTCTCGCGCTCATGCTTGAGCGCGGCAAGCTCTTCGCCGCTCACTTTAAGATCGGCCTCCAGCTGCGCCACCTTCGTCTCGAGCTCCTTCTTGGCGGCCTCGGCAGCTGCGGCAGCATCCTTTGCTTCCTTGAGAGCCCCCGAGTGTTTGCTCACGCGCGGCAAGCTCCTCCTCATGGCTATCAAGATTGACCTTCCGCTGCGCCAGCTCGCCTTCCCGCGCAAACAGCTCCTCGGCGACAAGCCACTGTTGCTCTTAAGCTTCGGCCTTCTCGAGGAGGAAGGCGTTCTGCGACTCGGCAAGTTGCGCCCGCTCTTCTGCAAGAGACCAGAGGGCTTCCTGATTGCGTTCCCGGAGCTCCTCCGCGTGCTTCTCGATGTCCACTCCCGCCCTTGCGGCAAGCGCTTCTCGGGATTCCAGCTTGGCTTGCCGGGCGCGGTAGAGTGACACCAACTTCCACAGCAGCTGCTCCTCCTCAGACTCGCCGCTACTGCTGCTCGGCACGTAAACCAGCGTCAACCCAGCGGAGGCGAGCACTTCTCCATCAAAAGTTTCTCCTTCGATCAGCGCCCTGGAGCTTGACGCCCAGGGGAGCTTGATGAAGACGCCATCGCCGGCCTTCAAGTAAGCGCCGGGCTGGGGCTCCTCGGAGCCTGGAGCTGGGGTAGCGGTGGAGGGATCGGCGGTCGGCGTAGCGCCTGATGCTCCTGCGGCCTCAGGGCCGTCAGTGCGATCGCCAGATCCCTCGCCGGCTCCTGCGGCGGCAGCCTTGGCGGCCTCTTCGCCGGCGGGCTTATCAGCGCCAGCTCCTTCTTCGTTGGCAGCGGCGTCGTCGGTGTTGCCACGCGCGTTCCCCTCGCCGGTGGCCTCGGTCTCCATCAGCTCCGTGGAAGATGGATCTGACGGCCGGGAAAAGAGAGAAAAAGTCAAGCAAATATCCAAAAAGAAGATCAAAAGAAGAAGAACACAAGGGAAGTTTTCAGGCAAGAAGGGTTACCTGTACTGGGATCTGCAGTCATGGGCTCCACCACCCGGGGGTCACTGGTGTTGTCCCTTGCCGGAGAACCGTCCCTTGCCGGGGAACTGTCCCTTGCTGGAGACTTCTCCCTTGCCGAAGAATGCTCCCTTGCCGGGGAATCCTCCCTTGGCGGCATAGTCGAAGCAGATAGCATCTCGGGGGCGGCTTCCGGGTGCTCCTGGTGAGGCTGCTTTGCTCCTACACAAACCAACAGTCAGATGTCAGCAAAATAAAGAACCCCCATGCACGCCATAATAGCGGGAAGTAAACCATGTACTTACGCTAGGGGCTGCGCTGGGGGCTGCTTTGGGGAGTGATTGTCGGGTCCGGCAAGGTGGTCTCGGGCGCGCCCCCTGCTGTCACGGTGGGCTCGTCCTCGATGACGATCACCGGAGCCTTGGCTCTATTTGCCGCTCTCTGGTCCAGGGTCCTGAAAAGGAATGAGTTCAGAGTTAAGCAAATCAGATACAAGACAGAAATAGCAAGAATTGAAGAAATACAAGTACAACAAGGAATCTTACTCTTCTTCTTCCTCATCGGAGCTAAGCGCGGAAAGGTCGAAGTCCGGCCCACCTTCGGCGCGACGAGGCGGAGGAGTAGGTTCCCTTGACCGCTTGGCGGGGGCAGCGGCGGGAGCAGAAGCGGTGGTCCGGGAGCTCCCCGCTCCAGTTGCCGCAGCGGCGTGAGGCACTCCCGCGGCAACAGTGCTTGTCGCGGCGGAGCGTGTCACGCGGCGCGACGGCTGTTGACTCGTCTGCCGCCCTGCTACGTCCCCGGCCTTGCGGAGACGCCTTCTTGGTGGAACTGGGGGCTGCGCTGGGGGCTCTGCTTGCGGCAAGCTGCTTGAAGATGGCGGGTCGCTCGCGCCCTCGGCGGGCTCGCTTGACTCGGCTTCAGGATCGGCAAGCTCTCCCTCGCCGTCAAGCTCTCCCTCGCCGGCAAGCTCTCCCTCGTTGACAAGCTCGTCTCGATCGGCAAGGCTTGCCGCCTCCGCTGCCTCGGCCTACTCCACGGTGAATCCAAACTCGCCCGCGGCAGCGGCTGCCGCCGCCTCTTCCGCTCTAGTGGCGATGCGCTGCATCTCCGCTTCAGTGGTGTCGCGGGTGAGGCTCTTCTGTTCATCGGCGCGGACCGCCACTTCCACCAGGCCGTCGAAGAACTCCCGCACGACATCATCCGCAGGCTCTTTCCAAGTGGGGACAAGTCCATGCGAGTCGCACAACGGCTTCATTGCGCGGATGCGGTCGAGCGAGGAATTGTTGCATAGCGGAACAACACCCTTCGGCAACCTGAACCACTCAGGATGTTGAGGGTCGTGCTTGAACAACTCCTTGAGCATCGCGTCTAGTTCCAGCACAGTGAAATTGAAGTTGAGGCCCTGGCGCAGCGTAATGATGTCCGCCGGACCCCCGAATTCCCAGGTGGGTCTCCTCCTCTCTTGCAGGGGGGCGATGCGGCGGCGAAGAAAATCTGCGCCTACAGCGCCTACAGTGAGCCCGGCAAGCCTAAGGCGCAAGATCCGGGTGACGGCGATCTTCAGCCTATCGTCTTCCGGGGCCAGACTGCTCCAATCGTTGCCGTGCACTACTGGAGCTTGGCGCTGAGCGGTGAACGGCTGCGGGTTCTCCTCGACAATCCAGCACCATTCCGCTCTCCATTCCTCCCATTTGCTACCGAGCTCTCCCTCTAGATAGGCTTCCTTCTTGCCGGCACTCGAGATCCAGGCGATTCCGCCGGATAAGGGCTCCCCTCTCTCAACTCGGGGCATAAAGAAGTGGCGGAAAAGAGCTACGTTTGGGTGGACTCCGACAAAGTTTTCGCAGAGATGTGCGAAAACTGCCATGGTCAGAACAGCGTTGGGGGTGAAGTCAAGGAGGTGGAACCCATAGGTGTTCATGATATCGCAGAAGAATTCAGAGAAGGGCGGGCAGAGCCCGCAGTAGAGTACCTTCGGAACCCGTTCCGAAGCGGCGGTGGAGAGTACCTTCATGCGCGGATGCGCTCGTGTCTTCGTCGACCAGAAGAGGTAGTACCACTCCCTCAGCTCCTTCGCGGCGAGCTCGGGGGGGGGGGGGAGTTGCCCGCTCCTTTCGCAGCGCCTCAAGCCGCAGCGCCTCGGCCGACTTCACGGCCTTCCCCTTGCCGGTTTTCGGAGCCATGGCGGAGGTGGTGGGGGAGATCGACGGCGTTGGTGGTGCTGGTAGCGATGGGGGGCGGAGCGCTGCTCTCTTTCAGAAGGGGGAGCGGCGGAGATTTCTGAGATTGCAACGGCAACTGGCGAGGTGGACGAACTGCCCCTGTTTCCCCTGCTTATAAAGGGGGAGGGGCGGACGTTCCGCTTTTCCGAATAAAGAAACCACCCACGATCTCTCCCACGACGCCGCATTCAACGCGTACCGTTAGGGGAGGGCGCGGTGGATACAGAGTAAGATACGGCGTAACCCAGGCCGCGTGTGCCCGTGCCCTGTTTTGGGCCTGGCCCAACAGCGCTCGGCACCGTGTGTGGCCCAGGCCCGGGGGCTCCTGTCGTTGTACTAAAGTAGGGGTACCTTAGTATCCCGAACTTGTGCACGGGCAGTCGCAGCGCCCCGCGGCAAGGCTTGCCGGGTGACCGCCAAGGTCCTCCGTGGTTCCTTTGGAGCCATTCAAGAACAAAGTGTCCAAGACGAGGAGACAAGACCTCGGCGAGAGGAGATTGCCGGGAAGGCCAACCAAGGCGTCTCAAGGAACTTGTCGCGACGCGCCACGCGTCCCGGTAAGGCCCGGAGAGCGAAAAGCTTCCGGACGCGGCAAGACAACTACCGCTGCAAGGCGCTTGCCGCGGCAAGCTACCACCCTGTGCCCGCGCTCCAGCGCATCCACTAACGTGTCGCCCTGGGACCGTCCCAGGCGCGCGTGGCAAGAGGCTGTGCAGCCAGCGGTGCGAGGTGGCAAGCGGAGATGACAAGATGGCCATCGTGGCAAGCGGTGGCAGCCCTGACGGTACCTTTTATGCACTGTTTGGGCGACACAGACGGGCATTTAATGCTTTTGTCCCCTGCCGTCAGGGTTAGGTAGGATACGCTGTACAAGTAGTTGTACCAACCACAAGTCCTTTTCCATTTTGCCCTTATCTATGTTGCCACCTGTCGATGACCCGTTGAGCATATAAAAGGAGGCCCATGCGCAACATAGAGGGGGGTTCGAAAGGTTCGAAACTAGAAAGCATTCACGCTCGGTCTCGTTAGCAGCTGAGGTGTACTGTAGCACTCCGCGCTCCCGAGCAAGAACACAATACAATCAGACAAGCAGCAGTAGGAGTATTATCTCTCCGGAGAGCTCCGAAGCTGGGTAAACCGCTCGTGTGCTTCGCCTCGATCTGCTCTGCGTGTGACCTCCGCCCCCCGCCGAATCGAAAGGGGCCCGGTCTGCCGGCCCCATAGGTGTTCGTTTCCCATGACAGCGATGGCACAGAGGAACTCTCAATGCAAGCACCAATGGCGGTGTCAAAACCGGCAGATCTCGGGTAGGGGGTCCCGAACTGTGCGTCTAGACGGATGGTAACAGGAGACAAGGGACACGATGTTTTTACCCAGGTTCGGGTCCTCTCGATGGAGGTAAAACCCTACTCCTACTTGATTGATATTGATGATATGGGTAGTACAAGAGAAGATCTACCACGAGATCAGAGAGGCTGAACTCTAGAAGCTAGCCTATGGTATGATTGTTGTTCGTCCTACTGACTAAAACCCTCCGGTTTATATAGGCACCGAAGAGGGTTAGGGTTACACATAGTCGGTTAAAATAGTAGGAGATCTACATATCTGTATCGCCAAGCTTGCCTTCCACGCCAAGGAAAGTCCCATCAGGACACGGGACGAAGTCTTCAATCTTGTATCTTCATAGTCCAGGAGTCCGGCCAAAGGCTATAGTCCGGCCATCCGGACACCCCCTAATCCAGGACTCCCTCAGAGGGGCTGTGCCCCCACCTAGGTTTCCACCCCTAGGGGTGGCGGCCAGCCCTAGATCCCATCTAGGGGAGCGGCCAAGGAGGAGAGAGGGGGGCGCACCACTAGGTGGGCCTTAGGCCCATCTGAGCCTAAGGTTTCCCCTTTTCTCCCTTCTCTCTTCGCCTTGGGCCCTGGAGGGGGGCGCACCAGCCCACCTGGGGCTGGTCCCCTCCCACACATGGCCCACGCAGCCCTCTGGGGCCGGTGGCCCCACCTGGTGGACCCCCGGGCCCCTCCCGGTGGTCCCGGTATGTTACCGATAGCACCCGAAACTTTTCCGATGACCAAAACAGGACTTCCCATATATAAATCTTCACCTCCGGACCATTCCGGAACTCCTCGTGACGTCCAGGATCTCATCCGGGACTCCGAACAACATTCAGTAACCACGTACATCTATTCCCTATAACCCTAGTGTCATCGAACCTTAAGTGTGTAGACCCTACGGGTTCGGGAACCATGCAGACATGACCGAGACAACTCTCTGGCCAATAACCAACAGCGGGATCTGGATACCCATGTTGGCTTCCAGATGTTCCACGATGATCTCATCGGATGAACCACGATGTCAAGGATTCAATCAATCCCGTATACAATTCCCTTTGTCTACCGGTATAGTACTTGCCCGAGATTCGATCGTCGGTATCCCGATACCTTGTTCAATCTCGTTACCAGCAAGTCTCTTTACTCGTTCCGTAACACATCATCACGTGATCAACTCCTTGGTCACATTGTGCACATTACGATGATGTCCTACCGAGTGGGCCCAGAGATACCTCTCCGTTACACAGAGTGACAAATCCGAGTCTCGATTCGTGCCAACCTAACAGACACTTTCGGAGATACCCGTAGTGCACCTTTATAGCCACCCAGTTACGTTGTGACTTTTGGCACACCGAAAGCATTCCTACGGTATCCAGGAGTTGCACAATCTCATGGTCTAAGGAAATGATACTTGACATTATAAAAGCTTTAGCAAACGAACTACATGATCTTGTGCTATGCTTAGGATTGGTTCTTGTCCATCACATCATTCTCCTAATGATGTGATACCGTTATGAATGACATCCTATGTCCATGGTCAGGAAACCATAACCATCTATTGATCAACGAGCTAGTCAACTAGAGGCTCACTAGGGACATGTAGTGGTGTATGTATTCACACATGTATTACGGTTTCCAGTTAATACAATTATAGCATGAACAATAGAGAATTATCATGAACAAGGAAATATAATAATAACCATTTTATTGTTGCCTCTAGGGCATATTTCCAACAGTCTCCCACTTGCATTAGAGTCAATAATCTAGTTCACATCATTATGTGATTGCATTGAATCCAACACCCATGGTGTTTGATCATATCTCGCTTCTGAGAGAGGTTTATTAGTCAACGGGTCTGAACCTTTTAGATCCGTGTGTGCTTTACAAATATCTATGTCATCTCCTAGATGCAGCTACCACGCGCTATTTGGAACTATTCCAAATAACTGCTATACAATATGAATCCGGTCTACTTCTCAGAGTCACCCATATTAGTGTCAAAGTTTGCATCGGTGTAACCCTTTACGACGAACTCTTTTACCACCTCCATAATCGAGAAAATTCCTTAGTCCACTAGTTACTAAGGATAAGTTTGACTGCTGTCATGTGATCCATTCTTGGATCACTCTTGTACCCCTTGACTGACTCATGGCAAGGCACACTTCAGGTGCGGTACACAGCATAGCATACTGTAGAGCCTATGTCTGAACCATAGGGGATGACCTTCGTCAATTCTCTCTCTTCTGCCATGGTCAGGTCTTGAGTCTTACTCAATACTCACACCTTATAACACAACCAAGAACTCCTTCTTTGCCGATCTATTTTGAACTCCTTCAAATACTTGTCACGGTGCGTACTCATTTGAAAGTACTATAAAGTGATTTTGATCTATCCTTATAGATTTTGATGCTCAATGTTCAAGCAGCTTAATCCAGGTTTTCCATTGAGAAACACTTTTCAAATAACCCTATATGCTTTCCAGAAATTCTACATCATTTTCGATCAACAATATGTCAACAACATATACTCATCAGAAATGATATAGTGCTCCCACTCACTTCTTTGGAAATACAAGTTTCCAATAAACTTCTTATAAACCCAAAATCTTTGATCATCTCATCAAAGCATATATTCCAACTCTGAGATGCTTACTCCAGTCCTTAGAAGGATTGCTGGAGCTTTGCATACTTGTTAGCATCTTTTAGGATTGACAAAACCTTCTGGTTGTATCACATACAACCTTTCCTCAAGAAAATCGTTGAGGAAACAATGTTTTGACATCCTATCTGCAAGATTTCATAAATAATGCAGGCACTGCTAATATAATTTCAATAGACTCTTAGCATCGCTATGAGTGAGAAAGTCTCATCATAGTCAAATCCTTGAACTTGTCGGAAAACATCTTAATGACAAGTCGAGCTTTCTTAATGGTGATACTTACCATCATTGTCTGTCTTCCTTTTAAAATCCATCTGTACCCAACAGCCTTACAACCATCAAGTAGTTCTTACAAAGTCTATACTTTGGTTTCATACATGGATCCTCTCTCAGATTTTATGGCCTCGAGCCATTCGTCGGAATCCGGGCCCACCATCGCTTCTCCATAGCTCGTAGGTTCATTTTTGACTAGCAACATGACCTCCAAGACAGGATTAAGTACCACTCTGAAGTAGTACGCATCCTTGTGGAACTACGAGGTTTGGCAGTGACTTGATCTGAAGTTTCATGATCACTATCATTAGCTTCCACTTCAATTGGTGTAGGCGCCATAGGAACAACTTCATGTGCCCTGCTACACACTAGTTGAAGTGATGGTTCAATAAACTCATCAAGTCTCCACCATCCTCCCACTCAATTCTTTCAAGAGAAACTTTTCCTCGAGAAAGGACCCGATTCTAGAAACAATCCCTTTTGCTTCCGAAACTGAGACAGGAGGTATACCCAACTGTTTTGGTTGTCCTATGAAGATGCATTTATCCGCTTTGGGTTCGAGCTTATCAGGCTAAAACTTTTCACATAAGCGTCGCAGCCCCAAACTTTTAAGAAACGACAACTTAGGTTTCTCTAAACCATAGTTCATACGGTGTCGTCTTAACGGAATTGCGTGGTGCCCTATTTAAAGTGAACGTGGTTGTCTCTAATGCCTAACCCATAAACGATAGTAGTAATTCGATAAGAGACATCATGGTATACATCATATCCAATAGGGTGCAGTTATGATGTTCGGACACACCATCACACTATGGTGTTCCAGGTGGTATTAGTTGTGAAACAATTTCCACAATGTCTTAATTGTGTGCCAAACTCGTAACTCAGATATTCATCTCTATGATCATATCATAGACATTTTATCCTCTTGTCACGACGATCTTCAACTTCACTCTGAAATTACTTGAACCTTTCAATAATTCAGATTTGTGTTTCATCAAGTAAACATACTCAGAATCTACTCAAATCATCTGTGAAGTAAGAACATAACAAAATCCATTGCATGCCTCAACACTCATTAGGCTACACACATCAAAATGTATTACTTCCAACAAGATGCTTTCTTGTTCCATCTTACTGAAACCGAGGCTTTTCAGTCATCTTGCCCCTGTGGTATGATTTGCATGTCTCAAGTGATTTAAAATCAAGTGAGTCCAAACGATCCATCTGCATGGGGTTTCTTCATGCGTATACACCAATAGACATGGTTCACATGTCTCAATCTTTTCAAAAACGAGTGAGTCCAAAGATCCATCAACATGGAGCTTCTTCATGCGTTTTATACCAATATGACTCAAGTGGCAGTGCCACAAGTATGTGGTACTATCATTACTATCTTATATCTTTTGGCATGAACATGTGTATCACTACGATCGAGATTCAATAAACCATTTATTTTAGGTGCAAGACCATTGAAGGTATTATTCAAATAAACAGAGTAACCATTATTCTCCTTAAATGAATAACCATATTGCGATAAACATGATCCAATCATGTCTATGCTCAATGCAAACACCAAATAACAATTATTTAGGTTTAACACCAATCTCGATGGTAGAGGGAGCATGCGATGCTTATCACATCAACCTTGGAAACACTTCCAACACACATCGCCATCTCACCTTTAGCTAGTCTCCATTTGTTCCGTAGCTTTTATTTCGAGTTACTAACACTTAGCAACCGAACTGGTATCTAATACCCTGGTGCTACTAGGAGTACTAGTAAAGTACACATTAATATAATGTATATCAAATATACTTCTATCGACCTTGCCAGCCTTCTCATCTACCAAGTATCTAGGGTAGTTCTGCTTCAATGACTATTCCCCTCATTACAGAAGCACTTAGTCTCGGGTGGGTTCAAACTTTGGGTTTCTTCACTAGAGCCGCAACTGATTTGCCGTTTCATGTAGTATCCCTTCTTGCCCTTGCCCTTCTTGAAACTAGTGGTTTCACTAACCATCAACAATTGATGCTCCTTCTTGATTTCTACTTTCACGGTGTCAAACATTGCGAATATTTCAAGGATCATCATATCTATCCCTGATATGTTATAGTTCATCACGAAGCTCTTGCAGCTTGGTGGCAATGACTTTAGAGAAACATCACTATCTCATCTGGAAGATTAACTCCCACTTGATTCAAGTGATTGTGGTACTCAGACAATCTGAGCACAAGCTCAATGATTGAGCTTTTCTCCCTTAGTTTGCAAGCTAAGAAACTCGTCGGAGGTCTTATACCTCTTGACGTGGGCACGAGCCTGAAATCCCAATTTCAGCCCGCGAAACATCTCATATGTTCTGCGACGTTTCGAAATCGTCTTCGGTGCCTCAACTCTAATCCGCTTAACATTACTGAACTATCACGTAGTTATCAAAACGTGTATGTCAGATGTTCGCAACATCCACAGACGACGTTCGAGGTTCAGCACACCGAGCGGTGCATTAAGGACATAATCCTTCTACGAAGCAACAAGGACAATCCTTAGTTTACGGACCTAGTCCGCATAATTGCTACTATCAACTTTCAACTGAATTTTCTCTAGGAACATATCTAAAACAGTAGAACTAAAGCACGAGCTACGACATAATTTGCAAAACCCTTTTTGACTATGTTCAGGATAATTAAGTTCATCTTATGAACTCCCACTCAGATAGACATCCCTCTAGTCATCTAAGTGATACATGATCCGAGTCAATTAGGCCGTGTCTGATCATCACGTGAGACGGACTAGACATCGTCGGTGAACATCTTCATGTTGATCGTATCCAATATACGACTCATGTTTGACCTTTCGATCTCTTGTGTTCCGAGGCCATTTTTGTACATGCTAGGCTCGTCAAGTCAACCTAAGTGTTTAGCGTGTGTAAATCTGGCTTACACACGTTGTATGTGAACGTTAGAATCTATCACACCTGATTATCATGTGGTGCTTCGAAACAACGAACTTTCGCAACGGTACATAGTTAGGGGGAACACTTTCTTGAAATTATTATGAGGGATCATCTTATTTACTACCGTCGTTCTAAGAAAATAAGATGCATAAACATGATAAAAATCACATGCAATCAAATAGTGACATGACATGGCCAATATCATTTTGCTCCTTTTGATGTCCATCTTCGGGGCTCCATGATCATCATCGTCACCGACATGACACCATGATCTCCATCATCATGATCTCCATCATCGTGTCTTCATGAATTTGTCTCGCCAACTATTACTTCTACTACTATGGCTAATGGTTAGCAATAAAGTAAAGTAATGACACGGCGTTATCATTGACACGCAGGTCATACAATAAACAAGCCAACTCCTATGGCTCCTACCGGTTGTCACACTCATCGACATGCAAGTCATGATTCCTATTACAAGAACATGATCAATCTCATACATCACATATATCATTCATCATATTCTTTTGGACATATCACATCACATAGCATACCCTGCAAAAACAAGTTAGACGTCCTCTAATTGTTGTTGCATCTTTTACGTGGCTGCTATGGGTTTCTAGCAAGAACGTTTCTTACCTATGCAAAGCCACAAAGGTGATATGCCAATTGCTATTTACCGTTCATAAGGACCCTTTTCATCGAATCCAATCCGAATAAAGTGGGAGAGACTTGCACCCGCTAGCCACCTTATGCAACAAGTGCATGTCAGTCGGTGGAACCTGTCTCATCCGGGCCGCTTCATCCCACAATGCCACCGAATCAAGATAGGACTAGTAACGGTAAGCAAATTGTACAAACCATCACCCACAACTACTTGTGTTCTACTCGTGCAAAGAATCTATGCAATAGACCTAGCTCTCATACCACTGTTGTGGAACGTAGCAGAAATTCAAAATTTTCTATGCATCACCAAGATCAATCTATGGAGATACTAGCAACGAGAGAGAGGGGAGTGCATCTTCATACCCTTGAAGATCGTGATGCGGAAGCGTTACAAGAACACGGATGAAGGTGTCGTACTCGTAGCGATTCAGATTGCGGTTGATTCTGATCTAAGCGCCGAACAACGGCGCCTCCGTGTTCAACACACGTGCAGCCCGATGACGTCTCCCGTGCCTTGATCCATCAAGGGGAGAGGGAGAGGTTGGGGTAGACTCCGTCCAGCAGCAGCACAACGGCGTGGTTGTGGTGGAGGAGCGTGGCACTCCAGCAGGGATTCGCCAAGCACCGTAAGAGACAAGGAGGGAGAGGGGTAGGGCTGCGCAAAGAGGGAGATGTTCTCATGTCTATGGCAGCCCCAAACCCCCACTATATATAGGGGGAAGGGAGGGGCTGCTCCCCCACCTAGGTTTCCACCCCTAGGGGTGGCGGCCATCCCTAGATCCCATATAGGGGGGCGGCCAAGGGGGAGAGAGGGGGGCACCACTAGGTGGGCTTAGGCCCATCTGAGCCTAGAGTTTCCCCTTTTCTCCCTTCTCTCTTCGCCTTGGGCCCTGGTGGGGGACGCACCAGCCCACCTGGGGCTGGTCCCCTCCCACACTTGGCCCATGCAGCCCTCTGGGGTCGGTAGCCCCACATGGTGGACCCCCGGGCCCCTCCCGATGGTCCCGGTACGTTACCGATAGCACCCGAAACTTTTCCGGTGACCAAAACAGGACTTCCCATATATAAATCTTTACCTCCGAACCATTCCGGAACTCCTCGTGATGTCCGGGATCTCATCCGGGACTCTGAACAACATTCCGTAACAACGTATATCTATTCCCTATAACCCGAGCGTCATCGAACCTTAAGTGTGTAGACCCTACGGGTTCGGGAACCATGCAGATATGACCGAGACAACTCTCCACCAAATAACCAACAGCGGGATCTAGATACCCATGTTGGCTCCCACATGTTCCACGATGATCACATCGGATGAACCACGATGTCAAGGATTCAATCAATCCCGTATACAATTCCCTTTGTCTACCAGTATAGTACTTGCCCGAGATTCGATCGTCGGTATCCCGATACCTTGTTCAATCTCGTTACACACAAGTCTCTTTACTCGTTCCGTAACACATCATTCCATGATCAACTCCTTGGTCACATTGTGCACATTATGATGATGTCCTACCGAGTGGGCCCAGAGATACCTCTCCGTTACACGGAGTGACAAATCCCAGTCTCAATTCGTGCCAACCCAACAGACACTTTCGGAGATACCCGTAGTGCACCTTTATAGCCACCCAGTTACGTTGTGATGTTTGGCACACCCAAAGCATTCCTACGGTATCCGGGAGTTGCACAATCTCATGTTCTAAGGAAATGATACTTGACATTAGAAAAGCTTTAGCAAACGAACTACACGATCTTGTGCTATGTTTAGGATTGGGTCTTGTCCATCACATCATTCTCCTAATGATGTGATCCCGTTATCAATGACATGCTATGTCCATGGTCAGGAAACCAAAACCATCTACTGATCAACGAGCTAGTCAACTACAGGCTCACTAGGGACATGTAGTGGTCTATGTATTCTCACATGTATTACAGTTTCCAATTAATACAATTATAGCATGAACAATAGGCAATTATCATGAACAAGGAAATATAATAATAACCATTTTATTATTGCCTCTAGGGCATATTTCCAGCTAAGCAGATGCAGTTTACACTAATTAGGAGCAATACGAGCTAGACACTAAAGGAAATATGCCCTAGAGGCAATAATAAAGTTATTATTTATTTCCTTATTTCATGATAAATGTTTATTATTCATGCTAGAATTGTATTAACCGGAAACATAATACATGTGTGAATACATAGACAAACATAGTGTCACAAGTATGCCTCTACTTGACTAGCTCGTTAATCAAAGATGGTTAAGTTTCCTAACCATAGACATGAGTTATCATTTGATTAACGGGATCACATCATTAGGAGAATGATGTGATTGACTTGACCCATTGTGTTAGCTTAGCACTTGATCGTTTAGTATGTTGATATTGCTTTCTTCATGACTTATACATGTTCCTACCACTATGAGATTATGCAACTCCCGTTTACCGGAGGAACACTTTGTGTGCTACCAAACGTCACAACATAACTGGGTGATTATAAAGGAGCTCTACAGGTGTCTCCGAAGGTACATGTTGGGTTGGCGTATTTCGAGATTAGGATTTGTCACTCCGATTATCGGAGAGGTATCTCTGGGCCCTCTCGGTAATGCACATCAGTATAAGCCTTGCAAGCAATGTGACTAATGAGTTAGTTGCGAGATGATGCATTACGTAATGAGTAAAGAGACTTGCCGGTAACGACATTGAACTAGGTATTGAGATACCGACGATCGAATCTCGGGCAAGTAACATACCGATGACAAAAGGAACAACGTATGTTGTTATGCGGTTTGACCAATAAAGATCTTCGTAGAATATGTAGGAGCCAATATGAGCATCCAAGTTCCGCTATTGGTTATTGACCGGAAACGTGTCTCGGTCATGTCTACATAATTCTCGAACCTGTAGGGTCCGCACGCTTAACATTTCGATGATAGTTATATTATGAGTTTATGAGTTTTGATGTACCGAAGGAGTTCAGAGTCCCGGATGAGATCGGGGACATGACGAGGAGTCTCGAAATGGTCGAGACATAAAGATCGATATATTGGACGACTATATTTAGACTTCGGAAAGGTTCCGAGTGATTCGGGTATTTTTCGGAGTACCGGAGAGTTATGGGAATTTGCCGGGGAGTATATGGGCCTTATTGGGCCGTACGGGAATAGAGGAGAGAGGCCAAAAGGAAGGAGGCCTGCGCCCCCCTGGTCCGAATTGGACAAGGGGTGCAGCCCCCTTTTCCTTCTCCCCCCCTCTTTCCTTCTCTCCTACTCCAACAAGGAAAGGAGGAGTCCAACTCCTGGTGGGAGTAGGACTCCCCCCTTGGCGCGCCCTCCTCCTTGGCCGGCCGCCTCCCCCCTTGCTCCTTTATATACGGGGGCAGGGGGCACCCCATAGACACAACAATTGATCTCTTGATCTCTTAGCCGTGTGCGGTGCCCCCCTGCGACGGTAGAACATCAAGATTGTCACCACGCCGTCATGCTAACGGAACTCTCCCTCGACACTCGGCTGGATCGGAGTACGAGGGACGTCATCGAGCTGAATGTGTGCTAGAACTCGAAGGTGCCGTAGTTTCGGTGCTTTGATCGGTCGGGCCGTGAAGACGTACGACTACACCAACTGCGTTATTCTAACACGTCCGCTTTCGATCTACGAGGGTATGTGGACAACACTCTCCCCTCTCGTCGCTATGCATCACCATGATCTTGCATGTGCGTAGGAATTTTTTTGAAATTACTATGTTCCCCAACAGTGGTATCCGAGCCTGGTTTTATGTGTAGATGTTATATGCACGAGTAGAACACAAGTGAGTTGTGGGCGATACAAGTCATACTGCTTACCAGCATGTCATACTTTGGTTCGGCGTTATTGTTGGATGAAGCGGCCCGGACCGACATTACGCGTACGCTTACGCGAGACTGGTTCTACCGACGTGCTTTGCACACAGGTGGCAGGCGGGTGTCTGTTTCTCCAACTTTAGTTGAACCGAGTGTGGCTACGCCGGGTCCTTGTGAAGGTTAAAACAACACTAACATGATGAACTATCATTGTGGTTTTGATGCGTAGGTCAGAATGGTTCTTGCTCAGCCCGTAGCAGCCATGTAAAATTTGCAACAACAAAGTAGAGGACGTCTAACTTGTTTTGGCAGGGCATGTTGTGATGTGATATGGTCAAGACGTGATGCTATATTTTATTGTATGAGATGATCATGTTTTGTAACCGATGTTATCGGCAACTGGAAGGAGCCATATGGTTGTCGCTTTCTTGTATGAAATGCAAACGCCCTGTAATTGCTTTACTTTATCACTAAGCGGTAGCGATAGTCGTAGAAGCAATAGATGGCGTAAACGACAACGATGCTACGATGGAAATCAAGGTGTCACGCCGGTAACAATGGTGATCACGACGGTGCTTCGGAGATGGAGATCACAAGCACAAGATGATGATGGCCATATCATATCACTTATATTGATTGCATGTGATGTTTATCCTTTATGCATCTTATCTTGCTTTGATTGACGGTAGCATTTTAAGATGATCTCTCACTAATTATCAAGAAGTGTTCTCCCTGAGTATGCACCATTGCGAAAGTTCTTCGTGCTGAGACACCACGTGATGATCGGGTGTGATAGGCTCTACGTTCAAATACAACGGGTGCAAAACAGTTGCACACGCGGAATACTCAGGTTAAACTTGATGAGCCTAGCATATACAGATATGGCCTCGGAACACGGAGACCGAAAGGTCGAACGTGAATCATATAGTAGATATGATCAACATAGTGATGTTCACCATTGAAAACTACTCCATCTCACGTGATGATCGGACATGGTTTAGTTGATTTGGATCACGTGATCACTTAGATGACTAGAGAGATGTCTGTCTAAGTGGGAGTTCTTAAGTAATATGATTAATTGAACTTAAATTTATCATGACCTTAGTCCTGGTAGTATTTTGCAGATTATGTTGTAGATCAATAGCTCGCGTTGTTGCTTTCATATGTTTATTTTGATATGTTCCTAGAGAAAACTGTGTTGAAAGATGTTAGTAGCAATGATGCGGATTGGATCCATGATCTGAGGTTTATCCTCATTGCTGCACAGAAGAATTATGTCCTTGATGCACCGCTAGGTGACAAACCTATTGCAGGAGCAGATGCAGACGTTATGAACGTTTGGCTAGCTCAAAATGATGACTACTTGATAGTTTAGAGCACCATGCTTAAACGGCTTAGAATCGGGACTTCAAAGATGTTTTGAACGTCATGGACCATATGAGATGTTCCAGGAGTTGAAGTTAATATTTCCAGCAAATACCCGAGTTGAGAGATATGAAGTCTCCAACAAGTTCTATAGCTAAAAGATGGAGGAGAATCGCTCAACTAGTGAGCATGTGCTCAGATTGTCTGGGTACTTCAATCGCTTGAATCAAGTGGGAGTTAATCTTCCAGATAAGATAGTGATTGACAGAATTCTCTAGTCACCATCACTAAGTTACTAGAACTTCGTGATGAACTATAGTATGCAAGGGATGACGAAAACAATTCCCGAGCTCTTCGTGATGTTGAAATAGACGAAGGTAGAAATCAAGAAAGAGCATCAAGTGTTGATGATTGACAAGACCACTAGTTTCAAGAAAAGGGCAAAGGGAAAGAAAGGGAAACTTCAAGTAGAATGGCAAACAAGTTGTCACTCCCGTGAAGAAGACCAAAGCTGGACCAAAGCCTGAAACTGAGTGCTTACACTGCAAAGGAAATGGTCACTGGAAGCGGAAATGCCCTGAATATTTGGTGGATAAGAAGGATGGCAAAGTGAACAAGGGTATATTTGATATACAGGTTATTGATGTGTGCCTTACTAGTGTTTATAGTAGCCCCTGAGTATTTGATACTTGTTCGGTTGCTAAGATTAGTAACTCGAAACAGGAGTTACAGAATAAACAGAGACTAGTTGAAGGGGAAGTGACGATGAGTGTTGGAAGTAGTTCCAAGATTGATATGATCATCATCGCACACTCCCTATACTTTCGGGATTAGTGTTAAACCTAAATAAATGTTATTTGGCGTTTGCGTTGAGCATGAATATGATTTGATCATGTTTATTGCAATACGGTTATTCATTTAAAGTCAGAGAATAATTGTTGTTCTGTTTACATGAATAAAACCTTCAAATGGTCATACACCCAATGAAAATAGTTTGTTGGATCTCGATCGTAGTGATACACATATTCATAATATTGATGCCAAAAGATGCAAAGTTAATAATGATAGTGCAACTTATTTGTGGCACTGCCGTTTGGGTCATATCGGTGTAAAGCGCATGAAGAAACTCCATAAAGATGGATTTTCGGAATCACTTGGTTATGAATCATTTGATGCTTGCGAACCGTGCCTTTTGGGCAAGATGACTAAAACTCCGTTCCCCGGAACAATGGAACGAGCTACTGACTTATTGGAAATAATACATACCGATGTATGCGATCCGATGAGTGTTAAGGCTCGCGGCGTGTATCGTTATTTTCTGACCTTCACAGATGATTTGAGCAGATATGGGTATATCTACTTGATGAAACATAAGTCTGAAACATTTGAAAAGTTAAAGAATTTCAGAGTGAAGTGGAAAATCATCGTAACAAGAAAAATAAAGTTTCTACGATCTGATCGTGGAGACGAATATTTGAGTTACGAGTTTGGTCTTCATTTGAAACAATGTGAAATAGTTTCGCAACTCACGCCACCTGGAACACCACAATGTAATGGTGTGTCCGAACGTCGTAATCGTACTTTACTAGATATGGTGCGATCTATGATGTCTCTTATCGGTTTACCACTATCGTTTTGGGGTTATGCATTAGAGACAGCTGCATTCACGTTTAATAGGGCACCATCTAAATCCGTTGAGACGACACCGTATGAACTATGGTTTAGCAGTAAACCTAAGCTGTCGTTTCTTAAAGTTTGGAGTTGCGATGCTTATATGAAAAAGGTTTTCAACCTGATAAGCTCGAACCCAAATCGGAGAAGTGCGTCTTCATAGAATACCCAAAGGAAACTGTTGGGTACACCTTCTATCACAGATCTGAAGGCAAAACATTCGTTGCTAAGAATGGATCCTTTCTAGAGAAGGAGTTTCTCTCGAAAGAAGTGAGTGGGAGGAAAGTAGAGCTTGATAAGGTAATTTGTACCTTCTCCCGAATTGGAAAGTAGTTCATCACAGAAATCAGTTCAGTGATTCCTACACCAATTAGTGAGGAAGCTAATGATGATGATCATGAAACTTCAGATCAAGTTACTACAAAACCTCGTAGGTCTTCCAAAGTACAGTCCGCACCAGAGTGGTACGGTAATCCTGTTCTGGAAGTCATGTTACTAGACCATGATGAACCTACGAACTATGAGGAAGCGATGATGAGCCCAGATTCCGCGAAATGGCTTGAGGCCATGAAATCTGAGATGGGATCCATGTATGAGAACAAAGTGTGGACTTTGGTGGAGTTGCCCGATGATCGGCAAGCCATATTGTATAAATGGATCTTCAAGAGGAAGACAGATGCTGATAGTAGTGTTACTATCTACAAAGCTCGACTTGTCGCAAAAAGGTTTTCGACAAGTTCAAGGTGTTGACTACAATGAGATTTTCTCAACTGTAGCGATGCTTAAGTCTGTCCGAATCATGTTAGCAATTGCCACATTTTATGAAATCTGGCAAATGGATGTCAAAACTGCATTCCTTAATGGTTTTCTTAAAGAAGAGTTGTATATGATGCAACCAGAAGGTTTTGTCAATCCTAAAGGTGCTAACAAAATGTGCAAGCTCCAGCGATCCATCTATGGACTGGTGCAAGCATCTCAGAGTTGGAATATACGCTTTGATAAGTTGATCAAAGCATATAGTTTTATACAGACTTGCGGTGAAGCCTGTATTTACAATAAAGTGAGTGGGAGCACTACCGCCTTTCTGATAAATATATGTGAGTAACATATTGTTGATCAGAAATGATGTAGAATTTTTCTGGAAAGCATAAAGGAGTATTTGAAAGGAGTTCTTTAAAAGAAAGACCTCAGTAAAGCTACTTACATATTGAGCATCAAAATCTATTGAGATAGATCAAGACACTTGATAAGTTTTTCAATAAGTACATACCTTGTCAAGATTTTGAAGTAGTTCAAAATGGAACAGTCAAAGAAAGAGTTCTTGCCTGTGTTGCAAAGGTGTGAAATTGAGTAAGACTCAAATCCCGACCACGGCAGAAAATAGAAAAGAGAATGAAAGTCATTCCCTATGCCTCAGTCATAGGTTCTATAAAGTATGCTATGCTATGTACCAGACCTATTGTATACCTTGCTCTGAATTTGGCAAGGGAGTACAATAGTGATCTAGGAGTAGATCACTGGACATTGGTCAAGAATATCCTTAGTGAGGACTAAGGAAATATTTCTCGATTATGGAGGTGATAAAAGAGCCCGTCGTAAAGAGTTACATCGGTGCAAGCTTTTACACCGATCCAGATGACTCTAAGTCTCAATCTGGATACATATTGAAAGTGGGAGCAATTAGCTAGAGTAGCTCCGTGCAGAGCATTGTAGACATAGAATATTTGCAAAATACATACGGCTCTGAATGTGACAGACCCGTTGACTAAGCTTCTCTCACGAGCAAAACATGATCACACCTTAGTACTCTTTGGGTGTTAATCACATAGCGATGTGAACTAGATTATTGACTCTAGTAAACCCTTTGGGTGTTGGTCACATGACGATGTGAACTATGGGTGTTAATCATATACAGATATGAATATTGGTGTTAAATCACATGGCGATGTGAACTAGATTATTGACTCTAGTGCAAGTGGGAGACTGAAGGAAATATGCCCTAGAGGCAATAATAAAGTTATTATTTATTTCCTTATTTCATGATAAATGTTTATTATTCATGCTAGAATTGTATTAACCGGAAACATAATACATGTGTGAATACATAGACAAACATAGTGTCACTAGTATGCCTCTACTTGACTAGCTCGTTAATCAAAGATGGTTAAGTTTCCTAACCATAGACATGAGTTGTCATTTGATTAACGGGATCACATCATTAGGAGAATGATGTGATTGACTTGACCCATTCTGTTAGCTTAGCACTTGATCGTTTAGTATGTTGTTATTGCTTTCTTCATGACTTATACATGTTCCTACAACTATGAGATTATGCAACTCCCGTTTACCGGAGGAACACTTTGTGTGCTACCAAACGTCACAACGTAACTGGGTGATTATAAAGGAGCTCTACAGGTGTCTCCGAAGGTACATGTTGGGTTGGCGTATTTCGAGATTAGGATTTGTCACTCCGATTGTTGGAGAGGTATCTCTGGGCCCTCTCGGTAATGCACATCACTAATGAGTTAGTTGCGGGATGATGCATTACGTAACGAGTAAAGAGACTTGCCGGTAACGAGATTGAACTAGGTATTGAGATACCGACGATCGACTCTCGGGCAAGCTAGTAACATACCGATGACAAAAGGAACAACGTATGTTGTTATGCGGTTTGACCGATAAAGATCTTCGTAGAATATGTAGGAGCCAATATGAGCATCCAGGTTCCGCTATTGGTTATTGACCGGAAATGTGTCTCGGTCATGTCTACATAGTTCTCGAACCCGTAGGGTCCGCACGCTTAAGGTTTCGATGACAGTTATATTATGAGTTTATGAGTTTTGATGTACCGAAGCAGTTCGGAGTCCCGGATAAGATCGCGGACATGACGAGGAGTCTCGAAATGGTCGAGACGTAAAGATCGATATATTGTACGACTATATTCGGACTTCGGAAAGGTTCCGAGTGATTCGGGTATTTTTCGGAGTACCGGAGAGTTACGGGAATTCGCCGGGGAGTATATGGGCCTTATTGGGCCATACGGGAGTAGAGGAGAGAGGCCAAAAGGAAGGAGGCCTGCGCCTCCCCTCTGGCGAATTGGACAAGGGGTGCAGCACCCCTTTCCTTCTCCCCCCCCCCCCGCCCTCTTTCCTTCTCTCCTACTCGAACAAGGAAAGGAGGAGTCCTACCCCCGGTGGGAGTAGGACTCCCCCTTGGCGCGCCCTCCTCCTTTGCCGGCCGCCTCCCCCCTTGCTCCTTTATATACGGGGGCAGGGGGCACCCCATACACACAACAATTGATCTGTTGATCTCTTAGTCGTGTGCGGTGCCCCCCTCCACCATAGTCCTCCTCGATAATATTGTAGCGGTGCTTAGGCAAAGCTCTGCAACGGTAGAACATCAAGATTGTCACCACGCCATCATGCTGACGGAAATCTCCCTCGACACTTGGCTGGATCGGAGTACGAGGGACGTCATCGAGCTGAACGTGTGCTAGAACTATGAGGTGCCGTAGTTTCGGTGCTTGATCGGTCGGGCCGTGAAGACGTACTACTACACAAACCGCGTTGTTCTAACGCTTCCGCTTTCGATCTACGAGGGTACATGGACAACACTCTCCCCTCTCGTTGCTATGCATCACCATGATCTTGTGTGTGCGTACGAATTTTTTTGAAATTACTACGTTCCCCAACAATGAGTATGTCCTCCCAAGTACAGGGAATAGCGGGGCTTCTGCTGAGCTCCAGAATTGTTCCTCCCCAGTCCATACTTCCTCTTGGGATTGTCAATCTGTTGTTACTTGCCTTCTATCATGAGGGCCCTGTCTACCAACTCCTGGTAGTTATTGAATGTTGCCACTATCCACTGCATGCTCAGCTCATCATTGAGTCCCTCAAGAAACTTCTCCTACTTTGCGGCATCTGTAGCCACATCATCTGGGGCATAGTGTGCTAACTTGCTAAACTCATCCACATACTGTCCCACTATACGACCTCCATGGCGCAGGTTGCGAAACTCGCGCTTCTTCATGCTCATAGCTCCTGCTGAAACATGGGCGGTGCGGAAAGCCTGCTGAAACTGATCCCATGTAAGTGTATTAATGGGGTAAGTGGCGGTGAAATTTTCCCACCAAGATGCTATGGGTCCATCAAGCTGATGTGCGGCAAAGCGCACTCTCTCCGCATCTGTGCATCCTGAAGTGGTCAACTCTCTTCCAATCTCGCGGAGCCAATCATCTGCAACAATCGGCTCAGTGCTGCTAGAGAACACCGTCGATTCAACCTCAGAAAATGGTCTAGGTTGTCAACAGGGGGTGGTGGCAGTGGGTTGTTGTTGTTGTTGCCTTGGTTATGGTTCTGAACTAGCATCTACATCTAGGCATTCTGCTGCTGGATCAACTAAGTGAGCTCCAGTGGAAACACAAATCCATTGTCATGTCTCAGAGGCATTTGATGGGTTAGAAGGGGTGAGAAAACAGAATAGAATAAGGTCTATGAGAGATTCAGTACCCATATGATCATGAGACAAACACAATCAATTCACTTCATTCAGTAGCACACAAGGTTCACAAAAGCGATCTAAACTACAATTACAAACTCGATCGATGCTAACTACTTGGAAGAATACTACTAGTAACAATGATGTTCGTCTAGAAATTTTCATCAAAGGAAGACTCCATGATATCTGCTCTAGCTTCGTCAACATAGTTGTCATCACTGTCATCATTTGCATCACTATCCGTGTCAGTGTCGTCCAAGATGATGTAGTCCTCCGAACAGATCTCTTTTGCTGGTTCTCGCTTGTGATTCTCCACTAGTAGTCCTAGTTTCCTCTTCCGATCTTCATGCTTCTCCAGTAGTACAGCAATTTTTTCCTCATATCCATCGTGTGTAAACTTGAGTTCCTCTTCTAGCTCGTTGTTCTTCTTCATCAGCTTCTTGATCTTCTACATGTTGAAGCACAGTGATTCTCTTGTCGACGAATATGATCACCCATCCCTCCTGGTACGAATCATCTCCCATTCTTCATCTCGGCGGCCACATATTTGGTAGATAGTGTTTTCCAACTCCTTGTGATACACCTCACATATGCGTCCAAAGGTGATACGGGCGGCCATGCTCTTTCCTAAACTCCA
Source organism: Triticum aestivum (assembly GCF_018294505.1). Lineage (NCBI taxonomy): Eukaryota > Viridiplantae > Streptophyta > Magnoliopsida > Poales > Poaceae > Triticum > Triticum aestivum. The sequence continues at coordinate 177,439,368 of NC_057801.1, forward strand.
GCTTGGTGCATCCAGGTAGAAATCAATAGGCTCCGTTGTTGGCGCGAACATCCTCCCACGTGCCCAGACTTTGATCTTCCAGCGCTCCTCTTCCAGTATAGTTGCAGAAAAAGTCCCCGTGAAGCTTGGTAGTCCGATGTTCAGGTACTTGGTGACTTCCTTCAAGTGTTGTCCGAAAGGGGTTTCGTTATCCGGCTGAGTGAACTTGTTCCTGGGGTCCACCATATATAGAGTAGAAATAAAGGAGAATTAGAAATGAGCAGAGAAGAGAAATCATGTGGCTTAATCTAGGGGTCGCGTCCTACAGTCAGCGTGTGCTCTGATACCCTCTTGTAGCGACCACAATCCCAATGGACCGAAGTCTCTGTGTTTCAGTGTCATCCCTGGATCGGTAATGCTGACACACACAAATACTTGAGGAATTATAACAGAGTTCAATCACACACTTATTGTTGGGTAACGTAGCAATAATTCAAAATTTTCCATGCATCACCAAGATCAATCTATGGAGATTCTAGCAACAAGAGAGGGAGAGGATGAGCATCTTAATACCTTTGAAGATTGCTAAGCGGAAGCGTCACTAGAACGCGGATGAGGGAGTCGTACTCGTGGCGATTCAAATCGCGGAAGAACCAATCTAACGCCGAATGGACAGCGCCTCCGCGTTCAACACACGTACAGCCCGGGAACGTCTCCTCCTTCTTGATCCATCAAGGGTAGAGGACAAGTTGAGGGAGAGCTTTGGCAGCACGACGGCGTGGTGGTGGAGCTTGCAGTTGTCCGGCAGGGCTTCGCCAAGCAGTACAGAGGAGGAGGTGGTGTTGAAGAGGGGAAGGTCTGCGCCAGGGGAAGGGTATGGCAGCCCTCCCACCCACCCCCCACTATTTATAGGGGAAGGGGAGAGGGGGCCGGCCCCCTTAGATCTCATCTAGGGGGGGCCGCGGCCAAGGGGGGGAGCTTGCCCCCCAAAGTTTGTGGGAGGCGCCCCCACCCCCTAGGGTTTCCAAACCTAGGCGGCTTGGGCCCTAGGGGGGCGCACCAGCCCACTAGGGGGCTGGTTCCCACCCTTGTTCAGCCCACTAAGTCCCTCGTGGCAGGTGGTTCCTCCCGGCGGACCCCCGGACACCTTTCGGTGGTCCTGGTACAGTACCGGTAACCCCAGAAATTATTCCGGTGACTGAAACTGGACTTCCCATATATAAATATTTACCTCCGGACCATTCCGGAACTACTCGTGACATCCAGGATCTCATCTGGGACTCTGATCAAGATTTGGTAACTGCATACTAATTCCCATATCAACTCCAGCGTCACCGAACCTTAAGTGTGTAGACCCTACGGGTTCGGGAGTCATGCAGACATGACCGAGACAGCTCTCCGGCCAATAACCAACAGCGGGATCTGGATACCCATGTAGGCTCCCACATGTTCCACGATGATCTCATCAGATGAACCACGATGTCGGGGATTCAATCAATCCCGTATACAATTCCCTTTGTCAATCGGTATGTTACTTGCCCGAGATTCGATCGTCGATATCCCAATACCTCATTCAATCTCGTTACCGGCAAGTCACTTTACTTGTTCCGTAATGCATGATCTCGTTACTAACTACTTAGTCACATTGAGCTCATTATGATGATGCATTACCAAGTGGGCCCAGAGATACCTCTCCGTCATACGGAGTGAGAAATCCCAGTCGCGATTCGTGCCAACCCAACAGACACTTTTGGAGATACCTATAGTTCACCTTTATAGCCACCTAGTTATGTTGTGACGTTTGGTACACCCAAAGCATTCCTACGGTATCCGGGTGTGGCGCAATCTCATGGTCTAAGGAAATGATACTTGACATTAGAAAAGCCTTTAGCAAACGAACTACACGATCTTGTGCTATGCTTAGGATTGGGTCTTGTCCATCACATGATTCTCCTAATGATGTGATCTCGTTATGAATGACATCTAATGTCCATGGTCAGGAAATCATAACCATCTGTTGATCAACAGGCTAGTCAACTAGAGGCTCACTAGGGACATGTTGTGGTCTATGTATTCACACATGCATTACGGTTTCCGGTCAATACAATTATAGCATGAACAATAGACAATTATCATGAACAAGGAAATATAATAATAACCATTTTATTATTGCCTCTAGGGCATATTTCCAACAGTCTCCCACTTGCACTTGAGTCAGTAATCTAGTTACATTGTGATGAATCGAACACCCATAGAGTTCTGGTGTAGATCATGTTTTGCTCGTGGAAGAGGTTTGGTCAATGGATCTGCGACATTCAGATCCGTATGCACTTACAAATATCTATGTCTCCATCTTGAACATTTTCACGAATGGAGTTGAAGCGACACTTGATATGCCTGGTCTTCTTGTGAAACCTGGGCTCCTTGGCAAGGGCAATAGCTCCAGTGCTGTCACAGAAGAGAGTCATCAGGCCCGACGCATTGGGAATAACTCCTAGGTCGGTAATGAACTCCTTCATCCATATTGCTTCATGTGCTACCTCCGAGGCTGCCGTGTACTCCGCTTCACATGTAGATCCCTCCACGACGCTTTTCTTGCAACTTCACCAACTTACTATCCCACCATTCAAAATATACACGTATCCAGTTTGTGACTTGGAGTCATCCAGATCTGTGTCGAAGCTAGCGTCGATGTAACCCTTTACGACGAGCTCTTCGGCACCTCCATAAACGAGAAACATATCCTTAGTCCTTTTCAGATACTTCAGGATATTCTTGACCGCTATCTAGTGTTCCATGCCGGGATTACTTTGGTACCTCCCTACCAAACTTACGACAAGGTTTACATCAGGTCTTGTAAGTGCATCTAGTGCCCCTTAGTGATTTTGGTGTATTGAAGACTTATAGGTTAAGGGACTAATGCATTTGTGAGTGTACACAGGTCTATAAGTCTATGAGGAGTTTGATATTTACAGAGAAAGTCGACCCCTAAAAATGAAGTTCTTCGACTGAAGACTTTGATATTCTGAAGACTTTCTGAAGACTTTGAAAGTGAAGAAATTGGTGTGACCTTGAATACTTGGTATTCATTTGTGGAACATGAAGCATGAAGACTTTTGTTTTCGTAGTTTCATTTTCTCTTTCTTGAGTCATAGGAAACACCATACTGTTAAAGGGGGTTGAGGAAATACTAAGGAAAAATTTCCATGTGATGCTCAACTCAAAATCCTACACCTACCAATCCCTTCGAGTGAAGCCTTTGGAAATCTCATACAGTTCAGTCACTTTCTTCAATGACAGAGACGAAGTTCTTTTGGTCGCTTATAATTTGTTCTGACTGAGGAGTTAGGAATTCGCCAGTGCGAATTGCCTACACAGTGAGGAATATGATAGCCCTGAGGAATTTGAGAGTCAAATTTCCGACCATTGCTGTGCTGCGCGCCAGCTGTCCCAAAATATCTTATCCACCTAACGGTCATATCATTGAAGGGCATTTATGTCTTATCATGTCAGGCTGCTCCCTAGGCTATAAATAGCCGCCCCCTACAACCACTAGCAGGTTGGATGCTCCGAGAGAACTTGACACTTGTCATTTGAGAGCAACCCATCCTCTGAGGACTTTGAGCGAAAATCATCAAGTGAGGAAAACCCAAAACCAAACCCCTACAAACCCAAAGTGATTGAGCATCACTGAAGAAATTGATCCTGCGTGGATCCGACGCTTGTTACCTTTGAAGACTTTGCTTCTTCTAGACGGTTAGGCGTCATGGTCTAGAGCATCCAAGAGGTATTGTGGATCACCGAGTGACCAAGTCTGTGAAGGTTTGGAAGTCGCCTGAAGACTTACCACGAGTGATTGGACGAGGTCTGTGTGACCTTAGTTCAAGGAGAATACGGTGAGGACTGGGTGTCCTGAGCTGCATGCTCAGCGACTGGGTGTCCGGGACTGTGTGTCCTCTAGTTTAAATTCTCAGCCGCTCCAACCAGACGTACAACTGAGACAGCAGGTGGAACTGGTCTACCAAATCATTGTCTTCACCAACCTAACTGGTTCTATTTCCTCAACCCTTTCATATCCTCATTACTGTGTTGAGTGTTTGTTCATATCTGTGTTTGAAGACTTTGACTGAAGACTTTCTCAATTTCCTCAGTTCAATTTCTTCAGTCTGTTTGTCTTCATCTTGTGTTATCCTGTGGTTACGCTTTCTGTACTCTGTGCTAGTCTTCATTTCATCTTGATGACCATGCTTGTATTCTGTTATGCTTACTTCTGAGTACTTATTCCGCTGCAAGTAGTTCCTCGCTAAGGAATTTCCTCACCGGCAAATTCCTCAGTGAAGAATTCATAAAAATCGCCTATTCACCCCCCTCTAGTCGATATAACGCACTTTCAATTGGTATGAGAGCAAGGTACTCCCTTGTTCTGTGTGATTTTGGTTTAACCGCCTGGAGTTTTAGTTATGTCGACCGCAGGTATGAAGAAAGTGACATGCCCTATCTTTGACGGTCATGACTATCCCAAGTGGAAGGCCATGATGAGGAAGCGCCTCATGGCAATGAACAGCGAGTTGTGGACCGTCACTGAGATTGGTCTTACTGATCTATGCAAGATGGCGGACGCTGATGATATTCGCAAGTACACTCGACTTGACATCTTGGCGAGGGATATCATCTGCTCCTGCCTATCCAGAGATGAATGCAGGCGCATTATGCATCTTTGCAATGTGAAGCTCATCTGGGACCGAATCTCTGATGTCTATGAAGGTCATCGAACCTGTCATGATCCTTGGTTCGAGGACCTCAAGGAATCTCTCAAAACGATGACTTTCGAGCCAGAATCATCATCTTCTGCATCATGTCTCATGGCAAAGGGTGACGAGGTAACCGAATGCTCCTCATCCGAGTTTTGTGACGATAAATCTGATGATGATGGATCTGATGATGATATTGAATCCAGTTATACCAAACTTCTTTGCATTGCCACTAAGCAACAAACAGCTTTGGAACAAGTTCAAAACATGCTAGACAAAAGTGATGATATGTTGGGTCAAGAAATGGATCGCACTAAAGCCCTGACTGAAAATCTTCGGAGACTTCAGTCTAGGTTTGATAACCTTCAAAGTCATCATAACACTCTCTTATCTGATCATGAGAAACTTTCTTATGAATTTCTTCAAGGAAAGCAAGATCTTGAGAAGCTAAGAGTGAGTTATGAAGATCTTCAGAAGGAGCGCGATTCATTACTAGCTCAACAAATCAGCGCCACTCAGGAACAATTTGATCCTCCATGCTTAAAGTGCATTGAACGAGAATCTGCTAATTCTTCACCTGAATGTTCAAATGCTTCAAATGTTAGAAATTCTTCACCTGTCTCTGCTATCACTAATTCCTCATCTGAGGACATTGCTAGTATCACTGACAATGCAGGGCTGAAGGAATTGTATATGACAGGCATGTACAAAAGCCTCAAAGGGCATCAGACTCTTTGTGATGTGCTTAAGAAGCAGATCCTCAATAGAAACCCTAGGAAAGAGGGTATTGCCTTTGAGAGGAAACTCAATGCTGATGGAACATATTGGAAGCCTGAGCAGTACCCCAAAACCTCATGGGTTGCTGTAAGTGCATCTAGTGCCCCTTAGTGATTTTGGTGTATTGAAGACTTATAGGTTAAGGGACTAATGCGTTTGTGAGTGTACATAGGTCTATAAGTCTATGAGGAGTTTGATATTTACAGAGAAAGTCGACCCCTAAAAATGAAGTTCTTCAACTGAAGACTTTGATATTCTGAAGACTTCCTGAAGACTTTGAAAGTGAAGAAATTGGTGTGACCTTGAAGACTTGGTATTCATTTGTGGAACATGAAGCGTGAAGACTTTTTTTTCATAGTTTCATTTTCTCTTTCTTGAGTCATAGGAAACACCGTACTATTAAAGGGGGTCGAGGAAATACTAAGGAAAAATATCCATGTGATGCTCAACTCAAAATCCTACACCTACCAATCCCTTCGAGTGAAGCCTTTGGAAATCTCATACAGTTCAGTCACTTTCTTCAGTGACAGAGATGAAGTTCTTCTGGTCGCTGATGAATTTGTTCTGACTGAGGAGTTAGGAATTCGCCAGTGCGAATTGCCTACACAGTGAGGAACATGATAGCCCTGAGGAATTTGAGAGTCAAATTTCCGACCGTTGCTGTGCTGCGCCAAAATATCTTATCCACCTAACGGTCATATCATTGAAGGGAATTTATGTCTTATCATGTCGGGCTGCTCCCTAGGCTATAAATAGCCGCCCCCTACAACCACTAGCTGGTTGGCTGCTCCGAGAGAACTTGACACTTGTCATTTGAGAGCAACCCATCCTCCAAGGACTTTGAGCGAAAATCATCAAGTGAGGAAAACCCAAAACCAAACCCCTACAAACCCAAAGTGATTGAGCATCACTGAAGAAATTGATCCTGCGTGGATCCGACGCTTGTTACCTTTGAAGACTGTGCTTCTTCCAAACGGTTAGGCGTCATGGTCTAGAGCATCCAAGAGGAATTGTGGATCGTCGAGTGACCAAGTCTGTGAAGGTTTGGAAGTCGCCTGAAGACTTACCACGAGTGATTGGACGAGGTCTGTGTGACCTTAGTTCAAGGAGAATACGGTGAGGACTGGGTGTCTTGAGCTGCGTGCTCAGCGACTGGGTGTCCGGGACTGTGTGTCCTCGAGTTTAAATACTCAGCCACTCCAACCATACGTACAACTGAGACAGCAGTTGGAACTGATCTACCAAATCATTGTCTTCACCAACCTAACTGGTTCTATTTCCTCAACCCTTTCATTTCCTCATTACTGTGTTGAGTGTTTGTTCATATCTGTTCTTGAAGACTTTGACTGAAGACTTTCTCAATTTCCTCAGTTCAATTTCTTCAGTCTGTTTGTCTTCATCTTGTGTTATCCTGTGATTACGCTTTCTCTACTCTGTGCTTGTGTTCATTTCATCATGATGACCATGCTTGTATTCTGTTATGCTTACTTCTGAGTACTTATTCCATTGCTAGTAGTTCTTCGCCAAGGAATTTCCTCACCGGCAAATTCCTCAGTGAAGAATTCATAAAAATCGCCTATTCACCCCCCCTCTAGTCGATATAACGCACTTTCAATTGGTATCAGAGCAAGGTACTTCCTTGTTCTGTGTGATTTTAGATTAACCGCCTGGAGTTTTAGTTATGTCGATCGCAGGTATGATCAAGGTCTCGGCTGGGTGTCCTACCTTTGATGGGACGGACTACCCCTACTGGAAAAACAAGATGCGAATGCATCTTGAGGCAATTGACAACGATCTCTGGTATGTTGTGGAAAATGGTGTTCCCTCTGTCTCACCCTCACTAAACGCTACCGATGTGAAGAGATTCAAGCAACTCAATTCTCAAGTGAAGAATATCATATGTGGCCATCTGAGTAAAGGACAGTATGGAAGAGTGAGTGCTTTGGAAACTGCTAAGCTTATCTGGGATAGGCTGTCCAAAGTGAATGAAGGAGTCTCAACTCAGCGTGACTCTCGAGTTGATGTTCTTCGAAATCTCTTCAACCACTTCAAAAGATTCGACAATGAAAATGTCCAACAAACCTTCGATCGCCTCACTGACATCTCAAATGAGCTTCAAGCCCTTGGTGCCACTGACATCACCGACCATGAGGTGGTGAAGAAACTGTTGAGATCGCTTGATTCCTCATTTGATACTCTGGCACTGATGATACAAGAACATGCTGACTACAAGTCTCTTGATCCCGCCGATATCCTCGAAAGGCTAAATACGAGTTCCAGCTTGCTGAAAAGAGAGATCTCTATGGTTTGAGCTATGGCAAACCACGTGCCCTGAAGGCCAAGGCTGTGTCTGAGTCTGAATGTGAGGATTTTGGAAGTATCCTTGGTGATCCTGAAGAATTGAGCCAGGAGCTAGCACTGCTCGTGAAGAAATTCCAGAAGTTCTCAAGACGTGGTCGCTTTGGAAAATCCTCAAGAAGCAGTGATTCCTCATCCAGTGACTATAAGAGAAGGCTGTGCCACAAATGCAAGAAACCTGGTCACTATATTCAAGATCGTCCTCAGTGGGACAAGGAATTGAAGAAGAAGAAATACAAGGATTACAGTTCTGATGATGCAAAGAAGAAGAAGAAATCGTCAAAATCTTCATCATCAAAATCCTCGAAGTCTTCATCTCACAAGAAGAGCAGCTCCAAGAAGGCTCAGGCATTCATTGGCAAGGAAATGGACTCTGAAGCTGAATCTGAGGAACATGAGGAACAGGAGGCGTCTGAAGAATCCGAATCTGGTGTGGCGAGTCTGGCCTTCGCTACTGCTTTCGTTAGCAAGTCCATCTTCAACACTGAAGAAACTGACCCCACCAACAAGCCTGATGAAGATAATGATGACTACGCTCCCACCTATTGCTTCATGGCGAAAGGTGCAAAGGTACTCAAATACACCTCCTCTGATTCTAGTGAAAATGAATCTGATAAGGATCTCAAGCCCAGCTACTCTAAACTTGCTAAGATTGCTGTAAAACAACAAAGGGCTTTTGAAAAGGTTCAAAACATGCTAGACAAAAGTGATGATATGTTGGGTGAAGAAATGGATCGCACTAAAGCCCTGACTGAAAATCTTCAAAGACTTCAGTCTAGGTTTGATAACCTTCAAAGTCATCATAACACTCTCTTATCTGATCATGAGAAACTTTCTTATGAATTTCTTCAAAGAAAGCAAGATCTTGAGAAGCTAAGAGTGAGTTATGAAGATCTTCAGAAGGAGCACAATTCATTACTAGCTCAACAAACTAGCGCTTCTCAGGAACAATTTGATCCTCCATGCTTAAAGTGCATTGAACGTGAATCTGCTAATTCTTCACCTGAATGTTCAAATGCTTCAACTGTTACAAATTCTTCACCTCCCTCTTCTATCACTAATTGCTCATCTGAGGACATTGCTAGTATCACTGACAATGCAGGGCTGAAGGAATTGTATATGACAGGCATGTACAAAAGCCTCAAAGGGCATCAGACTCTTTGTGATGTGCTTAAAAAGCAGATCCTCAACAGAAACCCTAGAAAAGAGGGTATTGCCTTTGAGAGGAAACTCAATGCTGATGGAACATATTGGAAGCCTGAGTAGTACCCCAAAACCTCATGGGTTGCTGCAAAGGGACCTCCAGTTGATCCATCTAACTTATCTGGCTTTACATGTGAATCTCCTCATTCTTCTGATGAGTCATTTGACTCCAACTATAAATTGTTCAAAAATCAGAATGGTGAAGTATTTGCTAGATATGTTGGCACTAACTGCAGGAATGGTTCTCCTATGAAGAAAATCTGGGTTCCCAAGAAGTGCCTCGAAAGTCTTCAGGTGAATGTCCTCATGACACCACCTGTGAAGAACAGGAACCCCAGATCAAATTCTTCATATGGACCAAATTCTTCATATGGATCCAAGTCCTCAGACGGACCAAATTCCTCACGTGGATCAAATTCCTCAAAAGGATCAAAGTCCTCATATGATTATCATCATGCTAACAACTCTGTTTCGCAGGGTAGAGCTAAGGGCTATGAATATGTGCATTATTCTTCAAACCATTATGTTCATAAGTCCTCGAAGAATTTCTCTGCTTATTCATATGCTTACCCTAACCCCTCTTATGTGAAACGAAATGGTTTGGCCTCTATGCCACCATTCTCGTATGGTGCTCGCAGATGTGGGTGGTGAAGAAAAAGAACTAATCTCTTCTGCAGGGTCAGGTTTCCAGACGTGCTTTAACGTCTGAAGAATTTGCTGGGGACCTGACAAAATTGCCTGAAAGGACGCAGGCGAATCATGATGAAATGAATCTTCATTTCACATGTCCTCATACTGCTATATTTGTTTACTGATTGATGAAATTCATCTGATGAACTTGATATCGTATTCTTCACAAATGAAGCATATGAGATTGTAAGCTACACTAATTCATCTGCAGGATGATCAACCCAAAGCTACTAAGTGGGTCCTCGATAGTGGATGTATGAATCACATGACTGGAGACAAGAATCTATTGATGGATGCTCCCTTATCACCATCACATCTGAAGCATATCATCTTTGCTGACAAAGGCAAAAGTCAGGTATTGGGTCTTGGTAAGGTTGCAATCTCTAAGGATAAACACATGGACAAAGTCATGCTTGTTGAGTCCTTAGGATACAACCTCATGTCAGTCTCAATGCTTTGTGATCTTGATATGGTTGTTGTCTTTGGCAAGTATCGCTGTGTTGTGATTATGGAAGCTGACAATTCCAAAGTCTTTGAAGGCTTTAGGAGAGGAGATTTGTATATTGTTGATTTCTCTACAGGACCACAGCCAGCCGTGTGTCTACTTGCAAAAGCTTCAGAAGGCTGGCTATGGCATCGACGACTTGGTCATGCAGGCATGAGGAATTTACGCACGCTTGCAAAGAAGAAGCATGTCATTGGCATTGAGAATGTCAAATTCCTCAAGGATCACTTATGCGGAGCCTGTGAAGCTGGAAAAATGACCAAGGCCAAGCATCCAGCGAAGACTATCATGACCACTACTCGTCCATTCGAATTGCTTCACATGGACCTCTTCGGACCTAATCATTACTCAGCAGTCACTAATGATGCATCTCTATATGGTTTTGTCATTGTTGATGATTACTCTCGATATACATGGGTACACATTGTTACTTACAAACATGAAGTGCAGGAAGTCTTCAAACGTTTTTCCTCAAGGGCTTCAACCAACTTTGGTGTGAAGATCAAGCACATCAGAAGTGACAATGGAACTGAGTTCAAGAATTCCTGTCTTGATGACTATCTTGATGAACTTGGTATTACTCATGAGTTATGTGCTCCCTATACACCTCAGCAAAATAGCGTCGTGGAGCGCAAGAACAGAACTCTTGTTGAGATGGCTCGCACTATGCTTGATGAATACAAAACGCCTCATCGTTTTTGGATTGATGCAATTGATACTGCGTGCCACATCATCAACAGAGTATATCTTCACAAATTCTTCAAGAAGACGGCCTATGAACTCCTCACTGACAAGAAACCCAATGTGAGTTATTTCAAAGTCTTCAGTGCTAAATGTTGGATTAGAGATCCTCACCACAATTCTAAATTTGCACCGAAAGCACATGAAGGTTTTATGCTTGGTTACGGAAAGGACTCGCACACCTACAGAGTCTTCAACATTGTTCTTCACAAGATTGTTGACACTATAGATGTGCGGTTCGATGAAACTAATGGCTCGCAAAGAGAGCACCTACCTTCTGTGTTAGATGAACCAGCACCAGAGGATTCTCTCAAGTTCAAGGAAACTGAGGATGTCATTCCTACTGAAGAATCTGCTGAAGAATTCATTCCAGTTCATGAAGAACGTCGAGCTGATGCACCTGAAGAAAATGCTGAGGAAAATGGTGCTGAAGAAAATGCTGATCAAACTCCTCAGCAAAAACCAGCTCATCCTCGCGTTGCAAAAGAAGTGCAAGTGGAGAAGATCATCGATGACATTAGAGCACCAGGTCCTCTCACACGCTCAAAAGCTTCACATTTATCTAACTTTTGTGGGCACTATGCTTTTGTCTCTATCACAGAGCCCACTAAGGTAGATGAAGCATTTTTGGAGACGGAGTGGCTTCAGGCTATGCAAGAAGAATTACATCAGTTCGAGCTCAACAATGTCTGGGAACTGGTCAAACGTCAAGATCCTCGCAAGCATAATATCATTGGCACAAAGTGGACCTACCGCAACAAGCAAGATGAAAATGGCCTTGTGGTGAGGAATAAGGCACGACTGGTAGCTCAAGGCTACACACAGGTTGAAGGAATTGATTTCAATGAAACTTTTGCACCTGTTGCTAGACTTGAGGCTATTCGCATATTACTTGCTTATGCTAACCATCATGATATCATATTATATCAAATGGATGTGAAAAGTGCATTCCTCAATGGTAAGCTTGAGGAAGAAGTATATGTTGCTCAACCCCCAGGTTTTGAAGATCCGAAGAATCCTGACAAAGTCTTCAGACTTAATAAGGCCCTCTATGGCCTCAAGCAAGCCCCTCGGGCGTTCTATGATACATTGAAGGAATTCTTCGTGAAGAATGGCTTCACACCCGGTTCACTCGACCCTACTCTCTTTACTAAATCTTATGATGGTGAACTGTTTGTGTGCCAAATATATGTTGATGATATTATCTTTGGCTGTACTGACCAATGTTATAGTGATGAATTTGCCTATATGATGAGTGAAGAATATCAAATGTCTATGATGGGAGAGTTGAAATTCTTCTTAGGTCTTCAAATTCGTCAACAACGCAACGGCATATTCATATCTCAGGAGAAATACCTCAAAGATGTACTGAGGAAATTCGGCATGAAAGATTGCAAAGGCGTCAAAATTCCTATGCCCACAAACGGCCATCTATGCACTGATGAAAATTGTATTGACTTCGATCACAAAGTATACCGCTCCATGATTGGTTCTTTATTGTACTTATGTGCATCTAGGCTAGATATAATGCATAGTGTTTGCATGTGTGCCCGATTTCATGCTGCACCGAAGGAATCACACCATAAGGCTGTGAAGCATATTCTTCGATATCTAGCTCACACACCAACACTAGGATTATGGTACCCCAAGGGCTTTGCTTTTGATCTCATTGGATATTCTGACTCTGACTATGCTGGTGATCGTGTGGACCGCAAGTCAACATCTGGCACTTGTCATTTCCTCAGACGATCTTTGGTCTGTTGGTCCTCGAAGAAACAGAACTGCGTATCACTGTCTACTGCGGAAGCTAAATACATTGCTGCTGGCTCTTGCTGTGCTCAACTGCTTTGGATGAAGCAAACACTCAAGGACTATGGCGTCAATGTGAAGAATGTGCCTCTCCTCTGCGACAATGAGAGTGCCATCAAGATTGCTCACAACCCAGTTCAGCACTCGAAGACAAAGCACATTCAGATTCGTCATCATTTTCTTCATGATCATGTGTTGAAGGGCGACATCTCCATCGAGCACGTGAAGACTGAAGAACAGCTAGCTGATATCTTCACTAAGCCCTTGGATGAGAAGAGATTTAGCAAGTTGCTGTGTGAGCTAAATATCTTAGAATCTTCGAATGTTCTTTGAAAAGGACACACACCCTGACACTTATGCAAAATTGATGACTTAGATGTGCAACACATGAAGAAACGTTTTTCTTCAATCAATGAAGAATAACACTCTAAGTGTGAAGAAATTAATGAAGAATTTGATTCTCAGAACCCTACGACAATTGTACGCGGTGTCTGAAATCATCATTCTTATACGGTGGGTCACGCCACCACAAAAAGTTGAAAATCTTCAATTTGAGTTTTTCCTCAGTTTTGAAATTCTTCAGTCTTTCAAATTCTTCAACTTTGCAAAATCTTCACTGTTTCCGTCGTTTTTCTTCATTGGCTATATATATATATGAGTTTATGTCCTCTACAGCGTTCACTTATAGCTATTTCTTCAAGTTGCTTTTTCTGCTAAGTGAATGTGATCGGACCCTTCCCCCTCTATGCTATACTCAACCCAATCTATTCAAAAATTCTTCATGTGCGTTCTATTTGAAACTCGTTCAAAATCTTCATTGTGTCCTTGTCAGCTGAAGAAATTGCGAACGAAACTTTAAAACAAATCTTATCCAAATTTTCGGTTTTGCCGCTCAAACCGTTCCGCATCCCACAATGCATTATTCTATTCACCCACGATCGTACACGATCTCAACTACACAGTACGTGGGTGACACATGTCGCGAGAAGGAGAAAGGGCAGGGGCACGTTCGTCCCAAATCTTCGGGCGAACAGTTTTTACCGTGTCTATAAATACCCCTCTCCCCTTCCTCACTTCATTTACTCCACTCGATCGTTACTCTCTCACTCGAGCTCCTCAAACCCTAGGGCCGCCGCTACTCCATCATCGCTGGTGAGGAAGTGCTTCGCTGCCTCGACCTCGTTGCCGTCGTACTCACGCCGACCGCGGAAATCTTCACTCCGCCACCGCCGTAGCTGTCTTCCTCTGCCAAGTTAGGGCGTGGGAGATCTAACCTGACGAACTTCACATCTGTTCTTCTCAGTTCGTCATGTTCTTCACTTCGGGTAATTAAAAGTTACTTTTATTACTCACTTTGATTCTCAAACTTTCCTGAAAATCTTCAAAGGTGTTTATTCTTCAAATCTTCACACATATGAACACCTCACACATCATATGATCTTGAACTGTTTCTCTAAGCAATCATTTTCTTCAAGATTCCCTAATTGTGTGGATCTTCGATCTGTACAACTCTGGAACCTAAGACAAGACGCTTAGTGAAATTCCTCAAGCTTCATCTGGTCAAATTCCTCAAAACTTGTTCTTTTCGAAAAACCTTCTGAGAACGCATATGACCTCTCCAAATTCCTCGCACCTATACTCTGTTCACAGGTACTCATGTCCGCTGCTGAATCACTAGGTTCTCATCAACTTAACTCATTTGCAGCGTTCCTCGAAGAAAAACTGCATACTTCTTCAAAGAATTCGATTGTTCAAATTCCTCAACTGAAGAATATGGCAGACGGTAAGAAGCCGCAGAAAGGAGGAAACAAACCTGAGGCTATGACTATGTTTGAAATCCCTGAGGAAATTTATGCTGACTATTGCACACCTGATGAATCAAAATTTGGCAAAGAAAACAAAAATCAGTGCAAGGTGCGCATACAGAGGATTGAACGGAGATGGGCAAGGGAATGGAGGGAATACAGATATGTGACTTGAAAGTGCGTTATATCGACTAGAGGGGGGTGAATAGGCGATTTTTATGAATTCTTCACTTAGGAATTTGCCGGTGAGGAAATTCCTTAGCGAAGAACTACTAGCAATGGAATAAGTACTCAGAAGTAAGCATAACAGAACACAAGCATGGTCATCATGATGAAATGAAGACTAGCACAGAGTAAAGAAAGCGTAATCACAGGATAACACAAGATGAAGACAAACAGACTGAAGAAATTGAACTGAGGAAATTGAGAAAGTCTTCAGTCAAAGTCTTCAAGCATAGATATGAACAAACACTCAACACAGTAATGAGGAAATGAAAGGGTTGAGGAAATAGAACCAGTTAGGTTGGTGAAGACAATGATTTGGTAGACCAGTTCCAACTGCTATCTCAGTTGTACGTCTGGTTGGAGCGGCTGAGTATTTAAACTCGAGGACACACAGTCCCGGACACCCAGTCACTGAGCACGCAGCTCAGGACACCCAGTCCTCACCGTATTCTCCTTGAACTAAGGTCACACAGACCTCGTCCAATCACTCGTGGTAAGTCTTCAGGCGACTTCCAAACCTTCACAGACTTGGTCACTCGGCGATCCACAATGCCTCTTGGATGCTCTAGACCATGACGCCTAACCGTCTGGAAGAAGCACAGTCTTCAAAGGTAACAAGCGTCGGATCCACGCAGGATCAATTTCTTCAGTGATGCTCAATCACTTTGGGTTTGTAGGGGTTTGGTTTTGGGTTTTCCTCACTTGATGATTTTCGCTCAAAGTCCTCGGAGGATGGGTTGCTCTCAAATGACAAGTGTCAAGTTCTCTCGGAGCAGCCAACCAGCTAGTGGTTGTAGGGGGCGGCTATTTGTAGCCTAGGGAGCAGCCCGACATGATAAGACATAAATGCCCTTCAATCATATGACTGTTAGGTGGATAAGATATTTTGGGACAGCTGGCGCGCAGCACAGCAACGGTCGGGAATTTGACTCTCAAATTCCTCAGGGCTATCATGTTCCTCATTGTGTAGGCAATTCGCACTGGCGAATTCCTAACTCCTCAGTCAGAACAAATTCATCAGCGACCAGAAGAACTTCGTCTCTGTCACTGAAGAAAGCGACTGAACTGTATGAGATTTCCAAAGGCTTCACTCGAAGGGATTGGTAGGGGTAGGATTTTGGGTTGAGCATCACATGGAAATTTTTCCTTAGTATTTCCTCGACCCCCTTTAACAGTACGGTGTTTCCTATGACTCAAGAAAGAGAAAATGAAACTACGAAAACAAAAGTCTTCACGCTTCATGTTCCACAAATGAATACCAAGTCTTCAAGGTCACACCAATTTCTTCACTTTCAAAGTCTTCAGAAAGTCTTCAGAATATCAAAGTCTTCAGTTGAAGAACTTCATTTTTAGGGGTTGACTTTCTCTGTAAATATCAAACTCTTCATGGACTTATAGACCTGTGTACACTCACAAACGCATTAGTCCCTTAACCTATAAGTCTTCAATACACCAAAATCACTAAGGGGCACTAGATGCACTTACAATCTCCCCCTTTTTGGTGATTGATGACAACATAGGTTAAGTTTTCAACGGGGATAAACATATGAAGTGTAAATACTGATATTGAGGAATTTGATTGCAAGATATAGAAGAACTCCCCCTGAAGATGTGCATAGTGAGGAATTTGCTTTTGAGGAATTGCACATTTGAAGAGTTGAATCATGGAGATCTCCCCCTATATCTTGTAATTCATACACGAATTTGATATATAATATGAAGAATTTGAAATGCATGATGAAATATGGTGTCTGATGAGATTCATCATGCGTGCAATAATATTAACGAGGAATAAGCATGCCGAATAAAGCATCAAAAGTATCAGAGCATAGTGCAACAAAAGTATCAGCGCACCATCGGGTTTAAGATTACAACTCGATCCAAATAAAAGTTTCAGAAGAACGAGAGTTGTAACTTAAAAAAATGCCCTTAATATAGACCTGCTTGAAGACTAACTCAGATTTCTCCCCCTTTGTCATCAAATGACCAAAAGGATTGAAACTGAGGACTAACGTCCCTGAAGAATTTCAAGTCGATGGAGGAGCGCCAGCGTTGTCGGGGTTGTTAGTTGTAGCAGGGCCTGCCGCAGTGTCGTCCAAATCTTCATACTCATCAGTGTCACGCGATGAAGAATAAGAGCTGGCCACCAGTGGAGGAACTTTGACCCTCTTGAATTTCTTCGGAGGAGGCGCAGACTAGTCAAATTCTTCCTTGAGACCCATAGTCTTCAGTTCTTCAGCGCTATAGACATGAGTGAGGACAGCCCAGGTGCGGTTGAAGGTTTCATGAAGGTAGTATTGGTTCTTCTTCACTGCATTGTGTGTTGAGGTCATATTGTGAAGAAGTGCACCAAACTGATGCTTTACCCATTTGTGATGCGATCAACCTTCTGATGAAGACTGAGGAGTAACTCACGGTCAGTCATCACCATGGGTGCTGTGGCTCGAGGATTTTGCTTGGCTGAGTTATTTGCGGCAGAGTCATGTGTGGCAGAGTCGTGTGTGGCAGAGTCGTCATTGGTAGAGTAAGATGTAGCCTTGCGAAATTGACCATCCAATGGACGAATGCCTTCATCGATCACAGCAGCTGCCTTGCCTTTATCATCAGATGATGAAACTGTCCATTTGAGGACTTCAATGGGAGGCAAGTAGCTACCATGGTTCAGAGTGTCACCTTTGTAGTTCAGTGAAGATCTTGCCCTGATGAATCTCATAATCCAAGGCGCATAGGGCTTCAGCTCGAATTGTGACATAGCAATATTGGCCAGAGTCCTCATGAAGAAATCATGGAAGTTAACGGGAACACCATGAATGATGTTGAAAAGCATATTCTTCATGATGCCAACGACTTCTTCATCATTTGAGTCGTGGCCTTTGGTAGGACTCATTGTCTTCGTCAGAATGCGATAGACAATCCGAGGCACATAGAGTAATTCCTTGACGAGGAATTTGGTTCGTGGGGCCTGCCCAGGCTTCAAAGGCTTCACAAGCACTTGCATATAGTGATTTGTCAGTTCAGGGTCACTGTAGGTGCAACGTGCACTGTCATGGGGAGGACTGAGAGGAAGGACACGAAGCAATTCAGTTGCCGGTGCCTTGTAGTGAGTGTTTTCAGTCATCCAATCCAACACCCATGAGTTGACATCTTCAGCGTCTCCAGTGATATGCAGTGTTGCATAGAACTGAAGAATAAGTTCTTCATTCCAATCGCAAATGTCAGTGCAGAAATTGAGTAATTGTCACACCCTGATTTTCATGCCACAACACTTAAGTCAATAAATCATGCTAAAATGTGGTTTGACAAAAACTTTTGAGTGTTTTGTCTTTGCTTTGATTGAATGTTTGTCTGCTGTTTGCAAGTGCTCTAAAAATCAAATAAATCCTCCAACTCCTATACTTCATTTCCTTGCCCCAAACTTCTGCCCAATGATCATGCCATGTGTATAGAGCAATATAGTATTTTCTTACAAAATTAATTTGGCCAAAAAGTATTTTCTAAAATTAGTTTTTTCAAAACCCCTGAATTGAGGTTTGCACTGCAAGTACTTAATTAAGGGCAGTAAAAATCTTTCTAAAAATATATTTGACTCCTATTAGATATAGGATACCCAGAAACCACAAAAATATAATTTTAAAAGTTAATTTTCCTATTTTATTTAAAAGCTTTTTCTTAAGGCCAGAAAAGGTCTTTAATAGGGAAAAATTATTTTATTGTTTTAAAAATATTTGTCAAAAACCTAGGGAAACTCAGTGGACATATATTGTCCACATATAAGAGTTTCAAGACATGGTCATGTTCAAAATATTTGTCAAATACCTCAAAAACCCTTTTTGGATATTTCAAGCTTTTGAAATATTTACAAAGGAAATATTCTCCAAAAATTCCAAGAAAAATTCTAGCATGTCACATATGACATATTAGATGATCTTGCCAAGTCTCATGACTTGGAGACCAATATAACATCATCCAATCCCCTCAAAACCATTTCTGTCCATTTTGGAGTTTGAGCAACTTTACATTGCCAAACATGTCTAAATGCTCTCAAATCTTGTGAACATGCTCAAATCGTCTAATCATTCATCTACACCAAATGGCACAAGTTGGAGAACAAGTTAACTTGATCAAAGTGCCCCAAAACCCTTCCTGTCCAGAACCAAATTTGGACAACTCTACATTGTCAAGTGTGTCCTTTTGATCTGAATTTTTGTGGACATGGTCAAATCCTCAAATGATGATACTAAACCAAGTGGTGCATCAAGGAGAATAGATTGGCATGACTAAATCTTGGCAAAGCCATTTCTGATGATTTCTAGGGTTTACCAAAGTTGCATTGGGTACTTTTCCCAAATGAGCTCAAACTTGGTGGAACACCCTACTTCCATGTGCCATTCCATCCTGTTAATTCCCATGGCAATTGGAATTAATTTTCTTGCCCAAACCAACAACAAACACCTTCTGCCATTTTTCCAAAATCATCATTTTTACCACTTCCACTCTTCTCCATGACCTCAACTTTTTACCACAACCCCTCAGAGTCCCCTTGCACCTCCAGTAGCAATGGAAAACCCATGGCTCAATCATTGGTGGGTGAAACCCTCTCCTCCTCTCTCTGGACAAGCCCATTTCTCTCCCTTTCTCACCTCCCTCCTCACTCCAGTGGCTACCAGGGCATCCTATGTCCATCCCCTCTTCTTTACTCCCTCCTAGAACTAACAGACAATAGTGGCCGCGCCCACAATGCATATAAAATGCCATGGCATGCCATTTGGGCGCTCTGGAGCGCGCTACAGTGCGCTCCCGCACTGTAGTCGCCCCCTGCCAAGCACCTCCGGCCACCTCGGGCCTTCCTAGTGCGCCCGACGAGACGCCTCGGCGTCCGGGACAGGGCACGCTGCCGGCCCCCTCCAGAATCTCTCTCCCCTCCCCTCTATGAGCTCACCCGAGCGCGTCCATGGGCGCTGTCCACGGTGCACCGCGGCCGTGCCCATATAAACCCCTCCTGACCTCTTCTATGGCCTCTCCCCGCTCCCATCTCTCGCTTACACCTCCCTGACAACCTCCCTCTCCCTCTCACGCCCTCTTCCCACCT
Source organism: Triticum aestivum (assembly GCF_018294505.1). NCBI lineage: Eukaryota > Viridiplantae > Streptophyta > Magnoliopsida > Poales > Poaceae > Triticum > Triticum aestivum. Next base: position 177,459,300 of record NC_057801.1, read on the forward strand.
CCATGACCGGAGTGACGCTGTCGTGCCCTCGGGTGTAGCCGAGCCATCGTTGCTTTCCCGCTCCCACTGACCCATCCCGAGGACTCCCACGACCCCAAGAAGCCTCTCCCGCACGCTAGGACCTCCTCCCCATGCCTGCCTCGCCGTGCCCATCCTCGCCGTCGCCGGTCTCCGCCATGGCCGACGCTCCGCCCAAGTCTGGCGCTCCCCGCGTCCAGCGCGACCACCTCTGGGCGCAGCGTGGGACGGGGCATCCGCCCAGTACACCGGCCTGGCCCCGGGCGCAGCGGAGCGGCCGGAATCGTCGCCGGCGCGCTCGCCGTCTGCCCCATGCCTCTGTCCATCGGGGGGAAGAAGGAGGAGGCGGGAGAGAGAGAGAGAGAGTTGGTGCGGGACCCGCAGGTCAGCGACCCAGCAGGCGGGCCCCGCCCGTTTAAGTGGAGACGGACCGGGTGTAAAGCCGCTTCCTGCGCAGCGAAGGCGTACTCCGTCAGGGGCGCCTCCGACGTCACCCTCCTCGCCCGCGCGGCTGAGCCAGCGGGCCTGCCCACTTCTATCCTGCGCCCTGTGCACGCTTTGGGTAAACCGTAAACTTGTTCCCTTATTATTTTTTCCAGTTAACCTCAAAAATTCATAGACAATTCAAATTAACTCCAAATTTGATGATTCTAATTTCTATAGGTTCATAAATTCCTGATCTATCACATGGTACAATTTGCACATTTTTCCATAAAGTTTTTCTTCACAAACATTTATCAAATCCCATATTTCCACTTCTGTCATAAACTTTAGGAAATCACAGAAGGCTCAAAATTGATCCAAATTCCATGATTCAAATTCCTAGGTATTCCTAAGTTCATAACTTAGTTTATGAACATTTTTATTAATACTTTCTGTCTACATAAATTATTGAGCCATTTCTTCATATTTATCAACTTTGCAAATTCATAGGAAATTCATTTGAACTCCAAATCTAGTGAAACCAATTCCTAGATGCTTCTAAAACCATTCTTTGTTAAATGGGTGCCTTTGATCATTTTTCAAAAATATATTTCTGTACACTTCTTGCAAACCCATTAATCCCTTGATTCCATCATATTGAAATGTTCAGAGATGTCCATTGATCAAATCCTAATGAAACCACCTTGGTCATCCCTCATATGACCAGAGGTATCCCAGAAAAGTCCAACTCATATTTTTAGAGCACTTTTATTTCCTTCCTTGTTGTGTTGCTTATTATGGTTGCTTTCGACGATAGTTGACGAAGTAGACGAAATGCTCGGAGTTGGACCAGAGATATTTGAAGACTTGAAGACTCTGAGGAACCAGTCAAGCAGCCCTTTGATCATGTCTATGAAACCCTTTTTATGCATGTCATATAGCACCATATCGTTGTTGCTACAGAATCATGATGAGATGATAACCACTTCGATGGTTGCCACCATACTTCCTCGTTGATACTTGCATTGTGCATGACCCTACCTTCCTATGAGGGTTATGCCAGTGGGAGTAGATAGGATGCTAAGGTAGTGCTACGCAAAAAGGGACGGGAATATGCATGGTGAAGGAGACTAAGTATTTTCAAAAGACTTTTTCGAAAACCCCGTCGGGTGCCACTTATGCCCAAGGGAGATGATGAAATGGGTAACCACTTGATGACGAAGTGGTGTACCGAGGCAAGTGTGTGTGTTGTTTTCGAAAAAGGATTAGATTTAAGATTTGTCGACTGTCCCAACCTTACATGCGCAACCACTCTACCCTTATATGGGAAAGGGCATTATTGATTACCTAGGCCGATACTAGCTTGGAGCCCGCATTACTAGTGACGGGGGAGAGTTGGTGCTCTCTCTCGGGACGGGGTCGTGCCAGGTAGGGCGGCCATGACTGTCTTTACAGCACCGGACACACCGTTGGTACCCCGTGCTTGTGGTATGTGATGAATATGGGAGCGAGGCTCCACAACTTTATGATGTGAAATGTTAGGCACGGGGATTACTACCAATCGAGTGGACTCCATGTTAGTGTCGTCTAGGGAAAGGTAGTGATCGGGTGCTTACCCCGGGCACTTGAGGTATCGCGGGTCGTGGATGACACGGAAGTTCCCCGGATCTTGTGGGTACAGTGTGCAACCTCTGCATAGTGTAAAACTATTTGAATAGCCGTGTCCACGGTCAAGGACAGTTGGGCGGTGCTGCTTAAACTACGTCCAGAGTTTTCAACCGTGTGTGTGTGTGTGTTGATAAAACTACTTGGGTCAAGTCAAAGGACTTGACATAATTGAGTTGGGTTGGTGCCCACTCGATTTATGTTGATATCTATAACTTGTCCTCATGATTATTTGAATTCTCTTGATGCATGTCTTACAAGTTGTTGAACATGTCATTGCACTCAAAACTAGCTTTCTGCAAAAATTTACCTATATCATGCATTGTTACATCTTGAACCAAAACATGGGTTGCTTGCGAGTACATTCAAAGTACTCATTGGCTTGCCACTGGTTATTTAATTGACTAGGCATGGAAGAACCGGAGTTCGAATGAGAGTTCTTTGGAGACGAACATGCGAACTAGGACGTTTCCCAGTCAGAATGCCTGTAGGGTTAAGGCAGATGGCATGGGTCCAAGTTATCGACGAAGATTTCCGCTGCGATGATATACTCAAGACTCGACCATAATGGTCCTACTTGTGTAATACGGTATGTATGGATGTAAGACTCTTGTTATTCAGCTTCTGTGTGTTCAGTGAGCATTGATCTCTGGGATCACTGTACACGTGCATTCGGTGATCACGACTTATGAGTCGGGGTCCCCTCAGAGCTGGTATCAGAGCCATCCTGACTGTAGGAAGCCTTAGTTAGCATGGTCGTTAGTTAGGGTAAAACTATTTCCAAAACTACTACTAGTTTTCAAAACTATCTATACTTCTCTTCCCCTTCTGAGTTTTTCGAAAACTAAGATATACTTTCCTCTTCCCCTTCAAAAATTTAATGGTCGCTAGAACCCTTATGCCCCTAACCACTGGATTCCTTGTAATCCTCGTGGATAATCAAGAAGTAAGATGCCTTGCCAGACATTCACCCACATCTCCTGAACACAAGATTGGCGACATCACAACAAGACGATACCAACAGAAGATGCATCCTCGAGGAATGAGGACCTGAAGACCCAGGAGATGGTGACACCCTTGACACTGCCGCAAGATGATGCAACCTTAGCCTACGACGATCAGGGCATAGGTTATGCAAGATCATGATATACATCGCTAATAGGGTAACCCTGTCACTACCGTTGTTGTATCGGCAACCACCGGTGGATGAGAACCTAGCCATTTGGTCCGCCTCACTATAGTGAGCAGGAAAACGGTTCTCTTCATCCCCCGCTCTCGGTGACGATATTGTCAGCAATGTGTCTGATAGATTGGGCCTCTATTATGCCTTGTTAATGTCATTGCATAAAGGAGTGCCACCTGGAACCGCCAACACCTTAAAAAGGCAAAAGTGATCGTCATGATTAAGAAGACAACAGAAGATCAAGTCAATGCCAGTTATGAGGAGCCAACTTCACCCCATCACTTCAACATGTGAGAAGTTGTTGAAGAATTTCAGGATCAACCCGGATTGTTTCATCGAACAACTACAAGAGATGTAGCAACACCTGAGGAAAACTCAGAAGACTGCATGAGGCACAAGGCACGACTACTGAGTCCGAGAACCCCTAGGGTAGGATGAGTCGTGTACCCCCTATGCGCAGTCGAGTCCGTACGATAGTTCGAATAGAACCATGATTGTGTGTTGCTTGTTTTTATTTGTTTGTGTTTTGATATAGGTCGCACTTTTTCCCTAGGCGACAAGTATGTGACTATATCACCTTCCTTACCTTGTTTCTTTTGTTTGGCCCTTTTTGCACCTGTTTGTTTGCACTAGCATTATAGAACCCCCTTTAGGCATTCCCCTCCTCTATGCTACTCTTCCCTCTCATCTCTCTCCTCAACTGAAGACAACCAAGACAATATGCACCAAGGATTCCACCTCGGCGACCAACAAGCACTGAAGACTTTTCCTACAACCTCCTCGACCTAGTGCAACCCCTTAGAGTTATGGTTTCCCCTCAAGATTAGAGACCCTTTCCTAGACCCTTCGAGGCTTCACGAGATACCCCAGCTCGAAACCTTAACCATGAGCTTAACCTACGGAATTGCAAGAGAACCTGTTAAGCCTCCGTAACCTTGCTTATCACTGGGTTCATTATGGAACTAGTGGACATAGTGAATGAGCACATTATCATCCTAAGATAGCACCAAAACTGGCGATGCCATAGGGAAGACCAATTTAAGGATATAGGAACAGAGGACAAATGACTTGCTGAGTATATAGCAATGACTTGAGCAATTATATGAGACTATTTGGTGGGTTATAAGGCTACCATGTTGGTAGATGAACTTGGTGGGATCACGAGTATAGATTAGCATAGCTTTCATTACCCCTGAGTAAATTGGATTTATAGGACAATTATGATCGCAAGCTGAAACTCCTGGAAGTGCAAGGATTTGACTTGATCAGATGATGTTGATGGGAGACAGTTGATATTACGTAAATAACTTGAGGGAAGCATGAAGGAATTCTTGTTGGACATGAGATTTGGATTTAAATAGGTGATCCTAGTTGAGTATAGATGCTGAGTATGTTTACATGGTTCGGAGTAAATTGGATTTAGACTAATGATCTTGATCGTGATACCATGTTTCTCGGTGGACAATAAACTAGGAGATTGGACTAATTGTCAGAGTTGATTTAGGGATCTATATAAGCTTGACCTTGGAGTTTACTTGACCATGATAATGGGAATCGATGGACTGACTATAGCAAAAATAGCCCTTTCAAGTATATGGGGAATATAGGAACATTAGGAGATCGTGTGGAACACCATAGACATTGGATTTGTAGAATTAATGGATTGTGTAGTAGTTAATGGAAGTTAATGGGTTGTTGGAGTTGATTCATAGGAAGGAAACAAGATCTTAGAGTGGCTTACGACGTGTTTCCTTAAGATAGAGATGCTTTATCGTGGACCTCAGGTCAATAGACTGAGCACTCAGATGGTGGTGATTAAATTCAAGCTTAGCAGCTTATATGTTCGACCCATGGATTTTTAGGGGTAGACATACATATGAGTTTGGGGATTGTAGACATATATGATTTTGTTAGACCCCCCCCCCCCTGGGAGTCATGAGGATAATAATAGCATGAGTGAAGATTGGAGCTGACCTACAAGAGTTGATGCTTTCGGTGGTATAAGTTTATTTGTTTAAAGGACTAGATAGAACAATTGGCATCTCAGGAACCGTGCTTAAGGATAAAGATGATAAATGTTCACTCGCACACTAGAATCCTTGAAACCCTTAAGCCCTACCAAGCCATAGCATGATCAGATCATGACCACAGGCTTTGGTTCTAGATCATAAGACCTTGGCCGATACTCAACCATGACCACCATCAATGCCTCAGCCCACTTTACGTACCCCATAGATTTCATGGAGTGCTTGGACAAGTTGGTTGTCATCTTTCTTTGGTGACCTACTTGTCCACCCGAAGACGGAAGAAGAATCACTGAGCTGGTCAAGGGAACATCTGAAGATCGCCATGTCCAGGAAGAAGAACTACACCAACCACCATCTTCAAGAAGTATACCTCCGCATCAAAGACCAGGCATATCTGCAAACCACTTCTCTCGAAGAAACCAAGCATTTCCATGACAAGGAGACCCACACCAATATTCATCGGCCCCCTTCGAGATCACTCCAAGATTTAACAACCCCCTCTGAGATCTCTATGAGACGAAGAGAAGACAGTTACCAGCTGGAGTTGCCACCTGAGTTACCTGATGTGCACAACGCTTTCCATGCATCACAACCCCGGAAGTGTTTCCAACTTCCTAACTTGCCCGATCTCTACGAGGCCATTGACCACCGAGCCATCGACCCCTAGCCCAATTTAACCTACCACGAGCTACCCATTAGTAACCTGGATCAAGAAGAGCGTCATACACGAAGCCACACCATCAAGTACTTCAATCTCAATGGAGCACTACACGGAAGCAGGAGCAACATGAGGACGTGAAGACTACCCCAAATCCAAGATTCCATACTCCTTTCCGCGCCTAGTCTGGGAATCTCGGGGACGAGATTCTTGTAAGGGGGGTAGCTCTGTCACACCCTGATTTTCATGCCACAACACTTAAGTCAATAAATCATGCTAAAATGTGGTTTGACAAAAACTTTTGAGTGTTTTGTCTTTGCTTTGATTGAATGCTTGTCTGCTGTTTGCAAGTGCTATAAAAATCAAATAAATCCTCCAACTCCTATACTTCATTTCCTTGCCCCAAACTTCTGCCCAATGATCATTCCATGTGTATAGAGCAATATAGTATTTTCTTACAAAATTAATTTGGCCAAAAAGTATTTTCTAAAATTAGTTTTTTCAAAAACCCCTGAATTGAGGTTTGCACTGCAAGTACTTAATTAAGGGCAGTAAAAATCTTTCTAAAAATATATTTGACTCCTATTAGATATAGGATACCCAGAAACCACAAAAATATAATTTTAAAAGTTAATTTTCCTATTTTATTTAAAAGCTTTTTCTTAAGGCCAGAAAAGGTCTTTAATAGGGAAAAATTATTTTATTGTTTTAAAAATATTTGACAAAAACCTAGGGAAACTCAGTGGACATATATTGTCCACATATAAGAGTTTCAACACATGGTCATGTTCAAAATATTGGTCAAATACCTCAAAAACCCTTTCTGGATATTTCAAGCTTTTTAAATATTTACAAAGGAAATATTCTCCAAAAATTCCAAGAAAATTCTAGCATGTCACATATGACATATTAGATGATCTTGCCAAGTCTCATGACTTGGAGACCAATATAACATCATCCAATCCCCTCAAAACCATTTCTGTCCATTTTGGAGTTTGAGCAACTTTACATTGCCAAACATGTACAAATGCTCTCAAATCTTGTGAACATGCTCAAATGGTCTAATCATTCATCTAGAACAAATGGTACAAGTTGGAGAACAAGTTAACTTGATTAAAGTGCCCCAAAACCCTTCCTGTCCAGAACCAAATTTGGACAACTCTACATTGTCAAATGTGTCCTTTTGATCTGAATTTTTGTGGACATGGTGAAATCCTCAAATGATGATACTAAACCAAGTGGTGCATCAAGGAGAATAGATTGGCATGACTAAATCTTGGCAAAGCCATTTCTGCTGATTTCTAGGGTTTACCAAAGTTGCATTGGCTACCAGGGCATCCTATGTCCATCCCCTCTTCTTTACTCCCTCCTAGAACTACCAGATAATAGTGGCCGCGCCCACAAGGCATATAAAATGCCATGGCATGCCATTTGGGCGCTCTGGAGCGTGCTACAGTGCGCTCCCGCACTGTAGCCGCCCCCTGCCAAGCACCTCCGGCCACCTCGGGCCTTCCTAGCGCGCCCGACGAGACGCCTCGGCGTCCGGGACACGGCACGCTGCTGACCCCCTCCAGAATCTCTCTCCTCTCCCCTCTATGAGCTCACCCGAGCGCGTCCATGGGCGCTGTCCACGGTGCACCACGGCCGTGCCCATATAAACCCCTCCTGACCTCTTTTATGGCCTCTCCCCGCTCCCCTCTCTCGCTTACACCTTCCTGACAACCTCCCTCTCCCTCTCGCGCCCTCTTCCCACCTCCTTGACCGGAGTGCCGCCGTCGTGCCCTCGGGCATAGCCGAGCCATAGTTGCTTTCCCACTCCCACTGACCCATCCCGAGGACTCCCACGACCCCAAGAAGCCTCTCCCGCACGCTAGGACCTCCTCCCCATGCTTGCCTCGCCGTGCCCATCCTCGCCGTCGCCGGTCTCCGCCATGGCCGACGCTCCGCCCAAGTCTGGCGCTCCCCGCGTCCAGCGCGACCACCTCTGGGCGCGGCGTGGGACGGGGCATCCGCCCAGACCACCGGCCTGGCCCCGGGCGCAGCGGAGCGGCCGGAATCGTCGCCGGCGCGCTCGCCGTCTTCCCCATGCCTCTGCCCATCGGGGGGAAGAAGGAGGAGGCAGGAGAGAGAGAGAGAGAGTTGGTGCGGGACCCGCAGGTCAGCGACCCAGCAGGCGGGCCCCGCCCGTTTAAGTGGAGACGGACCAGGTGTAAAGCCGCTTCCTGCACAGCGAAGGCGTACTCCGTCAGGGGCGCCTCTGATGTCACCCTCCTCGCCCGCGCGGCTGAGCCAGCGGGCCGGCCCACTTCTATCCTGCGCCCTGTGCACGCTTTGGGTAAACCCTAAACCTTTTCCCTTTTTTTTTCCAGTTAACCTCAAAAATTCATAGACAATTCAAATTAACTCCAAATTTGATGATTCTAATTTCTATAGGTTCATAAATTCCTGATCTATCACATGGTGCAATTTGCACATTTTTCCATAAAGTTTTTCTTCACAAACATTTATCAAATCCCATATTTCCACTTCTGTCATAAACTTTAGGAAATCACAGAAGGCTCAAAATTGATCCAAATTCCATGATTCAAATTCCTAGGTATTCCTAAGTTCATAACTTAGTTTATGAACATTTTTATTAATACTTTCTGTACTACATAAATTATTGAGCCATTTCTTCATATTTATCAACTTTGCAAATTCATAGGAAATTCATTTGAACTCCAAATCTAGTGAAACCAATTCCTAGATGCTTCTAAAATCATTCTTTGTTAAATGGGTGCCTTTGCTCATTTTTCAAAAATATATTTCTGTACACTTCTTGCAAACCCATTAATCCCTTGATTCCATCATATTGAAATGTTCAGAGATGTCCATTGATCAAATCCTAATGAAACCACCTTGGTCAGAGATGTCCAACTCATATTTTTAGAGCACTTTTATTTCCTGCCTTGTTGTGTTGCTTATTATGGTTGCTTTCGACGATAGTTGACGAAGTAGACGAAATGCTCGGAGTTGGACCAGAGATATTTGAAGACTTGAAGACTCTGAGGCACCAGGCAAGCAGCCCTTTGACCATGTCTATGAAACCCTTTTTATGCATGTCATATAGCACCATATCGTTGTTGCTACAGAATCATGATGAGATGATAACCACTTCGATGGTTGCCACCATACTTCCTCGTTGATACTTGCATTGTGCATGACCCTACCTTCCTATGAGGGTTATGCCGGTGGGAGTAGATAGGATGCTAAGGTAGTGCTACGCAAAAAGGGACGGGAATATGCATGGTGAAGGAGACTAAGTATTTTCAAAAGACTTTTTCGAAAACCCCGTCGGGTGCCACTTATGCCCGAGGGAGATGATGAAATGGGTAACCACTTGATGACGAAGTGGTGTACCGAGGCAAGTGTGTGTGTTGTTTTCAAAAACGGATTAGATTTAAGATTTGTCGACTGTCCCAACCTTACATGCGCAACCACTCTACCCTTATATGGGAAAGGGCATTATTGATTACCTAGGACGATACTAGCTTGGATCCCGCATTACTACTGACGGGGGAGAGTTGGTGCTCTCTCTCGGGACGGGGTCGTGCCAGGTAGGGCGGCCATGACTGTCTTTACAGCACCGGACACACCGTTGGTACCCCGTGCTTGTGGTATGTGATGAATATGGGAGCGAGGCTCCACAACTTTATGATGTGAAATGTTAGGCACGGGGATTACTACCAATCGAGTGGACTCCATGTTAGTGTCATCTAGGGAAAGGTAGTGATCGGGTGCTTACCCCGGGTACTTGAGGTATCGCGGGTCGTGGATGACACGGAAGTTCCCCGGATCTTGTGGGTATGGTGTGCAACCTCTGCAGAGTGTAAAACTATTCGAATAGTCGTGTCCACGGTCAAGGACAGTTGGGCGGTGCTGCTTAAACTACGTCCAGAGTTTTCAACCGTGTGTGTGTGTGTTGATAAAACTACTTGGGTCAAGTCAAAGGACTTGACATAATTGAGTTGGGTTGGTGCCCACTCTTTTTATGTTGATATCTGTAACCGGTCCTCATGATTATTTGAATTCTCTTGATGCATGTCTTACAAGTTGTTGAACATGTCATTGCACTCAACACTAGCTTTCTGCAAAAATTTACCTATATCATGCATTGTTACATCTTGAACCAAAACATGGGTTGCTTGCGAGTACATTCAAAGTACTCATTGGCTTGCCACTGGTTATTTAATTGACCAGGCATGGAAGAACCGGAGTTCGAATGAGAGTTCTTTGGAGACGAACATGCGAACTAGGACGTTTCCCAGTCAGAATGCCTATAGGGTTAAGGCAGATGGCATGGGTCCAAGTTATCGACGAAGATTTCCGCTGCGATGATATACTCAAGACTCGACCATAATGGTCCTACTTGTGTAATACGGTATGTATGGATGTAAGACTCTTGTTATTCAGCTTCTGTGTGTTCAGTGAGCATTGATCTCTGGGATCACTGTACACGTGCATTCGGTGATCACGACTTATGAGTCGGGGTCCCCTCAGTAATCCTGCATCGTGAAGAACACTGAGGACTGGCTCGAACCATGGCAGAGATTCCATGTCCACGTGAGGAATATGTTCATGATCGAAGATTTTGTCTTTGTCAAACAACACAGAGGAATAGAAGTTGGCTTGACTAGCAGTCCAGAAACGCCTCTTCCTTATGCGAGCAGAGTCATAGGGGTTGTAATCTGTGAAGAATACATGCTCGGCAAAGAAGTCTTCAGCCTTGAACTTCTGTTTGCTTGAGAATGGATTCTTTGGCTTTGGCAGAGGGATGTCAGTGAGTTGCATCACCACCTCAGGAATCGCGAGCTCAGGTTCTTCAGGCTGAGGAATTTCTGGTTCCTCTTCGTGTGCAACCTGAGAATCAGCAGCAGCAGGTTCTTCAGCACTAGTGGCTGGAATTTCTTCATGCACAGAGGGAGTGGGATGAGTTTCTTCAGAGTCCAGTTGAACTGTTGGTGCAGGGGACTGAGGAATCTGTTGGATAGGTGTGAAGAGAGGAGTATTGGGATGCTGACTTTCCCAAAAGTCATCATTCATCACAGGTGTGGTGCATCCTATATCCACATCTTCATCTTCAATTTCCTCAACACCAGCCTCTTCAGCTGTGAACTGAGGCATAGGTGAGGAAATGACTGGCGTTGAAGGGATTGCATCCACTTCAATTTCTTCATCAATCTGCTCTGACAAAGCAGCAGAATGATTTTCTTCATCAGATCCGCTTGGGATCACATAGTCTTCTCCAAAAGGAACAAGGTCCTTTGATGGCATGGATGAAATTGGAACAGCAACAATCGGATTTTCGAGTGAGCTGGTCATTGGCTTCATTTTCTTCGCAGCCGAAGATTCTGACGCAGCTGATGCCTTCCTTTTCTTCACTGCAGCTCGCTCTGCAGCCTTAGTCCTCTTCACATCATAGGCAGATGGAAGAATTGGAGTTGGTGTAGGCGCGGGAGGAGCTGAGGAATCTGGTTGATTTTCTTCAGGCGCAACTGATGCAGTTGCCCTGATCTCTTCAGTTTCTTCAGGCGCACCACTAGTGGATGCCCTGGCAATTTCTTCAGCGGCTGGAATTTCTTCACCAGCCCTGGAACTAGCATTTTCTTCAGCATGCTGAAAGTCATCAGCGGTGCTGGCATGTTCTTCAGCAGGCTGAGCAGAGTCTGCAGCCTGAGGGTTTTCTTGTTGCGTTGGGGCTACAACATTTGTCAATTTCTTTGTCAGGTTGACGAATCTCACTTTGGCTCCTTGCCAATCAGCATAGTAGGCATCAAAGTCTTTGCTGAGGGCTTGAATTTTAGACTGAGCCTTGAGAAGTTCCTCAGGTGTCATTCTGACAACATTTTTCTTCAGGAGCTTCTCCTTTCTGTATTGAGCTTTCTTGATCTCTCTTGCCTTTTCAAACTTCCATTTCTCTTGAGTGATGAAATGGGTCAGCATGTGACTTTGACCAGGAGTCAGATGAAAATCAGGCATTGGGGTGTTTGGATCCTTGTGCCAGAGATCAATGTAATCGAGGATTTTCCTCGGATCCAAAAGCAGTGGCACAGATGTGCCTTTGGCTCTAGCGGCCTTCACGTGTCTGTCTCTGATGATTTCTGCGAGTTCATCATCAGAAGCTTCATCATCAGAAGGCACATGGAATGCGACCTGTTTCTTCTTTGGACTTGGCCGAGGACCGCGTCCAGCTGTTGCTTTAGTCTTGAACAGTGTGGGGCCTGATGAGGAAATTGGTGCAGCTGAGGAACTCGCTGAAACACCAGAGGCAATCGAGAAACCAGCAGTCCTTTGACATGTAGCCAGATGCACAGGAGCTGAGGACTTTGAAGGAGTTGCTGAGGACTTTGGTGGAGCAGTAGCAATGTGAGGAATTTGTCATGAGGGCATTGCTGAGGAACTTGGCCGTGAGGACGCTGTTGGTGAAGCACTTGGCTTACGAGCAGGCTTCTTTGGCATAAATTTCCTCGGTTTGACTGAGGCCTCAGTAGCAGTAGCAGTGGCAGAATCCTCATTGACTTTCTTCACTGCCTCCTTGGCTTGTCTTGCCAATTTAGCTTGGCGCTTAGCCCATTCTTCAGGAAAGTCCTCACCACATTTGAGGTTTGTGGGGTCAGTTACTTGGCCAGGTGCCAATGGAGCTCTTGGGCATGGAGGATTGAGGGCGAATTTCTTCATATACTTTGGAGTAACATATCTGTATTCCCTCCATACCCTTGCCCATCTCCGTTCAATCCTCTGTATGCGCACCTTGCGCTGATTTTTGTTCTCTTTGCCAAACTTGGCTTCATCAGGTGTGCAATAGTCCTTATAAATGTCATCAGGGATCTCGAAAGCAGTCATGACCTCAGGCTTCTTTCCTCCTTTCTGTGGTTTCTTACCTTCAGCCATATTCTACAGATGAGGAATTTGAACAATTGAACACTCTGAAGAAGTATGCAGTTTTTCTTTGAGGAACGCTGCAAATGAGTTAAGTTGATGAGAACCTAGTGATTCAGCAGCAGACATGAGTACCTGTGAACAGAGTATAGGTGCGAGGAATTTGGAGAGGTCATATGCGTTCTCAGAAGGTTTTTCGAAAAGAACAAGTTTTGAGGAATTTGACCAGATGAACCTTGAGGAATTTCACTAAGCGTTCTTGTCTTAGGTTCCAGAGTTGTACAGATCGAAGATCCACGCAAATAGGGAATCTTGAAGAAAATGATTGCTTAGAGAAACAGTTCAAGATCATATGATATGTGAGGTGTTCATATGTGTGAAGATTTGAAGAATAAACACCTTTGAAGATTTTCAGGAAAGTTTGAGAATCAAAGTGAGTAATAAAAGTAACTTTTAATTATCCAAAGTGAAGAACACGACGAACTGAGAAGAACAGATGTGAAGTTCGTCAGGTTAGATCTCCCACGCCCTAACTTGGCAGAGGAAGACAGCTACGGCGGCGGCGGAGTGAAGATTTCCGCAACCGGCACGAGTACGACGGCGACTAGGTCGAGGCAGCGAAGCTCTTCCTCACCGGCGACGATGGAGTAGAGGCGGCGCTAGGGTTTGAGGAGCTCAAGCGAGAGAGAGCGGTCGAGCGGAGTAAATGAAGTGAGGAAGGGGAGAGGGGAATTTATAGACATGGTGAAAACTGTTCGCCCGAAGATTTGGGACGAACATGCCCCTGCCCTTTCTCCTTCTCGCGACATGTGTCACCCACGTATTGTGTAGTTGAGATCGTGTACGATCGTGGGTGAATAGAATAATGCATCATGGGATGCGGAATGGTTTGAGCGGCAAAACTGAAAATCTGGATAAGATTTGTATTAAAGTTTCGTTCGCAATTTCTTTAGCTGACAAGGACACAGTGAAGATTTTGAACGAGTTTCAAATAGAACGCACATGAAGAATTTGTGAATAGATTGGGTTGAGTATAGCATAGAGGGGGAAGGGTCCGACCACATTCACTTAGTAGAAAAAACAACTTGAAGAAATAGCTATAAGTGAACGCTGTAGAGGACATAAACTCATATATATATAGCCAATGAAGAAAAATGACGGAAACAGTGAAGATTTTGCAAAGTTGAAGAATTTGAAAAACTGATGAATTTCAAAACTGAGGAAAAACTCAAATTGAAGATTTTCAACATTTTGTGGTGGCGTGACCCACCATATAAGAATGATGATTTCAGACACCGCGTGCAATTGTCGTAGGGTTCTGAGAATCAAATTCTTCATTAATTTCTTCACACTTAGAGTGTTATTCTTCATTGATTGAAGAAAAATGTTTCTTCATGTGTTGCACATCTAAGTCATCAATTTTGCATAAGTGTCAGGGTGTGTGTCCTTTTCAAAGAACATTCGAAGATTCTAAGATATTTAGCTCACACCGCAACTTGCTAAATCTCTTCTCATCCAAGGGCTTAGTGAAGATATCAGCTAGCTGTTCTTCAGTCTTCACATGCTCGATGGAGATGTCGCCCTTCAACACATGATCACGAAGAAAATGATGACGAATCTGAATGTGCTTTGTCTTCGAGTGCCAAACTGGGTTGTGAGCAATCTTGATGGCACTCTCATTGTCACAGAGGAGAGGCACATTCTTCACGTTGACGCCATAGTCCTTGAGTGTTTGCTTCATCCAAAGCAGTTGAGCACAGCAAAAGCCAGCAGCAATGTATTCAGCTTCTGCAGTAGATAGTGATACGCAGTTCTGTTTCTTCGAGGACCAACAGACCAAAGATCGTCCGAGGAAATGACAAGTGCCAGAAGTTGACTTGCGGTCCACACGATCACCAGCATAGTCAGAGTTAGAATATCCAATGAGATCAAAAGCAGAGCCCTTGGGGTACCATAATCCTAGTGTTGGTGTGTGATCTAGATATCGAAGAATATGCTTCACAGCCTTATGGTGTGATTCCTTCGGTGCAGCTTGAAATCGGGCACACATGCAAACACTAAGCATTATATCTGGCCTAGATGCACATAAGTACAATACAGAACCAATCATGGAGCGGTATACCTTGTGATCGAAGTCAATACCATTTTCATCAGTGCATAGATGGCCATTTGTGGGCATAGGAATTTTGACGCCTTTGCAATCTTGCATGCCGAATTTCCTCAGTACATCTTTGAGGTATTTCTCCTGAGATATGAATATGCCATTACGCTGTTGACGAATTTGAAGACCTAAGAAGAATTTCAACTCTCCCATCATAGACATTTGATATTCTTCACTCATCATATAGGCAAATTCATCACTATAACGTTGGTCAGTACAGCCAAAGATAATATCATCAACATATATTTGGCACACAAACAGTTCACCATCATAAGATTTAGTAAGGAGAGTAGGGTCGAGTGAACCGGGCGTGAAGCCATTCTTCACGAAGAATTCCTTCAATGTATCATACCACGCCCGAGGGGCTTGCTTGAGGCCATAGAGGGCCTTATTAAGTCTGAAGACTTTGTCAGGATTCTTCGGATCTTCAAAACCTGGGGGTTGAGCAACATATACTTCTTCCTCAAGCTTACCATTGAGGAATGCACTTTTCACATCCATTTGATATAATATGATATCATGATGGTTAGCATAAGCAAGTAATATGCGAATAGCCTCAAGTCTAGCAACAGGTGCAAAAGTTTCATCGAAATCAATTCCTTCAACCTGTGTGTAGCCTTGAGCTACTAGTCGTGCCTTATTCCTCACCACAAGGCCATTTTCATCTTGCTTGTTGTGGTTGATCCACTTTGTGCCAATGATATTATGCTTGCGAGGATCTGGACGTTTGACCAGTTCCCAGACATTGTTAAGCTCGAACTGATGTAATTCTTCTTGCATAGCCTGAATCCACTCCGGCTCCAGAAATGCTTCATCTACCTTAGTGGGCTCTGTGATAGAGGCAAAAGCATAGTGCCCACAAAAGTTAGATAAATGTGAAGCTTTTGAGCATGTGAGAGGACCTGGTGCTCTAATGTCATCAATGATCTTCTCCACTTGCACTTCTTTTGCAACGCGAGGATGAGCTGGTTGTCGCTGAGGAATTTGATCAGCATTTTCTTCAGCACCATTTTCCTGAGGATTTTCTTCAGGTGCATCAGCTCGACGTTCTTCATGAATTGGAATGAATTCCTCAGCAGATTCTTCAGTAGGAACGACATCCTCAGTTGCCTTGAACTTGATAGAATCCTCAGGTGCTGGTTCATCTAACACAGAAGATAGGTGCTCTCTTTGCGAGCCATTAGTTTCATCGAACCGCACATCTACAGTGTCAACAATCTTGTGAAGAACAATGTTGAAGACTCTGTAGGTGTGCGAGTCCTTTCCGTAACCAATCATAAAACCTTCATGTGCTTTTGGTGCAAATTTAGAATTATGGTGAGGATCTCTAATCCAACATTTAGCACCAAAGACATTGAAATAACTCACATTGGGTTTCTTGTCAGTGACGAGTTCATAGGTCGTCTTCTTGAAGAATCTGTGAACATATACTCTGTTGATGATGTGGCACGCAGTATCAATTGCATCAATCCAAAAACACTGAGGCGTTTTGTATTCATCAAGCATAGTGCGAGCCATCTCAACAAGAGTTCTGTTCTTGCGCTCCATGACACCATTTTGCTGAGGAGTATAGGGAGCAGATAACTCATGAGTAATACCAAGTTCATCAAGATAGTCATCAAGACCGGAATTCTTGAACTCAGTTCCATTGTCACTTCTGATGTGCTTGATCTTCACACCAAAGTTGGTTGAAGCCCTTGAGGAAAAACGTTTGAAGACTTCCTGCACTTCATATTTGTAAGTAACAATGTGTACCCATGTATATCGAGAGTAATCATCAACAAAGACAAAACCATATAGAGATGCATCATTAGTGACTGCTGAGTAATGGTTAGGTCTGAAGAAGTCCATGTGAAGCAATTCGAATGGACGAGTAGCGGTCATGATAGTCTTCGCTGGATGCTTGGCCTTGGTCATTTTTCCAGCTTCACAGGCTCCGCATAAGTGATCCTTGAGGAATTTGACATTCTCAATGCCAATGACATGCTTCTTCTTCGCAAGCGTCTGCAAATTCCTCATGCCTGCGTGACCAAGTCGTCGATGCCATAGCCAGCCTTCTGAATCTTTTGCAAGTAGACACACGGCTGGTTGTGGTCCTGTAGAGAAATCAACAATATACAAATCTCCTCTCCTAAAGCCTTCGAAGACTTTGGAATTGTCAGCTTCCATGATCACAACACAGCGATACTTGCCAAAGACAACAACCATATCAAGATCACAAAGCATTGAGACTGACATGAGGTTGTATCCTAAGGACTCAACAAGCATGACTTTGTCCATGTGTTTATCCTTAGAGATTGCAACCTTACCAAGACCCAATACCTGACTTTTGCCTTTGTCAGCAAAGATGATATGCTTCAGATGTGACGATGATAAGGGAGCATCCATCAATAGATTCTTGTCACCAGTCATGTGATTCGTACATCCACTATCGAGGACCCGCGCAGTGGTTTTGGGTTGATCATCCTGCAGATGAATTAGTGTAACTTACAATCTCATATGCTTCATCAGTGAAGAATATGATATCAAGTTCATCAGATGAATTTCATCAAGCAGTAAACAGATATTGCAGTATGAGGACGTGTGAAATGAAGGTTCATTTCATCATGATTCACCTGCGTCCTTTCAGGCAATTTTGTCAGGTCCCCAGCAAATTCTTCAGACGTTAAAGCACGTCTGGAGACCTGACCCTGCAGAAGAGATTAGTTCTTTTTCTTCACCACCCACATCTGAAGGGGTGGCAAAGCGTTCATCACACTGCGAGCACCATACGAGAATGGTGGCATAGAGGCCAAACCATTTCGTTTCACATAAGAGGGGTTAGGGTAAGCATATGAATAAGCAGAGAAATTCTTCAAGGACTTATGAACATAATGGTTTGAAGAATAATGCACATATTCATAGCCCTTAGCTCTACCCTGCGAAACAGAGTTGTTAGCACGATGATAATCATATGAGGACTTTGATCCTTTTGAGGAATTTGATCCACGTGAGGAATTTGGTCCGTATGAGGACTTGGATCCATATGAAGAATTTGGTCCATATGAAGAATTTGATCTGGGGTTCCTGTTCTTCACAGGTGGTGTCATGAGGACATTCACCTGAAGACTTTCGAGGCACTTCTTGGGAACCCAGATTTTCTTCATAGGAGAACCATTCCTGCAGTTAGTGCCAACATATCTAGCAAATACTTCACCATTCTGATTTTTGAACAATTTATAGTTGGAGTCAAATGACTCATCAGAAGAATGAGGAGATTCACATGTAAAGCCAGATAAGTTAGATGGATCAACTGGAGGTCCCTTTGCAGCAACCCATGAGGTTTTGGGGTACTGCTCAGGCTTCCAATATGTTCCATCAGCATTAAGTTTCCTCTCAAAGGCGATACCCTCTTTCCTAGGGTTTATGTTGAGGATATGCTTTTTAAGCACATCACAGAGAGTCTGATGCCCTTTGAGGCTTTTGTACATGCCTGTCATGTACAATTCCTTCAGCCCTGCATTGTCAGTGAGACTAGCAATGTCCTCAGATGAGGAATTAGTGATAGCAGAGGCAGGTGAAGAATTTGTGACAGTTGAAGCATTTGAACATTCAGGTGAAGAATTAGCAGATTCACGTTCAATGCACTTTAAGCATGGAGGAACAAATTCTTCCTGAGAAGCGCTGATTTGTTGAGCTAGTAATGAATCGCGCTCCTTCTGAAGATCTTCATAACACCCTCTTAGCTTTTCAAGATCTTGCTTTCCTTGAAGAAAAAGAAAGTTTCTCATGATCAGATAAGAGAGTGTTATGATGACTTTGAAGGTTATCAAACCTAGACTGAAGTCTCTGAAGATTTTCAGTCAGGGCTTTAGTGCGATCCATTTCTTCACCCAACATATCATCACTTTTGTCTAGCATGTTTTGAACCTTTTCAAAAGCCCTTTGTTGTTTTACAGCAATCTTAGCAAGTTTAGAGTAGCTGGGCTTGAGATCCTCATCAGATTCATTTTCACTAGATTCAGAGGAGGTGTATTTGAGTACCTTTTCACCTTTCGCCATGAAGCAATAGGTGGGAGCGTAGTCATCATTATCTTCATCAGTCTTGTCGGTGGGGTCAGTTTCTTCAGTGTTGAAGATGGACTTGCTAACGAAAGCAGTAGCGAAGGCCAGACTAGCTAGCCACACCAGATTCGGATTCTTCAGACGCCTCCTCTTCCTCATTTTCCTCAGACTCAGCTTCAGAGTCCATTTCCTTGCCAATGAATGCCCGAGCCTTCTTGGAGCTGCTCTTCTTGTGAGATGAAGACTTCGAGGATTTTGATGATGAAGATTTTGACGATTTCTTCTTCTTCTTTGCATCATCAGAACTGTAATCCTTGTATTTCTTCTTCTTCATTTCCTTTTCCCACTGAGGACAATCTTGAATATAGTGACCAGGTTTCTTGCATTTGTGGCACAGCCTTTATAGTCACTGGATGAGGAATCACTGCTTCTTGAGGATTTTCCAAAGCGACCACGTCTTGAGAACTTCTGGAATTTCTTCACGAGCAGTGCTAGCTCCTGGCTCAATTCTTCAGGATCACCAAGGCTACTTCCAGAATCCTCACATTCAGACTCAGACACAGCCTTGGCCTTCAGGGCACATGGTTTGCCATAGCTCGAACCATAGAGATCTCTCTTTTCAGCAAGCTGGAACTCGTGAGTATTTAGCCTTTCGAGGATATCGGCAGGATCAAGAGACTTGTAGTCAGCACGTTCTTGTATCATTAGTGCCAGAGTATCAAATGAGGAATCAAGCGATCTCAACAGTTTCTTCACCACCTCATGGTCGGTGATGTCAGTGGCACCAAGGGCTTGAAGCTCATTTGAGATGTCAGTGAGGCGATCGAAGGTTTGTTGGACATTTTCATTGTCGAGTCTTTTGAAGCGGTTGAAGAGATTTCGAAGAACATCAACTCGATAGTCACGCTGAGTTGAGACTCCTTCATTCACTTTGGACAGCCTATCCCAGATAAGCTTAGCAGTTTCCAAAGCACTCACTCCTCCATACTGTCCTTTACTCAGATGGCCACATATGATATTCTTCGCTTGAGAATCGAGTTGCTTGAATCTCTTCACATCGGTAGCGTTCAGTGAGGGTGAGACAGAGGGAACACCATTTTCCACAACATACCAGAGATCGTTGTCAATTGCCTCAAGATGCATTCGCATCTTGTTTTTCCAGTAGGGGTAGTCCGTCCCATCAAAGGTAGGACACCCAGCCGAGACCTTGATCATACCTGCGGTCGACATAACTAAAACTCCAGGCGGTTAAACCAAAATCACACATAACAAGGGAGTACCTTGCTCTGATACCAATTGAAAGTGCGTTATATCGACTAGAGGTGGGGTGAATAGGCGATTTTTATGAATTCTTCACTGAGGAATTTGCCGGTGAGGAAATTCCTTAGCGAAGAACTACTAGCAGCGGAATAAGTACTCAGAAGTAAGCATAACAGAACACAAGCATGGTCATCATGATGAAATGAAGACTAGCACAGAGTACAGAAAGCGTAATAACAGGATAACACAAGATGAAGACAAACAGACTGAAGAAATTGAACTGAGGAAATTGAGAAAGTCCTCAGTCAAAGTATTCAAGCATAGATATGAACAAACACTCAACACAGTAATGAGGAAATGAAAGGGTTGAGGAAATAGAACTAGTTAGGTTGGTGAAGACAATGATTTGGTATACCAGTTCCAACTGTTGTCTCAGTTGTACGTCTGGTTAGAGCGGCTGAGTATTTAAACTCGAGGACACACAGTCCCGGACACCCAGTCACTGAGCACGCAGCTCAGGACACCCAGTCCTCACCGTATTCTCCTTGAACTAAGGTCACATAGACCTCGTCCAATCACTCGTGCTAAGTCTTCAGGCGACTTCCAAACCTTCACAGACTTGGTCACTCGGCGATCCACAATTCCTCTTGGATGCTCTAGACCATGACGCCTAACCGTCTGGAAGAAGCACAGTCTTCAAAGGTAACAAGCATCGGATCCACGCAGGATCAATTTCTTCAGTGATGCTCAATCACTTTGGGTTTGTAGGGGTTTGGTTTTGGGTTTTCCTCACTTGATGATTTTCGCTCAAAGTCCTCGGAGGATGGGTTGCTCTCAAATGACAAGTGTCAAGTTCTCTCGGAGCAGCCAACCAGCTAGTGGTTGTAGGGGGCGGCTATTTATAGCCTAGGGAGCAGCCCGACATGATAAGACATAAATGCCCTTCAATGATATGACCGTTAGGTGGATAAGATATTTTGGGACAGCTGGCGCGCAGCACAGCAACGGTCGGAAATTTGACTCTCAAATTCCTCAGGGCTATCATGTTCCTCACTGTGTAGGCAATTCGCACTGGCGAATTCCTAACTCCTCAGTCAGAACAAATTCATCAGCGACCAGAAGAACTTCGTCTCTGTCACTGAAGAAAGTGACTGAACTGTATGAGATTTCCAAAGGCTTCACTCGAAGGGATTGGTAGGTGTAGGATTTTGAGTTGAGCATCACATGGAAATTTTTCCTTAGTATTTCCTCGACCCCCTTTAACAGTACAGTGTTTCCTATGACTCAAGAAAGAGAAAATGAAACTACGAAAACAAAAGTCTTCACGCTTCATGTTCCTCAAATGAATACCAAGTCTTCAAGGTCACACCAATTTCTTCACTTTCAAAGTCTTCAGAAAGTCTTCAGAATATCAAAGTCTTCAGTTGAAGAACTTCATTTTTAGGGGTCGACTTTCTCTGTAAATATCAAACTCCTCATAGACTTATAGACCTGTGTACACTCACAAACGCATTAGTCCCTTAACCTATAAGTCTTCAATACACCAAAATCACTAAGGGGCACTAGATGCACTTACATGACTCCAAAGTACATGAGGAAATTCGCCCTCAATCCTCCATGCCCAAGAGCTCCATTGGCACCTGGCCAAGTGGCTGACCCCACAAGCCTCAAACGTGGTGAGGACTTTCCTGAAGAATGGGCTAAGCGCCAAGCTAAAGTGGCAAGACAAGCCAAGGAGGCAGTAAAGAAATTCAATGAGGATTCTGCCACTGCTACTGCCACTGCTACTGAGGCCTCGGTCAAACCGAGGAAATCCATGCCAAAGAAGCCTGCTCGTAAGCCAAGTGCTTCACCAACAGCGCCCTCATGGCCAAGTTCCTCAGCAATGCCCTCATGGCAAATTCCTCACACTGCTACTGCCCCACCAAAGTCCTCAGCAGCTCCTTCAAAGTCCTCAGCTCCTGTGCATCTGGCTACATGTGAAAGGACTGCTGGTTTCTCGATTGCCTCTGGTGTTTCAGCGAGTTCCTCAGCTGCACCAATTTCCTCATCAGGCCCCACACTGTTGAAGACTAAAGCAACAGCTGTACGCGGTCCTCGGCCAAGTCCAAAGAAGAAACAGGTTGCATTCCATGTGCCTTCTGATGATGAAGCTTATGATGATGAACTTGCAGAAATCATCAGAGACAGACAGGTGAAGGCCGCTAGAGCCAAAGGCACATTTGTGCCACTGCTTTTGGATCCAAGGAAGATCCTCGACTACATTGACCTCTAGCACAAGGATCCTAACACCCCTATGCCTGATTTTCCTCTGACCTATGGTCACAGTCACATGCTGACCCATTTCATCACTGAAGAGAAATGGAAGTTTGAAAAGGCAAGAGAGATCAAGAAATCACAATACAGAAAGGAGAAGCTCCTGAAGAAAAATGTTGTCAGAATGACACCTGAGGAACTTCTCTAGGCTCAGTCTGAAATTCAAGCCCTCGGCAAAGACTTTGATGCCTACTATGCTGATTGGCAAGGAGCTAAAGTGAGATTCGTCAACCTGACGAAGAAATTCACAAATGTTGCAGCCCCAACGCAACAAGAAAACCCTCAGGCTGCAGACTCTGCTCAGCTTGCTGAAGAACATGCCAGCACCGCTGATGACTTTCAGCCTGCTGAAGAAAATGCTAGTTCCAGGGTTGGTGAAGAAATTCCGGCCGCTGATGAAATTGCCAGGGCATCCACTAGTGGTGCGCCTGAAGAAACTGAAGAGATTAGGGCAACTGCATCAGTTGCGCCTGAAGAAAATCAACCAGATTCCTCAGCTCCTCCCGCGCCTACACCAACTCCAATTCTTCCATCTGCCTATGATGTGAAGAAGACTAAGGCTGTAGAGCGAGCTGCAGTGAAGAAAAGGAAGGCATCAGCTGTGTCAGAATCTTCGGCTGCGAAGAAAATGAAGCCAATGACCAGCTCACTCGAAAATCCGATTGATGTTGTTCCAATTTCATCCATGCCATCAAAGGACCTTGTTCCTTTTGGAGAAGACTATGAGATCCCAAGCGGATCTGATGAAGAAAATCATTTTGCTGCTTCGTTAGAGCAGATTGATGAAGAAATTGAAGTGGATGAAATCCCTTCAACGCCAGTCATTTCCTCACCTATGCCTCAGTTCACAGCTGAAGAGGCTGGTGTTGAGGAAATTGAAGATGAAGATGTGGATATAGGATGCACCACACCTGTGATGAATGATGACTTTTGGGAAAGTCAGCATCCCAATACTCCTCTCTTCACCCCTATCCAACAGATTCCTTAGTCCCCTGCACCAACAGTTCAACTGGGCTCTGAAGAAACTCATCCCACTCCCTCTGTGCATAAAGAAATTCCAGCCACTAGTGCTGAAGAACCTGCTGCTGCTGATCCTCAGGTTGCACAAGAAGAGGAACCAGAAATTCCTCAACCTGAAGAACCTGAGCTCGCGATTCCTGAGGCGGTAATGCAACTCACTGACATCCCTCTGCCAAAGCCGAAGAATCCTTTCTCAAGTAAACAGAAGTTCAAGGCTGAAGACTTCTTTGCCGAGCATGTATTCTTCACAGATTACAACCCCTATGACTCTGCTCGCATAAGGAAGAGGCATTTCTGGACTGCTAGTCAAGCCAACTTCTATTCCTATGTGCTATTTGACAAAGACAAAATCTTCGATCATGAACATATTCCTCACGTGGACATGGAATCTCTGCCATGCTACGAGCCTGTCCTCAGTGTTCTTCACGATGCAGGATTACTAAATTTCTGCACGGACATTTGCGATTGGAATGAAGAACTCATTCTTCAGTTCTACGTAACACTACATATCTCTGGAGACGCTGAAGATATCAACTCATGGGTGTTGGACTGGATGACTTAAAACACTCACTACAAGGCACCGGCAACTGAATTGCTTCGTGTCCTTCCTCTCAATCCTCCCCATGACAGTGCACGTTGCACCTACAGTGACCCTGAACTGACAAATCACTATATGCAAGTGCTCATGAAGCCTTTGAAGCCTGGGCAGGCCCCACGAACCAAATTCCTCGTCAAGGAATTACTCTATGTGCCTCGGACTGTCTATCGCATTCTGACGAAGACAATCAGTCCTACCAAAGGCCACAACTCAAATGATGAAGAATTCGTTGGCATCATGAAGAATATGCTTTTCAACATCATTCATGGCGTTCCCGTCAACTTCCATGATTTCTTCATGAGGACTCTGGCCAATATTGCTATGTCACCATTCGAGCTGAAGCCCTATGCGCCTTGGATTATGAGATTCATCAGGGCAAGATCTTCACTGAATTACAAAGCTGACACTCTGAACCATGGTAGCTACTTGCCTCCCATTGAAGTCCTTAAACGGACAGTTTCATCAGCTGATGATAAAGGCAAGGCAACTGATGTGATCGATGAAGGCATTCGTCCATTGGATGGTCAATTTCGCATGGCTGCATCTTACTCTACCAATGACGACTCTGCCACACATGACTCTGCCGCAAATACCTCAGCCAAGCAAAATCCTCAAGCCACAGCACCCAGGGTGATGACTGACCATGAGTTACTCCTCAGTCTTCATCAGAAGGTTGATCGCAATCACAAATGGGTAAAGCGTCAGTTTGGTGCACTTCTTCACAATATAACCTCAACATACAATGCAGTGAAGAAGAACCAATACTACCTTCATGAAACCTTAAACTGCACCTGGGCTGTCCTCACTCATGTCTATAGCGCTGAAGAACTGAAGACTATGGGTCTCAAGGAAGAATTTGACTGGTCTGCACCTCCTCCGAAGAAACTCAAGAGGGTCAAAGTTCCTCCACTGGTGGCCAGCTCTTATTCTTCATCGCATGACACTGATGAGTATGAAGATTTGGAAGACACTACGGCAGGCCCTGCTACAACAAACAACCCCGACAACGCTGGCGCTCCTCCATCGACTTGAAATTCTTCAGAGGCGTTAGTCGTCAGTTTCAATCCTTTTGGTCATTTGATGACAAAGGGGGAGAAATCTGAGTTAGTCTTCAAGCGGGTCTATATTAAGGGCATTTTTTAAGTTACAACGTTCTTCCGAAACTTTTATTTGGATCGAGTTGTAATCTTAAACCCGATGGTGCGCTGATACTTTTGTTGCACTATGCTCTAAAACCTTTGATGCTTTATTCGGCATGCTTATTCCTCGTTAATGATATTGCATGCATGCTGAATTTCATCAGGCACCATATTTCATCATGCATTTCTAATTCTTCATATTATATATCAAATGCGTGTATGAATTACAAGATATAGGGGGAGATCTCCATGATTCAACTCTTCAAATGTGCATTGCCTCAAAAGCAAATTCCTCACTATGCACATCTTCAGGGGGAGTTCCTCTATATCTTGCAATCAAATTCCTCAATATCAGCAGTTACATTTCATATGTTTATCCCCGTTGAAAACTTAACCTATGTTGTCATCAATCACCAAAAAGGGGGAGATTGTAAGTGCATCTAGTGCCCCTTGGTGATTTTGGTGTATTGAAGACTTATAGGTTAAGGGACTAATGCGTTTGTGAGTGTACACAGGTCTATAAGTCTATGAGGAGTTTGATATTTATAGAGAAAGTCGACCCCTAAAAATGAAGTTCTTCGACTGAAGACTTTGATATTCTGAAGACTTTGAAAGTGAAGAAATTGGTGTGACCTTGAAGACTTGGTATTCATTTGTGGAACATGAAGCGTGAAGACTTTTGTTTTTGTAGTTTCATTTTCTCTTTCTTGAGTCATAGGAAACACCATACTGTTAAAGGGGGTCGAGGAAATACTAAGGAAAAATTTCCATGTGATGCTCAACTCAAAATCCTACACCTACCAATCCCTTCGAGTGAAGCCTTTGGAAATCTCATACAGTTCAGTCACTTTCTTCAGTGACAGAGACGAAGTTCTTCTGGTCACTGAGGAATTTGTTCTGACTGAGGAGTTAGGAATTCGCCAGTGCGAATTGCCTACACAGTGAGGAACATGATAGCCCTGAGGAATTTGAGAGTCAAATTTCCGACCGTTGCTGTGCTGCGCGCCAGCTGTCCCAAAATATCTTATCCACCTAATGGTCATATCATTGAAGGGCATTTATGTCTTATCATGTCGGGCTGCTCCCTACGCTATAAATAGCCGCCCCCTACAACCACTAGCTGGTTGGATGCTCCGAGAGAACTTGACACTTGTCATTTCAGAGCAACCCATCCTCCGAGGACTTTGAGCGAAAATCATCAAGTGAGGAAACCCCAAAACCAAACACCTACAAACCCAAAGTGATTGAGCATCACTGAAGAAATGGATCCTGTGTGGATCCGACGCTTGTTACCTTTGAAGACTATGCTTCTTCCAGACGGTTAGGCGTCATGGTCTAGAGCATCCAAGAGGAATTGTGGATCGCCGAGTGACCAAGTCTATGAAGGTTTGGAAGTCGCCTGAAGACTTACCACGAGTGATTGGACGAGGTCTGTGTGACCTTAGTTCAAGGAGAATACGGTGAGGTCTGGGTGTCCTGAGCTACGTGCTCAGCGACTGGGTGTCCGGCACTGTGTGTCCTCGAGTTTAAATACTCAGCCGCTCCAACCAGACGTACAACTGAGACAACAGTTGGAACTAGTCTACCAAATCATTGTCTTCACCAACCTAACTGGTTCTATTTCCTCAACCCTTTCATTTCCTCATTACTGTGTTGAGTGTTTGTTCATATCTGTGTTTGAAGACTTTGACTGAAGACTTTCTCAATTTCCTCAGTTCAATTTCTTCAGTCTGTTTGTCTTCATCTTGTGTTATCTTGTGATTACGCTTTCTGTACTCTGTGCTAGTCTTCATTTCATCTTGTTGACCATGCTTGTATTCTGTTATGCTTACTTCTGAGTACTTATTCCGCTGCAAGTAGTTCTTCGCTAAGGAATTTCCTCACCGGCAAATTCCTCAGTGAAGAATTCATAAAAATTGCCTATTCACCCCCCTCTAGTCGATATAACGCACTTTCAGGTCTGGTACACACCATGGCATACATAATAGACCCTATGGCTGAGGCATAAGGGATGACACTCATCTTTTTCTCTATCTTCTGCCGAGGTCGGGCTTTGAGTCATGCTCAATTTCACACCTTGCAATACAGGCAAGAATCCCTTCTTGGACTGATCCATATTGAACTTCTTCAATATCTTATCAAGGTATGTGCTTTGTGAAAGACCTATGAGGCATCTCGATCTATCTCTAAAGATCTTGATGCCTAATATGTAAGCAGCTTCTCTGAGGTCCTTCATTGAAAAACACGTATTCAAGTAGGCCTTTATGCTTTCCAAAAGTTCTATATCATTTCCCATCAATAGTATGTCATCCACATATAATATGAGAAATGTTGCAGAGCTCCCACTCACTTTCTTGTAAACGCAGGCTTCTCCATAAGTCTACATAAACCCAAATGCTTTGATCATTTCATCAAAGGGAATGTTACAACTCCAAGATGCTTGCACCATCCCATAGATGGAGCGCTGGAGCTTGCACACCTTGTTAGCATTCTTAGGATCGACAAAACCTTCCGGATGCATCAGATACAATTCTTCCTTCAGGAAACCGTGAAGGAATGTCGTTTAGACGTCCATTTACCATATTTCATAATCATAGAATTTAGCAATTGCTAACATGATTCGGACAGACTTTAGCTTCGCTACGGGTGAGAAGGTCTCATCGTAGTCAACCCCTTGAACTTGTCGATAACCCTTACCGACAAGCTGAGCTTTATAAATGGTCACATTACCATCCGCGTCAGTCTTCTTCTTAGAGATCCATTTGGTTCCTATGGCTCGCCGATCATCTGGCAAGTCTGTCAAAGTCCATACTTTGTTTCCTATCTCGGATTTCATGGCTTCAAGCCATTTGTTGGAATCTGGGCCCGCCATCGCTTCTTCATAGTTCGAAGGTTCACCGTTTTCTAACAACATGATTTCCAGGACAGGGTTGCCATACCATTCTGGTGTGGAACTGTAGCGATCAGACCTCAAATAGTCTGGTCTCTGTGCATCAGTGTCATCCCTGGATCGGTAATGCTGACACGCACAGTACTCGAGGATTTATAACAGAGTAGCAATCACACACATATTACATTGAATGTCTCAAAATAGAACTTATTACAATAATATGACTTAAGGCCATCTAAAAACGATAACAACAGAAGGCTTTGGAAGATAAACTGAGTCTATCAAGTCCAACAGCATAGCTGAGTGAAAGAAAACGACCTATGGCACCTTACTCGTCATCTGAAAAGTCTGCAACATGAACGTTGCAGCCCGAAACGGGTCAACACATGGAATATGCTGGCAATGTAACACACAGAATAATGAACATAAAAAATGCTATCACTACATGCATATTTGGCTGGTGGAAAGCTCTATGGTTACAGTTTTGCATAAAGCCAATTTTTTCCAACAACAAAGGAATACATTTTATTTAACTATCATGGTGGTTGTTAAACATTGAGAAGGTTCCTCCAACTCAATCCCAATTAAACATCATCATTAACCCAATCAAATTATATTTAGAGTGATGAGATCATGATAATCCAAGAACCAGATACTCAAGGTGTCCATAACCGGGGACACGGCTAACCATCATTAGTTTGTACACTCTGGAGAGGTTTGGGCACTTTTCCCCACAAGACTCGAATACATGCATGGTCAGAGATTTGAGACATTGTCTTTCTGAAACAATAACTCTTTACTCTGGGTGGACAGTTACACCTGCTTTCCCCTACATCTGCTAGCCCACCACTAAAAGAGGTCATGCAACATACTCAACTATGCTAGAGCCCATAATAGCTTGTGGCTGCATACGGAAGTTTCTAGCATGAATAATATTATGATCCCTCTGAGCCTGGGTGGCGGACCGTAGGATGATCACACGGGTACTCTGGGATATCCTTGGACAACACTGGATTCTCCAGGTGCCCTGACAACCACTGGGTACTCCAGGGTGCCTCAAGCAATCCACCCAGATGTGTATTTAGGTAGCCACATTAAGTTAACCATTAATTAGCAGTACTCACATCTGTCATGGATACACTCACCCAACCACGTCTACGAGCATAGCATAGCAATATAAACATAACATAGAAGTAACTCCCAAAGGTTTGATCATAAACAGGGCAATAGGTTCTACCTCTCATCTAGTTCCCAAAACCCACATGTTATGCAGATCCTAACCATGCAATGTTTGAGGGTTGATCTAATGCAATAAAAACTGGGTAGTAAAAAGTTATGATCAAAGTGTTACCTGCCTTGCTGATGATCCGCGAAACCTAGAGACTCGTAGTAGCACGCTTCGCACTCCGGGTACTCTATCGCAAACAAACAGATACATACATATGCACTCAACTAGAAGCACGAGTAAAACTCAAATAAGAGATCTAACCAGAAAGTTCAACTTCAGAACTCCGGTTTGCAAAAAGAATCAAATCAAACGAAACAACGAAACTCAAACTGCGAAAGAAACAAGATCCATTTACTAATCTAGACTAAAGTCAAATTTTACTGTACCAAAATCTTGTTTAAGTTGGTTAAAAACAAAGAGGGATTCTAGACGAAGATATAGGTGCTTCAATCGCCTGATTCCGATAAACGAGCAAAAAGATAAACTAAAACGAAAATCAGGGCAGAAATCGTGATCGAAAATAATCGTGGAAAAACCCTGGAAAAAGAAAAACCGACGAACAGAATAACGAACGAACTTTCGCTGTCTGCGGATAACGGGTGAACACTGTTCGTTAAAACAAACGTAGGGACGAACATCGGCTATTTAACTAAACCAAAAAAAACGAATCGATCTAATCTAAAAAAATGAATCTAGGTTTACGAAATAAAACCAAACTGTTTTTAAATAAAACCAGCGGCTACCTCGGCAAACGTGTCAGCGGCGGCGGTGGGAATTCTGGTGGCGGCGGGAAACTCCGGCGGGGCGGCGGGGCGATGGCGAGCGGCGGCGAGGCGACGACGGAGGGGTGCGGCGTCGGCGGCTCGCGACGGCAGCGGCGCGCGTGAACCGAGGCTGCGGCGGGTTAGGGTTTGGGCGGCGGCGGGGCTGGCAGGGCTCGGCTCGGCTCGGGCCTCGGCCTCTTAAAGGGCCGGCCGGGTCAGTGTCCCAAGCGGACACGGCCCAGTAAGGCGGTTCCTTTTATATATATATATATATATATATATATATATATATATATATAATATATATATATATATATATATATATATATATTGACGCGTAGAAAAACGATTAAAAGAAATATTAAACGGACTCCAAAAATCCTGAATAAATTTTCCCCATCCTCTAAAAATATAGCGGACAAAGTGAACATTTATTTGGGCCTGTAATGCAATTTTGAAAAATGCATTTTTTCCCTAATTCAAATAAAATAGGATAAAACTCCGAATAAAATACTTATTTGATTTTAAAATTTTCCCTTCAATATTTTTTTATTTTGGAGAAATCATTTTATGCCCTCTCTTTTATTTTTTTCATATTAGAAATATTAGGAGAGAAAATAATTAAAACCAAATGATCCTCTTTTCAAAATTTGAGAAAACTCAAATATGAAAATAACGAAATCCCCAACTCCCTCCGTGGGTCCTTGAGTTGTGTAGAATTTCTAGGATCAACCAAAAATGCAATAAAATATGATATGCAACGTTGATCTAATGTATAACATTCTAAATTGAAAATTTGGGATGTTACAAACCTACCGCCCTTAAGATGAATCTCGCCCTCGAGATTCGGGTTGGCTAGAAAATAGGTGCGGGTGGTCCTTCCATAGGTCTCCTCTCGTTCCCAGGTGGCTTCATCCTCGGTATGGTGGCTCCACTGAACTTTGCAAAACTTTATAACCTTGCTGCGAGTAACTCGGCTGGCGAACTCGAGAATCTTCACTGGTTTCTCATCGTAGGTCAAATCGCTATCCAACTGAATCGCTTCCAGCGGCACTGTATCTCTCAGAGGGATATCGGCCATCTCTGTGTGGCACTTCTTCAACTAGGAAACGTGAAACACGTCATGAATTCCTGACAATCCTTCTGGTAATTCCAACTTGCAAGCAACTTCTCCCATACACTCCAAACTTTGTATGGTCCCACAAAACGTGGTGTTAACTTTCCCTTAACTCCAAAACGCTTAAATCATCGAAGTGGGGACACACGAAGATACACTCGGTCTCCGACTTCGTAATTTGTCTCCTTGCGTTTAGAATCCGCATAGCTCTTCTGCCTGGACTGGGCTACCTTGAGTCTATCACGAATCAGCTTAACCTTCTCTTCAGACTCTTTAATCAAATCTGGTCCAAACAACTGACGGTCTCCAACTTCATCCCACAACAATGGTGTCCTGCACCTCCTTCCATACAAAGCTTCGAAAGGGGCCATCTTCAAACTGGCTTGATAACTGTTATTGTAAGAGAACTCTGCATATGGCAAATTGTCGTCCCAACTAGATCCATAATCTAGCGCACAAGCACTCAACATGTCCTCCAGAATCTGATTGACTCACTCGGTCTGTCCATCTATCTGTGGATGAAAGGATGTACTAAATTCTAGCCTAGTACCCAAAGTCTTATGCAACTGATTCCAGAACTTTAAGGTAAACTGGGTTCCTCTATCTGATACAATGGTCCTCGGAACTCCATGCAGACATACGATCCTGGTCATGTATATCTTTGCCAACTTAGCACTGGTGTAAGTGGTCTTCACTGGGATGAAATGAGCTACCTTCATCAAACGATCGACTACAACCCATATCGAGTCATAGCCTGAACGAGTCCTGGGAAATCCCGTGATAAAATACATGCCTAGCTTATCCCACTTCCCTTCGGGTATCAGCAATGGCTATAGAAATCCTGCTGGCTTCTGATGCTCTTCCTTCACTCTCTGACATACATCACAAACTGCTACATACTCCGCAATATCCTTCTTCATTCCGGTCCACCAGAAATTGTCCTTCAAATCCAGATACATCTTGGTATTTCCTGGGTGAATTGAATACGGCGAATCATGGGCCTCTTGCAGAATCAACTTCCTGATCTCGGGGTCATTAGGCACATATACACGATCCTCAAACCATAAGGTATCGTGCTCATCCTCACGAAATCCTTTGGCCTTTCCTTTGCTCATCCTTTCCTTTATCTCGGCAATCTCCTTGTCCGTCTTTTGGGCTTCTCTGATCTTATCCATCAAAGTAGATTGAATTTCCAATGCTGCTACATAGCCTCTCGGAAGTATTTGTAGACATAGCTCACGAAGATCCAGCTCTAACTCCTTGGGTAATTCTCCGGTCATGAGTGTATTGACATGACTCTTGCGGCTCAACACATCGGCTACTACGTTAGCCTTTCCCAGATGATAATGCAACCTTATATCATAATCCTTGATGAGCTCCAACCATCTCCTCTGCTTGAGATTTAACTCCTTCTGCATAAAGATATACTTTAAACTCTTGTGATGCGTGTACACCTCACAATGGTTTCCGATGAGAAAATGTCTCCATGTCTTCAACGCATGCACTATAACTACTAACTCCAAATCGTGTGTAGCATAATTCAACTCATGGGGTTTAAGCTGTCGTGAGGCATATGAAACAACTCTTCTCTCCTGCATAAGCACTGCTCCAAGTCCTCGACGAGAAGCGTTGCATTACACTTGATAATATTTGTGTTGATCTGGAAGAATCAGCACTGGGCTGTAACCAAACGTTTTTCTTCAACTCCTGAAAACTGGCCTCACATTCCTTAGTCCATTTGAACTTGGTGTCCTTCTTCAACAACTTCGTCATGGGCTTTGCAATCTTAGAGAAATTCTCAATGAACCTTCTGTAGTATCATGCGAGTCCAAGAAAACTCCGGATCTCTCCAACTGACGTGGGTGCTTCCCAATTTGTCACAGCGACTACCTTGGTGGGGTCTACTGCTATTCCTTCTCCGAATATAACATGACCGAGGAATCCCACTTCCTTCAACAAAAACTCACGCTTGCTGAATTTGGCGTATATCTGATGTTCTCTAAGCTTCCCAAGTACCAATCGCAAATGCTCCTTATGCTCCTCTTCATTCTTGGAGTAGACCAATATGTCATCAATGAACACCACGACGAACTTATCCAAAAACTCCATATAACCTTGTTCATCATGTTCATGAAATAGGCAGGTGCGTTAGTCAGACCGAATGACATAACAGTATACTCATATAGCCTGTACCTTGTGGTAAAAGCTGTCTTAGGTATATCCTGCTCTCGAATCTTAAGCTAGTGGTATCCTGATCGCAGATCGATCTTGGAAAATACTTTAGCTCCTTGCAACTGGTCAAACAAATCATTGATCATCGGCAGTGGGTACTTCTTATTGATTGTCACTTCATTTGATCCATGATAATCAACAACCATCCTCAACGATCCATCCTTCTTCTCCACTAGAAGTACTGGTGATCCCCAAGGTGTCGAACTTGGGCGAATATAGCCTTTATCTAGTAACTCCTTAATCTACTTCTTAATTTCCTCCAAATCCTTTGCGAGCATCATGTACGGTCTCTTAGATATTGGCCATGTGCCTGGCGAAATCCTTCACCACTGGTACTTCCTCCTGTACGACTCCTGATAAGGAATTCACTTGAGTCCTTTTCGGCACATGCCGGGATACGTACTTAATCCTTCTCCCTTCTGGGGTGGTGATCATAATCGACTTACTGGCGCAATCGATATTCCCTCCATACATCGATAGCCAATCCATACCCAAAATCACATCCAAACCTTGCGACTCCAGAATTATAAGTTCTGAGGGGAAAACATGCCTACCTATGGTCAATGGCATCTGAAAACATCATTGGCTTGCCATATGTTCTGCTCCTGGCGAACTTACTAACATCGGTGTTCTAAGAACTTTGGTGGGCAACTTATACTTATCCACAAATCCCCTTGATATGTATGAATGCGATGTACTAGTGTCAAAAAGAACTATTGCAGTAAATGTCTTAACAAAAACTTACCTATTACTGCATCTGGTTGCGCTTCAACCTCCTCCACCTTAACGTGGTTCACTTGTCCCCTGTTGAAAGGGTTGGACTTCTTCCCAGAGCTTCCATTGTCATTTCCATTCTTGGATCCAGAATACTCCACGGCGTAATGTCCATTCTTCCCGCACTTGAAACAAGTAATGTGACTTAGATCGTTCTTGGCGGGCGTTGCTGGGTTGGAACGGTTCTGGCCGTTGCTTCCTCCATTCCCATTCTCGTTCTTGGGGCCACTATGGTTATGCGAACTCCCTCCACTGGATTTATGGCCTCCATGGTTATGGTGAATGTGTCCTCCCGAGTTCGGGGTAAAACGGGACCTCTGCTGAGCTCCTGAATTGTACTTCCCTTGTCCATACTTCCTCTTGCAGTTGTCAATCTGCTGCTGCTTCCCTTCAATCATGAGAACTCTATCTACCAACTCCTGGTAGTTGTTGAAGGTTGCCACCATCAACTGCATGCTCAACACATCATTTAGTCCTTCCAGAAACTTCTCCTGCTTAGTTGCATCTGTAGCAACCTCATCCGGGGAATAACGTGCTAACTTACTAAAATCATCCACATACTGGCCCACTATGCATCCTCCTTGGCGCAAGTTGTGAAACTTGCGCTTCTTCATGGCCATAGCTCCTACTGAAACATGGGCAGTGCGAAAAGCCTGGTGAAACTGGTCCCATGTGATAGTGTCGATGGGGTAAGTGGCTGTAAAATTCTCCCACCATGATGATGCGGGTCCATCAAGCTAATGTGCAGCAAAATGCACTCTCTCCGCATCTGTGCATCCTACAGTGGTCAACTCCCTTCCAATCTTGCGGAGCCAATCATCTACAACTATTGGCTCGGTGCTACTAGAGAACACCAGCGGATTCAGCCTTAGAAAACGGGCTAAGTGATCAACAGGTGGCTGTGCTGGTGGGTTGTTGTTGTTGTTCCTGTAGTTCTGGTTCTGGACTAGTAGCTGCATCAGGGTATTCTGCTGCTGGATCAACTGAGTTAGCTCCAGTGGGAAAGCAAATCCATTGTCGCGTCTCGGAGACATCTAATGGGTTTAGAAAAGATGAG
The DNA here is from genome assembly GCF_018294505.1 of Triticum aestivum. NCBI lineage: Eukaryota > Viridiplantae > Streptophyta > Magnoliopsida > Poales > Poaceae > Triticum > Triticum aestivum. The sequence continues at coordinate 177,494,792 of NC_057801.1, forward strand.
AAAATAGAATAGAATGAGATCTAGAGGGAAAACACTACCCGTATGCACATGAGACAAACACAATCATATCACTCCAATCAATTCAAACAAGGGCATACATCGATCTAACTGTCGTTACAAAAGTGCTTGGACTATACTATATACATGGGGGAATACTACTACTGATATGGTGCTCGACTAGAAGTTTTTAACCGGTGGAAGACTCCATGATATCTGCTCCAGCTTCGTCAACATAGTCATCATCGCTATCATCGGGGTCCGAGTCGGTGTCGTCGATGATGATGTAGTTCTCCGGACAAGTGGAGTCATCGTCTTCTCCTCCTGGCGCGGGGTCTCCCATGAATACTCCTAGCTTCTTTGTCAAATTGTCATTCTTCTCCACGAGTATCGTCATCTCCTCCTCATATCCATCGCGTGTAGACTTGAGTTCTTCCTCCAGCTCCATGATCCTGGTCCTTGCCTTCTTCATATCTATGATGCCTGCGCACCTTTGGTTCTCCTGGCATCGAATGTGCTGGTTTCACACCTGGATGAAAGCTGCAATGGATCTATCCCTCCTGGTGCTGATCATCTCCCATTTCTCATCTCGGCGCCCACAAATCTGATAGATAGTATCCTTGAGATCCTTGTGGTAAACTTCTCCAATATGTCCCATGGTGATGTGGGCTGCCATGCTCTTTCCTAGACTCCAGGTCGGTGCATCAAAGGAAAACTCTGTGGGCTCAGTGACTGGCATGAACGTCCTTCCTGGAACTTGAACTCGAATAATCCAAAGCTCCTCTTCTGGTAAAGTGGCAATGTAGGTCCCGGTGAATCTTGGTATTGCCATGTTCAGGTATCTAGTGACTTCCTTCAAGTGTCGTCCAAAAGCTGTATCTTCATCCGGTTGTGTAAAGTTGTTCCTTGCATCCACCATCCTATAGAGTAGAAAAGGGAGAGGAGTCAGAAATGAGAAGAGAGTAGTGATCTAGGGTGTTATCTTAGTGGTCGTGTCCTACAGTCAGCGTGTGCTCTGATACCATCTTGTAGCGACCAGACCTCAAACAGTCTGACCTCTGTGCATCAGTGTCATCCCTGGATCGGTAATGCTGACATGCACAGTACTCGAGGATTTATAACAGAGTAGCAATCACACACTTATTACATCGAATGTCTCAAAAGAGAACTTATTAAAATAATATGACTTAAGGCCATCTAAAAACGATAATAGTGGAAGGCTTTGGAAGATAAAGTGAGTCCATCAACTCCAACGGCATAACTGAGTGAAAGACAACGACCTATGGCACGTTACTCGTCGTCTGAAAAGTCTGCAACATGAACGTTGCAGCCCAAAACGGGTCAGCACATGGAATATGCTGGCAATGTAACACATAGAATAATGAACAAAATAAATGCTATCACTACGTGCATATTTGGCTGGTGGAAAGCTCTATGGTTATAGTTTTGCATAAATCCAATTTTTCCCTACAACAAAGGAATAAATTTTATTTAACTATCATGGTGGTTGTTAAACATTGAGAAGGTTCCTCCAACTCAATCCCAATTAAACATCATCATTAACCCAATCAAATTATATTTAGAGTGATGAGATCAACATGATAATCCAAGAACCGGATACTCAAGATGTCCATAACCGGGGACACGGCTAACCATGATTAGTTTGTACACTCTGCAGAGGTTTGCGCACTTTTCCCCACAAGACTCGAATACATCCATGGTCGGAGATTCGAGACACAATCTTTCTGAAACAATAACTCTTTACTCTAGGTGGACAATTACACCTACTTTCCCCTATATCTGCTAGCCCACCACAGAAAGAGGTCATGCAACATACTCAACTATGCTAGAGCCCATAATAGCTTGTGGTTGCATGATACGTCTCCGTCGTATCTATAATTTTTGGTTGTTCCATGCCAATATTATTCACTTTCATATACTTTTTGGCATTTTTTTATATTATTTTTGGGACTAACTTATTGATCCAGTGCCCAGTGCCAGTTCCTGTCTGTTGCATGTTTTTTGTTTCGCAGAAACCCAATATCAAACAGAGTCCAAACGGGATAAAAATGGACGGAGATTTTTTTTTGGAATATATATGATTTTCTGGAAGTAAAATCAACGCGAAACGGTGTCCAGGGTGGTCACGAGGTAGGGGGGCGCGCCCTACCCCCCCAGGCGCGCCCCTGACCCTCGTGGTCCACCCGTAAGGCGGTTGACGCTCTCCTTCTGGCGCAAGAAAGCTAATTTTACAAGAAAGATCTGAGGGAAAGATTCACCCCAATCGTAGTTACGGATCTTCGGATATAAAAGAAACGGTGAAGGGGTAGAATCTGCCAACGCAGAGAACGCAGAAACAGAGAGATAGATCCAATCTCGGAGGGGCTCTCGCCCCTCCCAAGCCATGGGAGCCAAGGACCAGAGGGGAAACCCTTCTCCCATCTAGGGAGAAGGTCAAGGAATAAGAAGAAGAAGGTGGCCCTCTCCCCCTTGCTTCCGGTGGCGCCGGAATGCCGCCGGGGGCCATCATCATCACCGCGATCTTCACCAACACCTCCGCCATCTTCACCAACATCTCCATCACCTTCCCCCTTCTATCTACAGCGGTCCACTCTCCTGCAACCCGCTATACCCTCTACTTGAACATGGTGCTTTATTCTTCATATTATTTTCCAATGATGTGTTGCCATCCTATGATGTCTGAGTAGATTTTCGTTGTCCTATCGGTGATTGATGAATTGCTATGATTGGTTTGAGTTGCATGTTTTATTATTGGTGCTGTCCTATGGTGCCCTCCATGTCGCGCAAGCGTGAGGGATTCCTGCTGTAGGGTTTGCAATATGTTTATGATTTGCTTATGGTGGGTGGCGTGAGTGACAGAAGCACAGACCCGAGTAAGTAGGTTGTTTGCGTATGGGATAAAAAGGGGACTTGATGCTTTAATGATATGGTTGGGTTTAACCTTAATGAATCTTTAGTAGTTGCGTATGCTTGCCAGAGTTCCAATCATAAGTGCATATGATTCAAGTAGAGAAAGTATGTTAGCTTATGCCTCTCCCTCAAATAGAATTGCGATAGCGATTACCGGTCTAGTAACATAGTCAATTGCTTAGGGACAATTCCACAACTCCTACCACCACTTTTCCATACTCGCTATATTTACTTTATTGCATCTTTATCTAAACAGCCCCTAGTTTTTATTTACGTGTTCTTTATTATCTTGAAAACCTATCCTATCACAGCTACAAAGTACTTCTAGTTTCATACATGTTCTAGGTAAAGCGAACGTCAAAGCGTGCGTAGAGTTGTATCGGTGGTCGATAGAACTTGAGAGAGTATTTGTTCTACCTTTAGCTCCTCGTTGGGTTCGACACTCTTACTTATTGAAAGAGGCTACAACTATCCCCTATACTTGTGGGTTATCAAGACCTTTTTCTGGCGCCTTTGCCGGGGAGTCATAGCGTGGGGTGAATATTCTCGTTATTAGTTGTTATTAGTTGTTATTAGTTGTTTGCTTTATCACTAAGTAATTTTTATTTGCTGTTATTAGTTGTTTTCTATCTTTAGCTATGGGTAGGAAACGCAAAATACCAAAAAATTAGTTGTACCTGCTAAACCAATTGTTGAGGAACCACTCAAAATCTATCACACTTCTCAAGCTTATTACTTGGATCATCTTCGATCCCTTTGTGCTCGTGCTGAAATCCCAACTAGCTTAGTTGAGGACAAATCTTTAGATGAGCATGCTTGTTATGTGCGACATCGTATATCTAAAAAAGGGAAACTGTTATGGGGTCAAATTCAATGTTTACAATGCTATGCTTGGAATTTATGTTGGGAATATGATTTTACTTGTTGTTCTGAAAACCCTAAAAAACACCTTCCCTACCAATGTGAGTTTATTGATAATGGGATCTTATCTTCGTATGCTAAGGGTGTTTATAGTTACTAGATGTTCAACAAATTGAAGAATTTGTTGCTTTTAAGGGTGCTCTTGAAATTGCTATTTTGATTGCAAAGTATGATACTACTCTTTACAAATCTGAAAATTTTGCCATACTTGAGTATTGTTATGAGAATTATGCTTCTAATGCCTATGTTAAACAATTTATTAAGAAAACCTCCGCTGTCCAAGAAGAGACTAATATTTTGCAGGAAGCTATGGAAGAAGAAATTGATGAAACTGTGATTCTATTGGATGAAAAAGATGATGAGGAGAGCGAAGAACAAAAGGAGGAAGAACGGATTAGCTACCCGTGCCCACCTTCTAATGAGAGTAACCCTCCAACTCATACATTATTTAATTCCCCTTCGTTCTTACCGAAGGATGATTGATATGATGATTGCTATGATCCCATTGATTCTCTTGAAATATCCCTTTTTGATTATGCTTGCTATGCTTGTGGCCAAGATGCCAATATGAATTATGCTTATGGAGATGAACTTGCTATAGTTCCTTATGTTATGAATGAAATTATTGCTATTGCACCCATGCATGATAGTCCTATTATCTTTTTGAATTCTCCAAACTACACTATATCGGAGAAGCTTGCACTTATTAAGGATTATATTGATGGGTTGCCTTTTACCATTGCACATGATGATTTTAATGAATGTAATATGCATGTGCTTGCTGCTCCTACATGCAATTATTACGAGAGAGGAACTACATCTCTGCCTCTTTATGTTTCCAACACGATAGAATTGCAAGAAACTACTTATACTCTACATTGGCCTTTACTATGTGTGCATGAATTGTTCTTTTATGACATGCCGATGCATAGGAAGAGAGTTAGACTTCGTTGTTGCATGATATATGTTACTTTGTGCTCACTACTAAATTACAAATCATTGTTAATTAAAATTGGCTTTGATATACCTTGGGATCCGGATGGATCCATTACTTGAGCAGTAAATGCCTAGCTTAATGGCTTTAAAGAAAGCGCTGCCAGGGAGACAACCCGGAAGTTTTAGAGAGTCATTTATTTCTGTTGAGTGCTTTCATATAGTTTAAAAACAACAAAAATAAAGAGGGGAACCCAAAACTTTTCAAAAAGAGAAGTGAAAGTGAGAGAGACAAGCATTGTTGAAGTGGGGGAGCTCCTTGAACTTTGTTCATGCTCACAGAAACTTTGTGAATCTTGATTACAAAAACTTTTCATCAAAAATAATTATCCCCTTGTACAATTCCATTGTATTATAAAAATAATATGGCAAGGTTTGCCTTTAGGATGTTTACAATGCTTGTTGGTTTGTATGGTGCAGGACAGAAACTTTGGCTGTAGTGCGCGATTTTACATTTTTAACTGGAACGTCAATTGGTTCTGATTCCTTCTGTACTGTCTTGCTATACAACTTGTTTATGTTTCCTAATTTTGGTAGAATTTTTGGGGTACCCAAAGTATGGTGGATGTTCAGATTACTACAGACTGTTCTGTTTTTGACAGATTCTGTTTTTGATGCATAGTTTGCTTGTTTTGATGAATCTACCAATTTATATCAGTGGATTAAGCCATGAAAAAGTTATATTACAGTAGTAACAATGCAAAAACAAAATATGAATTGGTTTGCAACAGTACTTAGAGTGTTGATTTGCTTTATTATACTAACGGATCTTACCGAGTTTTCTGTTGAAGTTTTGTGTGGATGTAGTGTCTAATCGAGGATGTTTCGATGTGAGAAGAAGGAAGAGAGGCAAGAGCTCAAGCTTGGGGATGCCCGAGGCACCCCAAGTTAATATTCAAGGAGACTCAAGCATCTAAGCTTGGGGATGCTGGGGATGCATCCCCTCTTTCTTCAACAAGTATCAGTATGTTTTCGAATTCGTTTCGTTCGTGCATTATGTGCAAGTCTTGGAGCATCTTTTGCAATTAGGTTTTTATTCTTCTTTTATGCACCATGCTGGTATGAGATAGTCCCTGGTTCATTTATATAATGCTCATTGCACTTCACTTAAATCTTTTGAGTGTGGCTTTATAGAATGCTTCATGTGCTTGACTTATATCATTTGAAGTTGGATTGCCTGTTTCTCTTTACATAGAAAACCGCCATTTGTAGAGTGCTCTTTTGCTTCACTTATATTTGTTAGAGCGTGGGCATATCTTTTGTAGAAAGAATTAAACTCTCTTGCTTCACTTATATCTATTTAGAGAGATGACAGGAATTGGTCATTCAAATGGTTAGTCATAAAATCCTACATAAACTTGTAGATCACTGAATATAATATGTTTGATTCCTTGCAATAGTTTTGCGATATAAAGATGGTGATATTAGAGTCATGCTAGTGGGTGGTTGTGGATTGTAGAGACACTTGTGTTGAGGTTTGCAAGTCTCGTAGCATGCACGTATGGTAACCGTTGTGTGACAAATTTGAAGCATGGGGTGTTTCTTTGATTGTCTTCCTTATGAGTGGCGGTCGGGGATGAGCGATGGTCTTTTCCTACCAATCTATCCCCCTAGGGCATGTGTAGTAGTACTTTTCTTCGAGGGCTAATAAACTTTTGCAATAAGTATATGAGTTCTTTATGACTAATGTTGAGTCCATGGATTATACGCACTCTCACCCTTCCATCATTGCTAGCCTCTTCAGTACCGTGCATTGCCCCTTCTCACCTCGAGAGTTGGTACAAACTTCGCCGGTGCATCCAAACCCCGTGATACGATACGCTCTGTCACACATAAGCCTCATTATATCTTCCTCAAAACAGTCACCATACCTACCTATCATGGCATTTCCATAGCCATTCCGAGATATATTGCCATGCAACTTCCATCATCATCATATTCATGACTTTAGCATTCATTGTCATATTGCTTTGCATGATCGTAAGATAGCTAGCATGATGTTTTCATGGCTTGTCCTTTTTTGCTGGCATTGCTACGCTAGATCATTGCACATCCCGGTACACCACCGGAAGCATTCATATAGAGTCATATCTTTGTTCCAGTATCCAGTTGTAATATCGAGTTGTAAGTAAATAGAAGTGTGATGATCATCATTATAGAACATTGCCCCCAAAAAAAGGAAAGGCCAAAGAAGCCTAAATAAAAAAGGGGGCCAAAGAAGCCCACCAAAAAAAAGAAAAGAAAAGAAAAGGGGCAATGTTACTATCTCTTTTTCCACACTTGTGCTTCAAAGTAGCACCATGTTCTTGATATAGATTGTCTCCTATGTTGTCACTTTCATATACTAGTGGGAATTTTCATTATAGAACTTGGCTTGTATATTCCAACGATGGGCTTCCTCAAATGCCCTAGGTCTTCATGAGCAAGCAAGTTGGATGCACACCCACTTAGTTTCTTTTGTTGAGCTTTCATACACTTATAGCTCTTAGTGCATCCGTTGCATGGCAATCCCTACTCCTCACATTGACATCAATTGATGGGAATCTCCATAGCCCATTGATTAGCGCGTCGATATGAGACTTTCTCCCTTTTTTGTCTTCTCCACCTAACCTCCATCATTATATTCTATTCCACCTATAGTGCTATATCCATGGCTTGCGCTCATGTATTGCGTGAGGGTTGAAAAAGCTGAAGCGCGTTAAAAAGTATGAACCAATTGCTCGGCTTGTCATCGGGGTTGTGCATGATGGGGGCATTTTGTCTGACGAAAATGAAGCATGGCCAAACTATATGATTTTGTAGGGATAAGCTTGCTTTTGCCTTGTTGTTTTGAAAAGACATGATTGCTTTATTGGTACGCTTGAAGTATTATTGTTTTTATGTCAAATGATAGACTATTGCTTTGAATCACTCGTGTCTTAATATTCATGCCATGATTAGACATATGATCAAGATTATGCTAGGTAGCATTCCACATCAAAAATTATTCTTTTTTATCATTTACCAACTCGAGGACGAGCAGGATTTAAGCTTGGGGATGCTGATACATCTCCGTCGTATCTATAATTTTTGATTGTTCCATGACAATATTATTCACTTTCATATACTTTTTGGCAACTTTTTATATTATTTTTGGGACTAACTTATTGATCCAGTGCCCAGTGCCAGTTCCTGTCTGTTGCATGTTTTTTGTTTCGTAGAAACCCAATACCAAACGGAGTCCAAACGGGATAAAGATGGACGGAGATTTTTTTTGGAATATTTATGATTTTCTGGAAGTAAAATCGATGTGAAACGGTGTCCAGGGTGGTCACGAGGTAGGGGGCGTGCCCTACCCCCCCCCCCAAGCGCGCCACTGACCCTCGTGGTCCACCCGTAAGGCGGTTGATGCTCTCCTTCTGGCACAAGCAAGCTAATTTTACAAGGAAGATCTGAGCGAAAGATTCACCCCAATCGGAGTTACAGATCTTCGGATATAAAAGAAACGGTGAAAGGGTAGAATCTGCCAACGCAGAGAACGCAGAAACAGAGAGATAGATCCAATCTCGGAGGGGATCTCGGCCCTCCCAAGCCATGGGAGCCAAGGACCAGAGGGGAAACCCTTCTCCCATCTAGGGAGAAGGTCAAGGAAGAATAATAAGAAGGGGGGCCCTCTCCCCATTGCTTCCGGTGGCGCCGGAACACCGCCGGGGCCATCATCATCACCGCGATCTTCACCAACACCTCCGCCATCTTCACCAACATCTCCATCACCTTCCCCCTTCTATCTACAGCGGTCCACTCTCCCGCAACCCGCTGTACCCTCTACTTGAATTTGGTTCTTTATGCTTCATATTATTTTCCAATGATGTGTTGCCATCCTATGATGTCTGAGTAGATTTTCGTTGTCCTATCGGTGATTGATGAATTGCTATGATTGGTTTGAGTTGTATGTTTTATTATTGGTGCTGTCCTATGGTGCCCTCCGTGTCGAGCAAGCGTGAGGGATTCCTGTTGTAGGGTTTGCAATATGTTTATGATTTTGCTTATGGTGGGTGGCGTGAGTGACAGAAGCACAGACCCGAGTAAGTAGGTTGTTTGCGTATGGGATAAAAGGGGACTTGATGCTTTAATGCTATGGTTGGGTTTTACCTTAATGAATCTTTAGTAGTTGCGGATGCTTGCTAGAGTTCCAATCATAAGTGCATATGATTCAAGTAGAGAAAGTATGTTAGCTTATGCCTCTCCCTCAAATAGAATTGCGATAGCGATTACCGGTCTATTAACATAGTCAATTGCTTAGGGACAATTCCACAACTCCTACCACAACTTTTCCATACTCGCTATATTTACTTTATTGCATCTTTATCTAAACAGCCCCTAGTTTTTATTTACGTGTTCTTTATTATCTTAAAAACCTATCCTATCACAGCTACAAAGTATTTCTAGTTTCATACATGTTCTAGGTAAAGCGAATGTCAAAGCGTGCGTAGAGTTGTATCGGTGGTCGATAGAACTTGAGAGAGTATTTGTTCTACCTTTAGCTCCTCGTTGGGTTCGACACTCTTACTTATCGAAAGGGGCTACAACTATCCCCTATACTTGTGGGTTATCACTGCACACGGAAGTTTCTAGCATGAATAATCATATGATCACTTTGAGCCTGGGTGGCAGACCGTAGGATGATCACACGGGTACTCCAGGATATCCTTGGACAACATTGGATTCTCCAGGTGCCTTGACAACCACTGGGTACTCCAGGGTGCCTCAAGCAATCCACCCAGATGTGTATTTAGGTAGCCACCTGAAGTTAACCATTAATTAGTAGTACTCACATCTGTCATGGATACACTTACCCAACCACGTCTACGAGAATAGCATAGCAATATAAACATAACGTAGAAGTTACTCCCAAAGGTTTGATAATAAACAGGGAAATAGGTTCTACCTCATCATCTACTTCCCAAAGCCCACATGTTATTCAGATCCTACCCATGCAATGTTTGAGGGTTGATCTAATGCAATAAAAACTGGGTAAAAAAGGTATGATCAAAGTGTTACTTGCCTTGCTGATGATCCGTGAAACCTAGAGACTCGTAGTAGCACGCTTCTCACTCCGGGTACTCTATCGCAAACAAACAGATACATACATAAGCACTCAACTAGAAGCACGGGTAAAAGTCAAATAAGAGATCTAACGAGAAAGTTCAACTTAAGAACTCCTGTTTGCAAAAAGAATCAAATCAAACGAAACAACGAAACTCAAACTACGAAAGAAACAAGATTCGTTTACTTATCTGGACTAAAGTCAAATTTTAAAGTACCAAAATATTGTTTAAGTTGGTTAAACCGAAAGAGGGCTTTGAGACGAAGATCTAGGCGCTTGAATCGCTTGATTCCGATAAATGAGCGAAAGATAATCTAAAACAAAAATCAGCGCAGAAATCGCGATCGAAAATAATCGCGGAAAAACCCTGGAAAAAGAAAAACTGACGAATAGACTAACGAGCAAACGTTCGCTGTCTGCGGCTAACGGGTGAACACCGTTCGTTAAAATGAACATATGGACGAACGTGCACTATTTAACTAAACTGGAAAAAAACCGAATCGATCTAATCTAAAAAAAAGAATCTAGATTTACGAAATAAAACCGAATGGTTTTTAAATAAGACCGGTGGCTACCTCGGCAAACGTGTCGGCGGCGGCGGGAATTCCGGTGGCGGTGGGCAACTCCAGCGGTGCGGCGGCGAGCGGCGGGCGGCGCTCGGGTCGGGCGGGGGGCTAGCGGCGAGGCGAGGGCGGCGGGGTGCAGCGGCGGCGGCTGGCGGCGCACGCGAATCGAGGCATCGACGACGGGTTATGGTTTGGGCGGCGGCGCGGCTGGCAGGGCTCGGCTCAGCTCAGGCCTCGACCTCTTAAAGGGCCGGCCGGGTCAGTGTCCCAGGCGGACACGGCCCGGTAAGGCGGTTCCTTTTTTTAAAAAAATTCCAACGCATAGAAAAACGATTAAAAGAAATACTAAACGGACACCAAAAATCCTGAAATAAATTTTCCCCGTCCTCTAAAAATATAGCGGACAAAGTGAACATTTATTTGGGCCTCTAATGCAATTTTGAAAAACTCCTTTTTTTCCTAATTCAAATAAAATAGCGATAAAACTCCGAATAAAATACTTATTTGATTTTAATATTTTCCCTTCAATATTCTTTATTTTGGAGAAGTCATTTTATCCCCTCTCTTTTATTTTTTATATTAGAAATATTAGGAGAGAAATAATTAAAACCAAATGATCCTCTTTTCAAAATTTGAGAAAACTCAAATATGAAAATAACGAAATCCCCAACTCTCTCCATGGGTCCTTGATTTGCGTAGAATTTCTAGGAGCAACCAAAAATGCAATAAAATATGATATGCCATGATGATCTAATGTATAACATTCCAAATTGAAAATTTTGGATGTTACAGGAACGTGTCCTTGTGGACCTACGAAGTTTAGTAGCAACTTGATCCGAAGTTCCTTGATCATCATCATTAACTTCCTCTCTAGTCAGTGCAGGCACCACAGAAACATTTTCTTGAGCTGCGCTACTTTCCGGTTCAAGAGGCGGTACTTCATCAAGTTCTACTTTCCTCCCACTTACGTCTTTTGAGGGAAACTCTTTCTCGAGAAAGGACCCGTTCTTGGCAACAAAGATTTTTCCTTCGGAATTGAGGTAGAAGGTATACCCGATGATTTCCTTAGGGTATCGTATGAAGGCACATTTTTCCGACTTGGGTTCAAGCTTTTCAGGTTGAAGTTTCTTAACATAAGCATCGCATCCCCAAACTTTTAGAAACGACAACTTAGGTTTCTTCCCAAACCATAATTCATTCGATGTCGTCTCAACGGATTTAGACGGTGCCCTATTTAAAGTGAATGTGGTTTTCTCTAAAGCATATCCCCAAAATGATAGCAGTAAATCGGTAAGAGACATCATAGATCGCACCATATCCAATAGAGTGCGATTACGATGTTCAAACACTCGATTACGGTGAGGTGTTCCAGGAGGCGTGAGTTGTGAAACAATTCAACATTTCCTTAAGTGCGTACCAAACTAGTGACTTAAATATTCTCCTCCATGATCTGATCATAAGAACTTTATTTTCCTGTCACGTTGATTCTCCACCTCACTCTGAAATTCCTTGAACTTTTCAAAGGTCTTAGACTTGTGTTTCATTAAGTAGACATACCCATATCTACTCAAGTCATCACTGAGGGTGAGAATATAATGATAACCACCACGAGCCTCAACACTCATTGGACCGCACACATCAGTATGTATGATTTCCAACAAGTTGGTTGCTCGCTCCATTGTTCCGGAGAACAGAGTCTTGGTCATCTTGCCCATGAGGCATGGTTCGCACGTGTCAAATGATTCATAATCAAGAGACTCCAAAAGTCCATCTGCATGGAGCTTCTTCATGCGTTTGACACCAATGTGACCAAGGCGGCAGTGCCACAAGTATGTGGGACTATCATCATTAACCTTACATTTTTTTGGTATTCACACTATGAATATGTGTAACATCACGTTCGAGATTCAATAAGAATAAACCATTGACCAGCGGGGCATGACCATAAAACATATCTCTCAAATAAATAGAGCAACCATTATTCTTGGATTTAAATGAGTAGCCATGTCGCATTAAACGAAATCCAAATACAATGTTCATGCTCAAAGCTGGCACTAAATAACAATTATTGAGGTTTAAAACTAATCCCGTAGGTAAATGTAGAGGTAGCGTGCCGACGGCGATCACATCGACCTTGGAACCATTCCTGACGCGCATCATCACCTCGTCCTTCACCAGTCTCCGCTTATTCCGCAGCTCCTGTTTTGAGTTACAAATATGAGCAACCGCACCGGTACCAAATACCCAGGAGCTACTATGAGTACTAGTAAGGTACACATCAATAACATGTATATCACATATTCCTTTGGTGTTGCCGGCCTTCTTGTCCACTAAGTACTTGGGGCAGTCCCGCTTCAAGTGACCATTTCCCTTGCAATAAAAGCATTGAGTATCGGGCTTGGGTCCATTGTTTGGCTTCTTCCCGGCAACTGATTTACCGGGCGCGGCAACTCCCTTGCCGTCCTTCTTGAAGTTCTTTTTACCCTTGCCTTTCTTCAAGCTAGTGGTCTTATTCACCATAAACACTTGATGTTCCTTTTTGATTTCCACCTTCGCTGATTTCAGCATTGAATATAACTCGGGAATGGACTTCTCCATCCCTTGCATATTGTAGTTCATCACAAAGCTCTTGTAGCTAGGTGGGAGCGACTGGAGGATCATGTCAATGACCGAGTCATCTGGGAGATTAACTCCCAACCGAGACAAACGGTTGTGTAACCCGGACATAGTGAGTATATGCTCACTGACAAAACTATTTTCCTCCATCTTACAACTATAGAACTTGTTGGAGACTTCATATCTCTCGACCCAGGCATGAGCTTGGAGAACCATTTTCAGCTCTTGGAACATCTCATGTGCTCCGTGCTGCTCAAAACGCTTTTGGAGCCCCGGTTCTATGCTGTAAAGCATGCCGCACTGAACCAGGGAGTAATCATCACTACGCGACTGCCAGGCGTTCATAACATCTTGAGTTGCTAGGGAAATGGGTGCTCCACCTAGCGGTGCTTCTAGGACATATGCTTTCTTGGCAGCTATGAGGATGATCCTCAAGTTCCGGACCCATTCTATATACTTGCTACCATCGCTTTCAGCTTGGTTTTCTCTAGGAACGCGTTAAAGTTGAGGGCAACATTAGCTTGGGCCATTTGATCTACAAGACATATTGCAAAGATATTTTATACTATGTTCATGATAATTAAGTTCATCTAATCAAATTATTTAATGAACTCCCACTCAGATAGACAACCCTCTAGTCATCTAAGTGATACATAATCCGAGTCAACTAGGCCGTGTACGATCATCATGTGAGATGTTGATCATATCTACTATACAACTCATGTTCGACCTTTCAGTCTCTTGTGTTCCGAGGCCATGTCTGTACATGCTAGGCTCGTCAAGTCAACCTAAGTGTTTTGCATGTGTAAATTTGGTTTACACCCGTTGTATGAGAATGTTAGAATCTATCACACCCGATCATCACGTGGTTCTTCGAAACAACGAACTTTCGCAATGGTGTACAGTTAGGGGCAACACTTTCCTTGAAATTTTATGAGGGATCATCTTATTTATGCTACCGTCGTCTAAGGAAATATGAGGTAAACATGACAAACATCACATGCAAATCATAAAGTGACATGATATGGCCAATATCATCTTGCGCCTTTGATCTCCATCTTGAGGCACGGCATGATCACCTTCGTCACCGGCCTGACACCATGACCTCCATCATCGTGTTGTCATGAAGTTGTCTCGCCAACTATTACTTCTACTACTATGGCTAACAGTTAGCAATAAAGTAAAGTAATTACGTGGCATTTTCAATGACACGCAGGTCATACAATAAATTAAGACAACTCCTATGGCTCCTGCCGACTGTCATACTCATCGACATGCAAGTCGTGATTCCTATTACAAGAACATGATCAATCTCATACATCACATATCATTCATCACATTCTTTTGGCCATATCACATCATATAGCATACCCTGCAAAAACAAGTTAGACGTCCTCTAATTTTTGTTGCATGTTTTACGTGGCTGCTATGGGTTTCTAGCAAGAACATTTCTTACCTACGCAAAAGCCACAACAGTGATATGCCAATTGCTATTTACCCTTCCTAAGGACCCTTTTCATCGAATCCGATCCGACTAAAGTGGGAGAGACTGGCACCCACTAGCCACCTTTATGCAACAAGTGCATGTCAGTCGGTGGAACCTGTCTTACGTAAGCGTACCTATAAGGTCGGTCTAGGCCACTTCATCCCACAATACCGCCTAAACAAGATAGGACTAGTAACGATAAGCAAATTGAACAAACCAACACCCACAATTACTTGTGTTCTACTCGTGCATAGAATCTACGCAATAGACCTGGCTCATGATGCCACTGTTGGGTAACGTAGCAATAATTCAAAATTTTCTACGCATCACCAAGATCAATCTATGGAGATTCTAGCAACAAGAGAGGGAGAGGATGAGCATCTTCATACCTTTGAAGATCGCTAAGCGGAAGTGTCACTAGAACGCGGATGAGGGAGTCGTACTCGCGGCGATTCAAATTGTGGAAGATCCGATCTAACGCCGAACGGACGGCACCTCCGCATACAACACACGTACAGCCCGGGGACGTCTCCTCCTTGATCCAGCACGGGGAGAGGAGAAGTTGAGGGAGAGCTCCAGCAGCACGACGGCGTGGTGGTGGAGCTTGCAGTTCTCCGGCAGGGCTTCGCCGAGCACTACGAAGGAGGTGGTGGTGTTGGAGAGGGGAAGGGCTGCACCAGGGGAAGGGTATGTTGGGGAACGTTGCCGAAAATTAAAATTTTTCCTACGGTTTCACCAAGATCCATCTATGAGTTCATCTAAGCAACGAGTCATGGGAGAGAGATTGCATCTACATACCACTTGTAGATCGTGTGCGGAAGCATTCAAGGGGATGGTGATGATGGAGTCGTACTCGCCGTGATTCAGATCACCGATGACCAAGTGTTAAATAGACAGCACCTCCGCGTTCAACACACGTACGGGACGGGAGACGTCTCCTCCTTCTTGATCTAGCAAGGGGGGAGGAGAGGTTGATGATGATCCAGCAGCACGACGGCGTCGTGGTGGATGCAGCAGAACTCCGGCAGGGCTTCGCCAAGGTGCTGCGGGAGGAGGACGAGGTGTAGCAGGGGGAGGGAGGCGCCAACGCACAGGGTGTGGCTGCCCTCCCCCCTGCCCTCCTTTATATAGGCCCCCAGGGGGGCGGCCCTGGGAGATCCAATCTCCCAAGGGGGCGGCGGCAAGGGGGGTGGAGTGCCCCCCAAGGCAAAGTGGGGCGCCCCCCCCACCCTAGGGTTTCAACCCTAGCCGCAGGGGTGGGCCTAGGAGGGTGCACCAGCCCACTATGGGCTGGTTTCCCTCCCCACTTCAGCCCTTGGGACCCTCCGGGATGGGTGGCCCCACCCGGTGGACCCCCGGGACCCTTCCGGTGGTCCCGGTACAATACCGGGTGACCCTGAAACTTTCCCGATGGCCGAAACAACACTTCCTATATATAATTATTTACCTCCGGACCATTCCGGAACTCCTCGTGACGTCCGGGATCTCATCCGGGACTCCGAACAACATTCGGTATGCTGCATACTCATATTCATACAACCCTAGCGTCACCGAACCTTAAGTGTTAGACCCTACGGGTTCGGGAGACACGTAGACATGACCGAGACGACTCTCGGGCAATAACCAACAGCGGGATCTGGATACCCATGTTGGCTCCCACATGCTCCTCGATGATTTCATCGGATGAACCATGATGTCGAGGATTAAACAACCCCATATACAATTCCCTTTGTCAATCGGTACGTTACTTGCCCGAGACTCGATCGTCGGTATCCCAATACCTCGTTCAGTCTCGTTACCGGCAAGTCACTTTACTCGTACCTTAATGCATGATCCCGTGATCAACCACTTGGTCACTTTGAGCTCATTATGATGATGCATTACCGAGTGGGCCCAGAGATACCTCTCCGTCATACGGAGTGACAAATCCCAGTCTCGATCCGTGTCAACCCAACAGACACTTTCGGAGATACCTGTAGTGCACCTTTATAGTCACCCAGTTACGTTGTGACGTTTGGTACACCCAAAGAACTCCTACGGTATCTGGGAGTTACACGATCTCATGGTCTAAGGAAAAGATACTTGACATTGGAAAAGCTCTAGCAAACGAACTACACGATCTTGTGCTATGCTTAGGATTGGGTCTTGTCCATCACATCATTCTCCTAATGATGTGATCCCGTTATCAACGACATCCAATGTCCATAGCCAGGAAACCATGACTATCTGTTGATCAACGAGCTAGTCAACTAGAGGCTTACTAGGGACATATTATGGTCTATGTATTCACACGTGTATTACAATTTCCGGATAATACAGTTATAGCATGAATAAACACAATTATCATGAACAAGGAAATATAATAATAATACTTTTATTATTGCCTCTAGGGCATATTTCCAACAGTCTCCCACCTGCACTAGAGTCAATAATCTAGTTACATTGTGATGAATCGCACACCCATAGAGTTCTGGTGTTGATCATGTTTTGCTCGCGAGAGAGGTCTAGTCAACGGATCTGCGACATTCAGATCCGTATGTACTTTGCAAATATCTATGTCTCCATTTGAACATTTTCACGGATGGAGTTGAAACGACGCTTGATGTGCCTGGTCTTCTTGTGAAACCTGGGCTCCTTGGCAAGGGCAATAGCTCCAGTGTTGTCACAGAAGAGTTTGATCGGCCCAGACGCATTGGGTATGACTCCTAGGTCGGTGATGAACTCCTTCACCCAAATTGCTTCATGCGCTGCCTCCGAGGCTACCATGTACTCCGCTTCACATGTAGATCCCGCCACGACGCTCTGCTTGCAGCTGCACCAGCTTGCTGCTCCACCATTCAACATATACACGTATCCGGTTTGTGACTTAGAGTCATCCAGATCTATGTCGAAGCTAGCATCGACATAACCCTTTACGATGAGCTCTTCGTCACCTCCATAAATGAGAAACATGTCCTTTGTCCTTTTCAGGTACTTCAGGATATTCTTGACTGCTGTCCAGTGTTCCTTGCCGGGATTACTTTGGTACCTTCCTACCAAACTTACGGCAAGGTTTACATCAGGTCTGGTACACAGCATGGCATACATAATAGATCCTATGGCTGAAGCATAGGGGATGACACTCATCTCTTCTTTATCTTTTGCCATGGTCGGGGACTGAGCCGAGCTCAATCTCACACCTTGCAACACAGGCAAGAACCCCTTCTTGGACTAATCCATTTTGAACTTCTTCAAAATCTTATCAAGGTATGTGCTTTGTGAAAGACCTATGAGGCGTCTCGATCTATCTCTATAGATCTTGATGCCTAATATATAAGCAGCTTCTCCAAGGTCCTTCATTGAAAAACACTTAATCAAGTAGGCCTTAATGCTGTCCAGAAGTTCTATATCATTTCCCATCAAGAGTATGTCATCTACATATAATATGAGAAATGCTACAGAGCTCCCACTCACTTTCTTGTAAACGCAGGCTTCTCCATAAGTCTGCATAAACCCAAACTCTTTGATCATCTCATCAAAGCGAATGTTCCAACTCCGAGATGCTTGCACCAGCCCATAAATGGATCGCTGGAGCTTGCATACTTTGTTAGCGTTCTTAGGATCGACAAAACCTTCCGGCTGCATCATATACAGCTCTTCCTTAAGATGTCCGTTAAGGAATGCCGTTTTGACGTCCATCTGCCATATCTCATAATCATAGTATGCGGCAATTGCTAACATGATTCGGACGGACTTCAGCTTCGCTACGGGAGAGAATGTCTCGTGGTAGTCAATCCCTTGAACTTGTTGATAACCCTTAGCGACAAGTCGAGCTTTATAGATGGTAACATTTCCATCCGCGTCCGTCTTCTTCTTAAAGATCCATTTGTTTTCTATCGCTCGCCGATCATCGGGCAAGTCTGTCAAAGTCCATACTTTGTTTTCATACATGGATTCTATCTCGGATTTCATGGCTTCAAGCCACTTGTTGGAATCTGGGCCCACCATCGCTTCTTCATAGTTCGAAGGTTCACCGTTGTCTAACAACATGACTTCCAGGACAGGGTTGCCATACCACTCTGGTGCGGAACGTGTCCTTGTGGACCTACGAAGTTCAGTAGCAACTTGATCCGAAGTACCTTGATCATCATCATTATTTTCCTCTTCAGTTGGTGTAGGCATCATAGGAACATTTTCCTAAGCTGCACTACTTTCCCGTTCGAGAGGTAGTACTTCATCGAGTTCTACTTTCCTCCCACTTACTTCTTTCGAGAGAAACTCTTTTTCCAGAAAGGATCTGTTCTTGGCAACAAAGATCTTGCCCTCGGATCTTAAGTAGAATGTATACCCAATGGTTTCCTTAGGGTATCCTATGAAGACGCATTTTTCCGACTTGGGTTCGAGCTTTTCAGGTTAAAGTTTCTTGACATAAGCATCGCATCCCCAAACTTTTAGAAACGACAGCTTAGGTTTCTTCCCAACCCATAATTCATCCGGTGTCGTCTCAACGGATTTAGACGATGCCCTATTTAAAGTGAATGTAGCTGTCTCTAGAGCGTATCCCCAAAAAGATAGCGGTAAATCGGTAAGAGACATCATAGAACGCACCATATCCAATAGAGTGCGATTACGACGTTCGGACACACCGTTACGCTGAGGTGTTCCAGGCGGCGTGAGTTGTGAAACGATTCCACATTTCCTTAAGTGTGTACCAAATTCATGACTTAAATATTCTCCTCCACGATCTGATCATAGGAACTTTATCTTTCGGTCACGTTGATTCTCTACCTCATTCTGAAATTCCTTGAACTTTTCAAAGGTCTCAGACTTGTGTTTCATTAAGTAGACATACCCATATCTACTCAAGTCATCAGTGAGAGTGAGAACATATCGATATCCTCCGCGAGCCTCAACGCTCATTGGACCGCACACATCAGTATGTATGATTTCCAACAAGTTGGTTGCTCGCTCCATTGTTCCGTAGAACGGAGTCTTGGTCATTTTGCCGATGAGTCATGGTTCGCATGTGTCAAATGATTCATAATCGAGAGACTCTAAAAGTCCATCAGCATGGAGCTTCTTCATGCGCTTGACACCAATGTGACCAAGGCGGCAGTGCCACAAGTATGTGGGACTATCGTTATCAACTTTACATCTTTTGGTATTCACACTATGAATATGTGTAATATTACGCTCGAGATTCATTAAGAATAAACCATTGACCATCGGAGCATGACCATAAAACATATCTCTCATATAAATAGAACAACCATTATTCTCGGATTTAAATGAGTAGCCATCTCGTATTATACGAGATCCTGATACAATGTTCATGCTCAAACTTGGCACTAAATAACAATTATTGAGGTTTAAAACTAATCCCGTAGGTAAATGTAGAGGTAGCGTGCCGACGGCGATCACATCGACCCTGGAACCATTCCCGACGCGCATCGTCACCTCGTCCTTCTCCAGTCTCTGCTTATTCCGCAGCTCCTGCTGTGAGTTACAAATATGAGCAACGGCACCGTTATCAAATACCCAGGAGTTACTACGAGTACTGGTAAGGTACACATCAATTACATGTATATCAAATATACCTTTGGTGTTGCCGGCCTTCTTATCCACTAAGTATTTCGGGCAGTTCCGCTTCCAGTGACCCTTCCCCTTGCAATAAAAGCACTCAGTCTCAGGCTTGGGTCCATTCTTTGACTTCTTCCCGGTAACTGGCTTACCGGGCGCGGCAACATCCTTACCGTCTTTCTTGAAGTTCTTCTTGCCCTTGCCCTTCTTGAACTTAGTGGTCTTATTGACCATCAACACTTGATATTCTTTCTTGATTTCAACCTTGGCTGACTTTAGCATTGAAAATACTTCAGGAATGGTCTTCACCATCGCCTGCATATTGTAGTTCATCACAAAGCTCTTGTAGCTTGGTGGGAGCGACTGAAGGATTATGTCAATGACCGCCTCGTCAGGGAGGTGAATGTCCAGCTGGGTCAGGCGGTTATGCAACCCAAACATTTTGAGTATGTGCTCACTGACAGAACTATTTTCCTCCATCTTACAACTATAGACCTTGTCGGAGACTTCATATCTCTCGACCCGGGCATGAGCTTGGAAAACTAGTTTCAGCTCCTCGAACATCTCATATGCTCCGTGTTGCTCAAAACGCTTTTGGAGCGCCGGTTCTAAGCTGTAAAGCATGCCGCACTAAACGAGGGAGTAATCATCAACGCGAGACTGCCAAGCGTTCATAACGTCTTGGTTCTCTGGGACGGGAGCGTCACCTAGCGGTCCTTCTAGGACATATTGTTTCCTGGCAGCTATGAGGATGATCCTCAGGTTCCGGACCCAGTCCGTATAGTTGCTGCCATCATCTTTCATCTTGGTTTTCTCTAGGAATGCGTTGAAGTTCATGTTGACATGAGCGTTGGCCATTTGATCTACAAGACATATTTGCAAAGGTTTTAGACTAAGTTCATGATAATTAAGTTCATCTAATCAAATTATTACAATGAACTCCCACTCAGATTAGACATCCCTCTAGTCATCTAAGTGTTACATGATCCGAGTCGACTAGGTCGTGTCTGATCATCACGTGAGACGGACTAGTCATCGTCGGTGAACATCTCCATGTTGATCATATCTTCTATACGACTCGTGTTCGACCTTTCGGTCTCTGTGTTCGAGGCCATGTCTGTACATGCTAGGCTCGTCAAGTTAACCCTAAGTGTTTTGCATGTGTAAAACTGTCTTACACCTGTTGTATGTGAACGTAAGGATCTATCACACCCGATCATCACGTGGTGCTTCGAAACGACGAACTTTAGCAACGGTGCACAGTTAGGGGAGAACACTTCTTGAAATTGTTGTAAGGGATCATCTTATTTACTACCGTCGTTCTAAGTAAACAAGATGCATAAACATAATAAACATCACATGCAATTATATAGTAGTGACATGATATGGCCAATATCATATAGCTCCATTGATCTCCATCTTCGGGGCTTCATGATCATCTTGTCACCGGCATGACACCATGATCTTCATCATCATGATCTCCATCATCGTGTCTTCATGAAGTTGTCACGCCAACGACTACTTCTACTTCTATGGCTAACGCATTTAGCAATAAAGTAAAGTAATTTACATGGCGTTCTTCAATGACACGCAGGTCATACAAAAATAAAGACAACTCCTATGGCTCCTGCCAGTTGTCATACTCATCGACATGCAAGTCGTGATTCCTATTACAAGAACATGATCTCATACATCACAATATATCATTCATCATTCATCAGAACTTCTGGCCATATCACGTCACATGACAATTGCTGCAAAAACAAGTTAGACGTCCTCTAATTGTTGTTGCATCTTTTACGTGGCTGCAATTGAGTTCTAGCAAGAACGTTTTATTACCTACGAATAACCACAACGTGATTTTGTCAACTTCTATTTACCCTTCATAAGGACCCTTTTCATCGAATCTGCTCCAACTAAAGTGGGAGAGACAGACACCCGCCAGCCACCTTATGCAACTAGTGCATGTCTGACGGTGGAACCGGTCTCACGTAAGCGTACGTGTAAGGTTGGTCCGGGCCGCTTCATCCCACAATACCGCTGAAGCAAGAAAAGACTAGTAGTGGCAAGCAAGTTGACAAGATCCACGCCCACAACAAAATTGTGTTCTACTCGTGCAATAGAGAACTACACACAGACCTAGCTCATGATGCCACTGTTGGGGAACGTTGCAGAAAAATAAAAAATTTCCGACGGTTTCAGCAAGATCCATCTATGAGTTCATCTAAGAAACGAGTCATGGGAGAGAGATTGCATCTACATACCACTTGTAGATCGCGTGCGGAAGCGTTCAAGGGGATGGTGATGATGGAGTCGTACTCGCCGTGATTCAGATCACCGATGACCAAGTGCTGAACGGACAGCACCTCCGCGTTCAACACACGTACAAGACGGGAGACATCTCCTCCTTCTTGATCCAGCAAGGGGGAAGGAGAGGTTGATGATGATCCAGCAGCACGACGGCGTGGTGGTGGATGCAGCAGAACTCCGGCAGGGCTTCGCCAAGCTGCTGCGGGAGGAGGACGAGGTGTAGCAGGGGGAGGGAGGTGCCAATGCACAGGGTGTGGCTGCCCTCCCCCCTGCCCTGATTTATATAGGCCCCCAGGGGGGGCGCCGGCCCTGGGAGATCCAATCTCCCAAGGGGGCGGCGGCCAGGGGGGTGGAGTGCCCCCCAAGGCAAAGTGGGGCGCCCCCCCACCCTAGGGTTTCAACCCTAGGCGCAGGGGGTGGGCCTAGGGGGGCGCACCAGCCCACTATGGGCTGGTTCCCCTCCCCACTTAAGCCCTTGGGGCCCTCCGGGATGGGTGGCCCCACCCGGTGGACCCCCGGGACCCTTCCGGTGGTCCCGGTACAATACCGGGTGACCCCGAAACTTTCCCGATGGCCGAAACAACACTTCCTATATATAATTATTTACCTCCGGACCAATCCGGAACTCCTCGTGACGTCCGGGATCTCATCCGGGACTCCGAACAACATTCGGTATGCTGCATACTCATATTCATACAACCCTAGCGTCACCGAACCTTAAGTGTGTAGACCCTACAGGTTCGGGAGACACGTAGACATAACCAAGACGACTCTCGGGCAATAACCAACAGCGAGATCTGGATACCCTTGTTGGCTCCCACATGCTCCTCGATGATTTCATCGGATGAACCACGATGTCGAGGATTAAACAACCCCATATAAAATTCCCTTTGTCAATCGGTACGTTACTTGCCCGACACTCGATTGTCGGTATCCCAATACCTCGTTTAGTCTCGTTACCGGCAAGTCACTTTAGTCGTACCGTAATGCATGATCCCGTGATCAACAACTTGGTCACTTTGAGCTCATTATGATGATGCATTACTGAGTGGGCCTAGACATACCTCTCCGTCATACGGAGTGACAAATCCCAGTCTCGATCCGTGTCAACCCAACAGACACTTTCGGAGATACCTGTAGTGCACCTTTATAGTCACCCAGTTACGTTGTGACGTTTGGTACACCCAAAGCACTCCTACGGTATCTGGGAGTTACACGATCTCATGGTCTAAGGAAAAGATACTTGACATTGGAAAAGCTCTAGCAAACGAACTACACGATCTTGTGCTATGCTTAGGATTGGGTCTTGTCCATCACATCATTCTCCTAATGATGTGATCCCGTTATCAACGACATCCAATATCCATAGCCAGGAAACCATGACTATCTGTTGATCAACGAGCTAGTCAACTAGAGGCTTACTAGGGACATATTATGGTCTATGTATTCACACGTGTATTACGATTTCCGGATAATACAGTTATAGCATGAATAAAGACAATTATCATGAACAAGGAAATATAATAATAATCCTTTTATTATTGCCTCTAGGGCATATTTCCAATAGGGTATGGAATCCCTCCCACCCCCCACTATTTATAGGGGAAGGGGAGAGGGGGCTGGCCCCCTTAGATCTCATCTAAGGGGGGGTCGGCGGCCAAGGGGGGGAGCTTGCCCCCCACGCCCCAAGTTGGTGGGAGGCGCCCCCACCACCTAGGGTTTTCAACCCTAGCCGCCTTGGGCCCTAGGCGGGCACACCAGCCCACTAGGGGGCTGGTTTCCACCCTTGTTCAGCCCACTAAGTCCCTCGTGGCAGGTGGACCCACCCGGTGGACCCCTGGACACCTTTCGGTGGTCCCGGTACAATACTGGTAACCCCCGAAATTATTCCAGTGACTGAAACTGGACTTCCCATATATAAATCTTTATCGCTGGACCATTCTGGAACTCCTAGTGACGTCCGGGATCTCATCCGGGACTCCGAACAACATTCGGTAACTGCATACTAATTCCCATATCAATTCTAGCGTCACCGAACCTTAAGTGTGTAGACCCTACAGGTTCGGAAATCATGCAGACATGATAGAGACAGCTCTCAGGCCAATAACAAATAGCGGGATATGGATACCCATGTTGGCTTCCACATGTTCCACGATGATCTCATCGGATGAACCACGATGTCGGGGATTCAGTCAATCCCGTATACAATTCCCTTTGTCAATAGGTATGTTACTTGCCCGAGATTCGATCGTCGGTATCCCAATACCTCGATCAATCTCGTTACCGGCAAGTCACTTTACTCATTCCATAATGCATGATCCCGTGACTAACTACTTAGTCACACTGAGCTCATTACGATGATGCATTACCGAGTGGGCCCAGAGATACCTCTCCATCATACGGAGTGACAAATCCCAGTCTCGATTCATGCAAACCCAACAGACACTTTCGGAGATACCTGTAGTGCACCTTTGTAGCCACCCAGTTACGTTGTGACGTTTGGTACACCCAAAGCATTCCTATGGTATCCGGGAGTTGCACAATCTCATGGTCTAAGGAAATGATACTTGACATTAGAAAAGCCTCTAGCAAACGAACTACACGATCTTGTGTTATGCTTAGAATTGGGTCTTGTCCATCACATCATTCTCCTAATGATGTGATCCCGTTATCAATGACATCTAATGTCCATGGTCAGGAAACCATAACCATTTGTTGATCAATGAGCTAGTCAACTAGAGGCTCACTAGGGACAAGTTGTGGTCTATGTATTCACACATGTATTACGGTTTCCGGTCAATACAATTATAGCATGAAAAATAGACAATTATCATGAACAAGGAAATATAATAATAACCATTTTATTATTGCCTCTAGGGCATATTTCCAACACTTATTACATT
This sequence comes from Triticum aestivum, assembly GCF_018294505.1. Lineage (NCBI taxonomy): Eukaryota > Viridiplantae > Streptophyta > Magnoliopsida > Poales > Poaceae > Triticum > Triticum aestivum. The sequence goes on from NC_057801.1 coordinate 177,520,160, forward strand.
GAGTCCTCATAAAGAGTATGATTACACAAAAATATCATGGTTGAAGGCCATCTAAACTAAATAACTGCGGAAGCTTTGAGGGTAAATGAGTCCATCAACTCCAACGGCATAGCTGAGTGCAAGACAGCGCTATATCGCACCTTATTCGTCGTCTGAGTAGTCTGCAACATGAGACGTTGCAGCTGTGTAGGTCAGCACATTGAATATGCTGGCAGAGTTACACTATAAAGCAATGAATGCAAGATCTTTATTTACATGCAATATTTGGCTGGTGGAGGCTCTAAGTTTATGGTTTTGCATAAAGCTAGTTTTTCCCTACAACAAAGAAATAAATTTATTTAAACTACTCCCAAGTTGTTAAAATAATTAAGAAGGTTCCCCCAACTCAAATCCCAATTAAACAAGTATCATCATTAAACCCAATTCAATTAATTAAAGAGTGATGAGATCAACAATAATATCTAATTCCAAATACTCAAGATGTCCATAACCGGGGACATGGCTAACCATGATTAGTTTAAACACTCTGTAGAGGTTGCACACTTTTCCCCACAAAACTCGATCGCATCCATGATCGGAAGATCGAGACACAGTCTTTCTAAAGCATTAACTCTCTACTCCGGGCAGACCGGTACACCTACTTTCCCTCTACATCTGATAGTCCACCTCTTCGAGAGCTCATACAACTTACTCAACTATGCCAGAGCCCATAATGGCTTGTGGCTGCACACAGAAGTTTCTAGTCATGAAATATCATATGATCACTTTGAGCCTGGGTGGCGAACCGAGGAAAAATCACAGATACCCAGGGATTTCCCTTAATGGAAAACACTGGGTTCCCTCGGTGCCCCAACCAATCCACCCAGATGTGTATTAAAGTTGCCACCTTAATGTTATCCAAAATTAATAACTCATAACTTCCATGTGAATCACGATCCAATCCCCATCTATGAGCATGGCTAAGCAATAATAATGTGTAACGTATATTCCCGGGGTGATCAAAAGGTATTAGGTTCCCACCTCAAGTACTACAACCAAACCACATGTTCCCAATCCTACTCATGCAAAAATTTGAGGAGCAATACTAATCAATAATAAAAACTAGGTATAGAAGAGTATGATCAAAGTGTAAGTTGCCTTGCTGACAACCTGCAAACTCTAGAGATTCGTAGTAACAAGCTTCGCACTCCGGGTAATCTAGCGCAGACAAACAGTAGCATACATAAGCAATCACTCAAATGAAACAATGAGAAAACGAGAAAAGATCCAAATCAAACCACGTAACAAACGAACGTCTAAACTAAATAGAAAACAAAACCTAACAGCATTATTATGATGTGGATTAGACCTTAACTGTAGGTACATGTGATTAGCTACGATTTGCAAAAAGAAACAACTCAAACGGAGAAACGAAACTCAAGATACGAACGAAACAAGATCGTTTACTAATCTGAACTAAAGTCAAATTTTAAAGTGTCCAAATCATGTTCAAGTTAGTTAACTGGAAAGAAGAGATCGTTACAAAGATTTAGGCGTTAGTTTCATCTAATTTGGACTAACGAGCAAAAAGTTATGCTAGTTATAAGATCAGGGGCTAAATCGCGATAAAACTTATTCACGGATAGGTCCCTGGCCGAAATAAAACTAAAAAGAAAAATCTACCATGCGAACGTTCGTTACCAAAACAAAACGAACGAAAACCATTCGTTAAACGGATGAATGAGCGAACGTTTACTAAATAAACTAAAATGAAAACTAAACCGATCTAACCCTAAAAACCAAAAAAACCCGGAATAAAACCATTTGAACCGGGCGGTTCTTACTGGTTAAATGGAAGAGACCAGCGCGGCGAGATCAGATCGATGGCGGTGTCAGGCGGTGGGGCGGCGGTGCGGAGGCGAGGCGAGGCAGGGAACGCGGGCGGCGGGGCGGCAGCGTGCGGCGACGATGGCGACCCTCGGCAGCAATGGCAGCAACTCGGGGCGGCGAGAGTCCGGCGCCCGCACGAGAGGCGAAGGCGGCGCGGGGCGGATGGACCGGATGGGTTTCGGCCTAGTCGGTCCGAACTGTTTTTTTAAAATAAATTTCTCTATAGAGAAAAATCCTAAATAAATATATTAAAAATCTTAAAATTCCAGAAACAATTTTCACCGTCCAAACCTAATATTTAGGACAAGATGAACATTTTTTTGGACTAAGATGCAATTTTCAAAAATGCAAGTTTTCTCTAATTCAAATAAAACAACAATAAAATACAAATAAAATAATAGTTTGATTTTAAAATTCTCTCTCCAATATTTCTTTTAGTTTGAAGAAGTCATATTATCTTCTCTCATTTATTTTTATTATTGGAAATATTTGGAGAGAAAAATATTAAATCAAATTGATCCTCTTTTCAAAATTGAAATAAATTCAAATACGAATTTTGTGAAACCTCCAACTCTCTCCTTGGGTCCTTGAGTTGCTTAAGATTTCTAGGATCACAACAAAAAATGCAAAAATAAAAATGATATGCATATGATGATCTGTGTATAACATCGAAATTGAAAATTGGGATGTTACATGGCTGAAGGCCATCTAAACTAAATAACTGCGGAAGCTTCGAAGGTAAATGAGTCCATCAACTCCAACGGTATAGCTGAGTGCATGACAACGACCTATTGCACCTTATTCGTCGTCTGAGTAGTTTGCAACATGAGATGTTGCAGCCGTGTAGGTCAGCACATTGAATATGCTGGCAGAGTTACACTGTAAAGCAATGAATCCAAGAACTATATCTACATGTAATATTTGGCTGGTGGAGGCTCTAAGTTTATGATTTTGCATCAAGCTAGTTTTTCCCTACTACAAAGGAATGAATTTTAATTACTACTCCCAAGTTGTACCAATATTTGAGAAGGTTCCTCCATCTCAAATCCCAATTAAACAAATATCATCATTAAACCCAATTCAATTAATTAAAGAGTGATGAGATCAACAATAATATCCAAATCCAGTTACTCAAGATGTCCATAAGCGGGGACACGGCTAACCATGATTAGTTTATATACTCTGCAGAGGTTGCGCACTTTTCCCCACAAGACTCGACCGCATCCATGATCGGAAGATCGAGACATAGTCTTTCTGAAGCATTAACTCTCTACTCCGGGCAGACCGGTACACCTACTTTCCCCTACATCTGCTAGTCCACCTCTTCGAGAGCTCATATAACTTACTCAACTATGCCAAAGCCCATAATGGCTTGTGGCTGCACACGGAAGTTTCTAGTCATGAAATATCATATGATCCCTTTGAGACTGGGTGGTAAACCGAGGAAAAATCACACAGGTACTCCGGGATTTCCCAAATGGACAAACACTGGATTCTCCAGGTGCCCCAACCAATCCACCCAGATGTGTATTAAAGTTTCCACCTTAATGTTATCCCAAAATTAATAACTCTCACAACTTCCATGTGAATCACGATCCAATCCCCGTCTACGAGCATGGCTACGCAATAGTACAGTATAACGTATATTCCCGCGATGATCAAAAGGTACTAGGTTCCTACCTCAAGTACTACAACCAAACCACATGTTCCCAATCCTACTCATGCAAATATTTGAGGGGCATAACTAATGCATACTAAAAACTGGGTATAGAAAAGTATGATCAAAGTGTAACTTGCCTTGCTGACGATCTGCAAACTCTAGAGATTCGTAGTAACAAGCTTCGCACTCCGGGTAATCTAGCGTAGACAAACAGTAGCATACATAAGCAATCACTCAAACGAAACAAAGAGAAATCAAGAAAAGATCCGAATAACACTCGCAACAAGCAAACAACTAACCTAAACAGAAAAAAAAACTAACAACATTATTTTCATGTGGATTAGGTCTTGACAATAGGTACATGTGATTACTACGATTTGCAAAAAGAAACAACACAAACGGAGTTACGAAACTCAACATACAAACGAAACAAGATCGATCACTAATCTAAACTAAACTCCAATTTTAAATTTTCAAAATCTTGTTCAAGTTGGTTTACTGGAAAGAAGAGATCTTTACGAATATTTAGGCGTTGTTTTCATCTAATTTGGATAAAGGAGCAAAAAGTTACGCTAGTTTTAAGATCAGGGCCTAAATCGCGATAAAACTTATTCGCGGATAGGTCCCCGGCCGAAAATAAAACTAGAAAGAAAAAAATCTACAGAATGAACATTCGCTAACAGTACCTAACGAACGAATTCGTTCGTTAAAACGATCTAATGGGTGAATGTTCATTACTATAACTAAAACAAAAACGAAAAACCAATCTAAAAAAATAAAACCGAGAAAATCGAACGGTTTTATACCATTTGACCAGAATTGACCGGCGGCGGATCGGCTTTGGATCCGGCGGCGGATCGGTGGGACGAGGCGACGGCGGCGCGACGGCGATGCGGGGGCGGCAGCGCGGTGCGGGGCGGCGCGGAGGTGTGGAGGAGGAAAGGGACCGGAGAGGTCCCCTTTTAAAGGCCCGAGGCGGCGGTGGCTTGCGCGACGGGCGGCGGCATCGCGAGTCCGACCCGGACTCCTCCTCGCCGGAGTCCGGCGCTCGCACATGTGGCGGAGGTGGTTGGTGGCGGCGGGCTTGGCCTCGGCGTTGGGCCGGCCTAGTCGGCGCGCACTAACTTTTCTTTAAACAATTTCCGCGCAAAAGAAAATACTAATATAATATAAAAACTCTAAAAATTACAGAAACAATTTTCACTATCCAAACCTAATAGTTAGGACAAGATGAACATTTTTCTGGACTTAAAATGCAATTTTTAAAATGCATGTTTTCTCTCATTCAAATAAAATAACAAATAAAATAATAATTTGATTTCAACATTTCTTTTTGCAATATTCCTCTTCTGTTTTGAGGAAGTCATTTTATCCTCTGTCATTTATTTATTGTATTGAAATAATTGCAAAGAAATTATTAAAAATCAAATTGATCCTCTTTTCAAATTTGAAATTTTTGTGAAACCTCCAACTCTCTCCTTGGGTCCTTGAGTTGCTTAAGATTTCTAGGATCACAACCAAAATGCAATAAAAATATGATATGCATATGATGATCTATGTATAACATCCAAATTGAAAATTGGGATGTTACATTTTGTCAATACTAAGGTGCTAACAAAATGTGCAAGCTCCAGCGATCCATCTATGGACTGGTGCAATCATCTCAGAAATGGAATAAATGCTTTGACGAGGTGATCAAAGCATTTGGTTTTATATAGACTTATGGTGAAGCCTGTATTTGCAAGAAAGTGAGTGGGAGCTCTGTAGCATTTCTGATATTATATGTGGATGACATATTGCTGATTGGAAAGGATAAGAATTTCTAGATATCATAAAAGGATATTTGAAAAATATTATTTTTAATGAAAGACCTCGGCGAAGCTACCTACATATTGGGCATCAAGATCTATAGAGATAGATCAAGATGCTTGATAAGACTTTGAATGAGTACATAACTTGACAAGATTTTGAAGGAGTTCAAAATGGATCAGTTAAAGAAGGAGTTTTTGCCTGTATTGTAAGGTGTGAAGTTGGGTAAGACTCAAAGCTCGACCACGGTAGAAGAAAGAGAAAGGACGAAGGTTGACCCCTTTGCCTTAGCCATAGGCTCTATACAATATGCCATGCTGTGTACCACACCTGATGTGTGCTTTGCCACGTGTTTGCAAAGGGGGTACAAGACTGGTCCAGGAGTGGATCACTGGACAGCGCTCCAAATTATCCTCAGTAACTAGAGGACTAAACCCGCAAAAAAAACTAGAGGACTAAGGAAATATTTCTCAATTATGGAGGTAATAGAGAGTTCGTCGTAAAGGGTTACATTGATGCAAGCTTTGACACCGATCCAAAAAACTCTGAGTAGCAAACCAGATATGTAAAATGGAGCGGTCATTTGGAATAGCTCCAAGTAAAGCGTGATAGCACCATATACAGTATGACATAAGGATTTGCAAAATACACATGGATCCGAATGTTGCACACCCATTTGACTAAAACTTCTCTCGCAAGCAAAACATGATCAAACCCTAGAACTCATTGGGTGTTAATCACATGGCGATGTGAACTAGATTATTGACTCTAGTGCAAGTGGGAGACCGTTGGAAATATACCCTAGAGGCAATAATAAATTGGTCAATATCATATTTCCCTGTTCATGACAAACGTCTATTATCCATGCTAGAATTGTATTGATCGGGAACTCAGATACCTGTGTGGATATATAGACAACATCGTGTCCCTAGTGAGCCTCTACTAGACTAGCTCGTTGATCAGAGATGGTTAAGGTTTCCTAACCATAGACATGAGTTGTCATTTGATAGCGGGATCACATCATTAGGAGAATGATGTGATGGACAAGACCCAACCATTAGCATAGCATATGATTGTTCAATTTATTGCTACTGCTTTCTTAATGTCAAATACATGTTTCTTTGACCATGAGATCATGCAACTCCCGGACTCCGGAGGAATGCCTTGTGTACCATCAAACGTCACAACATAACTGGGTGATCATAAAGGTGCTCTACAGGTATCCCCGAATGTGATTGTTGGGTTGGCATGGATCGTGACTGGGATTTGTCACTCCCTGTGAGGGAGAGGTATCTCTAGGCCCTCTCGATAATACAACATCACAAGAAGCTTGCAAGCAAAGAGACTAAGGAGTTAGTTACAGGATGATGTACTACGGAATGAGTAAACAGACTTGCTAGTAACGAGATTGAACTAGGTATGGAGATATCGATGATCGAATCTCGGGAAAGTAACATACCGACGGACAAAAGGAACTACGTATGTTGTCATAAAGGTTTGATCGATAAAGATCTTCATAGAATAGGTAGGAACCAATATGGGCATCTAAGTCCCGCTATTTGCTATTGACTAGAGAAGCGTCTCGGTCATGTCTACATCATTCTCAAACTCGTAGGGTCCACACGCTTAACATTTGTTGATGATATAGTATCATATGAGTTATGTATGTTGGTGACCGAATGTTGTTCAAAGTTTCGGATGAGATCACGGACATGGCGACGAGCTCCGGAATAGTCCGGAGGTAAAGACTGATATATGGGATAATAGTGTTTGGTCTCTGGAAGGGTTACGGAATACACCGGAAGGGTTTTCAGATGTTTCTCAAAATGTTCGGGTACGAGAACACTTTATTTTGGCCAAGGGGTAAAGCCAATGATGCTTAAGGAAGGTACAAAAGGAGTTTGCGGAGGCCAGGGGGCCAGATGCCAGGGACCCTGGCGTCTGGGGCCAGACACCAAGGACCCTGGCGTCTAGTCCTGGAGTTTGTGAAGTATTCTTGCCTTGCGAGCTAAACCGACTTTGAGGAAGCTCTTTCTCGAAGAAATGGCCCCAAGGCTTAACATATAAATAGAGGGGTATGGCTAGCACCCGGAACACATCAAGATTCACCAAGCCGTGTGCCAGCAACCCCACCCCCTCTAGTTTATCCACCACCATAGTTTCCGTTGTGCTTGGTGAAACCCTGCGGAGATTGTTCTTCACCACCACTGTCACCAGCCATCGTGCTGCAGGAACTCATGTACTACTTCGCCTCTCTTGCTGGATCAAGAAGGAGAGGACGTCTTCAAGCTGAACGTGTGCTAAACGCGGAGGTGTCGTATGTTCGGTACTTGATCAGGACGGATCATGAAGTTGTATGACTACATCAACCGCGTTGATAGATGCTTTGGCTTAGCGATCTTCAAGGGTGTGAAGATGCTCTCCCCCTCTCGTAGCTATGCATCTCCATGGATAGATCTTGCGTGTGCGTAGAAATTTTTGTTTTCCATGCAACGTTCCCTAACAATTGGATGTAACCCACCCATGTAGAGTTTTGTAGTGCTAGACATGTCCCAAGATGGCGTGTGCGACAATAGATCAAGCGACTCAACTTATGTTTGATGTGTGGGCTTCTCCCTTTTCCAAGGTACCCCATGTGGCATGCCTAAATTAGATGCATGAGCGGTCTGGACTCTGGAAGGGATGTGATATGTGGAGATGGTGGACATCCCTATGCACTGCGTCGCAACATGTGCTATGCGGACATGGTTCTAATTGTGTGTCTAGGGCCTTAAGATTGTGCGATTGCGTGGCTATGCAATGATGGATCGGTAGGTGATACCAACACAGGGCAACATTGGCATGTTGTGCTTTTTGAGTGTAAGAGTTCGAGTTTCACGGATGAGAACACTAGGTCCAACCTTCATTGGTTGAACCAAACAACGGTGTCATTCACGCAACATTTCCTTATTAAAGCATTGCATGGAGCTTACTCAGTCTCCTCTCCAGAGTGAAAACACATCATCTGGCCACATTGGTTGGGTCCAACGACGACAGCGCTCATGCGATGTTTCCTTCTTGAAGACGTCGTTGTTGGAGCATCTATCATGTTACTTGGGTTGCCATCTTGATGATTGCTGGGTGTTGTCTGTTGCAGTTGCTCTGCCAATGTTTTTTTTCTTTTATAATATTTTGATTGTGTGCATCCTCGATGTCTTGAGTGGCTCTTGAGTCGTGTTGGCACAAGAACTAAATATAATTGACAACTTTTCGATATTTATGTATTTTCTTTGTTATAAAAATTGAGTGCTACATGCAGGGGCGGAGACAGGGGCGAGCAGGGGCTAGATATTAGTACTAATATGGGGCAGTATATACGAGTATTCAAGTACTAATCTCCGTATCCTATCATAAAGGCCAAAACTGACCTGTTTCTTTTTCGGAAAAACTAATGCCCACACGTGTGGGCGTTTGCAGATCACCCACACGCCTCCATCACCACTCATTTTGCCACGTATGAATAGATGACATCAGCAGAATTTTTTTTGGTTTTCGGCTTAAAAATGTTTTATCTCCTAAATAAAAAAGTGAACTAAAAATCCATTTTCACCATTAAATCTGTGTCGACGAGATCTTCAAAACTAGACCCCATGTTGATATGTTTCGACGAATTTTTCTTTTGCCCATAAGTTGCCATGATGTTTACACTATAGTTGCCATAGTGCTTAAACTAAAGTTGCCATGTGGCAATTTTAGTTTGTAGATCATGGCAATTTTAGTTTTTTGATGATGGCAATTCCAGTACTTTGACCATGAAAATACTTTTTTGTATTGAACCATGGAAATTTTAAGTGCATGTTTCATGGAAATTTTAGTTTATGGTGCATGACAAGTCTAGTTTCTGAATTCTCCGTTTTATAATATGTTAAAATTACTTTTAAATGTAAAAGAAAATAGTTGAAACATATCATGGCAACTTCAATGTAAATATCATTGCAATTCATGTGCAATAGACATGGCAACTTTTAACCAAAAAAAAAATTCGCCGAAATATATCGATATGAGATCTAGTTTTGAAGATCTCGTCGCGAGGGATTTAATGGTGAAAACGGATCTTCAATCGGATTTTTCATTTAAGAGATAAAACATTTTCAAAACTGAAAATCCGAAAAGATTCTCGCAGGCATGCATGCAATGACGTGGCAATCTATTTGCATTAGAGACGTGTGGTGCGTCTCCTTTCCTGCCACATGTGTGGCAGTTATCAACGTCCTTCTTTTTTGTTCTGTGTACGTGACAAAGCCCAGAAAGAGCCCATGCCCCACGTTGCTTAGCCAGGATTAGCGGCGAACTGTAACTTGCTCCCTTCGTTCGAGTAAACCTAATTCGAGTCTGCAGGTTGTTAGATCGATCCCACGCCGCCGCTGGCCGCCGGAAAATTAGATCTTTTGCCCCACTTTACTTCCCACTTAGATAATTTGCCCCCCCCCCCCCGAGAAGCTGCCGGGTGGGGCCGGGTCCACTGGTCATTGAGACAACCCTGAGGCAAATCATCTAAACCCTTGTAAAGTGGGGCAAATCATCTAATCTCCCGCTGGCCGCCATAAGGCTCCTTCTCGCCGTTATTCCAGGCCACCGCTCGCCGCGATGCTAGTCAGCGGACTCCAAATAAGAAGGACACCGCGATGGCGCCGTGCTAAACATGGGAGCTCCTGCCCCTGCCTCTGTAAATCCTGCCGCAATGTTAACCGTATTCAAGTATGTTTATCATGGTGTTTATTCTTCAAGTCCTCAAATCTAAAGGTATCATCTACGTTTCACTCTTCTTGATGGACAACTGCAGCCTACCAGTCTAATTCATTGGTTCACATTCATACAAGAGAATTGATTAATTTACTGCACGTGTCTTCCTTTTAATCACAGAACAGTTTGTTTGAAATTTTATATGGTCGCTATATGAAAATATTGTTTGTGCAAAGGTTCTTCCAATTAGATTATCAGATTGTTTGATGAGCTTCATAGTTATAGACAATTTTATTAATTGAATTGAGGTTTTTATTGTCAAATATATTTTTCAATTATCTATATGAATGTGCTGCCGAGACTTTTTATTTCTAATGTTTTATTTCCTGCACAAAGTTGCACCTTGCGGTGCGATGTGCTCCGCATAGTGCATTTGCTCGCCATGGTAGCATTTCACACTCACAAGGGACCCTGCGTTAAACCCCTCTCACTTTAGAGCAAGTTTTATCGCTTCTATGTTTAAACTGATTATTTTCTTCTTCGCCCCCCTCATGATCAAATCCTGGCTCCTCCCATGGCTACATGCTTGATGTGCTAGTGAGCCTAACACGAACGCTAAAATTAGCCATGCCAGGAGTGAGAAAGTGAGAGACCTACGTAGGTAACTCTGTCTGTTACGAAAATGCTGAACTGAGCTCGGCCTCCATGGAGGTTGAATTTGAAATTATCAAAATCCATATTGTGTGTCTCGTTTTTTAAAGCATACACGTATACTTGAAGATATAATGTACAAATGTGTAAACTTTTAGGATGAAATGCGTTAGAATGAGTGCTACATAAAAAAGCAAATATGCAGCTTTTTAGTACATGCACTATTCCTCATCAAAGTCTATAATTCGTTTTTCCTCACAGCTCGCATTTCATCCTGAAATTTTACAGACACACACAACACATGCATCCTTGTACAATTATTTTCAGATTTTTTTGACACTGAGAAGTTCAAATTTGAATTTACCAAAAAATTCGCCCACCATGAAGGCCGAGCTCCAAGACACCCTACTCTGTCTGTTAACTTTGAAAAATCCCAGCCTGTTCCTTTCGTCCTCCCCCAATCAACTCCACATCCAACTGTTGACCCCTCCATGATCTTACAAACCCCCTTTATCATTTCATCGTATGTGCACTTGCCCGCAGTGCCCATGGTTGGAAAGGGCAGCGAAAAGTTCAGAGGAGCTGATTGTGAGCAGGTGAGGGACGAAAAAAGAAACCACGGAAGGATTTCGACTCCCTCGGTCTCAAAATATAAATTATGGGAGGGAGGGAGTAGATCCTACAAGCCGGTCCAACCGTACACATAAACGTCCTTGCAACTTGCTGCTGCAAGCCTGCTAGCCCTGCCCGGTCGCGTGACACCGGCCATATATGTCCAGAGTTTTATTTTTGCAGATATGTCCAGAGTTCAGGACTGCACGTGCGGCAGATCTGCATGAGATGGAGTAAGTACGCACGCACGCGTACGTACATGACGGCCTGTCAGGCTAGCTAGATTACGTGCGTACGTGGTGCCGTGGTGACAAACGCACGGCATCTTTGGCGCCAACCATGGACGTGTATGCGGGGAGCTGATCGACATCTCGCGAGATTGCGAAAGGGGCGGCGCACTAGTAGAAAAGGGGCCAATGGTCCAGGCCGGTTCAGCCCATTAGTCCCGGTTCAATCCAGAACCGGGACCAATGGGGGCATCGGACCCGGTTCGTGAGCCCCGAGGGCCATTGGTCCCGGTTCGTCTGGACCTATTGGTCCCGGTTGGTGGGACGAACCGGGACCAATGGGCATCACTCCTGGCCCAACATCATTGGTCCCGGTTGGTGGCTTGAACCGGGACCAAAGGCTGCCCATTAGTCCCGGTTCGTGCTATCAACCGGGACTAAAGGGTTGGTCCTCGTTGCGACCAGAGTTTAGTCCCACCTCGCCAACCGAAGGGGAATCGGACCGGTTTATAAGCCCCTCCCTCTCTACCTTATTGAGCTTCTCTGAAAATAAAAATAGATGCCCTTATATAGGGAATTTAGCATAAATTCCTACGGATTTCTCTTGAAATTCGTTATGAATTTAAGTTGAATTTCCTCTATAAGCGCATCTCTGCTCATTTCTGAGTAGTTTTTTGTATAGTTTTTTTTCTTTTTCTGCTATATTTATTTATTTTTTTTATTTCTGAGTTGTAATAAGCCATTAAAAATAAGCATATATGCTCCTTTTTTAGTACAGTTAATCACAACTATTTTCTGCTTCTATTCATTTGTGAGTAGTTTTCTATATTTTTTTCTTTTCTGTTATATTTATTCTTTTGTTTTATTTCTAAGTTATAATAAGTCATTAAAAATAAGCATCTATGCTATTTTTTTAGTAAAGTTAATCAAAATTATTTTTTCTTCTTTTTATTTCTGAGTGGTTTTTTATATAGTTTTTTTTTTCTTTTCTGCTACATTTATTTTTTTCTTTTTATTTCTGAGTTGTAATAACTCATTAAAAATAAAAAAGAGGCGCAATGCTCGTTAATTTGCTTCAAGCCTTTCGGAATAGTGTCAACTGCACTGCACATAGCTCTGTGCAGTCTACCGTATTCCTCAAGGCTTGAAGCTAACCAACGTGCAGGAGCATTGAGCCTCTTCGTCATCGTCTCTGCACTCAGGGCTTATAAACAGCTGCGAGTGCCTCTCGCTTGGCGAGGTGGGACTAAAAAAACAGCTACAGGAAGAATCAACAAAAAAATAGCTGCAGAAAATAAAAAAGTAGTTACACGGGTCCATTGGTACCAGTTCATGGCACCAACCGGTACCAATGCCACTCTTTGGTCCCGGTTGGTTGGACCAACCGGGACGAATGCTCATCTTTTCGTCCCGCGCAAACAGCTGAACACGTCACGGTCACCACTGATACACCTCAGCGACATGCTGCCAAGTACCACCAGCCGACACAGCTTGAAGCCCTTGGTGGATCTGTCGTGCATAGCACCTCCGACCAGGCATGACCAAGCATAGCACCTGTCGGCCAGGCATGACTTGACAGCTCCACCGAAGCTCCGTGCAAGACGAAGCCGCTCCACCTCCTTCCTCTGACTTCCTGCGCTGCTCCACAAAACAATGCTCCCAAGAGAGAAACAACAACGCAGTGCCGCCATCGTCCGGTCTGGAACACCAGATCCTAGGGTTTCCCCCGGAGCAATACGAGTGGGTCAACGGTAGTCACACGACGATGCCTTCATCATGGTAACGACATGGAACGCCGCCATCGCCCGACGTCAGCTCGGTTTTCACCGGCAACTACGTCTCCCCGACTCGCAGCTGGTGCCAGATGACGGATCCCGAGATCCGAACACCCAGCCTCAGGCCGACCACCTCTGACGGAAGAGATGACCACCATCGCCGGCTGCAACGGTCAGAACAGATCTGATCTATACTATTTTTTTAGTAAAGTTAATCAAAATTATTTTTTCTTCTATTTATTTCTGAGTGGTTTTTTATATAGTTTTTTTCTTTTCTACTACATTTATTTATTTTTCTTTTTATTTCTGAGTTGTAATAAGTCATTAAAAATAAAAAAGAGGCGCAATGCTCGTTAATTTGCTCCAAGCCTTTTGGAATAGTGTCCACTGCACTGCACATAGCTCTGTGCAGTCTACCGTATTCCTCAAGGCTTGAAGCTAACCAACATGCACGAGCATTGAGCCTCTTCGTCATCGTCTCTGCACTCAGGGCTTATAAACAGCTGCGAGTGCCTCTCGCTTGGCGAGGTGGGTGTCGTGGTTCTAAGTCTGACAGTAGAGTGGGGGTAGGTAAGGAGAGGCAAGGTCCTAGCTATGGAGAGGTTGTAAAACACAAAAGATGTACGAGTTCAGGCCCTTCTCGGAGGAAGTAAAAGCCCTACGTCTTGGAGCCCGGAGGCGGTCGAGTGGATTATGTGTATATGAGTTACAGGAGTGCGAACCCTTCTGCCTATGGAGGGGGGTGGCTTATATAGAGTGCGCCTGGACCCCTGCCAGCCCACGTAATGAAGGGTTTAAGGTACATTAAGTCCGGGGCGTTACTGGTAACGCCCCACATAAAGTGTCTTAACTATCATAAAGTCTACTTAATTACAGACCGTTGTAGTGCAGAGTGCTTCTTGACCTTCTGGCGGTCGAGTGAGTCTTCGTGGTCGAGTCCTTCAAGTCAGTCGAGTGGTTTCCTCGTAGGTCGACTGGAAGGTGATCTCTTCTAAGGGTTTCCTTGGGCAGGGTACTTAGATCAGGTCTATGACCCTACCCTAGGTACATGACTCCATCATTAGCCCCCGAATGGATTGAGGTTTGAGTGAGGAAGGAGTTGATGTTGTTTCCGATTGGCCTTTGCATACTGGTCATGCGTTGTTTTGAACCAAGAATCTCTTTGTTGATAGTGAGCAACTTTTCTTCAGTCGACTCGATCCATTCTTTTCTTTCGTCGAGTGATCTTTTGGACTTTGCCGATTTCCGAGAGACGGATCGCAGGAAATCCCGCGTCTGACAGACCGATCTGCCGTTCGCGGATTCTGCGGGATATGAAATTTGGGGAAACGCGCGAAGCGGGGCGGACCGTGGCACTCGGATGGGATAGGGCATAGACGCCTCGATCCTCGCGCCGCTTTTTTTGCCACGTATCGCGTCTGTGCAATTGTTTCGGGATATGATTAGATCGACCGGGCCCACCTGTCATCCACTCGGAAGGGATCTTATAAATGCGCCCGGTGAGGGTTTTTGAACAGTGCCTCAGCATTCCCTCTCTGCTCTCCTCATCTCCGCCCAACGCGCCCGCTCTCGCCTCCGCACAACTTCTCCTCGCGCGTCTCGCCGGCAGCCATGGTGAAGGAGAAGACGGCAGCACTGGAATGCGCGAAGAAGGCGTCGGCGACGGAGAAGGCGAAGGGGAGATCCACCAGCCGCGGCGGGTCTTCGTCCAGATCCCGTCTGCCGAACTGCTGGGTCCAGGGAGACTGGATCCGGTCGACCATCACGGAGGAGGATCTCCTCGACATGGCCAACGACAGTCTGATCCCCCACGGAGCTGCGAGACTTCCGGGGAAAGAATGGCAGCCCCAACCGGCGGAGGGTGAGTGCGTGCTTCTGGCTACCCACGTCGACCGCGGATTTTCTTTGCCACCGAGTGTTTTCTTCCGTGGTTTTTTGAACTTCTTTGGAGCCCAACTCCACCACTTCACCCCGAACTCTATCGCCTATCTTGCCGCGTTTGTGTCCATGTGTGAGAATTTTCTGGGCTGTCGACGGCACTGGGGCTTGTTCAAGCACATATTCACGTGTCGTTCTCAGACCGTGAAGAAGGCGAGCCCAGGCAACGAAAAGACCCAAGTTGTCCAGATGTGTGGTGGTCTGGGGATCCAGATGAGGAACAAGAGCACCTTCCCGGCCATGTCGTTCCCCGAGTCGGTCAGAGGCTGGCAGTCGACCTGGTTCTACTGCCAGAATGAGCCGACGTCGGGGCAGTCGAGTGGACTCCCGCAGTTTACCATGGACCGAGTGAACAAACCTTCTTCACTGAAGGTGATTCCGGAGGAGAAAGCCGACGTGAAGATGCTGATGGAGCGTGTAGTTCAGCTGGTTCGAGATGGAGTAACTGGTATGGATCTCTTGGAAGTTTTCCTTAGGCGGCGTATCCAGCCTCTTCAGTTCCGGAGCCATTGCATGTGGTTGTACTGCGGGACTGAAGATGAGACTCGGGTCCACCCAGAAGCAGTCGACGATGCCACGTTGGAATGGTGGATGGCTGCGGTCACTGGGAACAAGGATAACCCCCGTGGAGCCAGAAGGATTCCTCCACTCGACCATCACAGCGTTCCAGACAAGGTATGTTCGCTCTTTCTTCCATTGTATTCTTGTCATATTTATTTCTGTTCTCTCCGCAAATCGGTCGATTGATCTTTGTCTCGATGTCTATCAGGACCTCACCGAGCTGTACTCGATGCCCAATGGAGCTCAGGCTCCGACTGAAGAGGGAGAAGCCAGTGGGGGCGAGAGCCAGGAGGAGTGGGACTCGGACGCCGCCGAAGATGATGATGATGATGATGAGGAAGAAGAGGAGGGGGAGGAGGTCGCTCCGCCGCGCTCGGAAAGGCGGTCGAAGCTTGCCCATGACCCTGTGACTGAACGTGGCAAGGGGGTTGTGACTGTCGCGCAGTCGACCAAGCGCCCTCGGACCACTTCCCCGGCGCCGACTGAAAAGGCGCCGAAGCAGTCCAGGGTGGCCCCGTCAAAGCCGACCAAGCTCCTGCCGAAGATGAAGGTGTCCATCCCCACCATATCAGGGTAATCATGCTGCTCAAGTCTTCTTGTTTTGTGCGAGCTTTATCTCTGACTGATGTTTGAGTTAACCGACTGATTCTTTGGAATTGTAGTGCTGCTACTTCTCAGACATCAGCCAGGGCTGGCGACCATGAAATGGAGGATGCGGCAACCTCAAACCCTGGTACTATACTCTTAATTCTGTTTGTAGTCGATTGACTCTTTATCCCTAATTCTGATTCTTTTCTATAGTCACATCCAATGTCGGTATCACTCTTCCCGATGATGATGACGATGAGGAACCACTGAAGCACAGGAGGAGCAGGAAAGCGTCTGCCGGCAGGGTGGCACAGGATGTGACGGCGCCCGAGACTCTGATCACGAAGGAGGAGAACACCACTCGACACACCATGTCTTTCGCGGTGCCGTTGACGAGTGCTCATCCTGCTTCGTCGAGTGCTGCACAGCCTTCTCTCTTCACGACGCACCACGTCCCAGAGGACCAAGCCAGCGCTGCGAAGGAAGCCATACGCCAAGCAGGGGTCATGATGGAGCAGGTGAAGGCCATCCAGGAAGCAAGTCAAGCAGCTTATGACGCCAGCTCCGCCCTTCAAAGCAATGTTCAGGTCAGTCGACCATCGCTTGTTCTGTTAGGATATGCTATCAAAAACTTTTCTTTCCGGAATCTATAGCAGTCACCCACTGGGTGTATCGATTTAAACTCCGTGTTAGCGGGGCACGCTGAGTGCACCCGCTGGGTGTAGTCCCCAAGGCTAAGGTCGACTGCTGGCAGTTGGCCTTAGGCTTTATAAGTAAAGTATTTCCGTCGTTCGACTGAGGCGAATGGATTTCACAAACCGGTGGGGGCACGCTGAGTGCACCCACTGGGTGTAGTCCTCGAGACTGTGATCGACTGCTTGCAGTCGATTACAGTCTTAAAGAATACGTCTTGTTTTTTTTGGGGTCGACTGGTCGACTCTGTCTTCAATAGGATTAGTGGGGGCACGCTGAGTGCACCCACTGGGTGTAGTCCCCGAGACTACGGTCGAATGCTTGTATTCGGCTGTAGTCTTAGAAACGCATGATTTTTTTCTTTTCCACTCGGAAGTGAATTATCTTTGACATTTTGTCGATTGGTTCTTCGCAGAAATCCTGTGACCTTGGGGCTCGCTACACCGAGCTGGAAAACAAGCACATTCAGCTCGAGCTGGATTTGAAGCTGGTTCAGGAGAATCTGACGAAGGCAAAGGAGGAGACCAAAGGTATGTTTGGTGAGACCTCGACGACTACTTTTTTCCTTCATTTGTTTCAAAATCTGATCTTGCTGTAACTTGCAGGTAAGGTGAAGGAGGCCCAACAGAAAAAAGACCTTGAACTAGCTGAGAAGATCAAGCTTGCTGACAAGAAGTTAGCTTCAGTCACCAAGCTTGAACAAGAAAATACCAATCTGAAAGCTGCTCTTGGGATCGCCAACAAGGAAGTCAGTCGACTAAAAACTGACAAAGCTGCCCTAACCGACAAAGTCAGTCAATTGACTGGGAAGAAAAATGATCTAGAGGCCTTCCTGAGTGGACTTGCCAAGAAGTTGTTCCTTATGCTCGAAGGTAATCCTTTACGTTCGACAATCATTTTCAACTGTGATCTTTCCATTCGACCATTGTCTTGACTCGGTGATTGTCCTTGCAGAATTTTGTCAAAACTTTGAAGAAGAGACTAGCTAGCTGGAACCAAACCTTGACCCCGTCAATTCTCCGGTGAACGGTGAAGTTGCCATGAATGTTTTCCAACTGGAGTCCCGTGTTGCAGCTGTCGTGGATTATCTTGCAAGGCTGAAGGTCGCCACTTCCCGCATCAACTCAATGCTCTGGCCCAGGGAGACACTCCAGAACGACCTCGAGTCGCTGATGGCTCGACTGAACACTGTTCCTGATCGAGTGCAGGAGTGGAAAAAGTCCTCGGCTCAGTGCGGTGCAGATGTTGCTCTGTGTCTGGCCCGAGTCCACTGCAAAGATGCGCGAGAAGACAAGCTGGCGGCTCTCCGGGTGGCCAACACCAAGAAACACGACTTCATATACTTCATGGAAACCTTCATCGCTGCTGCCACTCGGATCGCAGACGGAACTCGACACTTTAAATTTGCCTCGGTATGCCGAGAGAATTTGTAACCGATAAACCTTAACAGGCTTAGCGCCTGAGCCCTTTCGGTTCCTTTAGGCATCGATCTGAACTTGGATTTGATGTTTGAATATGATTGCTTTTGGCTCAAAATGTCTTTTGCAGGTTCAAAGCAAGACGCTCACTACAGTCGACTTGTTCCTTAATTCACTTAGGCGAGCGCTGGGCTGCAGCTAAGCCCCCGATGAGAGGTTTGCTCTTCACTCGGCAGGATTTTTATAACTTAGGCGAGCACTGGGCTGCAGCTAAGCCCCCGAGTGAGAGGTTTGCTCTTCACTCGGTAGGATTTTTATATCTTAGGCGAGCACTGGGCTGTAGCTAAGCCCCCGAGTGAGAGGTTTGCTCTTCACTCGGTAGGTTTTTTGTATCTTAGGCGAGCACTGGGCTGCAGCTAAGCCCCCGAGTGAGAGGTTTGCTCTTCACTCGGCAGGATTTTTATAACTTAGGCGAGCACTGGGCTGCAGCTAAGCCCCCAAGTGAGAGGTTTGCTCTTCACTCGGTAGGATTTTTATATCTTAGGCGAGCACTGGGCTGCAGCTAAGCCCCCGAGTGAGAGGTTTGCTCTTCACTCGGTAGGTTTTTTGTATCTTAGGCGAGCACTGGGCTGCAGCTAAGCCCCCGAGTGAGAGGTTTGTTCTTCACTCGGTAGGATTTTCATGTTGTACTTGTGGCGAAGCTCAGAGGAGAGGGCCGCAGTCGACCTGCGCCTCGTCCTCCTTACGAGCGCACATTGTACTTATGGCATAGCTCTGAGGAGAGGGTCGCAGTCGACCTGCACCTCGTCCTCCTTACAACGCACATTGTACATATGGCGTAGCTCAGAGGAGAGGTTCGCAGTCGACCTGCACCCCATCCTCCTAGCGAGCGCACATTGTACTTATGGCGTAGCTCAGAGGAGAGGGTGGCAGTCGACCTGCACTTCATCCTCCATGCGAGCGCACATTATGCTTAGGCGAGTGTTTGAACTGCAGCTAAGCCCCCCGAGTGGGAGTCTGGCTCGCACTCGGTAGGATTTTTATAACTTAGGCGAGTACTTGGACTGCAGCTAAGCCCCCGAGTGGAAGTCTGGCTTACCACTCGGTAGGATTTTTATAACTTAGGCGAGCGCTGAGCTGCAGCTAAGCCCCCGAGTGGAAGTCTGGCTTACCACTCGGTAGGATTTTTATAACTTAGGCGGGTACTTGGACTGCAACTAAGCCCCCGAGTGGAAGTCTGGCTCACCACTCAGTAGGATTTTATTTAAACTTAGGCGAAACGGATTCGCAGCTAAGCCCCCGAGTGGGAGTCTGGCTCACCACTCGGTAGGATTTTATTTAAACTTAGGCGAAACGGATTCGCAGCTAAGCCCCCGAGTGGGAGTCTGGCTCACCACTCGGTAAGGATTTTTTTTTACAAACTTAGGCGAAATGGATTCGCGGCTAAGTCACCCACTGAGGGGAAATTTTTATTGGACAAATAAAAAGTGACAAAAATTATGGAGAAATTATGACACTATTATTTTGTAATCCATGAACTACAGAAGTACTTTATTACAACTCATCCGAGTGATAAACTTAAGTGTAAAATGGGCGAAGTAGTTCTGCGTTCCAAGCTCGGGGCTCGTCGATATTATGTTCGACGTTGTAAAGACGGTACGCCCCGTTGTGGAGAACTTTGGTGACGATGAAGGGTCCTTCCCAAGAAGGAGCAAGTTTGTGTTGTTTCTGCTGATCCACTCGGAGAACTAAATCCCCTTCCTGGAAAGCTCGACCCCTCACATTTCGGGCGTGGAAACGATGCAAGTCTTGTTGGTAGATGGTCGATCAGATCAGAGCCATCTCCCTTTCTTCCTCTAAAAGGTCGACTGCGTCCTGCCGCGCTTGTTCAGTTTCTGCTTCGTTGTAAAGTTCAACTCGAGGAGCATTGTGGAGAAGATCACTCGGCAAGACTGCTTCAGCTCCGTAGACCAAGAAGAATGGAGTTCTTCCGGTCGACCAATTAGGTGTGGTCCGCAGTCCCCAAAGCACCGAGGGAAGTCCGTCGACCCATGCTCCAGCCGCATGCTTGAGATCACGCATCAGTCGGGGTTTCAATCCTTTGAGGATCAGGCCATTGGCTCGCTCTGCTTGTCCATTCGATTGCGGATGGGCGACTGAAGCGTAGTCGACTCGTGTGCCTTGAGAGTTGCAGAAATCCCTGAATTCTTCCGAGTCAAAGTTCGACCCATTATCCGTAATGATGCTGTGCGGGACTCTATATCTGAATATCAGTTCCCTGATGAAGCTAACAGCAGTACCGGCGTCAAGGTTCTTGATTGGCTTAGCCTCAATCCACTTAGTGAACTTGTCGACTGCCACCAGTACATGCGTGAAGCCACTTCGACCTGTTCTCAATGGACCGACCATGTCCAACCCCCATACTGCGAAAGGCCAGACGAGTGGAATGGTCTTCAGAGCTGACGCAGGCTTGTGTGACATATTGGAGTAGAACTGACATCCTTCGCACTTGTCCACTATTTCCTTTGCCATCTCATTCGCCTTTGGCCAGTAAAATCCGGCTCGGTATGCTTTGGCCACGATGGTCCGAGAGGACGCATGATGACCACAGGTCCCCGAGTGGATATCATTGAGAATGATTCGACCTTCTTCCGGTGTTATGCACTTCTGACCAACTCCAGTCGCGCTCTCTCTATACAACTGTCCTTTGATAACGGTAAAGGCCTTGGATCGACGGACGATCTGTCGAGCCTCTTCCTCATCCTCTGGGAGCTCTTTTCTCAGGATATACGCGATATATGGAATTGTCTAGTCGGGTATGACTACCAAGATCTCCATAACCAAGTCGACCACTGCTGGGACTTCTACCTCAATCGGATCTGTTGCACTCTTGGGTTGCGGGGTTTCTTCAGTGAAAGGGTTTTCCTTAACTGACGGCGTATGAATATGTTCCAAAAACACGCCACTCGGTATGGCTTCTCTCTTGGAACCTATCTTTGCCAGATCATCAGCTGCTTGATTTTTCAGTCGGGGTATAAGATGGAGCTCTAACCCCTCAAACTTCTTTTCCAGCTTCCTCACTGCATTGCAGTATCCAGTCATGGCTGGGCTTCTCACGTCCCACTCCTTCATCACTTGGTTGACCACTAAATCTGAATCGCCATAGACCATCAGGCGACGGTGTCAGGACCCCGACTCAATGCCACATCGATCTAGCATGTAACACCTCATATCACTTTGCGGCCTCACGCACGGTATTCCCACGGGTGTCGCCTTACCTTTGCCCGGGACCGTTTGCGCCTTTTGGCACACGTATATGACAGTGTCGCTAGCATCCATATGATAAGGAGCCCGGGCTGACATGGCTAGTCGTAAACCCAAAGTGGCACAAACTTACAGGGACAGGCATCCATGACCCAGCATCGAACGTGTCGGTCATCAGCGAGTGAATCCAGGCTGTAGCACTGGGCTAGCAGGACTCCGGTGAACCGGGCTGTAGCGGGCTAACAGGACCCCGGTATTCATCGCGTGACATTTCCCCGAAGGGACAGACACAGGAACGAAGAAGGACACATGCCGGCCAGCCTAAGTGTTCCGGAGCAGTAGCAAGCTACCATGGCTCGGTGGAAACACTAGGAGACATTTCCCGGTAAGAGAGGCTACTAAGGATAAACAACTAGATAGTCAGATCCCACACATACCAAGCATTTCAATCATACACACAATATGCTCGATATGTGCAAATACAACAAGGCATCACAACATGACTCTACGACACAAGTAAGTATTCATTAGGCTCCGAGGAGCGGAAAATTACAAACAGGGGTCTCATGACCCAACATTCAGAGCATACAAATCAAAGCACATGCGGGAGCTTAACATGTCTGAGTACAGACATCTAGAAATGAAAAAAGGCTGAGAAGCCTGACTATCTACCAGATCCTGCCGAGGGCACAAGATCGTAGCTGAGGTAACAATCTAAACGTCGAAGTCCACGTGGAACTACTAGTGAGACTGAGGTCTCTCTGCAAAAACATAAAATAGGCAAACGTGAGTACAAATGTACCCAGCAAGACTTACATCAGAACTAACTACATGTGCCTCATTATCAACAAGGGGATGGTGGGGTTTAACTGCAGCAAGCCAGCTTTGACTCGGTGGCTAACCTGAACTACGACTGCAATGTAACTCTTTTGAGGTGGCGCACACGAGTCCACATATTCACCATATCAATACACCACTATGGATCCGCTCTCGTCTCCCTACGAGAACGCCATCCATAGCACTCACGCTTATCTTGCGTATTTTAGGGTATCCACTTTCACTTGTCTATGAACTGATATAAGCAGCCCAGAAGTCCTTTACCGCGGACACGGCTATTCGAATAGATGATGTTAACCCTGCAGGGCTGTACTTCTTCATACATGTTTCCACCACTTAGCGTCTGCACACGACATGTGCTCGGCAGACTTCAAGCGAAAGCCGACGTGGGTGTAGACCACGACCTACCTAAACACTCAAGTCTCTAGTCCAGGTTTATCGCCTATTCAGGTTCCATCCATGAGGAGATCCGGCCGGAGTTTCGCTCACAGCCCCAAACGATGTGAACAGGGTTCCCGAGATACCAAACGGGCATCCGGTACACCGTGCCACATACCTACCGCATCACAACCCACCCCTACGGTCAGCGCTGTCCACGGCCTCCAGTAGGCTACAAACACCAGAAACTACTTGCAACTCCTGGACAGAGGACTAGGGTGAATAAGAAGTCGAGCGGGGTCATATTTCAGGGCCCAATGTATGGTAGTAGCTGAATCATGGATCACAAACACAGAACTCAGTTCCTAAGGACGGCTTCAATGAGACAACCGACCATGTGCTCCTACATGGCCTCTCACCGATACCTTTACCAAATCGTGTTCACACACTTAGTTCACACACAGGAGGACATGCTCACACACCTCTGATTCATTCCTGATGAATCAGACCTGACTCAACTCTAAGCAGTAGCAGGCATGACAAACAAGCATGAATGAGTAGGCACATCAAGGCTCAAACAACTCCTACTCATGCTAGTGGGTTTCATCTATTTACTGTGGAATGACAGGTCATGCAAAGGATAAAGGGGTTCAGCTACCGCATCAAGTAACAGTTGAATCGTTGTTGTCCTAATGCAGTAAAAGAGAGCAGGAGCGAGAGAGTAGGATTGTATCGGAATGAACAAGGGGGTTTTGCTTGCCTGGCACTTCTGAAGATAACATTGAGTCTTCATCAGTGTCAACGATCACATCGTCGGTACAACGTCTACCGAGGGAGAACAACACCGGCAAACACAGAAGAAACACGATCAATGCAATGCACAATATGATGCATGCTACGACATGGCAATATGAATGTGTTTTGGGCTAATGCAGCTAGCAACAAAGTTAAATGAAGTTGGTTTGAATACAAGATTCAAATTCAAACTCCATATGTGAGAGTTTAATTGCCATTTATTTGTATTGTCCAAAACAGAGGACAAACATTGTTCAAACATGCATGAAAATAGTACAGATGGATAGATTGGATTTTTCTGATAATTTTTCATATATAAATTATTTAATTTGGAGTTACGGTTGAATTTCTATGAATTTTAGAAGTTTATACAATTTTCTGGAATTTCCTGAATATTTAGAATTAAAATAATTTCAGAAAATGCATTACTGCGTCAGCACTACGTCAGCATGACGTAAGCGAGTCAACGGGGTGCGGTCCAGGTCAAACCTGACCAGTGGGGTCCACTGGTCAGTGACTGGGGGCTGGTTAGTGCCGCTGATGTGTGGGCCCAGTCAACGACCACGTCAGCGCGGTCAAAACTGACGCGTGGGGCCACTGCAATTAGATTAAACCTAATCTATTTTAGTTAGCCGGTTAGTTAAGCAGTGGGGCCCGGCTGTCTGTGACACGATGCGGTGGTTAGTGGCTAATTAAGCCAGCCATGTCAGCTGGTCGGAGATTAGCCGGCGACGACCACAGAGCACGGCGGGGGCACGCCGGACTTGCGCTAGGGGCATCGGATTCGCGCGCTGAGGGAACCAGGGCATAGCCCTCGCTCTTGCGCATCCAGAGAGCCAAATGGGAGGGGCTGGGGTGGATCATGCTCGCCGGAGTCGAGCTCGTGGCGGCGGCCGGAGCTATGGGTGGGTGCGGGGTTGGCGCTGCGGCTTGCAAACGAGCCGGCTATCACGCTAGTTCTGCTCTACGGAACGTTGCGAGCGCAATGGGCGCACGCACGGGACCAAAAGGTCACCGAGGCTTCGCCGGCGACGAGCGCGGGGGGCGGCGGGTTTCGGTCGTTGGCAAGGCAGCAACTACGGTGTGCAAACGAGAGAACGGAAAGGGGGAGAAGGAAGAGGAGCTCACAGGGAGTTGGCCGGTGCAGACGACGGGGCCGGGGAAGCGTCGGAGCGAGCGGGACGGCGAGGCAGATCTCCGGCGGCCGAGGAGGGGGAAAACATCGGGGGCGGCGTTCCGGGGCTCTTCTGGTCGCGTGAGACGACGGGGAGGACGAGGGAGGACCGGCGGAGCTCGAGGGCGTGTCGGAAAGGCTTCGGGATGGCTGCGGCCGCGTGAGCACTGGTCGGCGGCGACGGGCTCCGTTCGGTCGCAGGAGGGAGAGGGAGCAGAGGGGGATAGGGACGGAGGGAGAGACACGGGAGAGTGAGAGAGGGTCGAGGGCGTCTCCGTGGTGTTGCGGGAGACGTCCAGGGGGAGGAGGAGGCAGCCAGGCAGGGAGGAGGCGGCCGGGGCGCGTGGCGCGCGCGCCGGGCGCGTGCCCGTCCTCCTGGCAGGGAGGAAGAAGACATGGGAGGAGAGATGGGCTGGGCCAACAGTGTTGGGCCGCCAGGTGGGTGGGCCTCAGGTAAGCGTCAGGTAAGTCCTTCTCTCTCCCTCTTTTATTTCTATTTAATTCTGTTTTCTATTTTCTGTAGTTTGTTTTGATTTAGTTTTAGACACTAAACCATTTTTATTGCTTCTGATAATTATGGTAGGGACTAGTAGGATTATTCCAAAGCCATTCATCAAAGATCAGAATTATTGGACATATATTAATTAATTAAGAAATATATATCCAATGCAAATAGTTATTTATTTAATTCAAAGGCCCAAAATAATTAACTCTGAGATACCAAAAATATTGTTTTGAGTTTTTCCTCTTTGCAATATTTTCAGAGACTAAGAGGAACATTTTCTTGGACTTCTTTGAGAAGATTTTAATGTTGATCATTTTTAGAAGGTTTCTGAGGCTTTGAAAATTCCTCAATTCAAATTTCATTTAAATTTAGACATGATGCATGGATGCTAAAGCGAAAACAATCAAGGGCTGATCTGGGGCTGTGACAGACGGACGCCGAGTGAAATGGCCATGCACAATCCGTATAAGAGGGCCTCATACTCTGCCTCATTGTTGCAGGAATCAAAGTGAATCTGGAGCACATATCTGAGCTTATCTCCTCTGGGGGAAACCAGGACAACCCCAGCACCGGAACCATTCAACATCTTAGAGCCATCAAAGAACATGGTCCAATGCTCTGAGTGAACTTCAGTCGGCTGCTGCTGTTCAATCCACTCGGCGAGGAAATCTGCTATTGCCTGGGACTTAATGGCTTTCTTTGCCTCAAACTTCATATCAAGGGGAAGAAGTTCAATCGCCCATTTCGCCACTCGACCAGTTGCATCTCTGTTGTGCAAAATCTCTGATAGTGGAGCGTCGCTGATGACTGTGATGGAATGATCAGAGAAATAATGAGCAACCTTCTTCGTGGTCATGTATATTCCATACACAAGCTTCTGATAATGAGGATATCTCTGCTTGGATGGAGTCAAGACTTCAGACAAATAATACACTGGGCGCTGAACTTTGAAGGTTTTCCTTCTTCTTCCCGCTCGACCGTAAGCACTGTACTGATGACTTGTCCTGTGGTTGCGATATAAAGCAACAGAGGCTCTTCGCTGATTGGAGCAGCAAGCACCGGCTGGGTGGAGAGCAGAGCTTTTAGCTCGGCTAATGCTGCATCAGCTTCTGGAGTCCACTCGAACTTGTCTGCCTTCTTCATCAGTCGGTAAAGAGGCAATGCCTTTTCACCGAGTCGTGAGATGAATCGACTTAATGCGGCCAAGCATCCAGTAAGCTTCTGGACATCGTGCACTCGCACAGGGCGTTTCATTCAGAGAATAGTGCCGATCTTCTCTGGATTAGCATCGATCCCTCGCTCGGAAACGAGAAAACCGAGTAACTTGCCACCAGGAACTCCGAATGTGCACTTTGATGGATTGAGCTTGATATCATACCTTCTGAGGTTGGCAAATGTTTCGGTGAGGTCAGTGAGCAGGTCAGAACCTTTTCGTGACTTGACGACGATATCTATCCATATACGCTTCCACATTCCGACTGATTTGAGTGAGCAGACACTTCTGAATCATTTGCATAAATGTGGCTCCGGCATTCTTGAGGCCGAATGGCATGGTGATATAGCAGAAGCACCCGAATGGAGTGATGAAAGCTGTTTTTATCTCACCGGGTCCATACAGACGGATCTGATGGTACCCGGAATAGGCGTCTCGAAAAGACAATCTCTCGCACCCCGCGGTCGAGTCAACAATTTGATCAATGCGAGGGAGAGGAAAATGATCTTTCGGGCAGGCCCGATTGATGTGCTTGAAATCAATGCACATTCGTAGCGATTTGTCCTTCTTAGGAACCATGACGACATTAGCAATCCACTCGGAGTGGTATATCTCTCGGATAAATCCTGCCGCCAACAGTCGAGCCACTTCCTCACCAATAGCCTTTCTCTTCTGGACGGCGGACCGCCGAAGATGTTCTTTAACTGGTTTTGCTGATGAGTCGACTCTAAGGCGATGCTCAGCCAGTCCCCTGGGAACACCTGGCATGTCAGCTGGCTTCCATGCAAAAATGTCCCAGTTCTCACGGAGGAACTGGATGAGCGCTTCTTCCTATTTCGGGTTGAGTGTTGTGGAGATGTGGGTCGGGGCTGCATTGGGATCGGTCGGGTGAATGTGGACAGGCTTCGTCTCACCGGACGACTGAAATGCAGATTCTGTGGCGGGCTTCTTGGATCGTAGCAAATCACTCAGATCTGCGCTTTGTTTATATTCTTCAAACTCGACCGCTGTCACCTGCGAATCGGCAATCTTCGAGCCCTTCTGAAAGCACTCTTCTGCCTTTTTCCGATCACCGGTGACAGTGATCACTCCTTTGGGGCCGGGCATCTTCAGTTTGAGGTACACGTAACATGGTCGAGCCATGAACCGTGCGTAAGCTGGCCTCCCCAAAATGGCGTGGTACGCACTCTGAAAATCCATGACCTCAAATGTCAACTTATCTTTGCGAAAATGTTTTGAATCACCAAACACCACGTCCAGAGCTATTTGGCCGAGTGACTCGGCTTTCTTTCCGGGTATAACTCCATGAAAGCTCATGTTACTGGTGCTCAGTCGGGACATCGGAATGCCCATTCCCTTCAGTGTGTCTGCATACAACATGTTCAGCCCACTACCCCCGTCCATCAGCACTTTTGTCAGTCGAGTGCCTTCAACAACTGGATCGACCACCAAAGCTTGCCTCCCAGGGGTGGCAATATGAGTCGGGTGATCAGATTGATCGAATGTGATGGGTGTTTGGGACCATCTCAGATAACTTGGTTTTGCTAGGGCAACCATGTTCACCTCACGATTAATGACCTTCAGTCGGCTCTTGCTTTCCACATCTGCGAAGATCATCAGAGTGGAGTTGACATGCGGATATCCTTCCTCACTGTCCTCCTTGTCTTCGGCCTTGTCCGACTCCTTTTCCTTGTCTTTAGACTGTTTTCCTTGAAACTGCTGGATCAGGAGTTGACATTGGCGAGTGGTATGCTTTGGGTAAATGATATTGCCCTCTTCATCTTTCTTCGTGTGGATGTGACACGGCATATCCATCACGTCGTTCCCTTCTTTATCCTTTACCTTCTTAGGGTTCCAGGATCCTTTAGGTTTCCCTTTGAACTTTCCCTGAGTCACGGCCAGAGCCTCTCCAGGAGCTGCTGGTTCAGGCTTCCGCTTCTGTTTCCGACTGGTGTTTCCCTTCTCTGACTGACTCGGCTTGTACTTGCCGCTTCGGAGTCGGTCTTCTTCTTTGCCATTGGCGTACTTGGTAGCAATCTCCATCATCTGACTCAGGGTCATGTCTCCGGTTCGACCAAATTTCAAACTCAATTCTCTGTTCTTGACGCCATCCTTGAAGGCGCAGACTGCCTGATGATCAGATACATTCTCCATAGTATGGTGCAAAGTGATCCATCTCTGAATATACTCCCTGAGAGTCTCATTGGTCTTCTGCACACAAACTTGCAGCTCCGTCAATCCAGCCGGTCGCTTGCAAGTTCCTTCAAACGTTCTGACGAACACTTGGGACAGATCTTCCCAAGTGTAAATGCTGCTAGGAGGTAACTGATTCAACCACGCTCTGGCAGAACCTTCCAACATGAGGGGCAAATGCTTCATGGCCACCTCGTCATTCCCACCACCAATCTGAACGGCCACTTGGTAGTCCTCAAGCCAAGTTTCAGGCTTAGACTCACCGGTGAACTTGCTGACTCATGTTGCCAACCTGAAATTGGGGGGATCACTGCGGCTCTGATAGCCCTGCTGAAACATTCTGGACCAGAAACATGCACTCGACTGCTTGTGGGCGCATCTCTGTCGGGCCCACCCCGATGGGCTCTGTTCCGGTCGACCAAGCCTTGCACGATAATAGATCGCGCGTCGAAGCCTGGTTCCCTAGGGTCGACTGGAGCTCTTCGCCCCACACTGAGCTGACGCCTGTCATCTTGCTGCCGAGGAGCGTAAGACCCACCCCTCGGAGGGGAAGAGGGCACTCGACGCCTATCATCCCGGTCGTGTCGGTCTCCATACTGGTCTCGCCGATTCTCGCGCCCTTCACGCCGCGGAGGCGATCTGGGACTGTGAGCCGACTGAACCGTATTCACAGCGATGGATCGACTGTGAATTCTGTTGCGCGACTGCGACACGGCTGAATTCTAGTCCCCTGCTGCCCGGAGCAAATCCCTGATCTGCATCAAGCCTCTGCCAGCTTCCGACTGAGAGGGCTGGATGGACTCTGCTATACGGGTCGCAGCTGCTAAATTCTGGATTGGGGTTCGATATACCTGAGTCGACGGGAAGAGTTGACGTCGATTGGTGTCGGGAACTCGTTGCCGCGCGCGCTCGTCGAGTGCTCGCTGAAGATTCTCCAGACGAGCGCGTTCGGCCAAATTGGCCAAACGTGCCTCCTCCAAGGCGCGAGCCTCGGGAGTTTCTCCTGCGATGGGAGTATGCAGGGCATCCATGTTCCTGCGGCAAAGTTCTTCTCTTTGTAGAGAGTCGAGTGGCTCGGGCTGGTACTCTTCGTGGTCTCGTGCGGGGTCGTCTCCGCCGCCTGCCCCGCCCTCATGGGCGAAGCCAGGGGGACTGCGAGGTCCGTTGACCATCAGGATTTCTGCCGCCGGATCACTGCTATCGCATTCGGATGCAGTCTCTACGGAGCCAGTCGACATATCGAACAGGCCGTAGAGAGATTCGTCGGGCTCGATTGCCGCAACTTGGGTGGTGGCCGTTTGGCGAGCCACCGCGTGTCTCACCCACCGCTGAAGCCTCGACCGACCAGAGCGCTTGCGCTGGTGGGAGACCGGGAGAGTGGTCGATAGGGGAGTCGACCGATACGGGGTCGACGGTTGTCGCAGCAGAACGCCGCGGACACATGCGCGAAAATGCGTCGCACCGCGGACGGGGAGCGCATGAACGTCGAGTGGAGCCTCCTGGAGCCAAGCGGAGTCGTCGGCGATGAAGGTGAGAGCACCGAGATGGATCTCGTGACCCTCGACCAAAACTCCAGCAGTCACCATGATGAAAGTACTCGGAAGAAACGCAACTTCTTCACAAAATCGCTAAAACACCGGCCCCAAGGTGGGCGCCAACTGTCATGGTTCTAAGTCTGACAGTAGAGTGGGGGATAGGTAAGGAGAGGCAAGGTCCTAGCTATGGAGAGGTTGTAAAACACAAAAGATGTACGAGTTCAGGCCCTTCTCGGAGGAAGTAAAAGCCCTACGTCTCGGAGCCCGGAGGCGGTCGAGTGGATTATGTGTATATGAGTTACAGCAGTGCGAACCCTTCTGCCTGTGGAGGGGGGTGGCTTATATAGAGTGCGCCTGGACCCCTGCCAGCCCACGTAATGAAGGGTTTAAGGTACATTAAGTCCGGGGCGTTACTGGTAACGCCCCACATAAAGTGTCTTAACTATCATAAAGTCTACTTAATTACAGACTGTTGCAGTGCAGAGTGCTTCTTAACCTTCTGGTGGTCGAGTGAGTCTTCGTGGTCGAGTCCTTCAAGTCAGTCGAGTGGTTTCCTCGTAGGTCGACTGGAAGGTGATCTCTTCTAAGGGTGTCCTTGGGCAGGATACTTAGATCAGGTCTATGACCCTACCCTAGGTACATGACTCCATCAGTGGGACTAAAAAAACAGCTGTAGGAAGAATCAACAAAAAAATAGCTGCAGAAAATAAAAAGTAGTTACAAGGGTCCATTGGTACCGGTTCATGGCACCAACCGGTACCAATGCCACTCTCTGGTCCCGGTTGGTTGGACCAACCGGGACGAATGCTCATCTTTAGTCCCGGTTGGAGCCACCAACCAGGACCAAAGGTCTTCGTTTCCCGCCCTTTGGGCTGCTAAAAAGAGGCCTTTGGTCCCGGTTGGTGGCACAAACCGGGACTAAAGGGGGCATTAGTCCCGGTTGGAGCCACCAACCGGGACCAATGCATTTGCTATATATACTGGACTTAGCAGTTTTCGCAAAAACCCATCTCTTTCTCGCCCCGACGCTTCTGCTCCTCGTCGCCGTCGCCGCCGAGCCCTGCCCCGCGCCGCCCCGAGCCTGCCGTCCCCGTCGCCGCCCTGAGCCCGCCGTCGTCGCCCGCGCACGTCGTCGCCGCCCCATCATCGCGCGCCCCCGACGTCGTCGCCAGCCGTCGCCCCTGCCCCGCGCCGCCCCGAGCCTAGCCGTCCCCGTCGCCGCCCCGAGCCCGCTGTGCTCGTCGCCCCTGCCCCGCGCCGCCCCGAGCCCATCGTCGCCCCTGCCCCGTGCCGCCTCGACGCCGACGTGATCGTTTTTTTTATTTTTGTTAGATTTTTTTAGATTCTTTTTGTAGTTCATAGATTTTTTTGTTAGGTTAGATGTGTAGTAATTTAGATATGTAGTTCATAGATTTTTTTTGTTAGATTAGATTTTTTTTGTTAGATTACATGTGTAGTAATTAGTTTGTTCATATTATGTTAGATTTTTTTGTTAGATTAATTAGATTTTTTTGTTAGATTAGATATGTGTAGTAATTAATTTGTTCATATTATGTTAGATTTTTTTCTGTTAATAGATTTTTTTGGAGATATTATTATTGAATATGCATGTTTGGTGATATTATTGTTAATAGATTTTTTGTGGTGATATTTAGATTGTGTAATTAATTTTGTTCATAGAATTTTAATGATTTTTTTGTTGATAGTATTTGGAAAAAGGAAAAAACGAAGAAGTAGTTTATATATAGTTAAACTAGCTAGTTGATTTAATAAACTAATTTATTTTACTATATAATGAAGTAGTTTGTTTTTAGTAAGTACTACTTATTTATTTATAGTAAGTGCTTAGTAGTTGAACTAGATAGTTGATTTAATTAGATTTTTTTGTTAGATTAGATTTTTTGTTAGATTACATGTGTAGTAATTAATTTGTTCATATTATGTTAGATTTTTTTGTTAGACTAATTAGATTTTTTTTGTTAGATTAGATATGTGTAGTAATTAATTTGTTCATATTATGTTAGATTTTTTTTCTGTTAATAGATTTTTTGGTGATATTATTATTGAATATGCATGTTTGGTGATATTATTGTTAATAAAATTTTTTGGTGATATTTAGATTGTGTAATTAATTTTGTTCATAGAATTTTAATGATTTTTTTGTTCATAGTATTTAGAAAAAGGAAAAAATAAGAAGTAGTTTATATATAGTTGAACTAGCTAGTTGATTTAATAAACTAAGTTATTTTACTATATATAGAAGTAGTTTGTTTTTAGTAAGTACTACTTATTTATTTATAGTAAGTGCTTAGTAGTTGAACTAGATAGTTGATTTAATTAATAAAACTACTTTTATTTAACTATATATAGAAGTAGTTCCCGCGTCGACGTCGGCGATGCCTATCCCGCATCCTCGTCGTCGTCGACTCGGTGGTGGAGGCCTGCTTGATCAGGGCCATGTTCGGGACTGGGCTCCGCCGGGTTGGTATTGGGAGGTGCTACCTTCCGGGAGACGTAGGTTGGTGAAGAGGCAGCCCGTTGTTGACCCGATCCTTGTTTGGTGGCGGTCACGTGGGCCAGTGACGGTGGTGAGGCATCCGGACACCGCGGAGGTCGTACGTCACCGTGTCAGCGAGGAGGACGAGCACGTCCGTCGCTACATGGTTGCATTGGAGGGGAGGTTCGACAATACCTGGCAGGTTCTTCAGGGATCTCAATGGAGCTATGATCCTGTGATAGTTCCTTATCTTTGGGTGTCCACCGCCGCGTCGATACCCGTCGGGCACTACGGTTCTAGTTGTATTAGTGATAATATTAGACGATGTACGGACAACAAGAGATGATGTACTTTTGCTTATAATTATTGAATGCATGCTAATTTGAATACTATACTTTATTTTATGATTTGGTTTTGCTTATTTTATGATTTGGTTTTGCTTATTGAATGCTCATATTGGATAAGTTCTCCTTCATTCCGGTGTGCTAGACAATTTGGTATAATAATGCATTCGGGAATGAAAGAGGAGCTACATACGTACATCGATCATCGATAGTCAACCCGTGATTAATAATAATGATCTAGTTTAATATTTGAATTATGAACGTAGGACGGAAATGTCGTACTCATTGGACGACGAAAACCGCCCGGGGGAGTGCGACTGGTGCCACGACGACCGAGGTATCTGCGACAGGTTCATTGAGCTAGACGAAGATCGGCGCTTCAGCATTAAGCTCGAGGAGACCTGCGATGTTCATATGGTACACAACGACGACAATAGTATTTTTCGTAATTAAGCACGACTTCAACTATTTTAATGTGTATTTTTCATCTATTCCAATTTGACTAGCTTATCCCATGCTTTGCAAGACGCTATGTCTTGGAGAGGATGGGTTTTGAAGACCATGAAAGTTTCGAAACCAAAAAAATTATCCTAAGTACCCATCATGGTGTGGATTTTCAAGTAAAGCTGTACAATGCTCAGAGTGAAACCCATTTTGGTTGCAAAAATTGGGATGCATTTTGCAAGATGTATGGTCTTGATGAGTGTATGCTGGTCACCATGGATCTTGGTGATCCTACAATCGAGCAAGAGACACCTTCGATTTGGGTCCTTGTGGATACACCTCCAGTTCTTCCCTCATGTGAGATAAACATAGTTATTAAGTAATTTATATTGTTTATTTCAAAATATATAGTTGACAACTTATCTCCATTGACAGCTTATTTTCATTCTTCAAAGAATGTGCGGAAGATGGTAGATAGAACGTACTACATCGAAGGCTCCGAATTAACTTATCAGGAGAAAAATCATCTGGTCGGATTTTGTACTGATCTTAAGAATTACAATATCTACAATCAAACTCCTCAACATTATGGTCAATACGTGCCACTAGTGCACGTGTTGAACTACGGTAACTACCATGGAGATACCCTGGTAAGATTATTTTTTACTATTACAACATCCATGCATCTTTTTGCACACTTCTAAAACTAGTACATCATTGCTAACTACGAAGTTATTACTATGTTTTTCAACAGATAATCCCGGATGATTGTGTGCCTCATCTGATGTATACACATGGTAGCCTTCATGTTTTGAACATACGACCAGGTCGTCCTACGAATCTCAACTGTCCATACCGGGTTTATAAAAGAAGTGGAGACATAACAATCAAAGAATGGAAAAAATGTATGGACAGTCGTAAGGAGCTTCTTGGAAGCAATAAGCAGCGAAGGGAAAGAATTGGAGACAGGATGATCGCCATTCTTCATAATGGAGAGTCAGGGTCTATATTGTTTTATACTATTTTACCTTAAGGGTGTTTAGGTCCTACCTGATACTGATGATCATGTGCTAAGAACAATTATGTAGGGTTGGGTTCGATGACTATGAGAATGATGATCGTATGACTTATTATTAATAACGAGTAGAAGTTGTATGATGATGCATGATTAGTAGGACTTGTTATTATATATATATGATGATGTATGATGCAAAGCATGCATGAGCATGTTATATCCGCGGGTGCAATGAACATAGCAGCAGCGTTGATAAACCAAGGACGAAGATAAGAGAGGACACTTCCTCTATTAGCTAGCTATAATAACAACCTAAAAATAACCCCCAAAACCCCTAAAGCAGCCATTTTTGTAAAAAAATTGACTTTTGGTCCCGGTTGGAGCCACCAACCGGGACCAAAGGCCCCCTGACTGGGCTCGGCGCACAGGGCCACGTGGAGGCACATTGGTCCCGGTTCGTGTTTGAACCGGGACTAATGGGTGGAGGCATTAGTAACGACCCATTAATCCCGGTTCATGAACCGGGACTAAAGGCCCTTACGAACCGGGTCTAATGGGTGGTTTTATACTAGTGGCGATCCATGGTTGGTGGGTGGCGGCACGTGGGAGAGCATGACAGCCGCCAAACTAATCTCATGCAAATACTTACGTTGCTGCAGCTAGCTGCTGGTAAGCCAATTAATCCATTATCCATGATGGAGCCAGGAATTTGCCTAATTCTCAGCTTTACGAAGATATATACAGTAATTAAAGTCTCACGATTGGGTACTTGTACTTCTTCTCAGGGTATATAAGTCCACCTAGAACTTCGTGTCCAATTTTGATCCAAATTAAACTAAAAAGTATGAGTCATAGGCCACAAAAAGAATATCAGTCGGTTTTTCTGGAACGGCTAGGGATCACGTGAATGAAAAATTCTTTGGATCACTCGTTTTTCCGAACCGTAGTATGTGTATCCAATGGCCAAATGGCCTTCTTCCACCTCCCAATCTTCATGTTCATCTTGTTTTCCTAAAGCGTCAGCAATCATCAGTCGAATCACCTGCCTTCGCCTCCCGCCGTGCTCTATGACCACCTCGCTGCCCCATCCTTCCCTTAACCCACCTCGCTTCCCCCACCGTCGGAGCTTGCTCTCACCCCCGGCCATCCTCTTAAACCGGCAAACCACCCAAATTCCACCGGCGAACCCTGCATCCCCACCCCGAACCGTTAACTTCTTCTACCGGCTGCCACCGGTTACGATTCATTCCTGGCTGAGGCCTTGCCGGCTATGGCCCCTGTGCTCCGTTGCACCTCCACCATCTTCCCAAACGAAATTGACTGGCTGAAATTGCAAAGGCATCTTAGAGAAACTCCAATGGGGCGACCCATTTCGTCCGCCCGCGTCCGTTTGGGTCGGCGCGGACAAAAGTGGCGGCCCAACGCGCCGACCCAAACCCAAAACACGTCCGCGTCACGTCCGCGCCAACGCATTTGCGGCCCAAATTTGCGCCTGGAATGCGTCGGCGTGGACGCGAAGCGGACGCCTCGCGCGCCTCCTCGCCATCCGCCACGACCCCACCTGGCAGCCGTCCAACTACGACGGTCAACATTATTTATGACGACCGCCCACCTTGGGCCCACGCGTCAGCGACGGAGGTCGTCCTTTTTTAAGCCGGGCATGCGGCGGGGCCGTCCTCATCCACTGCCACTCGCCCCCGTCCCCATCTGGCCACCCCTGCCCCCACGCCAGCGACAACCCTAGCCACCGCCGAATGGGCTTCTTTTCCGGCATTGGCTGATGAGGACATGACTACCTTGGATATGACCAAAAATATTGCATATATGCATATTTGTCAGGTGATTTCTAGTGCAAACTATTCAATAATCTATTTATGTTATCCAGAACAAAAATACTTCACACACTTTTGTGTTTTGTCTAATTGCAGGTGTATGGGACATTTGTACAATCCACATATGAAGATAAGGAAGAAAGTGATGTTTATTTGCTTTCCAAAAAGTTCTCTCACGTCACTTTTGTCCCAAGAGAAGATAGAGTCCAAGTCTCTCACGTTCTGGATTCAGATTCGGACTGCACAGACATACCTGACTCAAAACGCACACAAGTTTTTCATACGGACTCCGAATTGGGTGATTCTTTTTTTGTTGGAAACTAGATTTCGTGCACTTTCCAACCCAATTGGAATCACCTACAAATTCGTCCGGAGCGTTGAGTTGTGGACGAAATAATCTGATGCTGCAGCAGAATCCGAGTCAAACTACAAGTCCAAAGGTGTTACATCACCTCCACTTGGGCCCATTGGCCTTGTACGACCTAGATTTAGTTTTAGGCTGCCTTGGGACGTCCTCCCACCTCCTTGGCCGCCACCCCTTGCTCCTATATAAGTAGATCCATCTAGTAGCTTTTCCTTGGGATTTGTTTAGTTAAAAGTTAGCCATTGCAACTTCGTGTACTTCGTTTGTGTCCAACGACCAAACCAAGACCGCTTACGGATCCCCACCTTTATCAATACTTCATATATACTCGCAATATTCAGATTGCTTTTATCATATTCTTGCTTGTTCTTCGATTGCTTGCAAGAATAGACCTTCGTGGTCAGGTTGATTGTGCTCCGGCGTGGTTAATAACCTCTCGGAGTTGGTTTAGCGATTGCTAAGGTGCAACGTCGTGCACGTTTGTAGTCGGATCGTCAAAGTCGTCTCCACCAAATCGTTAGTTATCATCTCACCGAAAGATCGGGACACCCCGCCTCTATCAAGTGGTATGAGTTTTCAGGTTGCTCGGTGAGAATTTCCAGTTCCTAGATTAGATTTATTTTCTTACCTATTATCCAAGAAAAAGCCACAAAAAAGAGTTAGATCTATTCATCCTTGGTCCAAGCCAGTCTGAGCCTTTGCAATTTTCTTTTCATTGCTTGCATAATTGAATTATCGGTTGCATCGTCGTGTCGAGTTGCTGGTCTTAGTGTCTAGTTCCTTTAGAGTTTCGAGTTCTGTTCACATTAGTCACGCAGCCGCTGCATCATTATCCCATCCGCTGCCCACCATCCCATCCACCAATTTTCACCATGTGTTACGCATTGTTTATTGTCATAATCATAGTTGAGGTCATTCACATCTTCGCCTGATCGAATCTGCATCTTATCTAGTTTGTCTTGGAAAGAGGGAGAAAAAGAAGATAAAAAAAGAGAGAAAAAGGAAAAAAAAAGAAAAAGAGGGAGAAGAAAAAGAAAAAAAGGCATGAAAAAAAAGAGAGAAGAAAAAAAATTGGATCTATCTAGAATCAATCTCGTACCTGAATTCGGATTGGAATCTGTTTTGCGCACTGTTCAGTAAAACATGTGTATCTTCGTCATACGAAGTCAGTTTTGGCTCCGTGAGTACTCAAATTAAAGATAGCGACGAGACGCATCTAAATAGTTGCAGAAGCTAGTTCAATATTTGACACCTCAAAATCGACTTCTAAATAGGTCTTCTTGCCCTCCGAAGTTCCTGAACACAACTTGTTCCAATTTTTCAGGCCAGTTTTAGAATTCTTTGACTCCTCATATCAACTCGGAATTGAGTGATTCTTTTTGCATTGGAAAGCTTGAGTTAGTAGCATTCTTTGAAAGAATTTATCAGAAAATTGTCTCAAACTTTTCAAGAGGAAAGTTGGAGAGAGAGTTGTTGTATATCCTGCTTGGCAGTTGTTTTTCATCATTATCTTCACTGCCGTTGTGATCTTTACTTATATCTTGCTGTGAAGAGCTACTTAGTATCCTTCATTGATGCTAGTTGTGCTACGCCGTGACCTCATTAGTGTTCTAGGCTCGCGTCTCTAGTCCGGTCTAGCCTAGGACCAGCACAGTATCGTCGTTGAGCGTTTATTCAACATTGCATCTTTGAATTGATTATTGCTAATCTTTTGCTACCATATATAGCCAACCCAGCTCCACATATTTCTACACCATGTATACGTACGCTCCCCTGGCAATCGCTTTACTCAATATTCGGAGTTACTTGACACCGCTGGTTGCCGATCACCGCCTGCTGCATGGTAAGAACTTGTAAGACATTGATATTTGCTTTACTGTGAGCGTTTTACCACCACATCCTAGTAGTTATAGGAACATTATTTTTGGGTTTTGTTTCTTGTTCTACTAATCATGACAGGATCCAGAGTCAATTCATGGGCTTTGTCGATCGCGGGAGACGTGCCACCACCTTTGCAAATACCACAACCGTCACGAGAGGTGCACAAACATCCAAATGCACATGATCAGGTTAATGTATCTATACCACCATTTAATGGCCGTTTTAAACCTTCTTTATATATTGAATGGGAGTTCGACATAAAAAATATATTTGCTTCCCATAATTTCAATGAACATAAAAAGGTTAAGGTTGCGGTTGGTTCTTTCACTGGTTATGCTTTGGTTTGGTGGAGTGAATATTGTCGGTTACACCCTGATTATATACCTACTACTTGGGATGATTTGAAACTTGCCATGCGACATACTTTCGTCCCTGCTTATTATACTCGTGACATGATTAAGAAGTTGCAACACTTAAAACAAGGTAGTGAAACTGTAACAAAATATTATGATGATTTACAAACTACCTTGTTGCATTCCTCTTTAGAAGAAAGTGAAGATGATTTTATGGATAGATTTTGGGGAGGATTAAACCGTGATATTAAAGAGATACTAATTCATGAAGAGTGTTATCCTATGGACCATTTGTTTCATCTTGCTTGCAAAGCTGAACAGGAAATAAAACGACGTGTTGGCCACGAGGAGAACAAGCGCACGGTGCACATTCCAAGAGTTGATATGATTGTTCCTTCAACTAATAGGCATACTATGACAACCACATCCGTTGTTATCAGGACTACATCACCTCCACCATGTGACACATCGCCCCCGGGAGTGGCTACATCATCTGAGTTGATCATAAGAGGTAATGACAAAGGTACTGATCTTCCATCTCTACATGAGAATGATGAATGCCTTGTCAATTTGAATGCACCATCTGATGAGCTACCCACTACTTTGATCACACCACCTATTTTAGAGGACTACGTTGATAATTTGACTTTGCCATGTGATCAAACAACTGAAATACCAACAATTTTGAGTGCACCCATTGAATTAACTATTGATGCAAAATAACCAATGTTTAATCATTTTGATATGACCTCTAATCTTGGTGATGATTCTGTGTTGAATGACTTATTGCATGTTTGCTTATTTAAGCATGTTGTAGCATGTAAATTTGATGCAAGTAAGGTTTATTCACCAATGTTGGGATGGTTTAATGATGAACATTTTCAATCTTTTGAAATGAATAAGAGCTTCTTATATGTGCAAACTGAGTTGCAATATTTTCATGCCTTCTACTTCTTGTGCTAATTTTTTGGCTTTAGATTTTATGAACTATGCAAGTTACTCATCTATTCATGTGTCATATATGCAAAAATCAAGGAAAGTAAAAATGGATGACATATACATATACAACATGTACACCTTGTCTCTTTTGTTAGCCACATTTCAGATTAAGCAACGCCGAGGACGGCTTTATTTTCAAGAAGGGGAGGATGATGAGGACATGACTACCTTGGATATGACCAAAAATATTGCATATATGCATATTTGTCAGGTGATTTCTAGTGCAAACTATTCAATAATCTATTTATGTTATCCAGAACAAAAATACTTCACACACTTTTGTGTTTTGTCTAATTGCAGGTGTATGGGACATTTGTACAATCCACATATGAAGATAAGGAAGAAAGAGATGTTTATTTGCTGTCCAAAAAGTTCTCTCACGTCACTTTTGTCCCAAGAGAAGATAGAGTCCAAGTCTCTCACGTTCTGGATTCAGATTCGGACTGCACAGACATACCTGACTCAAAACGCACACAAGTTTTTCATACGGACTCCGAATTGGGTGATTCTTTTTTTGTTGAAAACTAGATTTCGTGAACTTTCCAACCCAATTGGAATCACCTTCAAATTCGTCCGGAGCGTTGAGTTGTGGACGAAACAATCTGATGCTGCAGCAGAATCCGAGTCAAAATACAAGTCCAAAGGTGTTACATCACCTCCACTTGGGCCCATTGGCCTTGTACGACCTAGATTTAGTTTTAGGCTGCCTTGGAACGTCCTCCCACCTCCTTGGCCGCCACCCCTTGCTCCTATATAAGTAGATCCATCTAGTAGCTTTTCCTTGGGATTTGTTTAGTTAAAAGTTAGCCATTGCAACTTCGTGTACTTCGTTTGTGTCCAACGACCAGACCAAGACCGCTTACGGATCCCCACCTTTATCAATACTTCATATATACTCGCAATATTCAGATTGCTTTTATCATATTCTTGCTTGTTCTTCGATTGCTTGCAGGAATAGACCTTCGTGGTCAGGTTGATTGTGCTCCGGCGTGGTCAATAACCTCTCGAAGTTGGTTTAGCGATTGCTAAGGCGCAACGTCATGCACGTTTGTAGTCGGATCGTCAAAGTCGTCTCCACCAAATCGTTAGTTATCATCTCATCGAAAGATCGGGACACCCCGCCTCTATCATTGGCAGCAGCCGCAAGGGCAAAGCCCCCGCCCGCCATCCCCCCACCCTCGTCGCCATACCCGCGCCGCCGCGCGCTCCCGGCAGAGGCAACACATCAATGTGCCGGTGCACCAGGCCGAGTGGCACTGGCAGCACCGCGTGCCTCTGCCATACCCCGACGCGACGCTTCCGCATGACTGGCATTTGGATCCGGAGAGGATCCCAGTGCCAGCGGCGCCGCGGTCGGCGAGGGCCCATGCGGAGGAGGTGCAGCGCCGGCGGGCGTTGCTGACGCCAGAGCAGCGCGCCAAACCGCAGTACGCCATCGACTCACCCAACTGGGCTCGATGGTTCGCCTTCGAGCACGAGGAGGCGAGACGACGCGGCGTCGACCGCAGCCTGCAGCCGCCCCCGCTCGTCGTCCAAGAGGCCGAGGCCGCCTACCAGGCAGCCATTAAGGAGAGCGAGGAGGAGGCGCGGTGGAGGGAGGCGGATGAGGCGGCTTTCCAGGCTGCCATGGCGGAGGCCATGGCCCTCTCCGCGGCGGGCGACTGCGTCGTGCCGCCGATGACCCCGCCGTCCCCGCCCAAAGCCAAGCCGGAGGAACCGGCCTACCTCGAGCGCTACTCCTGGATCGGAGTAGTGCGCGAGTGGGTCAGTGCTCCGCCAATCTGGCTCGGGGCGACGGCGAAGCAGGAGGCGGCCTACCTTGACCACTGGCGCCGCGTTCGGCTGGCCGAGGAGCGCCGGGAGGGCGAGCGCCTAGAGATGGTCGAGCGCAAGGCCTAAGAGAAGGCGCAGCAGGCCCAGGCAGCGGCGGCGCAACCCGACATCGCCGCCCTCTGGAACACGGCGTTCCCCCTGGGCCGGCCCTGCACGGCTGCGCCGTTGCTGATCGACCTCACCGGCACCGAGGCAGACTCCGTCGTCGACGAGGACGCCTAGGGCAGTGCGTCGTCTAGTTTTTAGTATTTTTATGCTAATTAATGTAATGTGGACTTTCGCCGGCCTTCGTGGCCGTCTTTATGTTTAATTAAATGCATGTATTTATTTTTAAAAAGCTTTTAAACTTTTTTTTGACGCGCCGACAAAATGGGTCGGGCCAGCATTAGGCGCTCGCGCCGACCCAAAAACAGCACCGGATGTTTGTGTCCGTCGGGCCGACCCAAACGGACAAAAAGCAGACAAAAGCGCCGTCCGTTTGGATCGGCCCGTTGGAGTTGCTCTTAGTTCCAGCAAAACTGTTTTTGTTCTGCTGAAAATCTGCGGCAACGAATATGAAAACCATTTTCCTAACAGTGCACATGCACCTTTGTACCCACAATTATACGTCCAACCAATCGCCGGACGGATATCACTCTCTCCATTACGTGGGTTAAGCAAGGTAATAGTATCGACATCACTCACGTCACATGATCATGTTGTCATGCACATGATCTATCCCGATTCAAGTTGCCTCGCCCCCATGCCATGCATGCACCGATGCACTCCTCCCTTCATCATCAACGCATACAACCCCATGCACAGGCATAACGATTGTACGTGTCACTGACACATCCACGCACATTAGAGCCAGCAAGCTAGCTTTATCTATATGCGCACGGAACAAGTGGCTAGGACGATCACACGACACACGAGTACCGATCCAGTCGACGGTCGAGCTCCCAACCACTCTAGGCGGCACTCGGTAAAATGCGAAAACAAGGAGGACAAGCTGGACACGGTCTGCATGCATGGAAGCTTCTTAGGGGCCACATGCAAGTTGCTGCCGGTGAAGCCCCATCAATGCATGCATGCCATTGAAACGAAAAGGGGCACGGCCCGTGGCATGCGATTTGTGATTAATTAGGCTCGTCATAGAGTAACTTAGCAAGTAACATAACATACCTCAAGAAAAGTTTGCTTATGTGGCATGTACTTAATAAGAAAAGAGGTGTTTAGAGTAACATAGGCCCAGTTTTTTTGGCCAATTCTCCCATAATCTTGAGAATCGACCCTTCACCCTGCTTCTCCCAGAATTTTTAATAACTAGGATTGGACAAAAAATATAGATACAAGATTCTGGGAGAAGCTGAGTGGAGTGTCGATTCTCAAGATTCTAGGAGAATCGCCCAAAAGAACTGGCCATAATATGTTACAGTAACGTAATGCATCTTAAGGCAAAATGAGTCTACATTTTAATAAATGATGTCTTGCATGATACAACATATATGTTACTCCCCACTATGAAGGTACTAGTAACATAGACTAGTAACATATGCATGTTACTAGTCTAAGTTATTTCCCACTGTGACTAGACTTAGGACGTGGAGGCATGACA
Source organism: Triticum aestivum (assembly GCF_018294505.1). Lineage (NCBI taxonomy): Eukaryota > Viridiplantae > Streptophyta > Magnoliopsida > Poales > Poaceae > Triticum > Triticum aestivum. The sequence continues at coordinate 177,563,736 of NC_057801.1, forward strand.
TTACTGCTATATCAACATGTTGATGGAGCTGCCAGCCATGGGTGGTGGCACCGTACCGGTAGGCGGCCAGAGGAAGAACAAGAGGATCTATTTTTGAGAAAGAACTAGCAAGAAATCTGTGCCCGTGCATTGCACGGAACATCAAGATACTTTCTTTTACAAAATTACCTGTTCTGATTGACCCATGCGGGAGTAATCTCATGTGTAAAACTAATGATATATCGAGAAAGATGAGAGATAAGGTGAAGAGGAGTGAGGCGTGGTGGTGATTGGTAGTCGGACTGAGCGGAGGCATGGGATGGACGATGGTGGCAGCGGCCACCATGCCAGATTGTTCCAGAGGCTTCCATTTTTAATTGCTCAACAATGAGGTTGCGGGAGATAAGGATGAACGAGGGAAGACCTTATCTGCAAATGTGGAGAGAAGTGCGGGTATATTTTTACAAAATTGCCATCGTTTGCTTTCTGTAAGTCAGATATCGATCGGACGGTTATTGCAAGATGGCAGGCACACCATCATCACCAACTCGGCTTTTAATAGGAGTGGAAATAGAGAAATGGTTAGAGCAACTCCAAGTGGCCGACACATTTCGTCTGTGCATGCTCATTTGGGTCTAAGGGGAAAAACACCGGTGCAACGCGCCGACCCAAAGCCAAATCGCGTCCGCTATATGTCCGCGGCGACGCATTTTAGGCCCAAATTTGGCCCTGGTTTGCATCCACGTGAACACGAAACGGACAGGCCACGCGTACCCTCGATGTCCACCACGACACCACATGTCGGTCGGCCAACCACCACCCGTGGTCATATTTACCACCTACCACACATCAGTGAGTGGAAGCTACGTGAAGTCGTTTCTTTTTTAATCCATGTGTGCGATGGGCGACCTCATCCACTTCCACTGCTGTTCACATATAGCACCATGACTCCCTCATCGGTGACAAGCAAGCCCTAGTGCCATGGGCTTGTTAAGCGGCAAGGGCAAGGGGAAGCTTACCTCCGGCGCCGGCTTGTCCCATGCGCCTCCTCCGCCGCCGCCGCCGGCACCTGCAGGCCCCATGAGGGACCGACTAAACTACCGATGCACCAGGCATGGTGGCACTGGAAGTACTGGCAGCCACTGCCGTACCGAGATGTGAACCTCCCGCACGGTTGGCATCTAGATCCGCAGTGCATCCCGGTGCTGGTGGTACCGTGGTCCCAGCGGGCTCACGCCCAGGAGGTACTGATACGTCTCCAACGTATCTATAATTTTTTATTGTTCCATGCTATTATATTATCATTTTTGAATGTTTTAAATCATTTTATAAGAACTTTATATCATTTTTTGCGACTAACCTATTGACATAGTGCCCACGGCCAGTTGCTATTTTTTGCTTGCTTTTTTACTTCGCATGAAATCAATACCAAACGGAGTCTAAACGCAGCGAAACTTTTTGGTGATTTTTTCTGGACCAGAAGACACCGGATAGGCCAAAGAAGTACCAGAGGGGTTATGCCCACGTCGGTGGCCTCCCGCACCGCCTCTTTGCTCTATAAATACCCCAATATTCCAGAAACCCTAGGGGAGTCAACGAAAATCAATTTCGGCCGCCGCAGGTTCCAGAAACACTAGATTCAATCTAGATACCATCATGGAGGGGGTTCATCATCCTCATTGGTGCCTCTCCTATGATGCGTGAGTAGCTCATTGCACTGTTCAAGATATCTTCCGATATTTCGATAAGTCGGCCGATTTATCACTTATCGTCGTTTGACCGATAAGATAATTTGTCCGATAAATCAGCCGATATGGCGATCAATCGACCGATATGCCGATAAACTGGCTAATTTACCCCTTATCATGGGTCGACCGATAAGTTCCTGATAAGCGATATCCCCAACATTGGTTCATTGTATACCTACGGGTCCGTAGTTAGTAGCTAGATGGCTTCCTCTCTCTCATTTGATTCTCAATACAATGGTCTCTTGGAGATCTATTTGATGTAAATCCTTTTGCATTGTGTTTGTTGGGATCCGATGAACTTTGAGTTTATGATCAGACCTATGTTTTTGTCCATGAAAGTTATTTGAGTCTTTTGATCTCTTATATCACTAAAAAAAGACACATCCGTGACATTTTGGGCCGAACGAATTTTTTTCCTGTCATGCTTATGACACTTCTATGATGATAATTGTGACAAAACCCAGTATTATCATAGATGTGGTGGGCTCCTACTTATATGACAAAAAATCATGACAAAAATGGGCTTTTCGTCCTAGGTGGGCCAGAGATGCAACTGCATGACATTCTTTGGGCCGTCCATGACAGAAAAATCCATGGTAGAAACGAGGGCGAGGAAGATATCGGGGAGTTCCCAGTTATGGTGGGTGGTCGGGGCCGAGTGATGCATAGAAGGATTGCACGTTTATCTCATGCACGTATGCACGTGGGTGCGAGGCATTGGGCTCTAATTGAACCCGAGCAAGACGTTCGCCTACTGAACCCGAGCGATTGCACTGGCTACCCGTTAGTGAACCCGAGCGATTGTTCCTTGGCTGTTAACTGAACCGCATCGAGCGATTCCTTCGCTACTGCTACTAACTGAAGCCGGCCGAACTTGCTGCCTCTTGATGAACAGTGAGCGTTGTCGGGGGTTGGATGAACAGTTCCCGTTGGGGGTAAGATGAATAGGACCCCGTGGTAGTAGAGGCCGTTGCCGCTGGATGAACAGTATCCCTATCGAGCCGGTTGGGGGTGGATGAACAGGACCCCGTGGAGGGCTAGTTGAACAGTATTTGGTGGAGGGCTGGATGAATAGTGGCCTGTGGAGGGTTGGTTGAACAGTAGCCGATGGAGGCTGGATGAACAGGACCCCGTGGATGAATAGTAGCTGGTGGAGGCAGGAGGGAGACGTTGTGGAAAAACAGTCGTAGGTGCAGGCTGCAGGAGGTCGACGGTGGATGAATAGTATCCCATGGAGGCTGGAGCGAGGCAGTTGATGGTGGATGAAAAGTAGCCTGTGGAGTCCCGTTTTGCGGTATGCCACACCCCTCCCGATGAATAGGAACCCCGTTTCGACCATAGGAGGTTGAAGAGAAGTCCATTTTCTCCATTTTGCGGTACGCCACATCCCTTCCGATCAACAAGACCCCCGCTCCGACAGTAGGAGGTCAAAGAGAAGTCTGTTTCCTTTGTTTTGCGGTACGCCACACCCCCCCCCCCGATCAACAGGACCCCGTTTCAACCGTAGGAGGTCGACGAGAAGTCTATTCCCTCCATTTTGCGGTATGCCAGACCCCTCCCAGTGAACAAGATCCTGTTTCGACCGTAGGCGGTCAAATAGAAGGTCATTTCCTCTGTTCTACGGGACGCCAGGCCTCGTTTTGGCTGTTCCGTACAAGACAGTTGGCTCCCGGTGAACAGGACGCATTTCGTTGCCTCCCGATGAACACGACACAGTTTCTCCATTCCGACCAGCCGGTTGGCTGCCGATGAACAGGATGCCATTGCTGCCCTCTGCCGCCTCTCCATGTGCATGAGTCCTGGTCGTCTACATGCGCGAGTAGGCGTTCGAGACCCCGACCGTATGTATGTACATACGTGTACACGATATAGACGGGACTGCTTGAACAGTTATCGCTCCTTACTGGGCCACGGTTCATCGTGGCAGAAATTAAGACCGATGGACCAGTATGTACGTACATATTTGCGACCAGAATGACAACGCTACGTAGCTTCGACCGGTGGGTCCCGGCTGTTAGGTAGGATAAGGAGGCACTTCCTTGCGTGCGAAGATGTAGCTGGTGGGTCCGAGCTGAAAGGGGGAGGATTCATTTTTTTTGCGTGTAATAAGGAGGCATTTCCTTGCATGCGAAGATGTAGCTGGTGGGTCCATCTGTCAGCCTCACCGCATACAGTCCTCTTCCGATGGCTGTCATTTGTTGACCACGTTGACCATGCCGCGCGGACGGCACCAGGCGGTGGACGACGGTGAGGCAGGGAATGACGCGGAGCCAGGGAACATGCGGATGGTAGTACGAATGTTGACTGGTTCGGCTGCGGTGTGAGGCTGTCATCGCTGCAAAATAATAGGGGGTGTGAGTGAGTAGAGGGATGGCTTGGCCAGCGGTGGGTGTAGTAGGGGGCTGTGAGGCCTCCGCGGCAGCATAGCCGACCACAGGAGGAAGGAGCACGCGGTGGTTTGCACGACTGGAGCAAGAAAATCAAAGGTTGAAGAAGCAGGACGACCATTGGATGTTAACAATCCAACGGTCACTTGCGATAGAATCGTTTGTTGAGTAAGTTGACATAGCCCTCCGTAAGCGTCAACTTAGTAGGGCCACAAGTCTGCCTCCAAATCTGGTGGGCCCCAGATGTCATGGGGAGCACTCATTATTTTTCGCTTAATAAGGAGGCACTTCCTTCCGTGCCAAGATATAACTGGTGGGTCCAAGCTGTCGTTGGGAGGATTCATTCTTTTTGGCGTAATAAGGAGGTACTTGTTTGCGTGCAGCCATGGACCATGTGGGTCCCAACTGTCATCCTCTCCATGTACATCCCTCTTCCGATGTTGTCATTTGTTGACAATGTTGACCACGCCGTGCCGAGAACACCAGCGCGATGATGACGGCAAGACCCGGGAAGAGAATGGCTCGGAGGCGGCGAAGCCACATCAGTGGAGGGATGTGGTTGAGTAGAAGGATGGCCTGGCCAGCGCTGGGAGTAGTAGGGGGCAGTGAGTCCTGCGCGGCAGCACAGCCAACCAAGGGAGGCGGGAGCAGGCGGTCCCGCCGATGTTGGATTTGGCGTCTGGAGCAAGAAGATCAGAGATTGAAGAAGCATGGCGGCCGTTGGAGTGACAACCAACGGTTACGCCTGCTAGAATTGTTTGTTGGCATATATAATAAGTAAAAATCTTGCATACATTTCAACTTAATATGCCCACAAGTCAGACCATTCCCTATTTTTTTAAAATAATGTACAGCTCATTGCAACTTCTTATGCAACTTATTGCAATCCGTTTTCTTGTTGGCCAGGGCCAGTGTTAAAAAGTAGAATGAAATTTTGAATATTTTGGTGGGGTCCAAACTATTTTTAATATTGAATTGTCGAGCCAGATTTAAAGTAATTTGAAGATATATTTAAATTATGTTAAAGCCCAATGAAATTGGAATATGAAAATGTGAAAAAAAATTTCAAAAATTATAAAGTAATTGCCAATTTGTCATCTTTTTTTATATTTACAGGCCATTTCATATTACTTTCAAGATTTGCAGCCATCTTGAAAGAGTTGCAGCCCATCAAAGCATAGAAAAATAAGTAGGCCTGGATTGGGTATTCTTCAAAAAAACTAGGCTCATTTTTCACAAAGAAAAAAAAGCTAGGCTGGTCATGTGGTGAATGTAAAATATAAGCATGGGCTTGACGGGCCACAACCCAGATGAAACCCTACTCCATCTCAACAATAACAAAAAAAATACTGCTCGAGCAGCTACGTCCCAGGTGACAGCCGATCTTCTGCTGTTCTCTTGTCCATTGACTATATACGCTGACAATGTCGTGGGGCCCAGATGTCAGGTAACCACTAGGAGGAAGCATTTTCTTTTTCTATACGCTGACAATGGAGAATATAAAAAAATGAGGAACTTGCTTGCGTACGGCCATGGACATGGTGGGTCCCTACTGTCATCCTCTAGACGTACAATCCTCTCCCGATTCCTCTTGTTTGTTGACCATGTTGACAACGCGAGAGGGAAGCGCCACGGCGAGCACACCAAAGGCGTGGAGGACGATGGCAAGGACTCGGACGCCGGCGTTAACGATTTAGGAGACGGTGTGGCGGTGATGCATGCGCTGAGGCGCAGCCAGCCGTGGGAGGCGGAAGCAGGCGGCCTCACCGACGCTGGTTTGTTTTGGTGGCTGGAAGAAGAAGAGACTGAAGAAACACGACAGACTGTAAAAGCAGCAGGAGTACTTAACAACCTTCACTGAAACCAGCAGGGGCATTTAACAACCATCGCTGAAAGCAGTATGAGTACTTATACAGGTTCAACCGTACAAATCATGCCTCGAACAGTGCTACTTTTCCTATAGTTAACCAAGGGTGAGGCCACCAAGCCCCAGGAGAAGGCCCAGGCGCCACCCCGTGCATCCACAACCTTCTGAAAGTGGCTTCATCTCGCAATGTGGTTAATAAACAGGATATTCACTTTAGAGCCATGGAGAAGCATGAGCATAACCTTTTGTCCTATTCTCCAAGATGGACGGGCCTTCATTATTTGAGACCACACATGAATAAGTATATTTTCACCTCCAAGGGGGGTGGAGTAGGTGTCGACATAAACATCATGTTGTGACCAAGTGCAAGTCTGACCCGACCATGGTCAGGCATCTGTATAGGAACAATAGAACTGGGAAGTTTCTGTTTCAAGAAGATCACAGCTGTAAAACTGTGTATAAGCAAGAGTTTATGAACAACATATATAATGGAAAATAGCTCGTACCATAAGTTTCTCGACACAGTTGGACCTGTTCAACGTGTGTAGCAGTGGCACACATATCCCATGTGGCCTTCCACCATTGAAACGCACCACAAGGACCTCAAGATGATCAATAAAGTGTAGGAACTTGTGGATGTCATCCCAGTCAACTTCAGTGCCATCAGTGACAATCAAGTTCTTATAGAATAACAAACAAGTAGCATGCTTAACTTTGAAATAACCTACACGTATCACCAATTATAAGAAATATTAGTTAGAAGTAGAATCTTTGTGAGAGAAGGGAATTACAAATCATTGTTTTACTTCTAAAGTTAAATTGTGATTAGTTAGACAGAATAGGTGGATTAGGAAGTAATCGAGGCAACATGCAAGAACCAGATACAAAACTAACATGGATGAACTAATAAAACAACCAGGTTCTGCTATTTCCATCAACATTTGTGCGCCAACTTTCAATCGGTAACACTTGAGAAAGTTTATCCAGGTTCAGCCATAAAAAAGCAGTGATCTTCTTGGTTCATGAACCCAACTTGGAACTTATATCCATTGCTTGAATTCAGTGTGACCATTAAACTGGTGTATTCAGTTATGGCAAGGCCGACTTATGTCCACTACGCAACTTTATTCTTTAGACTCGGGTTGGGCCTCCAAGCGCAGAATTTTGCAGGACAGTAGCAATTTTCCCTCAAGTGGATGACCTAAGGTTTATCAATCCATGGGAGGCGTAGGATGAAGATGGTCTCTCTCAAACAACTCTGCAACCAAATACAAGAAACCTCTTGTGTCCCCAACACACCCAATACAATGGCAAATTGTATAGGTGCACTAGTTCGGCGAAGAGATGGTGATAAAAGTGTAATATGGATGGTAGAAACATATTTTTATAATCTAAATAACTAAAAACAGCAAGGTAGCAATTGATAAAACAGAGCACAAACGGTATTGCAATGCTTGAAAACAAGGCCTAGGGTTCATACTTTCGCTAGTGCAATCTCTCAACAGTGCTAATATAATTGGATCATATAACCATCCCTCATGTGTGATGAAGAATCACTTCAAAGTTCTTATCTAGCAGAGAACATAAGAAGAAATTGTTTGTAGGGTATGAAACCACCTCAAGGCTATTCTTTCCGATCGATCTATCCAAGAGTTCGTAGTAAAATAACAACAAAGAAAATTTAGATTCATAATACTCTATCCAACAGTAAAAACCTCAAGGAGAGCCCCAAGATTTCTACCGGAGAAACAAGGACAAGAACGTGCATCAACCCCTATGCATAGATTACCCCAATGTTACCTTGGGAATTCGCGAGTTGAGTGCCAAAACATATATCAAGTGAATCAATATGATACCCCATTGTCACCACGGGTATTCATAGAAAGACATTCATAAAGTGTTCTCAAATCCATAAAAGTATTCTATCCGATAAAACGAAATCTCAAAGGGAAAACTCAATTCATCACAAGATAGAGAGGGGAAAACACCATATGATCCGACTATATTAACAAAGCCCGTGATACATCAAGATCATGACATCTCAAGAACAGGAGAGAGAGAGAGAGAGAGATTAAACACATAGCTACTGGTACAAACCCTCAGCCTCGAGGGTGTACTACTCCCTCCTCATCATGGTGTGCACTTGGATAATGAATATGGCCACCGGTGATGATTTCCCCCTCCGGTGGAGTGCCGAGAAGGGCTCTAGATTGGATCTCGCAGTTCTGGAACTGGTGGCGGCTGGAACAAAATTTGATCGACTCCCCTAGGGTTTTTGGATTATTTGGGCATTTATACAGCGAAGAGACAGTGCGAGATGCCACCGAGGTTGGCACAACCCATTGGGGCGCGCCTGGGGGCCCAGGCGTGCCCTAGTGTGTTGTGCCCCCCTCAGGGCACCCCCAGGTGCTGCTCTAGCCCATTGGATGTCTTCTGGTCCATAAAAAATCCACAAAAAGTTTCACGGTGTTTGGACTCCATTTGATATTGATTTCATGCGATGTAAAAAACAAGCAAAAAGCAGCAACTGGCACTGGGCACTGGGTCAATGGGTTAGTCCCAAAAAATGATATAAAGTTGCTATAAAATAGTTGTAAAACATCCAAGAACGATAATCTAACAGCATGAATACTTCATTAATTATAGATACGTTGGAGACGTATTAGTATCCCCAAGATTAATTCCTACTCGTCCTCGAGTAGGTAAATGATAAAAGAAATAATTTATGAAGTGTGAATTCTAGCAAAGTGCATAAGTTTGATCAATGATAATTTCAATCACTTTCCCTAGCATCATAACAACAACTCTTTCTCATAAAACTCATCATGACAAAGTAGAAACCAATTCACATGTTAAGGTTCAAAAAATGAATTCTCTTGAAACTCAACAACCTATATTCTTAGTCACCAAACAATTGCAATTCAACTTATTCAATAGAGTCTAAGTAAGAGCTCCATATACTTAACCATCATATAGTCTTCTATGATTGCTAACATTCACTGAATACACATGAGCAAAATGTTTCAACCAGACACATAGAAAGATAGGGGCTTATAATTTCGCCTCCCAACGTATTCACCTCAAGGGTGATGTCAACAATAATAACTCATGCTACCCATATCCAACTGGATATATGTGCCTAGATCTTTCCTCACCACATGATGCTTTCCAAAAGAGAAAAATAAAAAGGAATAGAGAGAAAAACTTTGACTCTTGCATGAAAGTAAATACATAAAAGTAAAAGGTAGGCCCTTCGCAGAGGGAAGCAGAGGTTGCCATGCGCTTTTTGTTTGTATGCTCAATCCTTTAGTGCAAAAGAACATCACGTTATATTGCACCTTATGATAGCAACCTTTATTATGCAGTATGTCGCTTTTATTCTTTGCCACCACAAGTTCGTACAATGCTCAATTTTCCCTTACACTAAATGAGCTAACACTCTTAGAAGCAATTTTTATTGCCTTATTGCACCGATGACAACTTACTTGAAGGATCTTACTCAATCCTTAGGTAGGTATGGTGGACTCTTGAGAGTAAGATTTGGGTTTAAGGGTTTTTGGATGCACAAGTAGTATCTCTACTTGGTGCGGAATTTTTGGCTAGCTAAGATGGGGGGCAAGCACCACATGTTGAAGGATCTATGACAATATAACTTCTATGCGAACATGAACAAACATAAATCATTATGTTGTCTTCCTTGTCCAACATCAACAATTTTAGCATATAATATTTTGATGGGGGCTCACAATCACAAAAGATTTCCAAGATAGTGTATTTGCATGTGAAAGTTCTCTTCCTTTTACTAATCATTCATGAATTGCTTGTATGACCAATATTGTGATTCTCAAGCTTCAAAAGATTTCAATTTCTAAACCCAATGTGAAGCTACCACTAGGCATGATATGAACATACAATTTCAACTTCATGATATTAAATTTATTCAACAATTTACTCATGGGATATAAGTGAAGCACAAGAGTAAATGACAAGCTACTCCGAAAAGATATAGTAAAGATCAAGCAAGCAGTTAAGAAAATGGGTAGCCAATTGTGGATTCTCTCTTATTTAAAAAACTTTCAAACCTAAGTATTTAATATAAATAGGAAGCAAAACAAAATAAAATGGCATTCCAAGCATAGCACAAATCATGTGAAGCAGCAAAAACTTAGGCTCAACCGATACTAACTGATAATTGTTGAAGAAGAAAGGTGGGATGCCTACCAGGGCATCCCCAAGCTTAGATGCTTGAGACTTCTTGGAATATTAGCTTGGGATGCCTTGGGCATCCCCAAGCTTGAGCTTTTGTGTCTCCTTAATTCCTCTTATATCACGGTTTCCCTAAATCTTAAAAACTTCATCCACACAAAACTCAACAAGAACCCGTGAGATAAGTTAGTATAAACCAATGCAAAAACTTTATCATTATCTACTGTAGCAAATTACTAAAATTATTATTCAAAATTTCATACTGAATTCCTCTGCATATTTAATAGTGCTATCCTCAAATAGAATCATTAAACAAGCAAACATATGCAAACAATGCAAACATAACAACAATCTGTCTAAGCAGAACAGTCTATAAAGAGTGCAATAGGATCCATACTTAAAAAATTCTGAAATTTAAAGCACTGTAGAAAATTTATCAGAGCTTATTATGCAAAAAGTTTCAACACGTTATCACATTCTGACTTTTCTCGGGAATTTTTGCAACAGCGACAAACTTTCTGTTTTGAAACAACAACCCATATACTTGAAAAATAAGCATGGTAAAGGCTATCCTTGCCACTTTTGTTGAATAAGAAGGATGAAAAACAATATTCTAAATAACAAAAAGAAAATCCTAACAAAATAAATGACGCTCCAAGCAAAATTCATATCATGTGATGAATGAAAATATAGCTCAAAGTGAGATTACCGATAATGTTGGAGACGAAAGAGGGGATGCCTTCCCGGGCATCCCCAAGCTTAGTTGCTTGGATTTTCTTTGAATATTATCTTGGGGTGCCTTGGGCATCCCCAATCTCAGCATCTTGTCACTCCTTATTCTCCTCATATCGACATCTCATCCAAAACTTGAAAACTTTAATCGCACAAAACTTAACGGAACTTCGTGAGATAGGTTAGTATGATAAAGAGCAAACAATTTCACTTTGGTATTGTCAAAGACAAGATTCATAATTTTTTCCACACAATTCCTACTGTATCCTATCATTTCCACAATTCATATTGAGCAATATAAGCCATAGAAACTAGGAAACAAGCAAACTATGCATTGAAAACAGAATCTGTCAAAACCAGAATAGTCTGAAGTAACCTGTACTCCAACCATACTTCTGCTACTACAAAAATTCTGAACAATTAGGACAGGGCAGGGAATTTGTAAATATATCACCTGTAAAAAATTCAGATCAAAAGCATGTTCCAGTGAATTGTAGAATTTCCTGGACTGGGTGCAAAAGTTTATGATTTTGCATAGAATCAAATCAACTATCATCCTCACTATCCCAAAGGCTTTACTTGGTACTTTATTGAAACAAAAGCTATTAAAGATGATTAATACACTAGCCTAATCATGTGAACACACAAAAACAGTAGGTAAAAGTGTTGGGTTGTCTCCCAACAAGCACTTTTCTTTAATGCCTTTTAGCTAGGCATGATGAGTTCAATGATGCTCGCATAAAAGATAAAGAATGAAACATAACAAGAGCATCATGAATCATAAGTTCCTCTCTCATAATAATTTTCAGTAGCATCATGAGTATATTCATCAATATAAACATCACATAAAGCATTCTTTTCATGATGCACAAGCATAGAAGATTTATTACTCTTTATGGCATACATGTCATCATAATAATCATCCTATGTAGCAACTTTTTTCTCATTATAGTCAACTGAAACCTCTTACAAAATAATGTATGTATCACTAAATAAAGTCATGAGCTCTCCAAATCCAATTTCATCAATATTGTAATAAGATTCAACACCCTCCACAATAGTGGGATCACTACTACCAAGAGTTGACACTCTTCCAAACCCACTTTCATCATTATAATCATCATAAATAGGAGGCACACTATCATCATAATAAATTTTCTTATCAAAAGTAGAAGAAATCAAAGGATCATATTCATTATGCAAAGCATTCCCAAGCTTGGGACAAGCATTATTTTCAGCAAATAAATCTTCAAACATTTCATACTCATCAGACATAGCATCCCCAAGCTTGTGGTTTTGCATATCATCATAATAATTCTTATCAATAGCATGAATGGCACCAATAGTATAGTAAACATTATTATCATATTCTTCCAAGCAAGTGCCAAAAGGATTTTCAACATCATAAGAGACACCATTGTCTTCCCAATCATAACCATCGCAATAAGAAGTAGGCATCACAAAATCATAACTCAATATCATCATCCTCCATCAACATATTTGATTCACTTTCGTGAGGCACAATGGTGAGAGTTACCTTTTTACCTCTACTTTTTATTCTTTTCTTTTTCTTCTTCACCACCTCACGTGTGGGCTTAATCAATTTTTTCGAGCTTCTCGTTGAAGAGATTGATTGGATAGGAAGCTCCTCCTCGTTACCCGATTAATCATCAGAAACACTAGGAGGGTATTGGGAAATATTTTCCCTTTCATTAGTGTTCTCTTCATATTCTATTTGTATTCTTATCTTTATGTAATTGTCAATATAAGGATTTTCGATGCAATATACCGCACAATACATATAAATTTCCTCTAGTTCAAAATAAAAAGATCTCTTAAGGTTATATGGAATATCCTTAGTTATACGTTTCATTTGTTCCAAACCCAGAAGAAAACTAAGTTCATTATGATGTGCAAAGGAAATCAAGTCATCACAATTTTTGGAAATGATTCGATCATGAAACAATTTGCATTGGAGATTTAAATGACCACGTTCATTGCAAAGTTCGCAAGGATGGCGAAAAAAATTAAATTTTTTCAGCACAACCATCTAGCCTCTCTTGCAACCATTTAGTTTCTAAATACTTATGCCTCTTGCAAAATTTATCTTCCCTTTTCGGTGTGTAGTTGCAAACTCTATGCACTCCACAAAAATTGACATGCTTATAAGAAACATTTTTATCATGACTAGTGCAATCATCATTACTACTATGGATAAGAATTCATAATAACAACATTGCAATCATGTTCATCATTCCGATATTTAGTGCCAAACATTTTAATGCATTCTTCTTCTAACACTTTGGCACAATTTTCCTTTCCATCATTTTCACGAAAGACATTAAAAAGATGAAGCATATGAGGCAACCTCAATTCCATTTTTTGTAGTTTTCTTTTTATAAACCTAACTAGTGTTAAAACAAGAAACTAAAAGATTCGATTGCAAGATCTAAATATATACCTTCAAGCACTCACCTCCCCGCAACGATGCCGGAAAAGAGCTTGATGTCTACTACGCAACTTTATTCTTGTAGACTCGGGATGGGCCTCCAAGCACAGAGTTTTGTAGGACAGTAGCAATTTTCCCTCAAGTGGATGACCTAAGGTTTATCAATCCCCGGGAGGCGCAAGATGAATATGGTCTCTCTCAAATAACCCTGCAACCAAATACAAGAAATCTCTTGTGTCCCCAACACACCCAATACAATGGCAAATTGTATAGGTGCACTAGTTCGGCGAAGAGATGGTGATAAAAGTGTAATATGGATGGTAGAAATATATTTTTATAATCTGAATAAATAAAAAATAGCAAGGTAGCAATTGATAAAATGGAGCACAAACGGTATTGCAATGCTTGAAAGCAAGACCTAGGGTCCGTACTTTCTCTAGTGCAATCTCTCAATAGTGCTAATATAATTGGATCATATAACCATCCCTCATTGTGATGAGGAATCACTCCAAAGTTCTTATCTAGCAGAGAACATAAGAAGAAATTGTTTGTAGGGTACGAAACCACCTCAAAGCTATTCTTTCCGATTGATCTATCCAAGAGTTCGTACTAAAATAACACCAACGCAAATTCAGATTCATAATACTCAATCCAACAGTAAGAATCTCAAGGAGTGCCCCAAGATTTATACCGGAGAAACAAAGACAAGAACATGCAACAACCCCTATGCATAGATTACCCCAATGTCACCTCGGGAATCCACGAGTTGAGTGACAAAACATATATCAAGTGAATCAATACATCAAGTGTTCTCAAATCCATAGAAGTATTCAATCCGATGAAACGAAATCTCAATGGGAAAACTCAATTCATCACAAGATAGAGAGGGGAAAATACCATATGATCCGACTATATTAACAAAGCCCACAATACATCAAGATCGTGGCATCTCAAGAACACGAGAGAGAGAGAGATTAAACACATAGCTACTGGTAAAAACTCTTAGCCCCGAGGGTGGACTACTCGCTCCTCATCATGGTGGTCGTCGAGATGATGAAGATGGCCACCGGTGATGATTTCCCCCTCCGGCTGACTGCCGGAGAAGGGCTCTAGATTGGATCTCGCAGTTCTGGATTTGGCGGTGGCTGGAACAAAATTTCGTTCACCGCCCTAGGGTTTTTGGATTATTTGGGCATTTATAGAACGAAGAGGCGGTGCGGGAGGCCACCGAGGTGGGCACAACCCACCGGGGCGTGCCTGGGGGCCCAGGCGCACCCTAGTGGGTTGTGCCCTCCTCAGGGCACCCCTAGGTGCTGCTTTGGCCCATTGGATGTCTTCTGGTACATAAGAAATTCACAAAAAGTTTCATGGTGTTTGGACTCCGTTTGATATTGATTTCCGGCGATGTAAAAAACAAGCAAAAAACAACAATTCGCACTGGGCACTGGGTCAATAGGTTAGTCCCAAAAAATGATATAAAGTTGCTATAAAATGATTGTAAAACATCCAAGAATGATAATATATTAGCATGAATACTTCATAAATTATAGATACGTTGGAGACGTATCATCGACCTTCTTGAGTACATGTGTTCTGGGAAAGCAAGGAATGCACTGCAGGAAAAATAATATGAGAACACAATGTATTTGCTATCCAAATCTAGAAATAATTTCCTCCTTCATGTCAGTGTTGACCATAGTACTAGTACCTTTTATCGAAATATAGCAATCCAAATTTTCAAAATAGTCGACAACATGTTCAAAAAAAACCACCCTCCCAGATAGAACGGAGGATCCTAGGAACATACTGTGAGTGTTTTAAAATCCTTTGTTATGATGAGAAGGAACAAGTGTGGCATCTCGCCGAGGGTGCAGAAACCTATAGGGTCCTCGCACTTTGGGCACTGCAAATGATACACACTAGATTCAGCAGGAAGAAAAATGCATCAACGACGGCGGCTGCGACCCTAGGATTACCCGCGACCAAGGGACTT
The DNA here is from genome assembly GCF_018294505.1 of Triticum aestivum. Classification (NCBI taxonomy): domain Eukaryota; kingdom Viridiplantae; phylum Streptophyta; class Magnoliopsida; order Poales; family Poaceae; genus Triticum; species Triticum aestivum. Next base: position 177,579,097 of record NC_057801.1, read on the forward strand.
GGATTTATCGGGGATGGATGAAGAATTCGTACCTGGTTCTCCATGACAAAACCCTATGCAATCGCCGAGAGGGAGTTTTCTCTAAACAAGCAGACAAGGGAGAAGGGGACTTAGGCCTAGTGAGAGAGGCGGTTTTCTCTGAACAAGCAGACGAGGGAGAAGGGGATTCAGGCCAAGTGAAATATTGTTGTCCGTCCAACTTACTGCTAAAGCTGGAAAGGTGGGGTTTTTTGTGATTTGACGGAACATTGGGCATTACTGCGGTGCTAGGACCATGGTGAATCTACCGTGCAGTTGTGCACTCTAATTTGGTGCATGGCACGTGGACCCCGTTGCCGGATGCCCCACATATCAGCGAAGGAAGTAGAAAGGCAGGAGAAACTAGTTACACATAAATATATTTTTGACAGAGAGGTACTCCCTTTGTAAAGAAATATAAAAATCTTTTATATCACAAATTTATACATAAGAAAAATCAAGGGGAATATATATAACATAATATCGGGGTTCAGCTAAGAATATAATACTCAGACATGCTCACGGTTCTAGACTTTGGGCCACAGGTCTATGGGCCTGCATGTTTGGAGGCCCTTGTGTTCTACCTCAGTACATTTCATATTGCAAGCGATCGGTATGGCGCAGGTTTTAGGTGTTGTCGCAAGGCGAATACAGACAATTGAATAAAGCATGACAACTGTTAGAATGTAATCAAACGACAGTTCCTAACTAGCAATCAGAGTTGCAATTCTATCAATGATATCCTACGTGATAAATAATACTGTAGTACTACTTATACACACAGGACACTTGTTTCACCATGCCATATTATTACATCAAAATCACTCGAAGGATAGATAAGTTCGATAGTTGTGTGCTGCTACTGAAGAATTTCAAAGTTGATTTGGACCAGCTCTCCTTGCCGAGAAAGTTTGATTTTGACATCATCCCCTACCACAAGATTTGATTTAGATTTGAACCTTGACCATCCTTTAGCATGAATCATCATGCGACCATCCTTTATACTTATGGTATATTGAGTAGGTTCATTCACACCAAGGTTGCGCATGGTCAGAGAAACTTGGCCACGGTCGCCCGGATTGTTGAAGTACTCCCTCATTGCTCTAGGAATTCTCTGTTTGCAAACAAGAAGACATACACAAATAGTTAGATCAACACAGTGAATCATGTGAAACAACATGGAAAGAAAAAAGAATGCAGCACTTGGGCGGCCAATGCTTACCCAAGAAGGTGGAGATGTCGGTTTTTGTAAGGACTTTGGTATATGCAGTGCAAACTGCAACCTAGTCTGTTGCCGATGCAACTGCTGGTTCTGTTGCCGCTGCATGGGCCGTAGCAGATGCAAATGCAACTTCACGTGTTGGTGCAGGTGCCGGAGCCGTTGCTGGTGCCCGTGCCGGTGCGACTGTTAGTGTCGCTACTGCTACCGGAGATGGTGCTCCTTGTGGAGCTGGTGCCGGCGTCGGAGTAGGTGCCGGTGTCCAATCCTCAGGTGGATCAGACTGAGCTGCTGCCACTATTAGTGCTAGAGCAAGTGTCGTCGGAGAAGATGCCGGTGCTCGATCTGTTGCTGAAGGTGGTACCAATGTGCGAGACAGCAATGATCATCCGGTAGATCAGCCTGATCAGCTGACGCGGTCGGTGCCCAATCCTCAGGTGGATCAGACTGAGCTGCTGCCACTGTCAGTGCTAGAGCAAGTGTCGTTGGAGAAGGTACTAGTGCTCCATCCGTTGCTGAAGGTGGTACCGATGTGCGAGACAGCAACGATTGTCTCTGGTCTGCTTTGATAAGCTTTCTAACTTGCACTACAAAAAAAAGACACATCCGTGACATTTTGGGCCGAACGAATTTTTTTTGTCATACATATGGCACTTCTATGACGATAATTGTGACAAAACCCGGTATCATCATAGATGTGGCGGACTCCTACTTCTATGACAAAAAATTATGACAAAAAATGGGCTTTTCGTCCTGGGCGGGCCGGAGACGCAGCTGCATGACATTCTTTGGGCCGTCCATGACGGAAAAAACAATGGTAGAAGCGAGGGGGAGGAAAATTTCGGGGAGTTGCCGGTTACGGTGGGAGGTCGGGGGCCGAGCGATGCGCATTTCTCTCGTACAGGTATGTGCGTGTGTGCGAGGCATTGGCTCTAACTGAACCCGAGCGAGGCATTGGGCTCTAACTGAACCCGAGCGATTGCACTGCAGGCTACGCGTTACTGAACCCGATCGATCGATCGATGGTTGTTAACCGAACCCGACTGAGTGATTCCTTCGCTACTGCTAATAACTGAAGCCGATCGATGCTGCCTCTGGGATGAACAATGAGCATTACGCGGGGGGGGGGGGAGGGGGGTTGGATGAACAGTGAACGGTGGCATTGCCTCTGGATGAACAGGACCCCGTGGTGTGGAGGGCTAGATGAACAGTAGACGGTGCAGGGGTGGCCGTGGAGGGGTGGTTGAACAGGACCCCATGGTGTGGAGGGCTGGATGAACAGTAGATGGTGGAGGGGTGGTTGAACAGTACCCGGTGGAGTAGCGCGCGGTGGAGGCTAGATGAACAGGAGCCCGTGGAGGCTGGAGGAGGTCGACGGTAGACCGTGGAGGCTGGAGGAGGTTGACGGTGGAGATGAACAGTATCCCGTGGAGTCCCGTTTTGCGGTACGCCACACCCCTCACGATGAACAGGACCCCCATTTCGACCGTAGGAGGTCCATTTCGTCTGTTTTGCGGTACGCCACACCCCTCCCGATCAACAGGACCCCGTTTTCGACCGTAGGAGGTCCGTTTTGTCCGTTTTGCGGTACGCCACACCCCTCCCGATCAACAGGACCCCCGTTTCGACCGTAGGAGGTACGTTTCCTCCGTTTTGCGGTACGCCACACCCCTCCTGATCCACAGGACCCCGTTCCGAACGTAGGAGGTCCGTTTCCTCTATTTTGCGGTACGCTAGGCCTCATTTCCATCGCCTGTTCCGTCCAAGCCCTCCCGATGAACATGACCACGCATTCCGTTTCGACCCAGCAGGTTGGCTCCCATGCGTTTCGTTGCCTCCCGATGAACATGACGCATTTCGTTGCCTCCCCATGAACACGACGACGACGCTGTTTCTCTTTTTCGACCCAGCCATGTACGTATGCGCGAGTAGGCGTTCGAGACCCTGCCAGTATGTACGTACGTGGCTGTATTTTCTTTCTTGCACCCTCCCCGCTGTACGTACGTGTACGTGCTACGTGCGCGCCTCTACTACGACACGTGTGCGCCTCTACATCCACCAGTATATATGTACGTACATGTTCGTGACCAGAATGACAATGCTACGTACGCTTCGACTAGGTGGATCCCGACTGCCAGGCACTTCCTTGCGTGCGAAGATGTAGCTGGTGGGTCCCAGCGGTCAGGGGGGCGAATCGTTTTGTTTTTTTTCCCGGACACACTTCCTTGCGTGCGAAGATGTAGCTGGTGGGTCCCAGCAGTCAGGGGAAACATTTTTTTCATGAAATACAGTGGCCCGTCCGGTGGGTCCCAGCTGTCAGGTGGTGGAATCATTATCTTCCGCGTAATAAGGAGGCACTTCCTTGTTGCGGCCGTGGACCCAGCTGTCAGCCTCTCCACGTATAGTCCATGTTCGATGGAGGTCGTTCCTTGACCATGTTGACCATGCCGCGCCGAGAGCACCAGGGCGGTGGACGACGGCGAGGCCTAGGAAGGGGACGATGGGGAGCCAGGGAAGACACGACAGTGGAAGCCCGCGCGGAGAGGAGTACGAGGCTTCACTGGTTGGGCTGCGGTGTGAGGCTGCCGTCACCGCAGGGCCTGGCCAGCGGTGGGAATAGTTGGGGGCGGTGAGGCCTCCGCGGCAGCACAGCCGGCCACGGGAGGCAGGAGCATGCGGCACGACCGGCGCTGCTTTGGGCGGCTGGAGCAAGAACACTAGAGGTTGAAGAAGCACTATGGCCGTTGGATGGACATCGTACGGTCACTGGAGCTAGAATCATTCATATTGACTAAAGTTGACAAAGGCCCCCGTCCCAGTCAACTTAGTAGGCCCACAAGTCAGTCTCCCACCATGGTGGGTCCTAGCAGGGGGAGTATTCATTTTTTTTGCGTAATAAGGAGACACTTCCGATGGGTCCGAGTTGACAGCGGGGAGAACGTTTTTTTCGCGAAATACGCTGGCCCGTCTGGTGGGTCCCAATAGTCAGGGGGAAACGTTTTTTTCGCGAAATAAGGTGGCCCGTCCGGTGGGTCCCTGCTGTCAGGTGGAGGAATAATTATTTTGTGCGTAATCAGGAGGCACTTCCTTGCGGCTGCCTGGACCCAGCTGTCAGCCTCTCCACGTACAGTACTCTTCCAATGGAAGTCAGTCATTGACCACGTTGACCACGCCGCGCCGAGAGCACCAGGGCGGTGGTCTGGATGACGGCGAGGCCTAGGAAGGTGACGACGCGGAGCCGGGGAAGACGCAGCAGTGGAAGCCCGCGCGGAGAGGAGTACGAGGGTTCACTGGTTCGGCTGCGGTGTGAGGCTGCCGTCGCCGCAGAATAACATGGGGTGTGGGTGAGTTGAGGGATGGCCTGGCCAGCGGTGGGAGTAGTACGGGCGGTGAGGCCTCCGCGGCATCACAGCCGGCCACGGGAGGCAGGAGCACACGACACGACCGGCGCTACTTTGGGCGGCTGGAGCAAGAAGACCAGAGGTTGAAGAAGCACTACGGCCATTGGATGGACATCGTACGATCACTGCAGCTAGAATCGTTTATATTGACTAAGTTGACAAAGCCCTTGGTACACGTCAACTTGGTAGGCCCACAGCTCGAATTTGGCAGAGAACATATAGCCCATTTGCGATTTGTAAGAATGTACAACCCATTTTTTAATTCTAATGGATTTACTACATCCCATTTACAGTTTGTTAAAAGTACAGCCCAACTTCTAGCTAGGACAACGATTAATAATTTCAAACAACCGCTCAAAACAGAATTCAAAAAAAATTCCCACATTTTGATGGGATCCGAAATATTTTTATCCAAAATTTCTAGTCAGGTTAAATATAATTTCAAAATAAAGTTGTATTACGTTAAAATCCAATGAAATATTGCGCGTGCAACCAGTAATGAAATTAAAATTTCCAAATTCCAAAAATAATATATTTTTCAAACTAATTACGTGTTTGGTGCATAGTAATTGCCCAGTTATTATAATTACATCCCAATTATTATTTCTTAATGTCCATTTTCTTGTTAAGCCTAATGCATACCTCCTAGGATAACAAGTTGACCCGGATATTGTGTACAACTGTCGGCCCAGTTGCATTGCTGATGTTGAAAAAAAGGCCTGTGTAGTACAGTACAACCTAACATGGTTACTCAGCCCACATTCAGCGACACCGGAAAGGCCCAAACAAGGCTTCTTTACAACTTTTTGAAGTCACTGAGCTCAATTAATAACTTAAGAAAAAAGTTAGATTACAGTGGAACCTAATTAAAAGTTGTCACGAGCAAATAAATAATTCAATGGGTCCCACTTGTGCGTGTGCGCGTGTGTGTGCGTATGCACGCACGTGTGTGTGTGTGTGTTTGTGTGTGTGTGAAAGAGAGAGAGAGATAGAGAGAGAGACCCATCGGTCGATGCTCGTAAATACATCTTTCAGACATATGCATTGTTGATGCTCAGTAAAAACTTATATAGTTGACACAATCATATAGAATATCATAGCACACTGAACTTGCATACAAAAATTTCACGCAGGCGGCACAATCAGGATGGAAGCAGTGGATCGTTACGGGAAGGGCTATGTTGAAACCAACAAAGTCGTACATAATGGTTCATCGTCTTTGTAAATGACGGGGAAATATCTTGAATGTTGTGCAAAGAAAACAGACAGACAACACAATAAGTTCTGCTAGCACATTAAGTTGACGTACAACCCTTTCTAAAAAAAGTTCAGGCACAAAATTAGAACAGGTCACAATTAAATGTACTGGCATATCAGTGCTTCAGACCCATAGCTCGGATTTAACTAGTACTATCTGACAAGATTTAGTTGTTACCTCAAATTAGAGCACATCCAAGCAGCCAGCCCTGCCTCTTCTCCCAAAGAAGCAGTGGCCTCCGCCGCGCGATGGAGTAGGCCCTGTGCGATCCATCATTCCGAGCAGCACGAGGAAATTCTGATGTTGACTCCTGTAATGGACGTCGTCAACGGACCCTGGCACCAGCGGCGGCGGCAGGACTTCGATTGATGGATTGACCACTTCTTCGACATGCACGAACACTCGATACAGGTACATCCCTAACGTGGTCCGCGGCGGCCTTGGTGGCGACAAATAGTACAACCCCGGTTCCTGCACCGGTAACTCAACACCAATCACCTTTGGTATGGTGGACGGCTTCTTCATCCATGCCATAACCGTCAGAGCCCAGCTGTCTGGAGGAACAAACATACTTACGAGCTCACCTCCAAGGTCATTGATAAGCTCGTTCATGTACTCGCTGTTCCAAGCACGTCTAGGCATGCCGTGGAAGGTAAGCTTTGTTAAAAACTCAAGCTCAGAGGGCACCGAGCCCCATCCTGGGTGCCACCGATCAAAGCTCACCAGTGCGCCATCATAGAACAATCACCGGGAAGATTTGAACACACGACTGCAGTCGAAAGTTGTCCAGAACCCGACGAAGAAATCAGCCGGTGGCGGACAGACTTCGACGAGCAAGTCACTTATTTGGATGCCGTGCGCAATGCCAAGAGCTTTGACAAGGTCGTCCGGTGAGACGGGAGGCCGGTCACCGTTGATGGTTACCATCAGCACTTTGCCAACAAACTGGTCGTCAAGCGCCACCATGCCACTGTTGAGCGACAACACGCAGCGACCGAAGGCAGGACGGACCTCAGGATCTCCGGCTCGGAGATCCGCGTTGACCGGCAACATGATAGTGCGCTTGAGTACAGGGAGTACAGGAGGGGGGTTTGGGGGAACTGGAGTAGGAATCGAGATTCCAGAGGTGGGGGAGGGGCGGGAGACTGGGGATGAAAAGGTAGCATGAATTTCGAGCACGCGCCAATATGCTCTCGGTGCGCAAGCGCACGAAAACACAGGTGGCACCCACATGTCGGCCTAAGAGTCCTTATTCTTTCTTTTTTGGAGAGCCTGGCCTTTTTTCAGGATCTTTTAAGAGCACGGCCCGAGAGTCATAATTGACCTGTTTGGCATTGTGTTACTACTCGGCCCATATTCAACGACACCTCACTGGCCCAAACAAGTGTACATCATCGAAAAGACAGTGAGCTCAAATTATATAACTTGAAAAAAGGAGATATACTCTGAACACTGGAGAATGGTGATGCCCTCATTTAGCCCACCAGTAGTTCGAGACAATAAATAGTTCGAAACAACGATATATACAACATTCAAACACTGACTAGTGACTACTACTGACACAAACAACAAGACATGATAGTTCATAAGAAGTCTTGCTACACGACCAAAACGCACCCATCTGCAGTGCTCAGACTCTCCTGATCCAGACGAGAATGACATTTTAAACAGAAGCAACTATTACATAGAAAGAGTGACATAGACGAGGATGACCAAATGACAAGGAATATGCATAACAAAAGAAATAACTACCCATCCAGAACCACCAGCAAAGACAACAAAGTCATTCGAAGAGATGATCCAACACCGTCATAATTTGCAGCCCCGCTTCAGCGACCAGTGATCCGAAGACACCAGTACTCCACCCTTTCGATGCAACAACCCAATTACCTATCAACCTGAAGGCTTGAACCACATCACTGCCTGTCGTAATTGAGACATCCAAGGATCAAAGTTAATCCGGATGCCTTTGTCATTCTCACCTTCTTTTGGCTGCAGGTTGTATCATTGACAATCAGGGGAGTTTGCTCCCGAACTCCTAGGGCTCACCGTGTAGACACAGTTTTCCATAGCAAACAGAGCCTCTCTGCCATTAAGGTCCTTGCCAACGGTGATCTCCTGGTTAATCGGATAATTGAGTCCGAGAAACAGAGAGTGTGAACCAAGGCTGTTTACCCGCCTCCAACTAAAAAATCCTAAAGGCCCCAACAAGCTGGTATCCTGCTCATAGACATAACAGCCACTGTCCGGATACTCACGTATTACACGGTGCTTGTATACAGTGGGGTTTTTGCAATATAACTTTTCCGGCTCATGTGTCCGAATGATCATCAGTCTTTTGTCGTCGTCTGATCGAGCGAGGAACCAGTTGTGCTTCCCTGTTTTTGGCAAAGGTGGTGTGATTACAAAGGGCAGTAACTGTAGGGACACTGCATCATATCAAAAAGGACAGGCATTGTTAATGTAAGATCAGCATTGTTCAGAGTATGAGTAGGATAATGCAAGAAACAACATTGATATGTCCCTGTTGGAACTGGGAGGAAAATACAGGGAAATGTATACTGGGTTCGAAAATATAGAAGTGCCATGCATGGTTATACTCATGTTATCTCGCAATCGATTCTTCACAGGAAACTACCATGTCATGCATGTTATGTAATCATGTTCTGTCCTCACAAACAAATTCTTCAAGGTAACTAACATACCATGCATTGTTATATACTCGTGTTCTGTGGGCAAAAATTTTGTGAGGATATTATTCTAGCCATTGATTGCTGAAGGGCGAATATAGGTATGTACACATGGTAAGCATTGCAGGATTTCACTACTTCCAAATATAGAGTTCTCCATATGCACATTTACTTCCCTAATGTATGGTTAGATGAAACCAACAGTGTGGTGCATGTTTCTACATCATGAAAATGAGGAAACTAACATGGCCATTGATACACACTCATATTTAGTAGTAGTATATAGATTACTGTAAAATAAGGATAATATCCATATATTCCTAACCGTTTGATTATTCAGGGTACAAATTGGCTGTAATGACATGGTCACAATCACATGAATTAACTCATTCCAAATATAGCTGATTTACGGCGTCTCTAATATATTGCCATAGTTCTACTCAAATTCTGCTCGAACAAGGATATGCCAATCATCACAAAAAGTTCAAACAGTGTCATGGCGTCATCATTAACATGAGACCGAAAAAACTTACACGCGCCGTCCCAGTAATACGTGGTGCCATCTGCTTTGTCGATCGCGTAGATGATGCCATTGTGTTCAATAGCATCACAGAAGTGTGTATCAGCTTTGACGATGATCCACTGCGAGTCGAGTCGTCTCCAGCTAAAAAAGGCACCGGCGTAAAGATAGGCGAGTCCGCGGTCGAACAAGGCAATTAGCTTGAAGTCTGCATAATTCGCATGTCGTGTGGGCACTTGGCAGATTACAATCTTCTGCAAAACAAGGTCCGTCCAACTGACGTAGTAATCTAGATGACTTGGACCGCGATGGTAATACTCTATATGATCCAACAGAGGAAGGATAATCTCATGGGAGGTCTGGAAGTTCACGAGCACCAACATTTTACCGTCTTCTCTAAAGGCAGCCATGTAGTGGGAGTTCATGCCGACCCAGGACATACCTGCCAAGAAGTTTCGGGTGATGGTGATTGGATCGATGTCGAGGGAAATCATGTACGGCGACACACTACATACCTGCAAAGAAGTTTCGGCTAATGGAGATCGGATTGAAGTCGAGGGGCATCATGCACACCTCCGTATCATGGTGAGCCAATCTCGAAAGACCAGATAGCAGCAAGCAGGGTGTCTTGAAAAGCTTAGGCCTCGCTTCGATGATGGCCGTGTGCATGTCCCTCGAGCATGCAGCCAGCCGCAGGGCGGTCAACATATCCATACACGAACAACAGAGGTCGAGGATGTCATTGGGGAGATTGCTCCAATCGCAGCTCATGTGGATGCTACGCGGTTCGAGTTCGACCATGGTGGAGTTTGGAAGGGGGCTTGATTTACGGGGGAGAAGGATGTCTGTGCTGGAGCGGCTAGCGAGGGAATAGTGGTACTGGGGGAGGCGAGTGAGGCGACGGTACACGAGGGCACAGTGAGATGGAGACGGAGACGGAGATGGAGAAGGAGATGGAGATGGAGTGGTGCTATGGGAGCGGAGAGGGAGACGAGGCGAGGCGCCAATTTGCTGTACAGCGGCGGTGACAGACTGCACAGTGCACAGGGTGAGGCTGACTTTGGTAACCCGAACACGTCGCCTCACCTGGACTAGTGTCAGGCGCAGGGTGTTGTCACTTCACTGTGAGGACCAGATGAATAGTATTTTGACCATCAAGTGTACCACAGTTGTACTACTACTACTACTACTACTAGTAGTAGGCACATCAGTACTCCAGTATTGTATAGCGGAAATAGGTCTCCCGTGCTAGCATGCCTTCTCACTTCGTCGTTCAGGTATCATCCATATTGCGAGCAGAAGCAAATTCTCGTGCGTGCCCAATCAACACCCTGCCGTGATGCATGCAGTGGTCGTTCTGGTGCATCAAGGACGGCATGCAGATCGTTCCACACTTGAGAAGAGGAAAAATGGAAAGGTAGAACGCGGCAACAGAGGAAGAGAACGCTGGCTAACGAGGTTGGGAGGGGATCGAGCAGGAAGTTAATGCTCCACACCTAAAGGTTTTGGGAAAACCTGATTTTCATAAGGTGACTTATACTCACCTAAACGGAGGGAGTATTCCTTAACCAGAGAATGTTGTGTCTCCCACTCACGCACTCAAAAAAAAGCTACGACACATTTTTGTGTGTGTTTGCATAGGTCCCACCTATCAGGAAGGATGGGCACGTACACGAACAGGTACGACTCCTCAGTCTACCCGCATAGCCTTTTTGTTTAGTCTACCTAGCCGTCTAATCAACTGCCTGCACGCCACTTCTCCCATTTACTTCTCCATCGGGAACCGATTCGCCTCGGCTTCTTCACGTCCCCTTTGTCTTCATTTGCATCCAAACCCCACTGCATTCACATTGTTTTAACCTCTTTAAATAATCATCTACTACTTCAGTTAGCCTAGCCATCTAATCCTAATTCTCCAACCATAGCCCTCTGTTCCAGCGGTTCCAAATGGCGAAAGAGATTGAGATGCAGGTTTTTAGCGTCCAACATGTCCTCGTCGAAGGCTCGATGCACATAGTTGCCACCGTCACCGTCCACCCAATGGTTGTTCGGCAGTGGATCAAAAATGTATCCAACTCCCTCGAAAAGATAGAGACGAGGGTCATCGGTGTCGATGCAGAGTACATAGAGCGTGCCCCTGGGAAGATCCAGCGCGCCACCGTCCTTCAGCTGTGCCTCGAAGATGATGTTTTGGTGTACCACATCATACACTCGCCCTCCATACCAGGTGAGCTTCACGATTTCTTGTCTCGGGAGGACGTATACTTCCGTGGGGCAGCCATCGAAGGGGACAAACAAAAGCTGGATCCGTACAAATCTTCAGAAGGGTGACGAGACGGTGGCATTAAGGTTGTTTGGATGGGAGAATTATCCCTTGACGTACGAGTGGATAAAATATGCTGCCCTCGATGCCCGTGTGAGTTTCGAGATAGCTGCAAGGTCCAAAGAGCTTGTTGCGAAGCCGTCTCCCACAGAGAATGAGAACAACAACAACAATAACAACAACAACAAGAAGAAGAAAAAGAAGAAAATGTTGCACCAGCAGGAGGGCATTATGGATGGATGAACTATTTCCTCTCTTGTAAAGAAAATTATACCCTCTCGGTGTATATTGATATAGATGGACTATTTTGATGGTGTGCATGTCTTTGGAACAGAGTAGTAGCGTGGGTCTGCTTGACTATAAGGAACTATTTATCCGCATATATAGCTTTCTCTGCTACTCCTTCCAGTGATCGGTATGCAGCGCATGTGCCCGTAGACATGACATCTTGTCCATGGAAGTTCAACTACGGCGACCATCACGTTTCATCTCGCGATTCCCATGACGCCTCTCCAACCCACGGCACCACGCCCCCCGACGTGCGCCTCACCCCTCTCGGCCACGCCGTCCCTCTGCCTTTGTGTGCATGACATGTGGGCCACCTAAAATGCGGCGAGCATCAAGTTTCTACCACATCCACCCGCGATTCCCACGATGCCACTCGAACCCATGAAACCACACGTTCCCCAACCTGCGGCTCAACCCTCTTGCTCCCACTGCCCCTCTGCCTTAGGGAGCATTACATGTGGACCAGTCACCTATCGGGTCCACATGTTATTGACTCAAAGGTAGGTGTAGTAAGGTGCCGAAGCTTAGTCCCGACGGCCCTAAGAGGGAAATGTAACTCCTGCGCCAGGGCTTGTGGTGCTCCTGCAGCACGAACTCATGCCAAACTCGAGATTTGTTTCTTTACTATACATGCACGCAACGATTTAATGGACAATGTAATCTCAACATGTGATGGGGAGCTCTAAATTTGAATTTGAAACTTATAAAATGAAAAGATTCAAAACAAATAAACTAGGAGAGAGGGAGTATATCGTAGGATGTGTCCCATACAAAATAAGTGCCCTGGTTTGTCACCACGAAGATACGGTTAGAAAGGAGCACAGCGTCTTCCTACTTGTATGACAACAAATTGGCCACAGACAGCATGGTCCGTCTTTGACCGCCATGTGCAAGGTTCGTGCTATCTTATCCAATCTCACTGTGGTTCCATCGTACCAATTCATGCGGTGGCCCGTTGCATGGCTGATCCCAATGTTGGACAAAGTTTCTACGGGAACGGTGTCACCGTTGTAAATGTTGTGCAAATTGATGTTGGTACCCTCCCGTACATATGCAAGCCAATCTCCACTCACACCGAGCCTAGCCTGTGAAACAGTGGGAAGGGGGAGAATTAGGAAATGGACACGGAAATAGTCTTTAGAATGCATTTACTACGTGATCAAACTCATCTTACCTGCTCATCGAAGGAAATCCGTGTTGGGGAACATAGTAATTTCAAAAAATTTCCTACGCACATGCAAGATCATGGTGATGATATAGCAACGAGAGGGGAGATTGTTCGTCCACGTACCCTCGTAGACCGTAAGCGGAAGCGTTAGCACAACGCGGTTGATGTATTCGTACGTCTTCACAATCCGACCGATCCAAGCACCGAACGTACGGGGCCTCCGAGTTCAGCACACGTTCAGCTCGATGACGATCTCCGGCCCTCCGATCCAGCAAAGGCTCCGGAGATGAGTTCCGTCAGCACGACGGCGTGGTGACGATGATGATGTTCTACCGGCGTAGGGCTTCGCCTAAGCTCCGCGACGATATGACCGAGGTGGAATATGGTGGAAGGGGGCACCGCACACGGCTAAGGAACGATCCGTAGATCAACTTGTGTGTCTTTGGGGTGCCCCCCGCCCCCGTATATAAAGGAGCCAGGGGGGAGGAGGCGGCCGGCCTAGAGGGCGCGCCAAAGTGGGGAGTCCTATTCCCACCGGGAGTAGGACTCCCTCTTTCCTAGTAGGAGTAGGAGAAGGGGGGAAAGAGGAGGAAGTGGGGAAGGAAAGGGGGGGGGGCGCCGCCCCCCTTCCCTTGTCCTATTTGGACTAGGAGGGGGAGGGGCGCGCGGCCCCCTCCTGGCTCCTTCCCTCTTCTCCCTCTTGGCCCATGTAGGCCCATTAACCCCCCGGGGGGTTCCGGTAACCTCCCGGTACTCCGGTAAAATGCCGATTTCACCCGGAACCATTCCGATGTCCAAACATAGGCTTCCAATATATCAATCTTTATGTCTCGACCATTCCGAGACTCCTCGTCATGTCTGTGATCACATCCGGGACTCCAAAGAAACTTCGGTACATCAAAACTTATAAACTCATAATAAAACTATCATCGAAACGTTAAGCGTGCGGACCCTACGGGTTCGAGAACTATGTAGACATGACCTAAAACCATTCTCGGTCAATAACCAATAGCGGTACCTGGATGCCCATATTGGTTCCTACATATTCTACGAAGATCTTTATCGGTCAAACCGCATAACAACATACGTTGTTCCCTTTGTCATCGGTATGTTACTTGCCCGAGATTTGATCGTCGGTATCCAATACCTAGTTCAATCTCGTTACCGGCAAGTCTCTTTACTCGTTCTGTAATACGTCATCTCACAACTAACTCATTAGTTATAATGCTTGCAAGGCTTAAGTGATGAGTATTACCGAGAGGGCCCAGAGATACCTCTATGACAATCGGAGTGACAAAACCTAATCTCGAAATACGCCAACTCAACATGTACCTTCGGAGACACCTGTAGTACTCCTTTATAATCACCCAGTTACATTGTGACGTTTGGTAGTACCCAAAGTGTTCCTCCGGTAAACGGGAGTTGCATAATTCTCATAGTTAGAGGAACATGTATAAGTCATGAAGAAAGCAATAGCAGAATACTAAACGATTAAGTGCTAGGCTAACGGAATGGGTCATGTCAATCACATCATTCTCCTAATGATGTGATCCCGTTAATCAAATGACAACTCATGTCTATGGCTAGGAAACTTAACCATCTTTGATTCAACGAGCTAGTCAAGTAGAGGCATACTAGTGACACTATGTTTGTCTATGTATTCACACATGTATTATGTTTCCGGTTAATACAATTCTAGCATGAATAATAAACATTTATCATGAAATAAGGAAATAAATAATAACTTTATTATTGCCTCTAGGGCATATTTCCTTCAATCCGAGGGCCCCTCAACGTCGGCATCTCAAGGGGCATCAACCTACAACTACGGTCACGCCGTGCTGGACAGACCCCAAAGGAGACATCCTCCTGCGTTCCACGGAACATCAAGATGCATTTGTATGAGTAGTTTATCTTGTGAGATAAAAGGATGAACGAGGGAAGGCCTCTAGAGATAGAGATGGACACTACTACTACCAATGTGCTGGCCCATGCGTTGCAATGGATCCAAACTAGTAGAATAATACTTGTTCACGTGCTTGAAATATAAACACTCTAGTTTTGATATACATGTGTCAGCAGACACGACAGCTTGTCCATGGAAGTTGAACCACGGCGACCATCACGTTTCTTGTTTCTACCACTGCCACACCCACACGCGATTCCCACGATGCCGCTCCAAGCCACGGCACGACGTCCCCCTCGTTTAGCCTTTTCTATCACAAGATAAACTACTCATACAAATGCATCTTGATGTTCCGTGCAACGCACGGGCAGCTAGCTAATTTCTTTTAAAATAGTTGCTCCAATAATTGGGTTGAAGTGATATATTTTATGTCTGCCCCAAATTATTTCAGATTCACTAGTAGTAACAAAGAAAAGGATGCCTTGTTAGTTAACTATCGCATGAGGCCGGTAAAAACAAGGCACGCTGGGTTCAGCGTTATCGTCACTACAGCTGTGCGCGCGTGAGAAGTCTACATATCGAGGGGGCTACCGAGCGAGGCACCGAAACACAATGTTTGAGAGAGAACCAATTGACAGATTATGATCAGATCGAGTTGTCACCCTTCTGCTGTCATTATTGGGGGGGGGAGGGAGAGAAAGACGTATCGAGAGTGTGCGCGGTAGGCAGAGAGGCACAACTAGCGAGTGTGTGTGTGTGTGTGTGTGTTTGAAAGAGGAGTACATAGATTATTATCAAGATCGATGTGCCACCCTACTCCTTCGGTGTCGGGTAGTGTGTGTGTGTGTATGTTTGAGAGAGAATCTAGTCGATAGATTAGTATCAAGATCGAGGTGTCACCGTACTCCTTCGGTGCCGGGTAGTGTGTGTGTGTATGTTTGAGAGAGAAGCCAGTCGATAGATTAGTATCAAGATCGAGGTCACCCTACTCCTTAGGTGTTGGGAAGTGTGTGTGTGTGGGGGGGGGGGTGGGCAGTGACACTCACATATCTCTACTCTTATAAAAAACAGAGTTGGTGATGATGTTGTTCCTGCCATACTGCAATATAGGCCATTCGATTTATATCCGACGGACAGGAAGGAAAATATGGCAATTTTGCAAAAAGATACCCACACCCCTCTCTGCATTTGCAAATAAGGCATTCCCTCGTTCATCCTTTTCTCCCACAAGATAAACTTCTCATACAAATGCATCTTGACGTTCCGTGCAACGCATGGGCATCTTGCTAGTAGGGAGAAGGAGTTTGTGTGACACATATCTAGATATATTAAGGGGTAGGTAGATAGCATATGTGTGAGAGACATTATTATACTTTGAGACATTAGTGGCTGTGGGTGGGCGGAATTAAAGGGGTGGGCGTGTTAGACATAGAGAGCGTGTGTGTTTCTGTGTGAGAGACTTGTAGGACGGGGTAGAAAGACGAATTTAACCCTGACGGAGGGAGAGAAATACACGAAGTGCGCGTGTGTGATTCCGATGCCCACAGGGAAATGAGATATGTATGCGTGTGAGAGAGATTGCACAATTCATTCATGTATCACTATCTAGCGATCGTGGACGTGCATCACTTGAACATAAGTCCATATCTACTTCGTATCGTGGCCAAAGGTACAATATCGATTCAACGCTATAAAGATTGGACACTCACATATCACATTTTTTTATATTTAAATAAACCTTTTCAGTTGTGCATGCCAAAGTTACAGTGATGTTTCTTCAAACAACCAATGTAGCTATCATGCACATGCACCATTGTTACTCTTGCATTCAAATTCATTAGTCTTGGATGATTTAAGTTTCTATTTTGAAGTAATATATGTAATATTCATATATGAAATCAACGGGTATGAAATTTATGAAATGGAGGCTATGTAATCATATGAGGTAACACTTTTAAGTAGCTAACTACAATATCCATTTCTTTTTGTGCGCCTCTACACTAACATGTCAATGCATTATGTTTAAAGTAAATAACCAATGACACTAAATTATCTATTTACACGAGAAATACATAGGCTGAGCGTTTGATCCCTTTTTTGTGGACGCGCCACTACACCCGTACGATTGGACGCGCCCGTGTGAACATCCAAGTTATCGGCGCATCATCTGAGTTATTGTCCTTTTTTCTAGGGTGGACTTCACACGAGTTATTAACTGTTGACGCGTGCCCTGTGCACACAGTCTAGCATGACCTTCCCACTAGCAAGGTCCAAAATTAGTTGAAACTGGATACGAACGATCCTGCGAGCGGCAAAATCTCCCGCCTCCTTCTAAAATTTTCGCCACCTTAGTCTTTAGCATGCGAAATCCCCCTTTTGTCCTTGGTGCATGGAGACCAACAGTTACGATACCGCCCTCATGTACATGATAGGTCGGGGCTGCTTTGGTAACTTCTGGTTCCCCCCACTACACGGCACCCCCATTTCATCTCCCCCTCCCGCAAAAACGCCTAACTCGCGTCCGTACTTCATCGCCCTTCCTCCCCTCCCCTCTCGAAGCCCTAGGCTGCTCATCCACCGGCGTACCATAGCCCATTCACTGCCAGCCGCGTCCACCTCGCCGGATCTGCTTCTGCGGCCGCATCTACCCCTCCCACCTCCCCTAGAAACAAGTAGACTGCTCATCCACCATTGTACCACAGCCCATTCAGTGTCGGCCTTGTCCAAAGTGCCGGATCTGCTTCGCTGGTACTCTCGTCAACTGTCGCGCATCTGCAGTGGCTCATTCGTACTCCCCACCGGAGACGCTTCGTCCACACCCCCCGGAGCCGCCCCACCGACGCCCCCGTTGACGGCGTCTGATCCTCTTCGCTGACACCTTCCTCAACCCTACCGGAGCCGCTTCGCTGACACCTTCCTCGACCCTACCGGAGCCGCTTCGCCGACACCATCGTCAACCCTACTGGAGTAGCTTCGCCTATACCATTCTCAACCCTACCGGGGCCACTTTGCCAACTCACATGTCCACGGCCTCAGATCCGCTTCCTCGCACCCTCATCCAACCTACCGGAGCAGCTTCTGATGCCCCGTCCACGGCCGCAGATCCGCATCGTCGACACCACCCTTAACCCAACCACAGGAGCAGCTTCTGACGCCCTGCCCACGGCTGCAGATCCGCATCGTCGACACCATCCTTAACCCAACCACCGGAGTAGCTTCCGACGCCCCGTCCACGGTCGCAGATCCGCTCGTCGACACCATCCTTAACCCAACCACCCGAGTAGCTTCACCTACGCCCTCGTCCATGACCACAGATCCGCTTCGCCCACACTGTAGTCCACCCTACCGGAGCCGCTCCACAAACACCCTACTCGACGGTTCTATATCTCCTTACCGGACCCCGACAGGCAGCGCAATGTCATCACCCTCGATGTTTCTAACCTGATTCCCACCGTCTGGAGAGATGCCAAGCACCCGCCACGGCCTAGGTACTTGTCACCTTTAAACCCGTCCAGCATCACCTGCCCGATGTACTTCAAATATACTAACCGGTCGCTGTTACCAGTTATGCAGCTGGCAAAAACTACAAGGACGATGTTTCTTCTGGATCTAACAGCTTGGTCAACCAAGATCCTGGACTGAGGCATTACTATGATCTTGTAAGCACGTCTCTCTCTCTTGTATCGTTCTGTGCCTGCCAGCGTGCTTTGGTAGGAATTTCGACCAGTAATCCCTTTGTGCAGACAATGATTTCTACTATTGGCTGCTAAATTAGATATGTAGATGTCATACATGATACTACCTCGTACCTCCGTTCCTAAATATAAGTATTTCTAGAGATTCCACTATAGGCTACATACGGAGCAAAATGAGTGAATCTACACTTGAAAATGCATCTATATACATCTGTATGTGGTCCATACTCGAATCTCTACAAAGACATATATTTAGGAACAAGGGCAGTACATTACACAAAATCGTAGGTGGCATGTAGGAATTCTAGTGCACTACATTAGGCTCCCTTAGAGTGCCTGCTAGTCCAGCATACAGAGTCATGGCTAGTTTATGGTACGCACACAATCGTTAATTGGTGGTTTAAATATGCGCAAGGGATATGCAATGTTGTATCATGTAGAAATGTCTGAAATTAGCCATGTTAACTTGCAGATAGGGTTACACAATGAAAAAGTACAAGATGCATGTGCAATTTCATGGAACATTGCAAAAAAAGGAGAGGCAGCGATGAGCCTATACAGTGTGCTATGGTACGTCACTCCTCCATTGCAATCATCGTGACATGTTATTTGTATGCCAGTTCTATTAGCCAAGTTTCTTAGGGACAATTATTACGAGTTATCCTAAGAAAATAAGCACCTGTATATATAAGCTCCATGTAATAAGCCAACCAGTTCTTTTCATTGCATTTTCAGCTTATCTTTGGTATGATCAGTGGAAAGTCTAGATTGCATTATATATATATATTTCATTTTGCTACCCATATGGAAATTAATTTGACTTGCAAACATCACAAATTGAACCCACTGCAGTAATTAATATGATAGGAAAACAGACCATTACTATTTGCTCAAAATGCAAATACAAAGATACCATCTACTTGGCACAATCTACTTTGGTCAATGTTTTCCATAGAGATCCCATTGCCTAATTTAAACGAAGAATGCATGACCCACATTTAAATGAAGAACAATTATTTATTGAAATTCGATTGTCCAAGTGGCTGGTTATTATCATATAGCAGCACCACCTGAAAGCATCATATAGCAGCAGCAACAGCTCATAGCAACTCATCATACAACAGCAGCAGTCTGCAATTCATCATATACCAGCAGCAGCTCATAGCAATTCATCATATAGCAGCAGCAGGAGCAGCTCATAGCAATTCATCATATAGCAGCAGCAGGAGCAGCTCATAGCAATTCACCATATAGCAGCAGCAGGAGCAGCTCATAGCAATTCATCATATAGCAGCAGCAGGAGCAGCTTGTAGCAACTCATCATATAGCAGCAATAGCTCATAGCAGTTCATCATATAGCAGTAGCAGCTCATATCAACTCATCATACAGCAGTTGCAGCTCATAGCAATTCATCATATAGCAGTAGCAGGAGCAGCTCATAGCAATGCATCATATAGCAGCAATAGAAGCAGCTCATAGCAATTCATCGTATAGTGGATGAGAATGAAAATTTGGCAAAAAATCAGAGGAGATCCTCACCTTGTTGGAGGAGCTCATCCTTCAACAGCACCTCAAGGCCATGGCCTGGGAGGAGGGGAGGGGGAATAAGGTGCCTTCTGCCGCAGTGTGGCATCAGCCGTAGTTGTGCAGCGCCCACCGGAGTAGTGCGTTGGACGAACCACAGTGGAGCAGTTGTTGGAGACCATGAGAATGAGGGGCGGCGCCAGAGGGAGGAGCAGCCAGGGAGATTTGCCCCTACCCGCCGGCCATGTAGCCTAGCTGGACATAGCATCGTTGAGGACCAGGCCAGATGGGACCAGTGGCGACGGCTCGCTGGAGGAATCCTAGTGCTGCAGGCAGGGTATCGAGGTAGAGGGAAAGGGGAGAGGAGATGCAAGCGGGCAGGGCAATGAATGCTTGTGTGTTTGTTTTTACTTGAGGGTCAGGTGTGACACGGGCGTCAGCAGTTGCATTTTGAGTGTAATATAGGCAAACAATAGAGTCATTTCACTATTCCCCTTCCCTTCAATTTTTAGTGAGTTTCTACCCGAAACACCCCCCTCCAAAGCGAAATTAGTTAAGCCCAAGCCCATAACTCAAAAATGACTTCTTTACATCTTTTATGGCTTATTTTGACAATATGGCCTGAAAAGCGGAATCGAACTGGCCCTTAACCTGCAATTCAATTGTGCGTGCAATGATGAATCACTCCTGCCTGCTATCTGTACATTTAGGCATCATCATACATGGCATAACCTAATACATGTGCATTCCATTGTAGAATCTGGAATATGCAATGTTTATGTTAGTTCATACATTGCACATGATGTTTAAATGCCCCTTAAATATGTCAGTCAAGTGATGGTCTTTAAGCCTCCTTCTTTGCTTCTTTTCTTGATATGAAAGATTTGCTCACCCATCTGTTCAATTGCTTGTTTGCATCAGCCAGCCATACTAGGACTGTTTGCTTTGATTACTTGTTGTTCTTGACCTAACACTCTAATA
Source organism: Triticum aestivum (assembly GCF_018294505.1). Taxonomy (NCBI): domain Eukaryota; kingdom Viridiplantae; phylum Streptophyta; class Magnoliopsida; order Poales; family Poaceae; genus Triticum; species Triticum aestivum. The sequence goes on from NC_057801.1 coordinate 177,600,089, forward strand.
GAGCTTGTCAATGATTTAAACACTAAGGGCTGCTGTAGTGGGGCCTTGTCTAACTCATAGGTGACATAAAGGTTTGGCTGTACACTACAGTAGGCTCTCTAAGAGTACCTGGAGATCCAGTTCGAAGGTATGCCTAGTTTTTACATAGTGCAGACATAGTAAATGCTCATTTCATTGTGTGCAAGTGCAAGAGATGCGGCATGTTTCATTATGTGGTGTTGTTTTGTTATAATCTCATCCTTTTGTGTTCACGGACTAGAAAGTATGCATATTTATCTTCCAAGGAGACGAGTAACTAGTTTGTGTCACCTTGCAGAGGGGGTGCAATGAAGATAAGATTGAGGATTTCCAAGTACAAGATGTTAGGAAGGAGCCTTGCAAGAGAAGTAGGAGCTACGCTGAGCCTCTTCAACCTGCTAAGGTAAGTCACTGTATGCAACTCAACAGTTCAATTCCTTGTTTGTTTCAGGCATAGTTAATTTTCTCTTTTCAATTGCTTTATTTGTCCTCACTTAATGAGATGCCCAAATAATTATGCCTGATGTTCGGTTCTTGTATCACTATTAGTTGACATAATTAAAGGCCTTACCATTTAATTACTCTGCCGAAGTGTGCCTGAAGCTTTGAAGTCTATTAACCAACTATTATTGCATGAGGCTCACAATCTAGTTTATACTACGCTAATGATTGCATAGTTTTGCCTGCTGTAGTATGTTTGCTCCCTAAGACTTTAATTGAGGTACAGAATGGCCAACTGCTTGCTTACTTATACGCAACGTGCTGTCTAAATTTGTAACTTGTCTGTGTTTTCGATTGGGCCCCAACATCATGCTCCTCTGGTGAGCTAAGAGGGATTTCTGTATGCAGGCTGCACAGACTATCTTTTTTATAATTTTGAAAATATCACCTGCTTATGCTTCATGATGTGTAACATTTTGTGTGTGAAAGTGACGTGTAACATTATTGTTAGTCCTGTTTTGCCACGTAGTACAAAATAGTGTCTTGTTCGCTTCACTGTTGTAACTATATTTTTGCCCTAGTCATGTGTACTTACAGAAACATTTCAGGATGAAGTGACATCAACACAAAAGTCTGCGAGCAGTGCGGCATGGCCGTTACCGAATGATTATGGATTGGAATTGGAAGGTGCTGATGTTCTCGAGCATCAACTAGAGGTGGCAAGACAACATGTACATGATTGTCAATGTATAATCAACAAGTTGAGACTGGACATGCACGTATTAGATGCAGGAGTAAAAAAGTGAAACAAGACACTGAGGTAACCATGAAGGAATTGGACATTTTGCAGACTGAAATTTGTGCTATCTGAATCCGACCAATCCTATTTTTTGAAGAGATTATAGTTCAAATGGAGTTAACTTGATGCGCGTCCATGATGTATGAGCTGTATTTGCCCAGTGTATGTAATTTGCTGTTTGTGTATGCTTTATTATCACCTGTGCCGAACCATAATGCCTAGTGGGTATTATCGGCTGTAATTTCTTTATTGTATAGTGTAGGATTATTCTACCTTTCTATGCCTTGATCTCTTTGTTGTATAGTGTATGCTTTTTAGAGGTGATAGTATTGAGTAGGATAATTCTTTGAATATGCTATATCGTTCAAATGGGGGCCAACTTGCCCGACCATGGCCCTTCATGGGCCGTCGGATCCATGGGCCTTCTACTTCTCGTAGGATCCATGGGCCTTCTACGTCTCGTAGGATCCTTGGGCCTTCTACATCTCGCAGGATCCATGGGCCTTCTACGTCTCGCAGGATCCATGGGCCTTCTACGTCTCATAGGATCCATGGGCATTCTATGTCATGTAGGATCCATGGGCCACCGACTCATTTATGGGTCTTGTACGGGCCTTTAATGGGCCGTAGATGGGCCTATAATGGAAATTGTACATTCTATGGGCTGACCATAACGGGCTGTTAATAGGCCGTATTTGGTGATGCTATGAAAATGGCCCAATAGACAAACCGACCACAAACGGGCCGACTGTAACGAAGGGCTGAATTTGGCCCACGAGCAGAAAATGATAGTAATGGGCCGTAAGTAACCGAATGATGCAGATGAGCCCAAGAATAAATGGGCCCTTAGAAGGCCGAAAGTTAACTTGGGCTGGAAACGGCCCAATGGAATAACGGCCCGTTAATGGGTATAAAGTGTTACACTGTTCATTATGGGCCAGTTTTACCGCGGGCCGATAATGGGTGTAAAGTAATACACTGTTCATACGAGCCAGTTTCAGCACGGGCCGCTAATGGGCCAAGAGTTACAAAGGGCCTTATATGGGCCGAAAGACGTCATGGGCCATACATGGGCCAGAAGTGAAAATGGGCTGGAATCATATTGGATGGGCCAGATGACGCTACTGGGCCTAATTCTCATAGGGTGTAACAGGCCTTGGGTTAGCGGGCTGTAAATGGGCTATATGCTAACAGACCGTTAACAGGCTTTCCATGGGCTGGCCCGCCAGCTTTTGAACAAGTCAAATGGGCCGGCCTTTTCACAGGAATGGGCCACTGTTGGGCCATGCCATGTGTCGACGTATCATAGGCACCTTCTGTCCAGTGAGTGGATGACATCTGTCCCAATGATGAGCCGACACGTGTTTCCTCCAGCCAATGATGATTTTACACGTGGAAAATCCCCATTGGTCGGGGCTGTTAACGGGTTATCGGATCCAAAACCCGACCCGATAGCTTAACGGCATTCTGTTATGGTGGATGCCACGTGTCGGTCACCCTTGACGAAAGCACTTCTGTGACGCGCGATTTGTCGTCATGGAAGTGGACACTTCCGTGATGATAATTTTGCTAATGTCATGGAACAGTTCTACGATAGCACAGGTATGACTATCTTGATTCTGTCATAAAATCGTCATGGATGTACATGGATGACAAAAACACGACCTACTGTGACAAACACGTATCATCACGGAAGTGTATTTTTTTGTAGTGTTGACTAGGCTCCGTGACCTTGATCCGGTCTTTTCTTCATTTCTTCTAAATGCGAGAAGGACTAATTGTGGCGTGTTTGTTAAACCAAACTGCAGTTCATCATAGGGCTTCAGGTTGTACTCAGACAACAGACTGATCCAATTGTTTCCAGTAATATAAGTGATGGATAGTGCATTAGTTACTGACACGACATAAGAAGTGAAACCTGCAAAATTAACCATCATAGAGCAAACCAAACAGTTTATTCCGTGATGAATGTCACATGGCAAAATCTGCATCGTAAAATTGCAGCAAAAGTAAGAAAACATGACATTAAATCAATAAGATTTAGATAGTAAATCAATAAGATTTAGATAGTAAATCAATAAGATTTACTTGATGTGCACGAGTGAATTCTTACCAGGAAATCACTATGTTCAAGTTGTAAGTATAAGATTGATCGTCCAATTATGCATGGCGTGCAGGGCCCCCGCTTACTCCCACAAGCAGGACAGTCCAAAGGTCGTGACAAATCATATGGACCGAACATCCATGGGACTGGAAATCCTGGTGGGTGCGATAAACCCTGCAATGCATACAGATATTGGAGTGTAACCATAATTGATAAACTGTCCTCACAAAAGTTGATCTGGATACTTCAAAATATACAGACTGAATTGAGTTGACAAGCATTAACATAGACTGTTCTATGGACTCACCACACAACAAAAGCGGCAGTACTAAACAATACAAGGTTCACACACACAAATCAAGTACTAAACAATAGTACTTACTTATTGTTTGGTTGATACATTATTTATGCTTGTGTGTGAGATACTTCTATGATCATGTGTTTGATCATATCATAATTTAATGTTTGTGCTTGAATGATGATATTCTATCTCTCATGTATGATCATTCATATCTTGTCTTGGTAATGAGTGCATATTTCATATTCTATCATTTTGAGCGCTCCACCAAGATGTTTGTGACATGGAAGAGTAACCCATGATCCTAATCAATTGTGCATTTGCATTCAAAAGCAAAATTTAAATAATGCACAAATTTAGGGGGAGCTCTTGCTTGTCACATACTTCTCAAAGCGGCGATGTACTTCATTTATATTATCATTTGTCAAAGCTTTGATCTATATGTTGTCATCAATTACCAAAAAGGGGGAGACTGAAAGTGCAACTAATCCCTAGGTGGTTTGGTAATTCATAACAACATATAGCTCATTGAACTAACATCCATTCAATATTAATGTTTTAGAAAGTTCAATGATTGGAATGACATGGACTAGAGATGTGGACCCCTCAAAATGCTAAGGACAGTTATGGCAAAAGCTCAAGGCTCTACATTTTCATTTTAGTGATCCAAGATCACATTGGGTCCATAGGAAAATCCAATACTACTAAAAGGGGATGAGGTGTTGCTTAATGGCTTGCTTGCTCAAAATGGTTAGTGATATGCTCCAAAAGCCCTCAACCACTTTCTCATTTCCACATATGTCCTAAACCTAAAGTCAAACTCGGCCCCACCAATTTGATCTATCTGGCGCCACCGAGTTCACTTGACATAGCCATAGCCAAAAACCCTAATCAATTCAGTCTCACCGATAGGGATCTCAGTCTCACCGAGATGGGATTGCAAACTCTCTGTTTCTCTTTGTAACGTTTTGGTCTAACCGAGATGAGCGATCGGTCCCACCGAGTTGGCAATGCAAACTCCCTGTTTCCTTTTCGTAATGTTTCGGTCTCATCGAAATAAGCAATCGGTCCCACCGAGTTTGCCTGACCAAGTCTCGGTTTGCTTATTACTGAAATCGGTCTCACCGAGTTCATGTGATCAGTCTTACCGAGATGAGGTTTTGCCCTAACCCTAGCGCATCAGTCTCACCAAGTTGGTATTGTTGGTCCCACCAAAAAGCCTAACCTTCACATTTTGAACCATGTCGGTGTCACCGAGTTTCACTATTCGGTCCCACCGAGTTTGGTAAATTTTGTGTAATGGTTAGATTTTGTGTGGAGGCTATATATACCCCTCCACCCCCTTCTCAATTGAGAGAGAGCCATCAGAACGTGCTTACACTTCCACTACTCATTTTCTAAGAGAAACCCACCTACTCATGTGTTGAGACCAAGACATTCCAATCCAACCACAAGAATCTTGATCTCTAGCTTTCCCCAAGTTGCTTTCCACTCAAATCATCTTTCCACCATATCCAAATATGTGAGAGAGAGTTGAGTGTTGGGGAGACTATCACTTGAAGCACAAGACCAAGGAGTTCATCATCAACACACCATCTATTACCTTTTGGACAATGGTGTCTCCTAGATTGGTAGGTGTCACTTGGGAGCCCCCGTCAAGATTGCGGAGTTGAACCAAGGAGTTTGTAAGGGCAAGGAGATCGCATACTTCTTGAAGATCTACCCAAGTGAGGCAAGTCCTTTGTGGGCGATGGCCATGGTGGGATAGACAAGGTTGCTTCTTCATGGACCCTTTGTGGGTGGAGCCCTCCATGGACTCGCGCAACCATTACCCTTCGTGGGTTGAAGTCTCCATCAACGTGGATGTACGGTAGCACCACCTATCGGAACCAAGCCAAAAATATCCGTGTCCACATTGCGTTTGCTCCCTCCAAAGTCCTCCCCTTTACTTTCATATGCAATGATTTACATTCCACTGCTATACTCTTAGACTTGCATGTGTAGGTTGATTTCTTGACTTGTGTTAGGTTGCTAAAATCTGCCAAGACATAAAATTGGGAAAACGCTAGATTTTTATTTGGTCAAGTAGTCTAATCACCCCCCCCCTCTAGACATACTTTCGATCCTACATCGGTGAACCCGGCATTTGCAACAAATTGCGCGAAACTCTTGGTGGAATCCGCCTTCGTTCATAAAGGCATTGTGTGGCCATTTGCACGAACGGACCTCCGTCCTATGCGGAATGTTGAGGTCACTATCCGAGGAGTCCCCAGTGACGCCCTTGGCACTCCATTTTGGGAACTTATCCAAAAGAAGTTCATTTTCCTACAAACAAATTTCTGAAATTTTTGGGCCATAAAATGGTGTCAATAAAACTTCACAACATTGATAGCAACTATTCATATGGATGTCTAGAGGCTATATCAAGCATTCAAACTACTTGGAACTCAAAGAATTTAACATGCAAGCTCATTTTTAGTAGCACTAAGAGCAGCTAATTATGCTAAATATAATCCACTAAAGCAAAAACTAATATGAACAATGGAGGAGTCACATACCAAGGAGCAATCCCCCAAAATAGTTTTGGAAATGGAGCTCCGAGCAAAATCTTAGCTTTGGTCGCACGATTACGAGGGAGAAAGCAACCAGGATTTTTTTCCTTAAGGTAGGTGATGAAGTGGGCTGAAGGGATAAGTAAGTGGGTCCTTGTGGGGCCCACAATGCACCTTGGTGCGCCTCGGGGGGTGGCAGCACCCTAGTGCCTTGTGAGCACCACGGGCACCCCCTTGGGTTGTGTTCTGTGCCAAAAATTCTTTAATATTCCAGAAAAAACCATCTTAACATTTTACATCCTTCTGAGCACTTCTATTTTTGGGCCATTTTTATTGCACGGATAATTCAAAAAACAGGATAATCATGACATTTTACTTTATTGAACAAAGGAAAATAGAGGACAAAGAGTAGGTACAAAAAGTTGTGCTTACTAAATTCATCGACCCCATGCCCCTTAAAAAAGAATCCATTAATAAGGTTGATCAAGTCTTATTAACAAACCATTTTCGGATGACATGAAACTGAAGAACCTTTGTATAACACTATCTTACCTCAATGGGGATATGCATCTCCCAAATAATAAGAGTTTCATATTTCTTTTTTATGGAAGAAGAGGGAACTGAAAACTTCGAATAGTGATTGTCGAAGCTTTTCAATACAATTGATACCATTCACTTGAATTTGCTTCTTCGGAAAGTATATCGTATGATCATTACCATTGACATGAAAAGTGGTCTTGCTTTTGTTGCAATCAATAACAACCCCTACAACATTCAAGAAGGGTCTACCAAGGATAATCGACATGGTGTGATCCTCGGGCATACCAAGTATAGCAAACTCTGTTAAGATAGTAACATTTGAAACTACAATAGGTACATCCTAACAAATACCGATAAGTATGGTAGTTGATTAGTCAGCCATTTGCCATGATACTTTAGTAGGTGTGAGTTTATTCAAAATCAAGTCTTCTATATAGAGAGAAATGCATAACACTACACCGGCTCCCAAATCACATAAAGCAGTTTTGACATAATTCCTTTTAATGGAGCATGGTATAGTAGGTATTACTGGATCTCCAAGTTTCTTAGGTCCTCCATCCTTAAAAGAACAATTTGCTAGCATGGTGGAAATTCCAGCTTCAAGTATCTTTCTTTTATTAGTGACAATATCTTTCATATACTTAGCATATGGGGCCATCTTCAAAATATCAGTCAAACAAGTACGCAAAAAGAAGGGCCTAAGCATTTCAGCAAAGCGTTCGAATTCTTCTGTATCCTTGTTCTTAGGTGGCTTAGTAGGGAAAGGCATGGGTTTCTGAACCCATTGTTCTCTTTCCTTACCATGTTTTCTAGCAATGAAATCTCTCTTATCATAACGTTTATTTTTAGGAGGTGGGTTATCAAGATCAACAACAAGTTCTGTTTCAACATCATTATCAGGTTCTTTATCATTTTCTGGTTGAGCATCTGCATGAACATCATCATTATCATTATCATTATTGTCATGGAATTGTCATGGCAGATATCCTAGTGTGAGGACTTAGTCGTGGAGCCATCGCAACTAGGTTAGCTCAAAGCGGTTAAACGGGACAAATGACACAGAGAGTTTATACTGGTTCGGCCCCTTGCGGTGAAGGTAAAGGCCTAATCCAGTTTGAGGTGGTATTGCTTATGTCTCGATTACCATGGAGCGAATACGCTTGACCTAGCTTTCGATCTCTTGTTTCTTGCCCTGAACTGCTGCCGGGTCGTCCCTTTATATACACAGGTTGATGCCCAGCGGCTCACGGAGTCCTGGCCGGCTCATAAACAACGTGTCTGGCTCGGTGACTAAATACACTTGCCTTACAATATAAGTCATACACATATGATGGTTTACCCCTATGGGCCTTAAGTCGCTCTTGGGCCTTGGGCCCTTGCTTCATGAAACGACATCTTCAACATCCTCATGGGCTTTGTATTGATGAACTGCCATAGGTATAACCCGGCCCCTCCTGGGTGGGTCATACCTAATAGTCATATCCCCAACATTACGCCACAGATTGAATTGAACTTGTTCATGTTAATCTTCAACACTTAGAAAAAATCCTTCCTTGTTTATTTTTGTGAGATCTCATAACCTGCCATGACGTCATCTCCCGCGATTGTGGTAACCCGCCGTGACGTCACCTGTCATTAATATTACACAAAGCCTAAATCTTAATAAATATTTTCTTTAATAACCATCCCGAAAATCAAGGCGTCTGAGCAGCTGGATAATCATTCTTTGGCCTCCTCATTTTTCGCGCCCATCTTGTACCCTTCTCCTTATAAATAGGGTCAATCAGCCCTCCTTTCATTTTCCCCTCTTTTCCTTCTCATCTTCCACCTCTCTCCGTGACGCATCTGCACGCCTAAGCACTGCCGCTGCCACGAAGCTCATCGTCTTCCTCGACCTCGGCCGCTGCATCGACCTGAACGGGACCAGAGAAACTGTGACGCCTCTTCATTGCTCATCAGATCCAGTAAGCGCCTTACCTTCTCCACCATAGATCTCCATTAGGGTTTCTGCAGTCTTATGAGTTCATCATCGTCTTCGTCACGCTTCCGTTTAATCCTTACTGTGATAAAAAATGGCCTTTAAAATATGCAGAACCTGTTTCTATCCTTCGTCTTAATCACTAAACATACCCTTAGATGCAAAAATCTTGCCCATGTGCTTGTTCCTCTGCTACTACAATATTTAGGTTATTATCTTTTTCACACAACACTAGATCCAGATCACCTGCTGTCGGTGTCAAAACCGGCGGATCTCGGGTAGGGGGTCCCGAACTGTGCGTCTAGGCGGATGGTAACAGGAGACAAGGGACACGATGTTTTACACAGGTTCGGGCCCTCTTGATGGAGGTAAAACCCTACGTCCTGCTTGATTAATATTGATGATATGGGTAGTACAAGAGTGGATCTACCACGAGATCAAGGAGGCTAAACCCTAAAGCTAGCCTATGGTATGATTGTTGTGATGTATGTTGTGTCCTACGGACTAAAGCCCTCCGGTTTATATAGACACCTGAGGAGGCTAGGGTTACACAGAGTCGGTTACAATGGTAGGAGATCTACATATCCGTATTGCCAAGCTTGCCTTCCACGCCAAGGAAAGTCCCATCCGGACACGGGACGGAGTCTTCAATCTTGTATCTTCGTAGTCTTGGAGTCCGGCGGACGATGATAGTCCGGCTGTCCGGACACCCCCTAGTCCAGGACTCCCTCAGTAGCCCCTGAACCAGGCTTCAATGACGATAAGTCCGGCGCGCATAATGTTCGGCATTGCAAGGCGGGTTCCTCCCTTGAATAATCCAGAGAAGATCATGAACACCAGGATAGTGTCCGGCTCTGCAAAATAAATTCCACATTCCACCGTAGAGAGAATAGTGCACATAATCCAATCTGCTGACGTATTTGCGGCATGACATCACACCGCTACCAGGCCTTTACTTGAATCGTTTTTTATTATACCACCTCAGCACGTTTAGCGAAGCGGTTTCCTTGGCACGTCTTGTCGAAGCAGAGATCGTGCTCCCCTTATCCGGGATTCTCATCAATACGAGCGTGGGTAACCCAACCGTGCCCGTCGCCACGCCTCCTCTATCGAAGGTGAATCCCGAACGGTCACGGAGACGGCTCTTGGTATTTTCCCCCTTTATAAGGGGACCAAGGCTCGTTTCTCTTTCTCAATCTTCCATCGAATCCTCTCCTTGCTCCAAGTTCCAACACCCAGAGCCCCAGATTCGAGCGCTTCGGATCTTCAACAATGTCCGGCTCCGACCTTCAGGGCCGGTGGATGCCCTCCTCCGTCACGGAGGAGGACGTGTTAAAGCTGCGTGAGGCCAAGTACCTGTCCTATGAGATTTCGCACAGGTTGCCCGCCCGAGGGCAGGCCGTACCCACTCCCGAGCCCGGTGAGTACGTCGTCTTCGTATCCCACCTCCGTCGGGGTTTAGGCTTCTCGACGGACCCCTTCGTGAGAGGGCTCATGTTCTACTACGGGCTGGATTTTCACGACTTGGCTCCGGAGTCCATCCTCCATATTTCCGCATTCATTATTGTCTGTGAAGCCTTCCTCCGCGTCACCCCCCACTTCGGCCTATGGCTGAAGACCTTCAATGTGGAGCCGAAGATGATCGGGGGGCGTCAAGCGGAGTGCGGCGGGGCGGCCATAAGCAGAAGGGCCGATGCCCCGTGGCCCGAGGGCTCCTTCCAAGAGGAGCTCGGCTTGTGGCAGCAGGAGTGGTTCTATGTCACCGCTCCGAAGGGCAGCAAGCAAAAGCCGCCGCCTTCATTCCGCCCGGGACCTCCACGCCGATTGATGTCGTGGTTCAACCAAGGGCTCAATTGGGGGCCGTCCGAAGACGTGCCCTTATTGCAGGGCCGGATTCGAGACCTCCAAGCGAGGGAGATCAATCTGGTGGTGGTGATGCAGGTCATGCTAATCAGGCGTCTTCTGCCCTGCAAACGCCGTCCTCTCCGGTTATGGGAATTCAATCTGGTGGGGCCACGAATTCTCCAACACTTCATGGGTATGACGCCCGTGGAGATGTACAAGTTGTTCTTCGGACCGCAGGTGGCATGTCCGGAATTGACCGAGGACGCAGGCCTAAGCTGCAATCGCCCGGATACACAGGTAAGTAGCTCAGAGTCCGGACGCTCTATTTGCCTTTCTAAAATTCGCCTTCTAACCCATTATTCTTCATCAGGAGTGGGTAGCGCGATCGAAGCTGATAAGGTGTCCGGCCCCCCTCCCAGAGACCGCACCGGAGCCCGTGCTGGTCAGAATGTTGGAGGTCGCGCCCGTAGAAGGGGGCGATGGGGAAAATGGAAGAGCTATCACCTCGCCCAAGGGGGCGCCTGAAGAGGGGGGGATCGACAATCCCTCCTTCCAGGGGGAGAAGAGGACCGCCTCCGAAGACCCGGAGGCCAAAGCCCCTAAGCGGGGGAAGAAATCTTTACCGGAGGGTCCTGCGTCCGGGGAAAGTCCGGACGTACAATCGTCTCTAAAGGATCAGCCCTCCAGCGAGCCGTGAGTAAAAAAGGGGGTTCATTAATGAGAAAATACCCCTATTTGTGCTTCTGTGGATGACCGAAATTTTTACCTTGCAGTTCGGATCTGCGGCCTTCTCAGATGAGTTCGTCTTCGGGGGATCTTCTTCCGGAGATGATGGAGAGCGAAACGCCTCCGTCTGCTGCGCCGTCGGATAGGGCAGACGAGCCTGAAGTATCGTCACGGAGGGTATCCCAGAGTCCGGAGGGGCCGGAGAGTTCGGCGCCCACTAGTGTCCGGCCGGGGGAGCTGAAGAATCTGCTTGAGAGGGCGTCCATCTCAGAAGATCACCGTGCTTTGATGCGTATGGTGATTGGAAGGATTTCGTCCGCCGAAAGCGGATTGCATAATGCCGTCAGGAGTTTACTGACGGGATTTGAGGTACGCAAGAACGACGCACCTTTTTGACAGTTTGGCACATAGAAGTGCGCCCTGTATAGATAGTAGCCCCTGAGACTTGGTAGGTTGTCAAAAGCGACAGCGTGCCGAGGATCAAAATCTCAGGTAATGAATGTCGCCGTTCCTATGCAGGTGGCGGATAGTCCGAGGGCTAGCCGGACTAGTGGAGTTGTCGAGTTAATGCGTAAACTTGACGCGGCGGATGCGGACATCGCGCTTGTCAACCGGCGACTTGACGAGTCGCAAGGTAATGAATTCTCCGCAGTCACTTATTTAAGGGAGTCAAAGCCCGCCTCTGATAATGTATATGCTGTGATACAGACGGTGCTGCTGCTGTGGAGAGCCTTCGGGCCGAGCTTGCTCAAGCCAAGGAGCAAGCCCGAAGGAGTGATGCGGCTGCCTCGAGGGCAGCCGAGGAGTTGAAAGCCGAAAAGGCTGCGCACTGCCTAAGCAGGGAAAAGATGGCCGAATTGGCCGTGAAATTAAAAGATGCTGCCGACCGCAACGAGGCTCTTGAAAAGGAGCGCTTATCGAAGCGGGAAAACCTGGGGAAGGCCACCGCCGAGGCCAAGGATGCCCGTTCTGCAATGCGGGCTATGAAGGAGGAGCTGCGCCAGGCCGGAGATATTGTGGCTGGCAAGCCGTTTCTGCTGCGTCGCCGGTTTACGGATCAAAAATATGCCCAACTTGGCCAGCTGTGGGGTCCGGAGGATCCATATATGGACTTAGCGGCAAGTGCGGCTAATGCCGCTGAGCACTTTCGGAGCCAGAAGGATCACAAGACGGAAGAGCTATTTTGGTCTCAATTCCATAGTCCGGATCGTTCACTTCCATTGACCGATCGGTTGGCCGAATGGGCTGAGCTAAATAGATTGTCCGGACTTGCCATGACTGATATCGTGGCTCATGTCTGGCCAGAGAGACCCAAGGCGACGAGCTATTTCGGCTTATTGCAGCAATTTCTTGGAGCGGTGCTGCACATCAAGGAGATGAAGCGGTCGGCCTGCATAGAAGGCGCGCGGATGGCCCTTGCCCGTGTGAATACACATTGGACAGAGATGGATGCCACCGCTATTGTCGCCCAGGGTTCGGACGAAAGCCGGTTACCCGCCGAGCACTATTTTGGGGAAGTTATGCGTGGCGCTCGTGTAATAGAGTCGCAGTGCTCGAAAAATGTCACGTTCAAATGAACGTTTTATCTTGTAAGACAATGATTATGATGTAACCGCTTTTTATACTTGTGCGTTCCAAGTATTAAAATATCTCCTATGCGGCCGTTTATGTATACATTTGTATAACCTGAAAGATTGCAGTCTTCGGCTTCAGCCCCCACGCACAAGGTGCGGGGGTGTTCGCAAAAAATAGCGCGTTTTCACACTTAATCCGACGTCTCGGTCCTGTTAAGGAGGTGGTAGCGTAGCGAACGAGGCAATCCGGACTATGATGCTTTATCACTTTCACTTAGCCAGTGGAGTTCGAGGGTGGGGCTACGATATAGCCCCTTGGGGCACCGCGCTTCTCCGAATTCGGGGCGCGTGTGTGCCTGACCGGGAAACGGTCCTTCGTCAAAGCGGGGAATTCTAAACATTCCGGTAGTCGATCGAGTGGTTGACCAGTCTCTCGCTGTATCATGACAGTCAGTTTTCGGCTTTCTCTACTGAGGTGCTCGCCCAGCCGAACTGGGGCACAATCGCAGTAGTTCTCCTGGTGCCGCGTTAGCCGATGATACGGAACGTAAGGCAGCAAAACACAGGAGCCGGGCAAACCCAACATTTGACCAAAGACATGATTCGGAGCTGATGCATATAAGGCCTAACTCGAGACGCCGAACACTCCCTAAGGTGTTCGGTCTTTGTAATAATGGGCAGAACAATGCCCTAAGCCCCTAGTGTCCAGGTACGGGCATGGTCTTCTGACGCGGCCGATGCCAAAACGTCAGGCTCGGCTTTGGTTATAATGAGGAACCAAGGGATTATAACAACAAGAGACAGTAAAAAAGGTTTACGCAGGGTCTTAATCTGAAAAGAATCCTCGCGATGGGTCCCTACTGCACGTCTGCGCCTGTGTCTCCGTTGTGCCGTTATCCTGGACGGGTGTGCACGTTGTTCATCTGTAAAAAGAGAGGAACTTTTAGCTTGAAAGGAACTTGTGCAGAAAATATATACGAAGGAAGAAATATAAATAAGTAAAGCGGAGTTTGTGTGAGCTCGCTGTTGTTTGTGCGCGCAGCCCCTTGTAAAGGGATGTGCGGCTAGGGAGCCCCTAGCTTACTTATGCCGGACTCGTCTAACCGTGTCCGGGGTCTTTAAGTGACCCTCGCACTGAAATGATGCCACGTGGACCGGGCATCTTGAGTGTAAGAGACGCGTAATGTGGTATGGCATTGAAACGGACAAACGCCTCTCGTCCCAAGAGTGCTTGATAGCCACTTTTAAATGGGACGATATGAAAGAGTAGTTTTTCGCGTCGAAAGTTGTTCGGTGATCCGAACACAACTTCTAGTAATAGGGAGCCTGTGCACTTGGCGTAAGTGCCTGGCGTCACTCCTTTAAAGGAAGTGCGGCTGTGTCGAATTTTAGTAGGGTCTATCCCCAACTTGCGGATTGTGTTTGGATATAGCAGGTTTAAGTTGCTGCCTCCGTCCATCAGGACTTGAGTAAATTGTAGTCCGTCGATTATAGGATCCAATATCAGGGCAGTCCATCCTGCATTTCGAACGCTTCTGGAATAATCCAGGTGGTAGAAAGTGATTGGTTTTGATGTCCAATCTCTATGTTCTGCTTGTTTGGACCGTGCGAGACCCATTTTAACGGGTGTCGCACTGTTTTTTGGTATTATCACATGAAGTGAATTTACTGTTTTGACCTCTTGTGGGAAATTCTTTTGTTTTCCGGTGCTTTGCTGGTGGGGTTTATCGTCTTCTCTTGACGCGTCGAGCCCCTTGTGTTCGGTGTTTAGTCGGCCGGACTGTTTGAAAACCCAACAATCTCTGTCGGTATGGTTTGCAGGCCTTCCGGGGGTACTGTGGATTTGACATATCCGACCCAAAATCTTGTTTAAGTTGGATAGCTCATCGCTGTTATCCTTAAGAGGCGGTGTTATGTTGTTTGGCCACGAGCTTTTGAATCTGGCGCTAACTGCCATGCTCTTTGGGCTTTTCTCTTTATTCCGGCGCTGCTCTTTTCTGCGCCGTGATTTTCCGTTTCCATCTCTGATCTCGGATGTACTTGGGTCGCTGGAGCTGCATCTTGCTAGCCAGCTGTCCTCTCCCGCACAAAAGCGGGTCATGAGGCTTGTTAGCGCGGACATTGTCCTCGGCTTCTCTTGGCCGAGGTGTCTGGCGAGCCATTCGTCTCGGACGTTGTGTTTAAAAGCTGCTAAGGCTTCGGCGTCCGGACAGTCGACTATTTGGTTCTTTTTGGTGAGGAACCTGTTCCAGAATTTGCGCGCTGACTCTCCGGGCTGTTGAGTTATATGACTTAGATCGTCTGCATCCGGAGGGCGGACATAAGTTCCTTGAAAATTTGCTCTAAACGCGTCCTCGAGCTCTTCCCAACTTCCAACAGTGTTTTCTGGGAGGCTTTTGAGCCAATGACGGGCTGGCCCTTTGAGCTTGAGGGGTAGGTATTTTATGGCGTGGAGATCGTCTCCTCTAGCCATGTGTATGTGTAGTATATAATCTTCTATCCAGACTCCAGGGTCTGTTGTTCCGTCGTAGGCCTCTATGTTTATGGGTTTAAAGCCTGCTGGGATTTCGTAATCCAGCACCTCGTTGGTGAAACATAGTGGGTGTGCGGTGCCCCTGTATTTGGGTGCACCAATGTCTTCGGATACTTGGCGTGTTGTATTGCCTCCTGGGGCCCTCTTCTTTGGCCCGTAAATGGACCTGGCTGGGCCATCTGTCTTTCCAGGGTCATTAGTCGGTTTATATGCGGCGCCACTTTCAGATTTTGCCCTATCATCTGGCCGTCTATCCAACCATGCGGCTTCTTTGTTTTTTGACAGTGGGGGCTCTGTGTCCTCCTCATCAAATTCTGGCAGTAGCTTGCGCTTCGGGTAGCTCTTTGATTGATGGCCATTGCCGTATTTATCTGCGGTTTTGAGCACTTTGCTCCACCTCATTCTGAGTGTATCTTCCGCTGTTTTGAGCTTCCGTTTTTCCTTCTTCAAGCTTCTTGCGGTGTTGACGAGTCTTTTCCGAAGGTTTTTATTCTCCGGCGATGTGTCCGGCGTGAGATCGTCCGGACTATTTTTTCCGCCGGGCCCGGACTGATTGTCTGACTCGTCTTGTTCGGACGGTTGCTTGTCGTCGTCCACTGGTTTGCCCTGTTGTATTGCTGGGTGATTAGGAGGGCTGTTGTTGTCGAGGCGGGACTTAGGGCGGCGTCTGCATCGCCGTTTTCGTTGTTTGTCGGCGGGATTATCTTCTGCCACGCCCCGTTGGTCCTCGTTGTCGCTTCCTTTTGGGGTATCCACCATGTATACGTCGTATGACGAGGTGGTCTTTACGTGCCTTATAGGCGCTGGTTCTTGTTTGTCTCCGGCATCGTCGTCCATGCCGTCGATGTCTTCGGAGTCGTAATCTAGCATGTCGGTGAGGTCGTCGACAGTGGCTACAAAGTGGGTGGTGGGTGGGATCTGAATTTCTTTGTCGTCCGTATCCCAACCATCCTGGCCATAGTCCGGCCAGGGCTCTCCCGATAGCGAGAGATGCTTTAGCGAATTTAGGATGTCGCCAAAGGGCGAGTATTGGAAGATGTCCATGGCGGTGAATTCCATAACCGGCGCCCAATCCAATTCGATTGGTAGGGGCGTGGGAGGTCCGGAGTCCGGCAAGGAGTCCGGCACCTCGGAATCACGAGTTTCGCGAGGGACAAGGTTAGTGTTCGGCTCCATCGCCGTGGAAGTTGAAGCCCCCGAGGTGGTGTCCATCCACCGGTCCTTGATCTGGGCGACCGGCTCCGAGCTAAGAGCCGGAGCGGACTCGTGTGCGGCCACCAAGGCACTGTTCGGCGGCAGAGCTAGATCATGCCCATCGCAACAGTGCGGCGCGCTTGGCTTTGGCTCGAGCCCGTCGAAGATCAAGTCCCCGCGGATGTCGGCTGTGAAGTTTAGGCTTCCGAATCTGACCTGATGGCCAGGGGCGTAGCTTTCGATCTGCTCCAGATGGCCAAGTGAATTAGCCCGCAGTGCGAAGCCGCCGAATACGAAGATCTGTCCGGGGAGAAAAGTCTCACCCTGGACAGCATTGTTGATTGAAGATGCCATCGAGCCTATCGGTGACGACACAGAGGAACTCTCAATGAAAGCACCAATGTCGGTGTCAAAACCGGCGGATCTCGGGTAGGGGGTCCCGAACTGTGCGTCTAGGCGGATGGTAACAGGAGACAAGGGACACGATGTTTTACCCAGGTTCGGGCCCTCTTGATGGAGGTAAAACCCTACGTCCTGCTTGATTAATATTGATGATATGGGTAGTACAAGAGTGGATCTACCACGAGATCAAGGAGGCTAAACCCTAAAGCTAGCCTATGGTATGATTGTTGTGATGTATGTTGTGTCCTACGGACTAAAGCCCTCCGATTTATATAGACACCGGAGGAGGCTAGGGTTACACAGAGTCGGTTACAATGGTAGGAGATCTACATATCCGTATTGCCAAGCTTGCCTTCCACGCCAAGGAAAGTCCCATCCGGACACGGGACAGAGTCTTCAATCTTGTATCTTCGTAGTCTTGGAGTCTGGCGGATGATGATAGTCCGGCTGTCCGGACACCCCCTAGTCCAGGACTCCCTCACCTGCTCCAGTCTGTAAAACCTGTTTATTCAACACCTAGCAGATTTCACTCCTGATAGATATCAATCTGGTCATGGCGGCTTACATCACCGGTTATCACTATCCATATATCATTAGGCCCCTTTTAAGCCGCCACTCTGAATATATACTGTAGCGTTTTACTTCCGGCTTAATGAATCAACTTAAACCGGTAACAAATTTCTTTCTTTTAGGCTTCTTTCTTCACAATGCCACCAAAGACAGTCACTTCATGTAATTGGGTTCCCTCCATTGTCACTGAGAACATGCTCAAAGACTTTGTCAAAATCGGCTATTTATCAGCAAAAAATGTCATGCATTGGCACGCCCCCAATCCAGACGAACAAAGACCTCAGCCAAAGGATGATGAGGTCATTGTTTTTACAGATCACATGAATCGGGACTTCTCACCGCCCGGTTCTAAATTTTTCCGAGATGTTCTGCACTTCTTTCAACTTCATCCTCAAGAGATCGGACCCAATTCTGTGTCAAACATCTGCAAATTTCAAGTTTTCTGCGAGGTATACCTTCAAGAGGAGCCGAGTGTTGAACTCTTTAGAGAATATTTTTATTTGAACTGCCAAAACGAGTTTACGAAAGGACCCAGCTTGGAACTTGGTGGAATCTCAATTCATCGAAGAAGAGATGCTATCTTCCCCTATGCTTGCTTGCCGAGTCACCCCAAAGATTGGAACCAGACATGGTTTTACTGCGAAGATACCCCTCCGGCTAACGAGAATCCACTGTCGTGTTATCGTATCCAGCATCTTGACCCAAACACACTGTCTTCATAAAAAGCTTACCACTGCCGAACGTGCAAAACTCGCCCCCACCATTGCAAAGGTCAAGGCTCTGCTCGGAAATGGGTTAACTGGCATTGACTTGGTTCGGTGCTGGGTTTCTTGGCGAATCATACCCTTGAGTCGCCGATCCAGCTTAATGTGTACTTACACGGGTGGTACAAAGGATCCACTGCACCACAGCTCCATGCATTTAACTGAGGAGGCAATCAATGAAATGACAAAGACCCTTCTGAATGAAGATTTAGAAGACTGCAACAAAGTGGGTCTGAACCCTTTCTGCAAACTTAACACTCCACCAGATGTGAGTCTTTAAATTACTTACTTTTACCTTCATCACTCCAATATTCTATTAACACCACTTTGATGACTTTCACAGGCTAAATCTGATTTTTGGAAAAAGAAATATGACCATGAATGTGGGGACCCCGACTCATAAGTCGAGATCACTGAATGCACGTGTACAGTGATCCCAGAGATCAATGCTCACTGAACACACAAAAGCTGAATAACAAGAGTCCTACATCCATACATACCGTCTTACACAAATTATGACCATTATGGTCAAGTCTTACATTGATAAAGCCTTAAGGGCTGAACATCAAATGAAACACAAGTAGCGGGAATATTCGTCGATAAGTAGAACCCATGCCATCTGCCTTAACCCTACAGGCATTCTGACTGGGAAACGTCCTAGTTCACATGTTTGTCTCCAAAGAACTCTTCTTCGAACTCCGGTTCTTCCATGCCTGGTCAATTAAATAACCAATGGCAAGCCAATGAGTACTTTGAATGTACTCGCAAGCAACCCATGTTTTTGTCCAAGATGTAACAATACATGATATAGGTAAATTTTTGCAGAAAGCTAGTTTTGAGTGCAATGACATGTTCAACAACTTGTAAGACATGCATCAGGAGAATTCAAGTAACCATGAGGACAGGTTACAGATATCATCATAAATAGAGTGGGCACAAACCCAACTCAATCATGTCAAGTCCCTTGACTTGACCCAAGTAGTTTTATAAACTCACACACACGGTTGTAATACTCTGGACATAGTTTAAGCAGCACCGCCCAATTGTCCTTGACCGTGGATATGGCTATTCGAATAGTTTTGCACTCTGCAGAGGTTGCACACTTTACCCACAAGATCCGGGGAACTTCCGTGTCATCCACGACCCGTGGTACCTCAAGTACCCGGGGTAAGCACCCGATCACTACCTTTCCCTAGACGACACTAACATGGAGTCCACTCGATTGGTAGTCACCCCCGTGCCCAACATTATCACATAACATTTTCGTGGAGCCATGCTCCTAAATCATCTCACATCACGAGCTCGGGGTACCAACGGTGTGTCCGGTGCCCCATAAAAATGTTCTTGGCCGCCCTACCTGGCACGAACCCGTCCCGAGAGAGAGCACCAACTCTCCCCCGTCACTAGTAATGCAGGCTCCAAGCTAGTATCAGCCTAGGTAATCAATAATGCCCTTTCCCATATAAGGGTAGAGTGGTTGCGCATGTAAGGTTGGGACAGTCGAAAATCTTAAATCTAATCCGTTTTCGAAAACCACACACACTTGCGTCAGTACACCACTTCGTCATCAAGTGGTTACCCATCTCATCATCTCCCTCGAGCATAAGTGGCACCCAACAGGGTTTTCAAAAAAGTCTTTTGAAAATACTTTGCCTCCTTCATCATGCATATAACCGTCCCTTTTTGCGTAGCATCTACTTTAGCATCATATCTACTCCCACCGACATAACCCTCATAAGAAGGCAGGGTCATGCATAATGCAGGTATCAATGAGGAAGTACGGTGGCAAACCATCAAAGTGGTTACCACCTCATCATGATTCCGTTGCAACAACAATATGGTGCTATATGACATTCATAAAAAGGGTTTCATAGACATGGTCAAAGGGCTGCTTGCCTGGCTCAACAAAGTCTTCTGGGTCTTGAAAGTCTTTTGGTCCAACTCCTTCGTCAGGAACGCAATCTATCGTCGCAAAATAATAACGAGAAAAATAAGGCAATAATAAAACAGAAAAACCAAAGTGCTCAGAAAAATGTCAACTCATTTTTGTTAAATACTAGGGTGAAAACTAAGAAGGGGAAAATTTCTAGTTTTGGATTTGGAGTAGCAGAATAGGAGAAATGGATTTACAAAGGTATATTTAAATGCTTAAAATCACATTTAAATATTCACAGTGAAGAAAAGGTTGTGGGATTTGAATGAAAGTTGCACCATTAAATAGGTGGCATTTTTACAAGAATTTAGGAACTGGAATTATTTCATTTGGATAAATATTTTATCCTGTGGGATTTTTGGAAAGGTGATAGAAAAACAAAAAGGAAAAAGGCTCTACGCCTGCTGGGCCAGAATAGCTGCAGCGCAGCAGGCCCAGCCAGAGAGGCGGCCCAGCGCACTGGTGTACGCGCGCGCGCCAGGTTTAAACCTGACGGGCGGGACCCAGGCGTCAGCGAGAGAGAGAGGAGCGATGGGGGGGAGAGGCTGACAGGCGGGGCCCGCCTGTCATCCCTAACCCCGAGTCCAGACGGCCGGCGAGCTCATCAGCGTAGATGCAGGGCACGGCGAGGTCGGGCGATGGTACAGCTGGACTCGGCGTCGAGTCACCGTTCGGGTGGAGGTGGTTGCCGTCGCCGGGGTAGCCTGGTTCGCCGGCGACGAGGTCACGTGGCGGAGGGGCTTGTGGCATCGACGGTTCCGGCCGTTTCCGGCTGCTATAGAGAGGGGAAACAAGGGGGAAAGGATCAGAGGGCTGCAGGGGTTCCAGATCGAGAGGAAAGAGGGCCGGGGACGGCCTATACCTCGCGAACTCCGGCGAGCCGAAGCGGCGGAGCTCGAGCTCGATCTCGAGCTCGGGCGACTCTGGAGAGGAACTGGGGGTGCAGGGGAATGGTTTGGTGGTGTAGAGAGCGAGTGGTGAGGAGAGGAGAGCTCGGGGAGGCCCTTAAATCGGTGAACGGCGGGGTGCCATGGACCCGTGCGCCGGTGAGCTCCTGCTCATTGCCACAGGGCTCGGGAGGAGCTGGCGCCATGTCTGGGGTGTTGCTGGGCGTGGACTACGCTGAGGGGAGCTAAGGAAGAGAGCGGGGAGGGGTCAGAGACGCCGCGCGTGTGAGCCCGCTCATTGGAGCTCTCGGGCGGCCGGCGCGCGTGCGAGCTGAGGTAGGAGGAGGGAGAGGGAGGAGGGGGACCACGCTGTGGCGTGTTGAGGACATCGAGGAGCATCGTCGGGTGCCCTGGGGAGGCCCGAGGTGGCCGGAGGTGGTTGGAAGGGGGCGGCTACAGTGCAGGCATGGCCTAAATGGCCGGCATGGCCATTTTCTATGCATGTAGTCACGGCCAAAGGTGTATGGTAGCTCAAGGGGGGAGTAAAGAAGTAGGAGATGGCCTTGGATGCCCTGGGTGGCCAGTAGAAGAAGAGAGAGGTAGAAGAAGAGGGAGAAATGGGCTGTCCAGAGAGAGAAAGTGGGGTTTTACCCATCCAATAATTGAGCTTGGGTTTGCCATTGTTACTGGAGGTGAAAGGGGACTAGGAGGGGTTGGTGTGAAAAGTGGGGCTCATGGAGATTACTGGAAGAGCCCCAAACAGGGTTTTTAGTTAACATGCAGAAGGTGTTTGATATCGTTTTGGGGTACTTGCACTAATTTACTTCTTGTGGCACTTGGCAGGGATGTTTGTCATGACAAAATGACAGGGAAAAAGGAAGATGAGCTTATTTCGAAGAGTTCGCTAATGAAACTTTGGCAAACCCTAGAAATTAGCAGAAATGAACTTGCGTAGATCTAGTTGAGCAAATCAGTTCTCCTTGATGCCCCACTTGGTGTAGTGGCCTCATTTGGTCATGTGAACATGCTCACAAAAGTTGGGGTCAAGGAGAGAAAGTTGGTAGTACAAATTTGTTCAAATATGATTCTGGTCAGAGAGGGTTTTGGGGCATTTTGGTGAACCAAAATGACTTTAATTGACATGAGGCTTTGCAAGGTGATCACAATATGCACTTGTGACTTGCTGGATTTTCCTTGGATTTTTTTGAAAATATTTCCTGTAGAAATATTTCAAATCCTTGAAATGGGCAGAAATGGTTTTGGGAGGTTTTGTCCAATATTTTGAACATGACCATGTGTTGAAACTCTTATATATGGAAAATATATGTCCACTGAGTTTCCCTGATTTTTGTCAAATATTTTTGAAACAATAAAATAATTTTTCCCTATTAAAGACCATTTCTGGCCTTAAGAAAAAGCTTTTAAATAAAATAGGAAAATAACTTTTTAAATTATATTTTTGTGGTTTATGGGAGTCCTACATCTAATAGGTCTCAAATATACTTTTTTGAAATATTTTTCATACCCCAAATCAAGTACTTGTAGTGCAAACCTCAATTTAGGGGTTTTTGGAAAACTAATTTTTGAAAATACTATTTGGCCAAATTATTTTTGTAAGAAAATACTATATTGCTCTATACACATGGCATGATCATTGGGCAGAAGTTTGGGGCAAGGATATGAAGTATGTAAGGTGGAGTTGTGTTGACTTTAAAGAGCACTTGAAAAGAATCACAGAGAGAAAACCAACTCCAAATAAAAGCCAAATAATGCAAAAGTTTTTGTTGGTCCAAATTTTCATGCTTTAATAATGCAAATGAAATGTTACAAAATGCAGGGTGTGACAGACCTACCCCCCTTACAAGAATCTCGTCCCTGAGATTCCTAAACTAGACTTTAAAGAGATACGGAAACTCGGATCTAAGGTAGTCTTCACGTTCCCAAGTTGCTTCTGCTTTAGTGTGGTTGCTAAACTGGACCTTGAAGTACTTGATGGTGCGGCTTCGAGTGTGTCGCTCAGCCTCATCCAAAATGCAGATGGGCCTCTCACGGTAGGTCAAATCAGGCTGAAGGTCAATGGCTTGGTGATCGACGTCCTTGTAGAGATCAGGCTTGACTGGAACTTGGAGGCACTTCCGGAGTTGTGACACGTGGAATACGTTGTGCACATCGGATAGTTCAGGTGGCAGTTCCAACTGGTAAGCCACTTCTCCTCGTCGTTCAGTGATCTTGAAGGGGCCGATGTATCTTGGTGCGAGCTTCCCTTTAACATGGAAACGCTGGGTTCCCTTGAGAGGTGTGACCCGGAGATAGACATGGTCTCCAACTCGGAAGTTCATGTCTCTACGACGTGAGTCAGCGTAGCTCTTCTGCCTTGACTTGGCGGTCTTCAAACGCTCTCTGACAAGCTGGACTTGCTCTTCTGCTTCACGGAGGATATCGGGCCCAAATACTAGTCCTTCTCCGGTTTCTGACCAATTGAGGGGTGTGCGGCATTTCCGTCCGTATAACACCTCAAATGGTGCCATCTGAAGGCTTGACTGATAACTGTTGTTGTAGGAGAACTCGGCAAAAGGGAGGCAATCTTCCCACCTAGCTCCATATGCCAGGACACAGGCTCGGAGCATGTCTTCGAGTATCTGATTCACTCGTTCTGTCTGACCTCCGGTCTGTGGGTGGAAAGCAGTGCTGAAGGACAACTTGGTCCCCATGGCTTCTTGGAACTTCTTCCAGAACCTTGAGGTAAACTGGGTTCCTCGATCTGACACAATCTCCTTGGGAACACCATGAAGGCTTACGATCCTGTTGATGTATAGAGTTGCTAGCTGGTTGCCATCATAGGTAGTCTTAACAGGAATGAAATGGGCTACTTTGGTCAAATGATCGACTATGACCCAGATGGAGTCATGTCCCTTGTTTGACCTAGGTAGTCCAGTGATGAAATCCATTCCGACTTTATCCCATTTCCACTCGGGAACCTTGAGTGGTTGGAGCAATCCAGCAGGTCGCTGATATTCAGCCTTGACTCTTTGGCATACATCACACTTTGCAACATAGGTGGCAATCTCCCTTTTCATCCCGTGCCACCAAAATCTTTCCTTCAGGTCTTGATACATCTTGGTTCCTCCAGGATGGATGGAATACGGGGTGTCATGAGCTTCTTGCAAGATCAGATTCTTGAGCTCAACCTTGTTGGGCACGCAAATGCGATTCCCAAACCACACAACTCCTTGCTCATCCTCTGAGAAACTTGGGGCTTTGCCTGCCTTGATCTTCCTCTTGATGCCTTCAATACTTTCGTGTCCCTTCTGAGCTTCCTTAACATCATCCATCAAGGTAGGCCTAACTTCGAGGTTGGCCAAGAATCCTGGTGCAACCAGTTCCAACCCGAAGCTTTCAAGTTCTCATACAAGGCGGGTAGCTTGTCCTTAAGCATAGCATTCAAGGAACAAGCCTTTCTGCTTAATGCATCTGCTACCACATTAGCCTTCCCAGGGTGGTATTGAACACTGAGGTCATAATCCTTGATCAACTCTAGCCATCTTCTTTGCCTCATGTTCAATTCCTTTTGAGTGAAAATATACTTCAGACTTTTGTGATCCGTGTATATCTCACACCGCTTCCCTAGGAGGTAATGTCGCCATGTCTTCAGGGCATGAACCACTGCTGCTAACTCAAGATCATGAGTAGCATAGTTCTCTTCATGAGGCCGTAGTTGCCTTGAAAGGTAAGCTACGACTCTGCCTTCTTGCATCAGAACACCTCCCAGTCCGGTTCTTGACGCATCACAATATATCACAAACTCCTTGTGTATATCTGGTGTGGCCAGAACTGGGGCGGTGGTCAGTCTCTTCTTCAGCTCCTGGAAGCTCTCTTCGCACTTCGGCGTCCATTCAAACTTCTTGTCCTTCTTCAAGAGCTGAGTCATGGGTCGGGCAATGCTTGAGAATCCTTCAACGAACTTGCGGTAATATCCTGCGAGTCCGAGGAAGCTTCTGACTTCCTTCACATTGCTTGGGGATTGCCATTCAGTCACGGCTTCAATCTTAGCGGGATCGACCGACAATCCTTCTTCGGTCAAAACATGACCCAAGAATCCAACTTCACGCAGCCAAAATTCGCACTTGCTGAACTTGGCATACAGTTGGTGCTCTCGAAGCTTGTCTAGGACCATCCTCAAGTGTTGCTCGTGCTCTTCTTCCGTCTTCGAGAAGACAAGAATGTCATCAATGAAGACAACGACAAACTTGTCCAAATATTCCATGAAGACCTTATTCATGAGATACATGAAGTAAGCTGGGGCATTGGTCAATCCAAAGGACATGACCGTGCACTCATACAGGCCATATCTGGTTACAAATGCCGTCTTCGGAATATCTTGGGGTCTGATTTTCAGCTGGTAGTACCCAGATCTGAGGTCGATCTTGGAGAACACCTTGGCCCCATTGAGTTGATCAAACAGATCTTCAATCTTGGGAAGTGGATACTTGTTCTTGATTGTAACTTCATTGAGGGAGCGGTAGTCAATGCACAAGCGGATGGTACCGTCCTTCTTTGCCACAAACAGAACAGGTGATCCCCAAGGGGAGGCACTAGGGCGGATAAATCCCTTCCTCAACTGCTCTTCCAGTTGCTTCTTCAATTCTGCTAACTCTTCCGATCCCATTCTATAAGGCTTCTTATAGATGGGTCCTGCTCCGGGTATGAGCTCGATGATGAACTCAATGTCTCGGTCAGGAGGCATTCCCGGTAGCTCATCAGGAAAGACATCGGGGTATTCGCATACTACCGGCACTTGCTCCAATCCAACTTCAGTCAGACAGTTGACTTGGTTGGCTTGAGCAGAGGAGGGGTTGGAGGCAAATTTAACTTCGACTCCTTGCTCATTGGTCACAGTGACAGTCCGGTTGGCACAATCTAACAAGCCTTGGTGCTTGATGAGCCAATTCATTCCTAAGATCACATCCAAGCCTTGCGATCTTAAGATGATAAGGTCTGCTAGGAAGTCTACCCCATTAATGACAATCCCGACTCCTTTACATCCTATCTTGGCTCTCATCTCTGCTCCGGGGGTTTGTACCACCATAGGGTTTTCAGGGGTGTAGGGGTCATGCCACTTTTTAATGCAAACTTTTGGTGACAAATGAATGCGTGGCTCCAGAATCAAACAAGACAGTTGCAGGTGCTGGATTGACAAGGAACGTACCCAGCACGACGTCCGGGTCTTCCTGGGCTTCTTCTGCAGTGACATGATTCACACGACCCTTGCTGTTGTTGGGCGGGTTGCGGGGAGCTTGGTTCCTTGGTGGCATTCCACGGCCTTGTCCTGGGTTCTGCGCATTGGGGCGCGGGGCGTCGGGCTTCTTGTTGGGGCAATTCTTGGAGTAGTGTCCTGGCTGACCACATCCAAAGCATGTGACTTGGTTGGGGTTGCTGCTCTTGCCGGCATTGTTATTGGGGTTGTTGTAAGCTGGCCTGGGGTTGGCATACTGCTGAGGTGGATAGTTGGTGCGGGGTGCAGGAGCTCTTGGCTGCTGATAGGTTGGCTTGATAGGGGCTGGCTGCCACGGGCGAGGCTTCTGGTTGCTGGAGCTATCCTTGCTGATCATCTTGCGCTTACGGGTATCATCCAAAGCACGTCGCTTGTCCTCAAGCATGAGTGCCTTGTGCACCAGATCAGGAAAGGTCGGGCAGTCACACACAACAAGCGAGTACTGCAGAGTCTGGTTAAGGCCTTCCATGAAGCGCTCCTTTTTGGCAGCATCAGTGCTGACATCCTCAGGAGCATACCTTGAGAGAACACTGAACTTCTGCATGTACTCCTTGACAGTGCTACTTCCTTGCTTCAGGGCTCGGAACTCACGCTTCTTGATGGCCATGATTCCGGAAGGAATGTGGGCCTTGCGGAATTCTGCCTTGAAGTCATTCCAAGTGATGTTTTGCTCAGCATGCATGGCCTTGAATCCATCCCACCAAGCTCTGGCAGTTCCCCCGAGACAGTGAGCAGCATATGCCACCCTCTCACGGTCCTCAGTGCATCCGACTAGTTCCAGCAGATCCTCAATGGTGCGGACCCAGTCGTCTGCATCCAGGGGTTCAGCAGTATCGATGAAGGTGGGTGGTGCATGCTTCTTGAACTCCACCAACGTGGAACGTCCATTGCCGTGTCCCGCCAGCTGGCGATTGACAGCTTGAGCAATCATCTGGAGGGCCGCAGTGTTGGCTTGGCATTCTTCTCGGAAGGCTTGGAGAAGCTGAGCCATGTCCATGTTTGGAGGAGGTGGTGGTGGTGGAGTCTGTCCTCGGGCTTGGTCCTGGCTGACTCCTGCTTCAGCAGAACCTCCGGCTTCTTGCTGCTGGGTAGAGGTACCAGTACATGTTACAACAGGCATCCTGTTGGAGCGGTCAAGGTCTCATGATTGGGAAAGATGGGGAAAGCAATATAGATGGGATGCCTAGAAAGGGGGTTGGTATGACACTAATTGTTTTCATGCAAGGGCCAAAAGGGCCAAACACATTCAGTCCAAACGGGTGATGTAGTCGCTTACAAGTTCCCGAAGGAAAGCACGACGTCCATCAAACACATCAAAAGCAAAGACAACACTACATGGTTTCATATGAACCATTACAAGGACTCGACTTCGCATAGGGGTACACGACCTATCCTACCGTAGGGGTTACTAACGGGCATATCCAAGGTGTGAATGATGCCTAAGTGGTGGAATGCTCGGTCGTGTAGTCTGGCTCTTCTGGGTCTTCCTCCTCATCATCAGCTTCCTGACTTTCCTCTTCACCTGAAGTGGTGGGGGAGTGGAGGAGCTCAACATGGTGTTGCTTTGCTGGTGGGGTGAAGAGCTTGCGGTAATCCCTTGCGCTCATGCGGTGTTGCTGTGGTGGTTCTCCATCCTTTGGGGGTCTTCCGCCTCTGTATGCGATTGCGGGCTGTCCAGGGGGAGCACCTTCTTTCTTGATCCTATCCGTCTTCACTTGAGCTTGGAGAAGAAGTGCCTTGGTCTCATGAAGTTCCTTTCGGAGCTCCATTGATTCCGAGGCCAAGTGTTGTGCCAAACTATCGGCACAAAGGCTGAAGTAGGTCTGGAATCGGAGTGGAAGTCCTTCTTCTAATGGTGGAGCTGGTGCACTGCTCTCATCCTCACCTTCCTTCCGATAAGGCAAGAAGCGGGTTGCCAACTCGTCTGCCATCTCTGGAAGAAGGTCTCGGAGGCGGGTGAGTGCCTTGAGGGTTGCCGTCTCGACGGCAAGAACCAGAGTTGCCATCTGGGGTCCCTCGAAGAACCAGCTTGTTGGAGAGTCATTAGCCTTCACGATCACTTCCACATGATACTCCGTCTCGGTGTCATTGATCCAATGCTCATGGTAGGTGAAAATGGGGGCTCGGTGAAACTGACACTTCTTGAGGCTATCCTCGAGAAGTACGGGAAATCCGGTGGTCAAGAAGTCTTCGGGTACGGCAGCCATCTACAAAGGTTGAATGGGAGAGGTCAATAAGGGAAATATATTTTGGGTTGGGTAAGCTTCAGAAAAGAAGAGAAGTTTAGATGGTCTCAAGCTAACTAACGTCCATGCTAACTAAGGCTTCCTACAGTCAGGATGGCTCTGATACCAGCTCTGTGGGGACCCCGACTCATAAGTCGAGATCACCGAATGCACGTGTACAGTGATCCCAGAGATCAATGCTCACTGAACACACAGAAGCTGAATAACAAGAGTCTTACATCCATACATACCGTCTTACACAAATTATGACCATTATGGTCAAGTCTTACATTGATAAAGCCTTAAGGGCTGAACATCAAATGAAACACAAGCAGCGGAAATCTTCGTCGATAAGTAGAACCCATGCCATCTGCCTTAACCCTACAGGCATTCTGACTGGGAAACGTCCTAGTTCGCATGTTCGTCTCCAAAGAACTCTTCTTCGAACTCCGGTTCTTCCATGCCTGGTCAATTAAATAACCAGTGGCAAGCCAATGAGTACTTTGAATGTACTCACAAGCAACCCATGTTTTGGTCCAAGATGTAATAATAGATGATATAGGTAAATTTTTGCAAAAAGCTAGTTTTGACTGCAATGACATATTCAACAACTTGTAATACATGCATCAGGAGAATTCAAGTAACCATGAGGACAAGTTACATATATCATCATAAATAGAGTAGGCACCAACCCAACTCAATCATGTCAAGTCCTTGACTTGACCCAAGTAGTTTATCAACACACACACGGTTTGTAAACTCTGGACATAGTTTAAGCAGCACCGCCCAACTGTCCTTGACCGTGGACACGGCTATTCGAATAGTTTTGCACTCTGCAGAGGTTGCACACTTTACCCACAAGATCCGGGGAACTTCCGTGTCATCCACGACCCGCGGTACCTCAAGTACCCGGGGTAAGCACCCGATCACTACCTTTCCCTAGACTACACTAACATGGCGTCCACTCGATTGGTAGTCACCCCCGTGCCCAACATTATCACATAACATTTTCGTGGAGCCATGCTCCTAAATCATCTCACATCACGAGCACGGGGTACCAACAGTGTGTCTGGTGCCCCATAAAAATATTCTTGGCCACCCTACCTGGTAGGACTCCGTCCCGAGAGAGAGCACCAACTCTCCCCCGTCACTAGTAATGCGGGATCCAAGCTACTATTGGCCTAGGTAATCAATAATGCCCTTTCCCATATAAGGGTAGAGTGGTTGTGCATGTAAGGTTGGGACAGTCGACAAATATTAAATCTAATTCGTTTTCGAAAACCACACACACTTGCGTCGGTACACCACTTCGTCATCAGGTGGTTACCCATCTCATCATCTCCCTCGGGAATAAGTGGCACCCGACGGGGTTTCCGAAAAAGTCTGTTGAAAATACTTTGCCTCCTTCATCATGCATATACCCGTCCCTTTTTGCGTAGCATCTACATTAGCATCCTATCTACTCCCACAGGCATAACCCTCATAATGCAAGTATCAACGAGGAAGTACGATGGAAAACCATCAAAGTGGTTACCACCTCATCATGATTCCGTTGCAACAACAATATGGTGCTATATGACATGCATAAAAAGGGTTTCATATACATGGTCAAAGGGCTGCTTGCCTGGCTCAACAAATTATTTTGGGTCTTCAAAGTCTTCTGGTCCAACTCCTTCGTCAGCAACGCAATCTATCGTCGCAAAATAATAACGAGAAAAATAAGGCAATAATAAAACAGAAAAACCAAAGTGCTCAGAAAAATGTCAACTCATTTTTGTTAAATACTAGGGTGAAAACTAAGAAGGGGAAAATTCCTAGTTTTGGATTTGGAGTAGCAGAATAGGAGAAATGGATTTACAAAGGTATATTTAAATGCTTAAAATCACATTTAAATATTTACAGTGAAGAAAAGGTTGTGGGATTTGAATGAAAGTTGCACCATTAAATAGGTGGGATTTTTACAAGAATTTAGGAACTGGAATTATTTCATTTGGATAAATATTTTATCCTGTGGGATTTTTGGAAAGGTGACAGAAAAAGAAAAAGGAAAAAGGCTCTGTGCCTGCTGGGCCAGAACAGCCGCAGCGCAGCAGGCCCAGCCAGAGAGGCGGCCCAGCGCACTGGTGCACGCGCGCGCGCCAGGTTTAAACCTGACGGGCGGGGCCCAGGCGTCAGCGAGAGAGAGAGGGGCGATGGAGGGGAGAGGCTGACAGGCGGGGCCCGCCTGTCATCCCTAACCCCGAGTCCAGACGGCCGGCGTGCTCACCGGCGACGATGCAGGGCACGGCGAGGTCGGGCGAGGGTACAGCTGGGCTCAGCGTCGTCTCGCCGTTCGGGTGGAGGTGGTTGCGGTCGCCGGGGTAGCCTAGTTTTGCCGACGACGAAGTCACGCGGTGGAGGGGCTTCGGGCGTCGACTGTTCCGGCCGTTTCCGGCTGCTACAGAGAGGGGAAACAAGGGGGAAAGGATCAGAGGGCTGCAGGGGTTCCAGATCGAGAGGAAAGAGGGTCGGGGACGGCCTGTACCTCGCGAACTCCGGCGAGCCAAAGCGGCGGAGCTCGAGCTCGATCTCAAGCTCGGGCGGCTCTGGAGAGGAACTGGGGGTGCAGGGGAATGGTTTGGTGGTGTAGAGAGCGAGTGGTGAGGAGAGGAGAGCTCGGGAAGGCCCATAAATAGGTGAACGGCAGGGTGTCGTGGACCCGTGCACCGGTGAGCTCCTGCTCGTTGCCACAGGACTCGGGAGGAGCTGGCGCCGTGTCTGGGGTGTTGCTGGGCGTGTACTACGCCGAGGGGAGCTAAGGGAGAGAGCGGGGAGGGGTCAGAGATGCCGCGCATGTGAGCCCGCTCATTGGAGCTCTCGGGCAGCCGGCGCGCATGCGAGCTGAGGCGAGAGGAGGGAGAGGGAGGAGGGGGACCACGCTGTGGCATGTTTAGGACGTCGAGGAGCATCGTCGGGCGCGCTGGGGAGGCCTGAGGTGGCCGGAGGCGGTTGGAAGGGGGCGGCTACAGTGCAGGAGCGCACTGTAGCACGCTCCAGAGCGCCCAAATGGCCGGCATGGCCATTTTTATGCAATGTGGGCACGCCAAAGGTGTCTGGTAGCTCAAGGGGGGAGTAAAGAAGTAGGAGATGGCCTTGGATGCCCTGGGTGGCCAGTAGAAGAAGAGAGAGGTAGAAGAAGAGGGAGAAATGGGCTGTCCAGAGAGAGAAAGTGGGGTTTTACCCATCCAATAATTGAGCTGTGGGTTTGCCACTGTTACTAGAGGTGAAAGGGGACTAGGAGGGGTTGTGGTAAAAAGTGGGGCTCATGGAGATTACTGGAAGAGCCCCAAACAGGGTTTTTAGTTAACATGCAAAGGTGTTTGATATGGTTTTGGGGTACTTGCACTAATTTACTTCTTGTGGCACTTGGCAGGGATGTTTGTCATGACAAAATGACAGGGAAAAAGGAAGATGAGCTCATTTGGAAGAGTTTGCTAATGAAACTTTGGCAAACCCTAGAAATTAGCAGAAATGAACTTGTGTAGATCTAGTTGAGCAAATCACTTCTCCTTGATGCACCACTTGGTGTAGTGGCCTCATTTGGTCATGTGAACATGCTCACAAAGTTGGGGTCAAGGAGAGAAAGTTGGTAGTACAAAGTTGTTCAAATATGATTCTGGTCAGAGAGGGTTTTGGGGCATTTTGGTGAACCAAAATGACTTTAATTGACATGAGGCTTTGCAAGGTGATCACAATATGCATTTGTGACTTGCTGGATTTTCCTTGGATTTTTTGAAAATATTTCCTGTAGAAATATTTCAAATCCTTGAAATGGGCAGAAATGGTTTTGGGAGGTTTTGTCCAATATTTTGAACATGACCATGTGTTGAAACTCTTATATATGGAAAATATATGTCCACTGAGTTTCCCTGATTTTTGTCAAATATTTTTAAAACAATAAAATAATTTTTCCCTATTAAAGACCATTTATGGCCTTAAGAAAAAGCTTTTAAATAAAATAGGAAAATAACTTTTAAAATTATATTTTTGTGGTTTATGGGAGTCCTATATCTAATAGGTTCAAATATACTTTTGAAATATTTTTCATACCCCAAATCAAGTACTTGCAGTGCAAACCTCAATTTAGGGGTTTTTGGAAAACTAATTTTTGAAAATACTATTTGGCCAGATTATTTTTTGTAAGAAAATACTATATTGCTCTATACACATGGCATGATCATTGGGCAGAAGTTTGGGGCAAGGAGATGAAGTATATAAGGTGGAGTTGTGTTGACTTTAAAGAGCACTTAAAAATCACAGAGAGAAAACCAACTCCAAATAAAAGCCAAATAATGCAAAAGTTTTTGTTGGTCCAAATTTTCATGCTTTAATAATGCAAATGAAATGTTACAAAATGCAGGGTGTGACAATGATGCTGCCAAAAAGGCCAGGGCTGCCAAGAAAGCTGCCAAGAAAAATAAGAAGAAATCAAGTACTTCCAAGTTGTTTGAACTGGACGACAGCTCTGAGTCGGAGGTAGATCTTGATTCCCTTGGCTCCTTTTTCAGCTATCTTATTAACATTGATTATCATCAAGATGACACGGGGGCCAGTCAAGCGGTCGAGGAAGAGGTAACTATCATTTCCTCCGACTGCGAGCCTTTGCCAAGACAGAAAATTCGAAGAGTAATCCGGAAAGTAAGCTTTTCACACCCCTTATCTCATCTGGACCCTCACTTTCTTTTGAAGCAACAGCAACACGAGAGCCGGCGACAGACTCGGACCATTGGAGGTGAAGAATTATTTTCCGGTTTACCAAATAGTCTAGCTCTAAGGAAACGTCGAAACGAGGTTATCCCAAATTTAAACTATTTTTATCCTCTGGCGGGTCTCATTGCCCAGCCACTCAATTCTTCCTATTCAAACTATCAGGAGACTTCTCGATCCTCTTCGGCGACTCATCACAGACCCAGCTGCCGGCTTTCAAAACTGTCCCAAGGTAACAACAATTACCTATTATTTTCTTCCTCCTTGGGTTCTTATCTTTGTACTGACTTCTCATAACTCATGCAGTGGAAAAGCAAAAACTAGCAAGAAGGGGAAGGTGACCAAGCCGGCTGAAGACCCCAAAGTCCCTGAACCGGAGCAACAACTTCCAGTGCCTGACACCTCCGCATCACAACCAGAAGAACCTATTCATGATGCTCCACCAAAAACTCCTGACCCTTCCGTTGACTAGACAAACAACAATCCTTTGAATACTGAATCATCAAGCCCAACATGCCGATGATGTGATGATCACTAGCACCGGCTTTAGAGAGTCAGGAAGACCTACTGTCTTGGCCAAACACTCCGCCAAAGAAGAATATATTGAGAAGCGAAAAGTGAGATTTGATGTTGCCAACTACTCTCAATTGAGTATTAATGAAGTATTCTCTGGTTGTCTCAATCAACTGCACACCAGCCACGACCTTGAAGTTGACATGGTGAAGCAGATGCATCAAAAATATGAGGTACGGACTCCTGCTGTAATGAATTATGCATATCCTGTCACCCTCCAAGTGTAATGTGTATGATAGGATTGAATATGTTGTAGACTAAGAATAAACCGTAATATAAATAGCATCATGAAAAAATCCTTCAAAATCCAGCTTGCACCATCCGAGTTCAACCAGATCTTTAACAAGTGCGTCCGTAGCCCCCAAGGGCCGGTTTAATCAGCATGAATGAACCGGTACTATTCACCATTGTTTATAATTGAAGGCTTACCTATGTAGCCCCCATGAGCCGGCTATGGTTGTTTACAGCACAACCGGGTCGTCATAAGCTAATAATGAAATACGAGCAATATGCATTAGCCCCCAAGTGCCAAGTGCTCTTGCTTGCAAAGTGCTTGGGACTTGTTTATATGTACCTTTGTATGAAGAATTTCTCCGTACTCATTAGCCCCCAAGTGTCGAGCGTTGTTGCTTGCAAAAGGCTTGGGACTTCATTTCTGTAACCCAAATATGAATGTGTTCACAAATCTGTGCTTGTACAGGACACCACTGCTCAACTTCAATTGCAATTGGCTGAATGTAAAGACTCGGCTGGAGCAGCAAGAATCTGAGACCCGGAAAGCCGACTCAAAATTCCAATTTAGCTTGGCTAAAACGGAAAAACTGAAGATCAGTTTTGAGGCTGAAAGAAACGCCTGGGCTGAAGAAAAAATTGCCTTGACATAGTGGGCTAAAACAGCCGAGGCGGCTCTTCAAGAGGTGACCACTGAGTTTACCGATTTAAAACACTGTGTATCCCAAATGGTTTCTGCTATCTTTGGTGAGTCACCTTGCTAGTATCAAAATTGAATCTCTTCCCTGATGGTATAAACCGCCTCTAACCAATCCATAATTGTTACTCAGGTCCCAGGAGCAACAATCTTAATCAAGAGCTGCTTGTGAAGATCAAGGTTTTTTACACACTTGTTGAACAACTATATACTGGAACTCAGCATGCACTAGCCACAACTTCTCCGACTAATCAAGCACCTACTCTCTTGAGCGATGTCTTGAAAAAGCTTTCTATTCTGCCTGCTAGGATTGATGAGATGAAGCAATCATCTACAAGAGTCGGTGCCGTAACGACTTTAAGCCGGGCCAAGGCATGGTTAGCAGAGCTAGACCCGGCCGATTTAGCTACTGGGTATCCAAGCTTAAAAGAAGATGGCACTCCCTTTGAGAAGAAAGACTTTGCTGCCTGCATGAAGGAGATACGTCCTCTGGACAGCCTGGTTGCAAATGAAACGGATCTTTCAAGATACCAACTGGCTTATGACATGGATAATCAGAAGATGCCCACGCCGGCTTATAAAGTGACGGTTCTAATTCTCCCAATCCGTAAGCATACTTTCGCTCCTAAAGTTGAACTGTCCAAACTTATAGATGATGAAGCTGAATTCCAAGCCTTGTGTGGCATCGATTGGTCATCACCAATTTTCCAAACTGCGGAGGAGGATGAAGGACCGGAGAAGGATGATCCAGAAGCCTCAAGTAGTCAAGGCCAAGAAGAGTGATCCGCCGGGCGGTTCAAAATATGTGATCCTTTGAAAACACTTGATCTATTTGGCTCCATGAGTCATGTAATAGGCTAGTGAAACTTTGCTCTGTCGTGCCATCGTGCACGTTTGTGTTTTGCCCAACACTGTTTGATCCGCCACTTGAAAACTATCATTTTATACTTATGATGACGTTGATTTATGCAGATGAGATTTAATATTATCCTGCACACAAGTAGATCACCAGAGCCCTGGCAGTTTACCGCAGGGCAGGTCTTAATACCCCATATAAAACCACTAGTGACTAAAACAGTTCATGACCAGGGCGGGTTTAAACATACCATATATAATCATAAAAAAATATCATACCTGTGATATTTAATCGTACTGTTGGCTTTCCATATTAATGCAGTAAGGGTGATAACCCAAAACTTAGAAGACAATACTTCCAAGTATTTAATATCATCATATACTGGCGACTTATCGTCCAAAGCTAGGTCGGGTTATTAGAAACCACGGATACACTCAAATATGAGTTGTAAGAATTGAGGCTACATGGCCTGAATTACTTTAAATGATATGTCAATATGGTACCAAGATGAACCCAAAAAATGTTCAAAAAACAAATCAAAGCAAGAAAACGAGGCTTTCATAGGCCGCCAAGCCTAAAGCTCTGAGGCTTTCATGGGCCACCAAGCCACTGAGTTAACCTTTTACACTTTGTGAAACCGGCCTCACATGACCATTGTTTTAACCTTGACAAGTTCAGGGTCTATGTAAGATTGACTGTCAAGAGTTCTGCTTGTCATTCCGGGATTACCCGGGCGGAGTGGTAGCTTCTACAAAGCAGGAGAACCCAGAAGGTTTTGGTGAATACACCTGGTGTTCCAAACCAGCTCACAAGGGTAGTAACGCTATGTTCTCTTTGGTGAATACACCTATGTTTGAACAGGAAGCCCCCCAGTGCTTTTGTAACCATGGCGTATAAGCTGGACCAAGAGGGATATTCACAGCTATGCTCAATGAGCAGGAAGCCCCCAAGTGGTTTGTGGCGTTGATCCGATCAAGAGGGATATTCACAACTATGCTCAATGAGCAGGAAGCCCCCAAGTGACCATTGAAATTGTGGCATTGAGCCGATCAAGAGGGATATTCACAGCTATGCTCAATGATCAGGAAGCCCCCAAGTGACCTTTAAAACTGTGGCATTGAGCCGATCTAGTGGGATATTCACATCTATGCTCAATGAGCAGGAAACCCCTAAGTGGCCTTTGAAATTGTGGCATTGACCCGATCAAGAGGGATATTCACAGCTATGCTCAATGAGCAGGAAGCCCCCAAGTGACCTTTTGGTAATGAAAAAGACTCATTATTCTTGGAGATGAAACGACAGAGGCCCTGCTTTATCAGGGATGCCGGATTTATTATAACTAGCGGAGTTACCCGCGCGTTTGCGCGGCTAGATCCATAATATTATTATAAATATCTATTTACAATTCGACATATTCTCCAATGCACAACTTCGAAAAGACTCGTACTTTAGCAATCTACGTATTTGTCATCAAGACTGTTTGGTATTCACGGTTTGTTTGCCTTGAATTTATCGTATAATGCCTACTTTTATATATAGAAATACCACAATATATATGTTGAGAACATGTCTTCTTAAAATGACATTGCTAACTACTTTATAAACATGATTCTTAGTTGACACTAATCCATTTGCCTAGCGGATGCTGGGCAGATACATTTACATGTTTGTTCAGCATGACACAATGCATCACATGCATTACATTCCCATGTACATCCATCACCTAGCATGTGGATGCTAATTCTACTCTGTTGCATTGCTTAGGACCTATGATCCAATTGAAATTTTATTCAACTTTAGTAGACCACCATAGCGTCACTGATATACCTATTAGAAAATAATATAATTATCAAATTATATTCAATGTGAGTTCTGTAAATTTCATTTCATCCACTCATATCATAAGTGTCTATTTTCGCATATGTGAAATAATTATTAATTGTTTCTATACTTTGAATTTGAAAAAAATCATGTGGCATGTGTGTCCAACTCATGTTTAGCTGCTAATATCGGCTATGACATCTGCAGTGTACTCTTTTGTTTGGTTGTTGTGCTTTTTTGGTTGTTTCTACCACATGGCCTTCCGATTGGTTTGTTGAGCTTCATATTGAACATCAAAAATATACTATCTCCTCTTGTATTATTAAATCTAAGTAGATGTATTTAGCATCCACCATGTAATTAAGATGGAGATAATAAATATACGTTCATGAACACTTCTGGCTTATTATGTAAGAGAGTTCGATGTTTATTCATATAATATGACCTCTACACCTGTCTTCTTATTACAGCTATCTTTTTATTTTGACACGAACTTGATGCTTAACTTTGGCAGTAATATGTATTTTATGTAAATTTATAAATGATAATATAACAATTTATACATACATCTGTACTACTAATAATATCAAAAGACGTGTGTTGCCTGCACATTACCGTGGCTATTTTAATATAAGTGCTATATCTTTTTTTAATTTGTTTTAACTGAAACAAAATAGATATTCATTTGACAATATAAAATTGACATATTTCGACCATAGAATTTATCCGACTTGGTCCTTACTAATGCTTTTAAATATTTGTGTTTCATCATGTTTTATTACAACCCACTCAATTCACTGGATTAATTACTTGTATATTTCATTTTTCTATCTTTCTATCCTGCCTTATATCGGTAGTTGTGCCCAGCCCAAATCCTTACACGTATTTTTTAACACAAATCCTTACACGTATTGGTTTGACAGGATCGTGTTATATAGGACCACATCTTCCAATCGGTTCATTTTTTTCATTTTTTTGGTGGATTCCCATTGTTCCTTTTTAGGGAGGATTCAGGTTGCTTTTTTACATGCAGATTGGTTTGTTGATGCCTTAGTAGGTGTTGCTTATGGTTGACGTAATGTTGACCATTCCATTTCTATTGTCTTGCTAATATAAACATAGCCAAAGATATGTGTTGTCTATGCAATTGCATGACATATTTTAATATAAATATCACATGTTTTCTTAATTTGTCTTAATTAAAATAACTCATATTTTTATTGGATAATTTAAACTAAATAAGTTTTGACCAATTAATTTATTCTACTTGTCCCTAGGAATGCTCTTGAATATTTGTCATTTATTCGGTCTTACTATAGGCTACATAAATTACATTGCTTAATCACAACTTGTAGACTTTTTCAGTTTTATTTCCGCAACGTCATTTGTAATATACTCCAGTAGTGAAGACTCACGTACGCTCATATGTGCACGCCAGCCCAAGCCCTTTGTCCTAATTTACATTTTCTTAATCACCCTTTGTGTTAATTTAATAATCCTGACAATAGGTAGCCCAAGCCATATAGGCCAATTCATTTTTTTTCTAACCGTGCTAATACCCAGCCAAGGCGTACATATAGGCCAATAAAATATCAGTATAATTGTCTAAAGCCAGCCCAACCATTAGCAGGATAGGAACCAACACATAGTCGTTTTCGTTTTGTCTTTCTTGTCCGTATATGACTCCAATTAGTTTTTTTTCGGCTAGGACTCCAATTAGCTCTTATTTTCCGTTCTGATAGGTGGATTCTGATCGGATTCTTGAAAGGGCGTCATGCTTCTTTAGATACTTTCCTTACGGTGGACTTTTGGTACGTGAGACGTGACATGTTAAATTGTTTGTACGCGATAATATTTTTGTATGTAACGCTATATCTTTTATATCTTAACCGTTAATTTCTAATATTGACGGTCAAGTATATTTAATCTATGTGGGCGAACGTGATGGCTTGTTTGACTTCTGTTTTATGTATATAATAGATCGCCATAATATATACATTGTCAAAATATGTACATTGTAAGAGTCGGTGGCTCAAATGTAGTAAGGCCAAAGATGAGCAATATTCCATGGTCGACGGGTCTCCTCCTCTGACTTACGTGAGTCCTTGTGGTCTCGAATATCGATAAGGTAGTATGACCCATTGTTCAAATTCTTGCTGACCACAATGGGTCCTTCCCAAGGTGGGAATAGCTTGTGCATATTAGTTTGATCCTGGATAAGCCGAAGCACCAAGTCACCTTCTTGAAAGATTCTGGTCTTAACCCGGCGGATGTGGTAATGGCGGAGATCTTGCCGGTAAATCGCCGAGTGAGCCTCCGCAAGGTCACGCTCCTCATCTAACAGGTCAAGTGCATCTTGACGTGCTTTTTCATTATCAGCTTCAACATAAGCCGCCACGCGGGGCGAGTCGTGACGGATGTGTCTAGGGAGAACTGCCTCTGCTCCGTAAACCATGAAGAAAGGCATGTAACCTATAGATCTGTTGGGGGTAGTATTGATACTCCATAGCACTGAAGATAACTCCTCCACCCAACAACCTGGTGTCCTCTGCAAAGGAACCATAAGCCGGGGCTTGATGCCTCTCAAAATTTCTCGATTGGCTCTTTCAGCTTGACCATTGGATTGGGGGTGAGCTACTAACGATATGTCAAGTCGAATATGCTCAAGTTGACAGAACTCTTTCATAGCACCCTTGGACAGATTAGTGCCATTATCAGTTATAATGCTGTGGGGAAAACCATCACCTTTTTGATGAATTGAACCGTTGTTGCCGTGTCACACTTACTGACTGGTTCTGCTCTGACCCACTTTGTGAATTTGTCAACCGCCACCAAAAGGTGGGTCTTTTTGTCCTTGGACCTTTTAAAAGGCCCAACCATATCAAGCCCCCAAACTGCAAATGGCCAAGTAATTTGGAATCATCCTCAATTCTTGAGCCGGCACGTGAGCTTGTCGTGAAAATTTCTGACAACCATCACATTTACTGACCAAATCCTCTGCATCAGCATGAGCCGTCAGCCAATAAAATCCATGACGAAAAGCTTTAGCCACGAGAGATTTAGAGCCGGCATGATGACCACATTCTCCTTCATGAATCTTGCGAAGAATTTCATGACCCTTTTTAGGAGAAACACAACGTTGAAATGCCCCAGTAACACTGCTATGGTGTAACTCTCCATTGACAATTGTCATTGATTTAGACCGCTGGGTTATCTGTCTGGCCAAAGTTTCATCCTCAGGTAACTCACCCTGGGTCATATAAGCCAAATATGGAACTGTCCAATCAGGAATAGCGTGAAGAGCCGCCACCAATTGTGCCTCCGGGTCAGGAATAGCAAGGTCTTCCTCTGTAGGCAACTTAACTGAGGGGTTATGCAGAATATCCAAAAAAGTGTTAGGTGGTACCGACTTACGCTAGGATCCCAACCGGCTCAAGGCATCAACCGCCTCATTTTTTCTGCGATCAATATGTTCGACTTGATAACCCTTGAAGTGCCCAGCAATAGCGTCAACCTCGCGGCGATAAGCCACCATGACTGGATTCTTAGAATCCTGTTTGCCTGAAGCTTGCTGAGCCACTAAGTCTGGGTCGCCGAAACATCTCACCCGGCTTAAATTCATCTCATTAGCCACCAGAGACCATGGCGCAAGGC
This sequence comes from Triticum aestivum, assembly GCF_018294505.1. Taxonomy (NCBI): domain Eukaryota; kingdom Viridiplantae; phylum Streptophyta; class Magnoliopsida; order Poales; family Poaceae; genus Triticum; species Triticum aestivum. The sequence goes on from NC_057801.1 coordinate 177,641,322, forward strand.
CTCATACTCAGCTGCATTGTTAGTACAGGGAAACATCAACCTTAAAACATAACAAAACTTTTCACCTCGAGGGGAAGCTAAAACAACTCCAGCCCCCGAGCCCTCCAATTGCGTGGACCCATCAAAGTGAATAGTCCAATATGTGTTATCTGGCTTCTCTTAAGGCATCTGCAGCTCTCTCCAGTCATTGACGAAATCCACAAGTGCTTGAGACTTGATGGCCGTGCGAGGCATATACTTCAAACCATGAGGTCCAAGCTCAATGGCCCACTTGGCTACCCGACCTGTGGCTTCTCTGTTTTGAATAATATCCCCTAAAGGACCAGAACAGAACTAACCATAGTGATGGAATGACCCAAAAAATACTGCTTAAGCTTCCGACTGGCCATGAACACCCCATAGACGAGCTTCTGCCAGTGCGGATACCTCTGCTTGGACTCAATAAGCACTTCACTGATATAATAAACCGACTGTTGAACCGGATATTCTTTGCATGCTTCCTTCCGTTCCACTACAATAGCTATGCTGACAGCCCGGGCATTAGCAGCCACATATAATAACACCGGCTCCTTACCAATAGCAGTAGCAAGGACTGGCGGCTCAGCTAGCTGTTTCTTCAAAGCTTCGAACGCATCATTAGCAGCACACTCTAGACAAAGTGATCCGTTTTCTTCATCATCTGATACAGTGGTATAGCCTTCTCACCCAACCGGCTTATGAACCGGCTTAAGGCAGCAATACGACCTGCCAGACATTGAACATCATTGATACACGCCAGCTTTGTCAAGGAGGTAATGGCCTTGATCTTCTCTGGGTTAGCTTCAATGCCTCTGTTAGAAACCAGAAAACCCAAGAGCTTGCCTGCTGGCACACCAAAAACGCACTTGTCCAGGTTAAGCATCATCTTGTAGACCCGGAGATTGTTGAAGGCCTCCTTCAAATCATCTATCAAAGTTTCCTTATTTCTAGATTTCACCATGATATCATCCACATAAGCATGAACATTGCGCCCAATCTGATTGTGAAGGCAATTCTGCACACATCGCTGGTAAGTCGTCTGGGCACTCTTGAGCCCAAAAGGCATAGACACATAGCAGAAGGCTCCAAAGGGAGTGATAAAAGTTGTCTTCTCCTGGTCCTTAACTGCCATCTTTATCTGATGATAACCAGAATAAGCATCCAAAAAACTCAAACGCTCACAACCCGTTGTAGCATCAATTATTTTATCAATATGAGGGAGAACAAAAGGATCAGCCGGACATGCCTCGTTTAAGTCCGTGTAGTCCACACACATATGTCAAGTGCCATTCTTCTTAAGTACCAGCACTAGATTAGCCAACCACTCAGGATGAAAGACTTCAATAATGAACCCAGCCGCCAAGAGCTGGGCCACTTCTTCACCAATGGCCTTACGCCTCTCTTCATTGAAGCGACAAAGGAATTGCTTGACCGGCTTAAACTTTGGATCAATATTAAGAGTGTGCTCAGTGAGTTCCCTCAGTACACCTGGCTTATCAGAAGGTTTCAATGCAAAGATGTCCCGGTTCTCACGGATGAACTCGATGAGCGGGCTTTCCTATTTTGGATCCAGGTTAGCACTGATACTGAACTGCTTGGATGAATCGCCAGGCACAAAGTCAACTAGCTTAGTGTCATCAGCCAATTTAAACTTCAATACCGGATCATGCTCTATAGTCGGCTTTTTTAAAGATGTCATATCCACTGGATCAACATTGCCCTGGTAGAACTTCAATTCCTTTGCTGCACAGATAGACTCAGCATAAGCAGCGTCACCTTCTTCACACTCCAAAGCTATTTTCCGGCTTCCATGCACTGTGATGGTCCTCTTATAACCCAGCATCTTGAGCTGTAGATGAACGTAATAAGGCCGTGCCATGAACTTGGCATAAGCCGACCGTCCAAACAGAGCATGATACATGCTTCTAATCTTGACCACTTCAAAGGTTAGTCTCTCGGCCCTGGAATCATGTTCATCCCCAAAGGCTACTTCCAGATCAATCTTGCCTACAGGATATGCCGACTTACCAGGCACTACCCCATGGAAAACAGTATTGGAGGGCTTAACACTTTTGTCAGTCAACCCCATAAGACGGAAAGTATCATAGTAAAAGATATTAATGTTGCTACCCCCATCCATAAGTACCTTAGTGATTTTGTATCCACTGATACGTCTCCAACGTATATATAATTTTTGATTGTTCCATGCTATTATATTACCTGTTTTGGATGTTTAATGGGCTTTACTAAGCACTTTTATATTTTTTTGGACTAACCTATCAACCGGAGGCCCAGCCCAAATAGTTGTTTTCTTTCCTATTTCAGTGTTTCGCAGAAAAGGAATATCAGATGGATCCAAACGGAATGAAACCTTTGGGACAGTTATTTTCGGAACAAACGCAATCCAGGAGACTTGGAGTGGACGTCAAGAAGCAAATGAGGAAGCCACGAGGCAGGGAGGTGCGCCCCAGGGGGGTGGGCGCGCCCCCCACCCTCGTGGGCCCCTCGTGGCTCCCCTGACCGACTTCCTTCACCTATATATATCCATATACCCTGAAAACATCCAGGAGCACCACGAAACCCTATTTCCACCGCCGCAACCTTCTGTACCCATGAGATCCCATCTTGGGGCCTTTCCCGACGCTCCACCGGAGGGGGAATCGACCATGGAGGGCTTCTACATCAATGCCATAGCCTCTCCGATGAAGTGTGAGTAGTTTATCATAGACCTTCGGGTCCATAGTTATTAGCTAGCTGGCTTCTTCTCTCTCTTTGAATCTCAATACAAAGTTCTCCTCGATCTTCTTGGAGATCTATTTGATGTAACTCTTTTTGCGGTGAGTTTGTCGAGATCTGATGAATTGTGGGTTTATGATCAAGTTTATCTATGAGAAATATTTGAATCTCCTCTGAATTCTTTTATGTATGACACTACTAGGAAAAGGGCTATAGATGGGATTGACACTAATGGCGCACCAGACAGGTGGTGCGCCATTAGTATATACTAATGGCGCACCACCTCCTGATGCGCCATTAGTGTTGAAACTACTAATGGCGCACCCTGCCCATGGTGCGCCATTAGTATCAATTTTTTTTGAACTAGTGCGCCTGTCCAAACATACTAATGGCGCATCAACAGGAAGTGCGCCATTACTAGTTGTAACTAGTAATGGCGCACCAGCCAGAAAGTGCGCCACTAATGTTATTTTTTTATTATTTTTTTATACCTTTGTTTTGCTAAACTACTAATGGCGCACTCTCACGAGGTGCGCCATTACTAGTTTAAACTAGTAATGGCGCACCCTGCCAGAGTGCGCCATTAGTATGTTTTTTTTGCAAAACTACTAATGGCGCACCACCAGGGGGTGCGCCATTAGTAACCTGGATTACTAATGGCGCATTTGTTGCTGGTGCGCCATTAGTAAGTGGGCAGCAACAAGATATTTTGGACAGGCTCTCCTCCCACACTCAATTTCTCCCCACTTCATTCTCTCCACCGCCTCCTCCTTGTCTCGGGTGCCTCCTCTTTTTCACCTCATTTCCACCATAGATTCATTCAAATTAAGTGGTTAAGTTACCTAGCTAGATCTATGTATGTTCGTGGTGTTGCATATGTTTGTGGTGTTGCATATGTGTTTGTGTTTGGAGGTGTACCAGTATTTGAAATGCGATAGTTGCCAATATTTTGCCGGAATGTTGATTCATTTCCGTTTCGGCGAGAATTTTGGCATTAAGCATTCTTTTTGGTCCTATTTTTAGGGAAAGTCATGCCAAATTTTTTCTTGGTTCTAAAAATATCGTTTTGCTCTACCCCGCAGGCGACCATGGTCCGCACGATGACCGAAGGCATCGTGAATAGGTTTTTGAGGTCCGCGAAGGCCGAGATGCTTCAAAAGAACGAGACGGAGATAAGATGTCCGTGTCGAAGATGCAAGCTGAATAGCCTTATTGCGGACCCGGATTCTGGGCAGGTGCGGGACCACCTGCTCTTGCGTGGTTTCATGGATGGCTATCGGTGGCAAGGTGATGAAGATGACTACGAAGTCGTCCATGGGGGCCGGGCAAGAAATGAGGAAGGGCAGCAAGACAACCACCGCGGCACGGGCGGGCGAGAAGACGAAGAATCCCCAGGAGATGATCACGACGGTGATGCTGTACACAGTCATCATGTAGAAGATGTAGGACATGATGATGTTGCCGGCGGAGCAGACGACGCTGGACCATCGATGGGCTGGGTGCAGGACCCTCATATTCAAGAGCTGCTTCTCAAGCAGACGGATAACGCAAGAGCTGCCGCCCGAGAGAAAGCCAAGATGGATCAACTTGAGTTAGACGCGGTTACTCCATTGTATGAAGGATGCAGGCCCGAGGATACCCGCCTGAAAGTAACGCTCATGGCTCTGGAGATGAAGGTAAAACACAAAATGACCGACGCATGCTTCGACGAGAACATGTCATTCTGGCACGAACGTCTTCCCAAGGGGAACAAGTGCCCGACCAGTTTGGAGGAGGCGAAGAAAATCGTGTGTCCTCTGGATTTACCGCACGTGAAATACCATGTGTGCATGAACAATTGCATCATTTATCGGGACGAGCACGCGGAGTCTACCATATGTCCGGTGTGCGGTGTCACTCGATACAAGAAGAGGAAGAAAGCTCCTCGAAAAGTGGTGTGGTACTTTCCGATCACTCCTCGTCTGCAGCAGTATTTCGCGGACCCTAAGGTAGCAAAGCTCCTGCGTTGGCACGCGGATAGGGAGGAGAAGAAGCGAGAAGATGACGCAAATGATCCGGAGATAGATAAAAAAGACAAGATGCTGAGTCACCCTAAGGATGCGAGCCAGTGGCAAGCGTTGAACTTCGAATACCCAGAATTTGGGAACGATCCAAGGAACATCGTGCTGGGGCGCGAGCACCGATGGAGTCAATCCGTTTGGCAGCCAGAGAAGCACACATAGCACCTGGCCTGTGTTTGTGTGGATGTGCAACCTTCCCCCCTGGTTGTGCATGAAGAGGAAGTACATTCACATGAGTATGCTAATTGAAGGGCCGAAACAACCAGGGAACGACATCAATCTGTATCTGGGGCTGCTGAAAGAGGAGCTTGACACGCTGTGGAAAACGCCAGCCAATACGTGGGACGCCGCAGAGAAAGAATATTTCCCTATGAGAGCCGCACTGCTCACGACGGTGCACGACTATCTCGGTTACGGATATCTTGCGGGGCAGGTAGTCCACGGATTTTCTGGATGCGTAAGGTGCATGGATGACACAACGTATCGCCAGCTAGATAGAGATCCCGGGTCTTCGAAAACCGTGTTCATGGGACATCGAAGGTGGCTTTCGCGACGATGACCCGTGGAGGAAACGCAAGGATCTGTTCGATGGTGAAACCGAACCCCGAAAACGCCCGTGTACGAGGAGCGGCGAGGAAATAGACAAGCTGTTGAAAAATTGGAAAGACTGCCCACTGCCGGGAAAGAAGCAAAAGGCGCCAGAGCCGGGAAAGAAGCGAAAGGCGCCAGAGCCGCTGCTGAAGGTATGGAAAACGAGGTCTGTTTTCTGGGACTTGTCGTACTGGAAGATCCACCGTGTGCCTCACAGCCTTGATGTCATGCATATCACGAAGAACGTGTACGAGAGTCTACTTGGTACCCTGCTCAACATGCCAGAGAGGACCAAAGATGGGCCGAAAGCAAGGGCAGACTTGAAATCAATGGGCATCAGGCAGGAGCTTCACGCTATATATGATGATGATGATGATGATGATGACGATGATGATGAGGCGAAGCAGGACACGGAAAGTCGTCGCAAAGGCAAAAAGGCCAAGAAGACCGGAAATGACTACCCTCCCGCGTGCTTCACTCTAAGTCAGGAGGAGATCGAGCAGTTTTTCACCTGCCTCCTAGGAGTAAAACTTCCTTACGGTTACGCGGGGAAGATAAGCAGATACCTAGACCCAGCGAAGCAGAAGTTCAGCGGGATGAAGTCTCACGACTGTCACGTGCTGATGATGCAGATACTTCCAGTTGCAATCCGTGGGATCATGGACGCGCACGTCCGTGAAACGCTATTTGGCCTATGCAACTTCTTCGACGTCATCTCTTGGAAGTCGATTGGCGTGAGGCAACTCAGAAGGCTACAGGAAGAGATCGTGGTGATACTATGCGAGCTTGAGATGTACTTCCCGCCCGCTTTCTTCGATGTTATGGTGCATCTGCTGGTCCATATAGTGGAGGATATCATCCAACTCGGGCCGACGTTCCTGCACAGCATGATGCCGTTCGAAAGGATGAATGGTGTCATCAAAGGATACGTTCGCAACATGTCACGTCCAGAAGGAAGCATAGCCAGGGGCTTTCTGACCGAAGAGTGCATCTCCTACTGCACGAATTATCTAGGCATCGAGAACCCCGTTGGTCTGCTCGTCAACAGGCACCTCGGCAGGCTCGCTGGATGGGGTCACCGTGAGGGTCGCCGCGAAATGCATGTCGACTTCGAGGGTCGACTCGCCGACTTTGAAAGAGCAAACCTAGTCGCGCTACAACACATAGACGTGGTCGATCCTTGGGTGGTAGAGCACAAAACCTTTATTAAGAAGACGTACAATGACCGAGGCCAACAGAGGACGGACGGAGATATACTCAAAGAGCACAACTCATGTTTCACGCGTTGGTTCAAGCACAAGCTTCTGTCGTACCCTTTACATGAGGATTCTTCCGCGGAAGAACAACTCATATTCGCCTTGTCACAGGGCGCCGAGCACAACCTGATGACCTATGAGGCGTACGATATCAACGGCTACACATTCTACACCGAGGCCAAGGACATGAAGAGCGATGGTTATCAGAACTCCGGGGTAACGATGGAATCCTACACCAGTAACGACAAGGACAGATACTACGGAAGGATCGAGGAGATCTGGGAGCTGAGCTACGCTGGAGAGAAGGTCCCGATGTTCCGTGTCAGATGGGCCAAGAACATCATAAAAGAAGACCGGTATTTCACCACCATGGTTATACCCGAAGCCAAATCCAAGACCGCGGGCGCAAACGTCACCGCGAAAAATGAGCCATGGGTACTGGCTTCCCAAGTGGACCAATGCTTCTTCATTACCGACCCGCCAAAGCCCAGTCGTGTTGTCGTGAGGAGAGGCAAAAGGAAGATCATCGGAATGGATGGAGTAGCCAATGAGCAAGACTTCGACAAGTACGGCGACCCGAGGATCAAACATGACGACGATGATGAAGTACCAGCATACACCATAAGAAGAAGCAGGACCACCCTACCTAAAGGACGTCCGTTCCACAGAAGAACTCCATTTGCGAAAAAGAAGGGCAAGAAGACTGTGAACAGATAGCTAGCTAAGATCGATTGTATTTAAATCGTAGCCTTCATTTCTCGATTGTATTTCATGGGTACTTTTTGAACTATCATGAATATTTTTAAATTTCATGGACACTCGATCTCGATCCCCCTCCATCTCGATCGCTATCCCACCTCGCCAGATCCGGTCCCCTCGCCGCCGAGCACCCCCCAGTCCACCGGCCGCCGCCGCCGACCCCCCGCACCCTCGATTCCCCTACTCAACCGCCGCCGCCGATCCCCCGCACCCCGCACACCCTCCCCCGCTCCACCGGCATTATTGTTTGATGATATTTTTTAAAAAATTATTACTGTCTTATAAAAAAATATTACTGTTATGATTTAAACAAGTTTGAACATATTTAAACACAAATAAGTATCAAATATCCCACCTCACCAGATCTGGTCCCCCTCGCCGCCGAGCACCCCCCCAGTCCACCAGCCGCCGCCGCCGACCCCCCGCACCCTCGATTCCCCTACTCAACCGCCGCCGCCGACCCCCCGCACCCCGCGCACCCTCCCCCGCTCCACCGACATTACTGTTTGATGATATTTTTAAAAAAATTATTACTGTCTTATAAAAAAATATTACTGTTATGATTTAAACAAATTTTAACATATTTAAACACAAATAAGTATCAAATATCCCACCTCGCCAAATCTGGTCCCCCTCGCCGCCGAGCACCCCCCAGTCCACCGGCCGCCGCCGCCGACCCCTCGCACCCTCGATTCCCCTACTCAACCGCCGCAGCCGACCCCCCGCACCTCGCGCACCCTCCCCCGCTCCACCGGCATTACTATTTGATGATATTTTTAAAAAAATATTATTGTCTTATAAAAAAAATATTACTGTTATGATTTAAACAAGTTTGAACATATTTAAACACAAATAAGTATCAAACAGCTTTTTAAATGCTAAAAAAAATTTGGAGCCTGGGAGTCGAACCCAGGACCTCCTGGTGTGAGAACTGGCTGCTGACCAGTCGAATTAGTAGAGGGGAGTTGATGTGGATCAGTTCTGGTGGTACATAACATGTTGGCTCGAGTTGAAATAAAAAAAATGCTAATGGCGCACCACGGTGAGGTGCGCCATTAGTATGGATGTACTTATGGCGCACCGAGGGGTGGTGCGCCATTAGTATTGTGCCCGATCTCCCCTTCCCTCTCCCCCTTCGCCCGATCCCCCCTTCCCTCTCCCCCTCGCCAGTTCCCTCTCCCTCGATCCACCGCCGCCGCCGCCGCTGCCCTGACCCACTGCGCCGCAGCCGCCCACGCGCCCCCGCCGCCTCCCTCTCCCCTTCCTCCCCCTCGAGCCCGCGCCGTCCACCCAAACCTAACCCGACACCGCTGCCCCGCCACCTCGACGCTGCCCCGCCGCCTCGACGCGACCCCGCCGCCCGGACGCCGCCCCGACGCTGCCTCGACGCTGCCCCCGCCGCCCCGACGCCGCCTCGACCTCGCCCTGACGCCGCTGCCCCGCCACCTCGACACTGCCCCGCCACCTCGACGTGACCCCGCCGCCCGGACGCCGCCCCGTCCACACCACCGTCGCCGGAGCACCACCACCACCCGGACCTCGTCCCCGACATCCTCCCCGCGCCCCACTCCCCGGCCCCCGTGAGCTCCCCTCCCCCTCTCCCCCTTCTCCCCCTCTACACTGTAATTACTGTGCATTTTCAGTGAAATTTACACTGTAATTGTTAGTGGAATTTACACTGTAAATGTTAGTGGGTTTACAGTGTACTTCTAGTGGATTTTTGCTCTGTATTTGCAAGTGGCATTTTTAGTGGAATTACTGTGTATTTCCATGGTTTTTACACTGTAATTATTAGTGTAAGATATTGTTGCAATTAAATTTAGAAATGGCAGCTCTTGGTGGCTTGGTGTACCTGTATTTTCTCTCTGAAAATTCTCTAAACAAGCATTGCAATTTGATTTTGGCCCTGGTACATGTAGTAGTAGTAATGTTTGAGGGTTGCATGCTTCGGTGCTAAATTTGCATCAGCGGTTGACGTTTCTTGAGTGATTATAACTTGTGGAATATGCTGTCTCAAACTATGGAACATGAGATCTGCGTTTAGGAGCAGCCAAGGTGGTTTCTTTTTGTTGTACACTCCAGTTTGATTCTTGTGTGCATCACACTGGTTCATAGTCTGGAACATTCAGTCTTGCTTGCTCTATGTTTGTTCGATGTCCAGGGGCCCAATTACAGTTAAGTTGTGGATACAACACCTATTTCACCAACAACAGAGAACACAACAACACAATTAGGGCTCGAAAATAAATCAAGCAACACAAGTATTTCTATCTAGTGAAGACTAAAGTTGCATCATCAGCAGCTTCATATAGAAGATAATGATTCCTATTTTTTAGTCTACTATAATTGTTTTTTAGCCCACAGCACTTTGCATTGTTTTGAGGTTTTGTACATCAGCTTTCTTGCTAATCCAGCCCACGCGGCTGCTGTACTACTTGTCAAGTGATGCTGCTGCTGCTATCTGCGAGTTGTTGCTGCTAGTTGTGATTTTGTCAAGTGATGCTGCTGCTACTTGTGATCTTCTAAAATAACCCCTTTCTCCTGAAACGTTGATTAATTTCCGTTTCGGTTGAGAAATGGGGCACTCCTAGGTCAAGAAAATTAGCAAAGGTCATGCCCAATTTTCTTGACCTAGAAGGTGCCCGATTCTCAACCGAAATAAAAATTAATTTGCTTTAGTGGTTGGATTAGTTTAGTATTTTATTCACACACTCAGACACCCTTGCTTGCCATGTGTGATAGAGAGATAGTGAGAGGAGACAATAAGCTATCTGCAGCTTAATTTGCATTGCATACTAGCTAGATAGCTTTTGTTTTTCAGGACCAACCGAACAATACATACATATACCTGTAGGCACCAGCTTAATTTCCAAGGCAGGACAATTACTTGCTTCATTATATTCATCCATCCATCCATTTTGCATCATGTACAGAACCAAAAATAATCGCAAAAGCCTTAGTTCGAAGCGGATGAGCATTCTATTCTCAGGCAGCAAAGGCATTCTCAATACATGTTGGTGAATGTCAAAACCTACAATTTCTTTGTTTGTTGCAAAATGAATGATCCGAAAGAAGATATCAATAGCCTTTAAAGCCACCCAATTGTTTGTATACACAACATGAATCGCAAAACTTACAGTGTTGAAGATGATCAGAAAGAAGAGGACAAGTCAAACCTTCAAATCGATCAGATCAGCTAACAGCTACTGCAATTCGCCCGCCTTGACCTCGAACTCTTCTCTGGTTGATAGTATCTTCACACGAACCATGCCTCGCTCCCACTCGGATTTCCCAACCAAGATCAGCCTGCTAGCGTTTATCCTCTCCGCGTGTTTGAACACCCTGCGGTGTAGTAAAAAGTAATTACAGATACACTCACCCACATAAGTATTCAACACAATGAAAAAATAGTACAAATTAAGGAAAGGCAATACCATTTCAGACGCTTGTCTTCTAAAAAGAAGAGTGAACTTTCTAGACACACCCCTCAAGAACTAGGTTACCCTGAGAACGTGGACTTGGACCTTAGCAACAACACACTAACAGGTTCTATCCCAAAACACCTAGGCAATATCACAAACATCTCTCAATTGTTCCTTGACAATAACCAACTTTTTGGCGACATTCCTCGAGAATTAGGTTATTTGGTCAACTTAGAGATCTTGTTCCTTGACAATAACCAACTTTTTGACCAAACTTTGTTTCTATTTAGAGAGAAACATGGCCCACAACGATGAGGCCGGGGGTTCGGGCGGCAAGGCATTCTGGGAGCTGTCCCAGGAGATGGAGGAACAACCTCACTTGTATGAGGCCGCCGCCTTCCCCACCGATCCTGAGACCACTGATGGTGCCGCCGAGGATGACCACACTGATGCCACCACTGATGGTGCCGCCGAGGATGCCACCACTGATGATGGCGGCGCCCGCACAGATGGCAGCCAACCGAAGAGGCAACGGAAGGACCGGCGCCCGATCGTGCTCCTCACCCTCAAGGAGGAAGTTACTGAAGTGGACTCCAACGGGAATCCAACGGCGCCCGAACGAATAGTCAAGGGGTACTCGCTTCAGCTCGGGTGCATTGTCCGGAGCACCGTCTCGATCAACACCGAGAACCTGAGGCATCCTGACCGAGGGAATTTGCGCCACCTCCTCTTCACGAAGCTGCACGAACGATACAAGTTCCCCGCTGAATTTGCAAACACAAGCCTCAAAGGGAATAAAGTGAACAATGCTGCCCTCACGAAGATGAGCAAGGCCCTGTCTACTTGGAAAAGCAATGTGAAGAAAATGATCGAGAAAGGTGAGAGTTATCAGAAGATCAAGGAGAAAAATCCTTCGATCACCGAAGATGACTACAACGACTTCAAGATCAATTGCTCGAGCACCGCAAGCTCCCAATCAAGTGAGTGGGGGAAACAAATGCGGGAGCTGAACATAGGGGAACACACACTCGGTCCCGGCGGTTACAGAGTGGCGGAGCCTATATGGGACAAGGAGGAGGCGGACCGTGCCGAGCAAGGCCTACCGCCCCTCTTCGAGAAATACAGCGGTAACAAGCAGACCAGGAACTTTGTCAGGGCCCGGTACAAGAAGGACCCGAAAACAAAGGAGCTTACCACGGATCCGAAGACCAGGCAGCTTGAGCTTGTTCTGGTAAGGAATACACCCCCGCGTAATTAGCTCCATATGGTTGCATTCTAATTAATGAAGCCAAATTTCTAAATGGTTCACATTCCTTCCGCAGGCGACTGAAAGCAGTAGCGCGGGGTCGACTAAGAGCAACCCTTGGGACACCACTCTAAATAGGGCGTTGAATGTAATGAAGAACAAGGATAAGCTCAGTAAGCCGACGTCAGCTGGTCGTGTGGCCGGCAAAGGCTTGTCGACAAAATGGGGGTCATACTATACCGCTGGTGTGCGGAAGGAGAAAAAGACCAGCTCGGAAAGCCAGGCGCGAGAGGTTCAAGAACTCAAGGCACAGGTGGCGCGGATTCCGGACATTGAGCAAGTGGAACAATGACTCAGAGCGACGATCACCGCCATTGTGCCTACCTTGATCTCGGGGTTGAGTGCGTGGATTGCGGGCGGCCAACAGGGGCCGCCCCCGATTCCTAGCTTCACGGCCAGCAACTCGCATAATGCGATGGCGGGGCCATTGGTGCATTGGTGTCTCCGACGCCGGCACGGGAGCTTAATGCACCCGGGTGTACGCCGGCCGGCACCTCTGCAGCAAGCGGCCCCTCCATCAACTGCACGCCCGCCATTGGCGGTGCGTCGACATTAGCCGAGCTCGACGCCATCATCACGGTAACTAATTAAGCCTCTCTCGGCCGAGGACTTCATCTCCTTGCCTTTGACTGGGCATCCCTGACGCCCTACATGTTTTCGCAGGGCGCCGCCGACGTTCCGTGCACTCTCCTCCACTTCGTGAACAACGAGTTGGTCGATGTCGCCAAGGGAAAAATCGTTCAACAAGGCAACCCCTTGTTCCACGGTACCCAGATGCCACCCAACTTGTTTAGGGTTCAACTGGTTCGGGTGCTGCCAGGCTGCGACGACTTGTTACCTCCGATTCGACCCGTCGGGGCCGACGATGATGACGTGATGACCCTCAGCGCCTGCCTGAGCTGGCCCCTGGTTTGGCCGAAGAGCCAGATTCGTTTGGGGGCGGGGGACACCACCCCAAAGACAACACCGCCAGTCGTGCCGGCGCCAAGTCGGCCCCATGGCAAGACCGCCGTAACGGTGCCGGACATCCCTATGCCACTGGATCCAAACATGCATATGGCACATGATCAGAATGACGACGACAACGATGATACATTTGGCAACGTCGATCAGTACTTTGCCGATCATGGGTACGATGGCGACTTCATGGGGCCTCCTTCTCAAGAACCAAACCCAACAAAAGACGTGTGCGATCTAGCTGGTACCGCGGAGAAGCCAAGTTGCAACAGGCGCCGTCTGGCGTTCAGCTCTCAGGAGACGCCTCCAGCTGCCGACTTCACCGAGCCTCAGATAGGCGAGGTGCGAAATATTATCAGCCCCAACACACTCAAGAAGGCGGTCTGTGAGCAGAACTCGGTCCCATTACAGGAGAAGAAGAAGGCACGCAAAAGAAAGAGTAAGAAGGGTGCGAGCCAGCCGGCACCGAGTACGATCCGTGCTCAGGACGGGCCACCTTCACCGCAGGATATCTCGAGGAGGGTGCATGTGGCGGGTAGGGCGATGCTACCGACAAATATGCTCAATGCTGCAACCGGTGCTATGCGGAGTCTGCATGACAGTGTTCTTGCTTTGGAGAAGCGGCGTCTCAGAGAGAAGGATGTGGCATACCCGGTTTTCGCGGCCAAGGTGCCAGAGGGCAAGGGCTTTGTGGATAACTCCATCGGGCGTACGATCGTCCTGCGTTTTGATGACATCCACGCTATGTTGAACCTTCATCCGCTGCACTACACCTTCGTTCGGCTATTTTCGCTGAGTATGGAGATGCGGATCATTCGCGACAAGACCCCGGACATCGTGATAGTCGACCCCTTCTACATGCGTGCCAAGATCTTGGGCAGCGCTGGGGACCGGCAAGTCGCGAGTTCTTACCTCGAAGGCGTCATTCTGGCAAACCAAGATAAGGATAACTTCCTCGTGCCTTACTTTCCCGAGTAAGTCCTCCCCTCAACCGGCCCGTAACATATGAATTCTTACATTTCGATCGTTTTTCTTTTAACATTCCGTGTTTTCTGCAGTGACACACGTTGCACGCTCATCCTCCTAAGCCCCAAATATTCCATGGCCACGTATTTCGACCCGGACCGTCAGTCGAACGTAGACTACACAAATGTCAAGAAGGTTCTTGATGACGTTCTCCCCGGCTACGCCAAATCTGGAGGCACCTTCACCAAGCCTATTCGTAAGTACGGCAAGCACGTGTTCTCCCACAATACGACGTTCTGCTGCGTCAAGCAGCCGCCTGGCGGTCAGAAGGGTGCCTACTACGCCATCCATCACATGCGGGCGATCGTACGGGACCATCATCAACTTCTGCTACCGAGTAAACTCAAAGATTGGGCAAAGAGCGTGTCGGCAATCCAGGACGCGGACCTCCGACAAGAATTCTTTCGCATCCAGTCGGAGTTTGCGGAAATCATCCATCAAGATGTCCTTCGTACCTCGGGGCAGTTCTACCTCAACAATCAACCGTCCAACAGTGACATCGACACAATGCTACAAATGCAGGCTGACAACGACCGTTATTTCATGACTCCCACGATAGACGGCGGCTTCATCCACGCTCCGGTCCCTTGAGTCGAGTCGAAAGCAGTGATGCTGTGTCTAGTTCTGAAACATCGATTGGCTCATGTTGTAATTAAACTTTAATGAACTTGTAGTATGTCTCTTTGGTTTCGAGAGTCGTTCAACTTAGATGTAATCGATGCTATTAATGTCTTGCTTTTCTCTTCCGATCGTTCTGTTGCATACTTATATATTGCTTATGTATTGTCTGTGAATTGGTACTAACGTTTCGTTTGGCTAGTGCATAGCGATGCCGACGTATGTCGTGTACAAGGGTAAGGTTCCCGGAGTCTACGATGACTGGGAGGAGTGTCGGAGACAGGTTCACCGATTCAGCGGTAACAGTTACAAAGGGTACACCACTAGGGCCGAGGCCGAATCTAGATACGCCCGCTATCTAGCGGGAGAGGGGAGGGAGCGTTGGAGGAACCGGATGAAGACGAGTTTCATCGTGATGATGCTCATCGTGATGACCGCAGCTCTCTTCTATGTGATGGTAGTTTAGATGATCGATATCGACTTGTAATGTGAAGACAAACTCGCTACTCGCGGTCTCGAGACTTGTAATATAATGTTCTATCTTTGTTCGGTCTTTTCAATTTGGAGACTACTATGATGAATTGTATTCGGAGACTAATATGATGAATTGTATTCAAAGACTAATCTTCTATTGTATTCGATGAATCTGTTGTTGATGTGTGCTGTCTATATTTTGTCAAATTATACATTTTGTAACCTGTGCAAAAAACAGAAAATAAAAAATAAAAAAAACCTAATATTCGTACTAATGGCGCATCAAATGACAGTGCGCCATTAGTATGACAAAGCATACTAATGGCGCATCACAGGACAGTGCGCCATTAGTATGCCGCGGTTACTGATGGCGCATCACGTTGTAGTGCACCATTAGTATGCCAAAGCACCTAGGTATACATGGCCCCTGGGAGGCATACTAATGGCGCACCCTGGCCTATACTAATGGCGCACCAGTGGTGCGCCATTAGTATACCAGATACTAATGGCGCACCAGTGGTGCACCATTAGTAAAAATTACTAATGGCGTGCTACTAATGGCGCACCACTGATGCGCCATTAATGGCCATATTTGGTGCGCCATTAGTAGGGGTTTTTCTAGTAGTGTGATTGGTTATATTTCAAGTCTCTTCGAATTATCAGTTTGGTTTGGCCTACTAGATTGATCTTTCTTGCAATGGGAGAAGTGCTTAGCTTTGGGTTCAATCTTGTGGTGTCCTTTCCCAGTGACAGCAGGGGCAGCAAGGCACGTATTGTATTGTTGCCATCGAGGATAAAAAGATGGGGTTTATATCATATTGCTTGAGTTTATCCCTCTACATCATGTCATCTTGCCTAATGCGTTACTCTGTTCTTATGAACTTAATACTCTAGATGCATGCTGGATAGTGGTCGATGTGTGGAGTAATAGTAGTAGATGCAGAATCGTTTCGATCTACTTGTCGCGGATGTGATGCCTATATACATGATCATGCCTAGATATTCTCATAACTATGCACTTTTCTATCAATTGCTCGCAAGTAATTTGTTCACCCACCGTAATAATTATGCTATCTTGAGAGAAGCCACTAGTGAAACCTATGGCCCCCGGGTCTATTTTCCATCATATAAGTTTCCGATCTACTTTATTTTGCAATCTTTACTTTCCAATCTATATCATAAAAATACCAAAAATATTTATCTTATTATTATCTCAATCAGATCTCACTTTTGCAAGTGACCGTGAAGGGATTGACAGCCCCTTTATCGCGTTGGTTGCGAGGTTCTTGTTTGTTTGTGTAGGTACGAGGGATTTGCGTGTAGCCTCCTACTGGATTGATACCTTGGTTCTCAAAAACTGAGGGAAATACTTACGCTACTTTGCTGCATCACCCTTTCCTCTTCAAGGGAAAACCAACGCAGTGCTCAAGAGGTAGCATCCACCAACTTGAGGCGCCACTACCAAAGCCAAGTGACCCAGATTATCAACCCGGGGTGGGTGATCATGTTGAGTCCACATAATGGGTTGCTCAGACCATCGCAAGTAATGGGGTACTGCCAGCTCAACGGCGTTCAAAGCCCTTTTATGGAGCTTCTGGTCCCGTTTGCATAAACTTGTGGTGAAAACGTGGTACTGCCCACTATTCAACTGCTTCAGATGACTTTGATATCAAGATTGCTGTTGTTGCTGAGCCACTTGACCGGATTGTTGATTGTCACCACCCTGATTACCTTGATGGTTTTTGTGGCCCTGGAAACCGGAACTAGAACCGCCACCACCATAACCCGGGCCATGAGAATAGCCACCACCAGAACCTGAGCCGTCGTCCGTATCATGATTGTTCTGGAATAAATCAGAATTTTTAAACTCCTTCATATGTGGCAGTCCTTCCAAAGGTGACTAGACAATCTTTCCCGCGTACCATGCTTTGGATAGGGCTAATTTAGCATCTGCTCAAGATTGATACCTGACCCGCCTGCCCGAGGAGGTGGCTTCCCTTTATGACGCTGACCATTATTCTGCGTATTGGTCTTGGCCACAAAATCTGAATTACTATCGGCCTTGCGCTTACCATTGCCCCCCTAACCCGCCGTGTTATAGTGCTGACCCTTGGTGTTGCCACTCTTCTTTCCCTTTCCCGACTTTTCATCATCAGACTCAGGGTCCTTGGTACTATCAGAGTCGGCATATTTAATTAGAGCCGCCATCAACTCCCCCATATCATTGTAGTGACGCTTGAGCCGCCCTAACTTTTGTTTAAGAGGCAAAAAAACGGCAATTATTATCTAACATTAGGACTGCTGAGCCGGCATTGATGTTATCCGATGAGTGCAGGACAGCCTTGATCCGGCGCAGCCAATGGGTCGTTGACTCACCTTCTTCTTGGGCGCAAGCATCCAAATCCACAATCGACATGGCCTGTTTGCACGTATCTTTAAAATTCTGGATAAATCGGGCTTTTAGCTCCGCCCATGATCCGATGGAATTGGTAGACAACCCTTTTAACCAAGTACAGGTCGTCCCATCCAGCATCATGGTGAAGTACTTGGCACACGCAGCATCACTGATCTCCAACAGTTCCATGGCCATCTCATAACTCTGAATCCACACCTCGGGGGGTAAGATGGCTGTGTAGGTCCTTTGAAATCCTTGGGCAGACGCTCATTACATAGAGCCGGCACTAAACTTGGTACACCCGTGGTTCTAGAGGTCATGCCTACCTCCATCGAAGCCGTCGAATAAACCGGAAGATGTTGATGAGTCGCCTGCTGAGCCACCAGCTCAGCTTCTCGACGTGCCCTGCCCTGATCCACTAAGTCCCGAGCACCATCACGCACCGGGTCATGCCCACGCAGCTGGTTACGGCGCTTGTCATTGCTTGAAACGGCCAGTGACTCCATGTGTCTGCTATAACTCCGGCTTGGTCGAGGGGTCGAGTGAATCCTCTCTCGACTATAAGAATATGCCTCCTGTTGTACCAATGTTGTTTGAAGAAGCTCTCTAGCCCTCTGCGTCTCAACCGCAGCTGAAGAATCGCCTTCAACTGGGAGAGCCACCAATCGTGTCACCGCAACGATCATATTATCCAAAGGGTTGGAATAATGACCAGGTGGTGTCGGCACATACTGTGGCAGGGTATTATTTAGACGAGGCGGCTCCGTCATGCACGGTTGAGCCGACGCTCCAGCCCCAGGCGCTTCAACCCGGTTTATCTCTGGTTGGTTACTGGTCCCTGCTCCATGCGTGCAAAAGAGGTTCCTCGCCTCGTAAACCGGCAGCAGACGACTTCGGTGCCTTCTTCTCATGATTTCGTTAGAAGCATTCTGATCCAACGAGAGCCGGAAGGAATTAGCCTGGATCCGTTGTGCCTGAGCATCCAAACCAGCTCGCTCTGCAGTCAACCTAGCGTTCTCCGATGTCAGGTCTTCCTTGGCTTGCACTATCTCGTCACGCAATTTTGCAACTTCTGCATTATGTTGAACTTGATTTCCCGGGTTAACCTCTGCTGCTAACAAGGCTGTCAGATTATCCAGCAAATCAGTTAAAACCTGAGCCGGCGAGCACATAGGGCCTCCTACCCCAGCTGCCAACGCCATTGCTAACCCGGAGACCATTGCTGCCGCAGTCGAAGAATTCTACGTGGGCTTTGCACCGGCCATGAAGATTGCGACCCTATTCGGCGGCTCATAGGGGTCCGGAATACTGTCGCCTTCGGAGCAACCCCCAAGCCTGCCGTCTTGCAGTTGATACAATGAAGTAGTCTCGCCCATGGACGACTCACCATTAGATTAGATGGTCGTCTCACCGCCAGACATGGATCCTTCCTCAAATTCCGCCCCATAGATGAATCCCATGAAGGCACGTTTCATGGCGGGGTGAACTCGGGCGGGTCGTGCACAATGAGCCGTCTCGATGATGTCGATGCAGATGTCCTGCTCAGGGCCCGGCTCGCCGATCTTGCTGATGAAAATGTGAATTCCGCCGAAGGGGACCCGGTACCCGTACTCAATTGAGCTGGCCTCGGGGCCCCAACCTGCATCGTCGATATAGAGCTTACCGCGATGACTCTTGGTCATCCGGCCCACAACCTATCCCTTGATCCCTTTGAAGCTACCCTTCAAGAACTCAAAACCACCGTGCGCTGGCCCCACGGTGGGCGCCAACTATCGTGGAGTTGTCACGGCAGATGTCCTAGTGTGAGGACTTAGTCATGGAGCCATCGCAGCTAGGTTAGCTCAAAGGGGTTAAACGGGACAAAGAACACAAAGAGTTTATGCTGGTTTGGCCCCTTGTGATGAAGGTAAAGGCCTAATCCAGTTTGAGGTGGTATTGCTTATGTCTCGATTACCAGGGAGCGAATACGCTTGACCTAGATTTTGATCTCTTGTTTCTTGCCCTGAACCGCCGCCGGGTCGTCCCTTTATATACACAGGTTGATGCCCAGTAGCTCATGGAGTCCCGGACGACTCATAAACAATGTGTCCGTCTCGGTGACTAAATGCACTTGCCTTACAATATAAGTCATATACATATGGTGGTTTACCCCTATGGGCCTTAAGTCGCTCTTGGGCCTTGGGCCCTTGCTTCATGAACTGCCATCTTCAACATCCTCATGGGCTTTGTATTGATGAACTGCCATAGGTATAACCCGACCCCTCCTGGGCGGGTCATACCTAATAGTCATATCCCAACAATTATCATTATGACTAGATGAATGTCCATTACCAGCTTGTGTCGCTGCATCAGAAATAGAAACATCATTACTATTCTCAGGAGGTTTTTCTACCTCAAGTTCACTAGAAGCATGCATAGTTCTACCATTTTCATTTCTTTTCCTTTTTCTTTTTCTTCTTAGATGAGCTAGGTGCAGCAATATCAATTCTCTAAGAATCTTGTTCAATTCTTTTAGGATGACCTTCAGGATAAAGTGGCTCCTGAATCATTCTACCTCCTCTAGTCATTACTCTAACAGTATGATCATTCATATTATTATCCATCTTATCGAGCAAATCATTTTGAGACTTAGCAACTTGTTCTAACTGGTTTGGACCATGGATGCATGTTTACCTAGACCTTTAACATCATTAGCAATTCTAAACATTAAGTCACTCAAACGATCAATCATGAAAGCATTATGTTTCAATTGCTTGGTAACATACATATTAAAGCGTTCTTAGTTTTTTTTAGTTTTTTAGTTGTTTTGTTGTTGTTTATTTAAGGCTTGCCTCCAGCCTTTCAGACAACTCATGTCAATTTCCTCTATTTATTTATAAAAGTTGTAGTGGGTTTTTTACCCTACTGTTTATAGTCAAAAACATATTAAAGTGTTCTTGCTTAATAATCTAATTGTCAAATTCATCCAGACATTGACTAGCAGATTTATTATAAGGAATATCACCTTCATCAAATCTTATTCTACCTTTACTACCTGTGTTGGGGTATCGAGTCCATGTATTTCTTCAATAGGTGGTAAATTCTTAACATCTTCAACTTTAATACCCTTCTCTTTCATAGACTTCCTTGCTTCTTGCATATCTCCGGGACTGAGAAATAGAATACCCCTCTTCTTCGGAGTTGGTTTAGGAAGTGTCCAATCATTATCAATCCTCAATATATTATTCAATAGTTCTTCAGCTTGTTCAACAGTTCGTTCCCTGAAAACATAACCAGCACAACTATCTAGGTAGTCCCTAGAAGCATCGATTCATCCATTATAGAAGATATCAAGCATTTCTTTTTTCTCGAGAGGATGATCACGCACAACATTAAATAACTGAAGAACCCCCTAAGCTTGAGGGAAATTCTTTTCTTCAATTTGCACAAAATTAAATATTTCCTGTAAGGCGTCTTGTTTCTTATGAGCATCAAAATATTTTCAAAGAAGTAATATATCATATCCTGGGGACTACGCACACAACCAGGAGCAAGAGTATTAAACCATATCTTAGCATCACCCTTTAGTGAGAAAGGAAACAACTTAAGGATATAGTTGTAGCGAATTTTTTCCTCATGAGCAAATGGGGTGGCTATATCAGTCAATTTAGTCAGATGTGCCACAACAGTTTCAGATTCATAACCATGAAAAGGATCACATTCAACCACAGAAATTAACTCAGGATCGACAGAGAATTCATAATCCTTATCAGTAGTAAACATAGGTGAAGTAGCAAACTTAGGATCATATTTCATTCTTTCATTCAGAGATTTTTCTTTCAGTTTACATAATAGTTTCTTAACATCATCTCTATCATTACAAGCAAGAAGTTCTCTAGTTATCTCCTCATCATCACAACATAATCCTCAGGTATCTTAGGCATTTCAGTTCTAGGGTAGCTAGGCCTAATAGGTGAATCATATTTTTTATAAGTTTCAACAATTTCATCAGCTTCAACATTTTCAATTTCTTTAGCCCTAGCAAGTTGTTCAACGAGAAATTCACCTAGTGGAACAATTTCATTAAGCAAAGTACTAGCATCATCAATAGCATCTTTTGTAGTAGAAGTAGCATCATCAATTACTTGCGACATATCATAATTAATAGCGGGTGTTGGTGTCACAAGCTTACTTAAAACCAAAGGTGAATCAAGTGTAGAGTGTGATGGCAATTCTTTACCTCCCCTCGTCTTAGAGGGACTATCTTGGTTCTATCGCCTTTTAGATTCTTCACAGTGATCAACAGATATAGATCCCAAGTGACTCAGCAAATAGAGCTATGCTCCCCGGCAACGGCGCCAGAAAAGCACTACAAAAAAAAGACACATCTTTGACATTTTGGGCTGGACGAAATTTTTTTCTGTAATACTTATGACACTTCTATGATGATAATTGTGACAAAACCTGGTATCATCATAGATGTGGTGGGCTCCTACTTCTATGACAAAAAATCATGACAGAAAATGGGCTTTTCGTCCTGGGCGGGCCGGAGACACAGCTGCATGACATTCTTTGGGCCGTCCATGACGGAAAAAACCGTGGTAGAAGCGAGGGCGAGGAAAATATCGGGGTGTTCCCGGTTACGGTCGGTGGCTGGGGCCGAGTGATGCACGAAGGTTTAAGCATTTCTCTCGTATACGCATGCGCGTGGGTGCGAGGCATTGGGCTCTTACTAAACCCGAGCGAGGCGTTCGTGCTACCTCTTGAGCACTACATTGGATTTCCATGAAGAGGAAAGGGTGATGCAGCAAAGTAGCGTAAGTATTTCCCTCAGTTTTTGAGAACAAAGGTATCAATCCTGTAGGAGGCTCCACAAAAGTCCCATGCACCTACACAAACAAACAAGAACCTCGCAACCAACGTAATAAAGGGGTTGTCAATCCCTTCATGGTATCTTGCGAAAAGTAAGATCTGATAGAGATAATATGATAAGATAAATATTTTTGGTATTTTTATGATATAGATTGGAAAATAAAATATGGAAATAAAAGTAGATGGAAAACTTATATGATAAAAGATAGACCCGGGGGCCATAGGTTTCACTAGTGGCTTCTCTCAAGATAGGATTAGTATTACGGTGGGTGAACAAATTACTGTCGAGCAATTGATAGAAAAGCACATAGTTATGAGATTATCTAGGCATGATCATGTATATAGGCATCACGTCCTCAACAAGTATATCGAAATGATTCTGCATCTACTACTATTACTCCACACATCGACCGACTCCTGCCTGCATCTAGAGTATTAAGTTCATAAGAATAGAGTAACACATTAAGGCCAACTCCACCGCATGACCCCAAATTGTCCGGGGTCGTCCGTTTGGGTGTAAACGGACAAAACCAACGACCCAACGCACAAACCCAACTTGCCTTTCTGTCCGTTTAGTGTCCGCTTCGACCCCATATTCAGAGCAAACTTGACATGGATTTGAGGCAAAGCGGACAGTGATACGTCTCCAACGTATCTATAATTTTTGATTTTTCCATGCTATTATATTACCCCTTTTGGATGTTTATGGGCTTTATGCTACACATTTATATCATTTTTGGGATTAACCTACTAACCAGAGGCCCAGCCCGTATTGCTGTTTTTTTTGCCAATTTCAGTATTTTGAAGAAAAGGAATATCAAACAGAGTCCAAACGGAATGAAACCTTCGGGAGCATGATTTTTGGAACAAGCGTGATCCAGAGGACTTGGAGTGCAAGCCAAGAAGCAGCTGAGGCGGCCCAGAGGGTGGAGGGTGCGCCCACCTCTATAGGGCACGCCCCCTATCTCGTGGGCCCCTCGGCGGCCACTGAACGTATCTACTTTTTCAAACACTTTTGCCCTTGTTTTGGACTCTAACTGGCATGATTTGAATGAAACTAACCCGGACTGACGTTATTTTCAGCAGAACTGCCATGACGTTGTTTTATGTGTAGAAAGCAAAAGTTCTCGGAATGTCCTGAAAATCCATGGAGGCACTTTTTAGAAAATATAAAAAATACTAGCGAAAGATTCAAGACCAGGGGGGCCCACACCCTGTCCACGAGGGTGCCCCCCCCCGTCACGTGGGCCCCCTGGACCTCCACCAACCTGAACTCCAACTCCATATATTCACGTTCGGGGAGAAAAAAATCAAAGAGAAAGTTTCATCGCGTTTTATGATACGGAGCCGCCGCCAAGCCCTAATCTCTCTCGGGAGGGCTGATCTGGAGTCCGTTCGGGGCTCCAGAGAGGGGGATTCGTCGTCGTCATCATCATCAACCATCCTCCATCACCAATTTCATGATGCTCACCGCCGTGCGTGAGTAATTCCCTCGTAGGCTTGCTGGACGGTGATGGGTTGGATGAGATTTACCATGTAATCAAGTTAGTTTTGTTAGGGTTTGATCCCTAGTATCCACTATGTTCTAAGATTGATGTTGCTTTGACTTTGCTATGCTTAATGCTTGTCATTAGGGCCCGAGTGCCATGATTTCAGATCTGAACCTATTATGTTTTCATGAATATATGTGTGTTCTTGATCCTATCTTGCAAGTCTATAGTCAGCTATTATGTGTTATGATCCGACAACCCCGAAGTGACAATAATCGGGATACTTCTCGGTGATGACCGTAGTTTGAGGAGTTCATGTATTCACTATGTGCTAATGCTTTGTTCCGGTTCTCTATTAAAAGGAGGCCTTAATATCCCTTAGTTTCCACTAGGACCCCGCTGCCATGGGAGGGTAGGACAAAAGATGTCATGCAAGTTCTTTTCCATAAGCACGTATGACTATTTACGGAATACATGCCTACATTACATTGATGAATTGGAGCTAGTTCTATGTCACCCTATGTTATAACTATTACATGAGGAATCGCATCCGGCATAATTATCCATCACTTATCCAATGCCTATGAGCTTTTCACATATTGTTCTTCGCTTATTTACTTTTCTGTTGCTTCTGTTACAACTACTACAAAACCAAAAACATTACTTTTGCTACCGTTACCTTTATTATCATACTACTTTGCTACTAAATACTTTGCTGCAGATACTAAGTTATCCAGGTGTGGTTGAATTGACAACTCAACTGCTAATACTCAAGAATATTCTTTGGCTCCCCTTGTGTCGAATCAATAAATTTGGGTTGAATACTTTACCCTCAAAAGTTGTTGCGATCCCCTACACTTGTGGGTTATCAAGACTAATTTCTGGTGCCGTTGCCGGGGAGCATAGCTCTATTCTCTGAGTCACTTGGGATTTATATTTGTTGATCACTATGAAGAACTTGAAAGACGACAGAACCAAGATTTTGCCCTCAACTATGAGGGGAGGTAAGGAACTGCCATCTAGCTATGCACTAGATTCTCCTTCATTTATTAGTAAGCTTGCGACACCTAAACATGCTACTGCTATGAACTCTAATATGTCGCATGTTATTGATGATGCCACTTCTGCTATGCATGATACTTATGATGAAACTACTTCTATGCGGGATACTACTTTGCCATTAGGTGAATTTCTTGATGAGCAACTTGCTAGAGTTAGGGGGAATGAAATTATTGAAGATGCTATTATTGATGATAGTGATGATGAAAATTCTCCCAATGATTATGAATTGCCTGTTGTTCCTGAGGGTTATGTTATGAATGAAGAAGCTACTAGAGCTATCTTTGCTTGCAATGATAGATATGATCTTAAGAAATTATTAGCTAAATGGAAGCAGCAATCTCTTAATGCTAGAATGAAACCTGACCCTGCTTTTGCTACTTCACCTATCTGTGTTACCGATAAGGATTATGAATTCTCTATTGATCCTGAGATTATTACTTTGGTTGAATCTGATCCTATTTATGGCCTTGAATCTGAAACTGTTGTGGCACATCTTACCAAGTTTAATGATATAGCTACCATGTTTACTCATGATGATAAATCTCGCTATTATTATATCCTTAAGATATTTCCATTCTCATTAAAGGGTGATGCTAAGACTTGGTATAATTCTCTTGCTCCTGGTTGTGTGCGTAGTCCCCAGGATATGATTTATTACTTCTCTGCTAAATATTTCCCTGCTCATAAGAAACAAGCTACCTTGCGGGAAATATATAATTTTGTGCAAATCAAAGAAGAGAGTCTCCCACAAGCTTGGGGGAGGCTTCTCCGGTTACTTAATGCTTTGCCTGATCATCCTCTCAAGAAAAATGAAATACTTGATATCTTTTATAATGGACTAACCGATGCTTCCAAGGACTACTTGGATAGTTGTGCTGGTTGTGTTTTCAGGGAAAGAACAGTCGATGAAGCTGAATTACTATTGAATAATATGTTGACTAATGAAAATAATTGGACTCTTCCTGAGCCAATTCCTGAGGCAATTCCTGAACTAATTGATCAAACTCCTGAGCCTATTCCTAAACCCACTCCAAAGAAGAGAGGTGTTTTATTTATCAGTCCTGAATATATGCAAGAGGCAAAGAAATCAATGAAAGAAAAAGGTATTAAAGCTGAAGATGTTAAGAATTTACCTCCTATTGAAGAAATACATGGTATTAATATACCGCCTGTTGAAGAACCACATTGCCTTGATAACCCGACATAGGAAGTAAAGGTAAATTCTCTCTATAGATATGATAAAGTTGAAATCCCCTCTACTAAATTTCATAGCCCATGCTTAGATGAATTTGATGATTTTATGGCTAGACAAGAAAGTTTTAATGCTTATGTTGGTAAAGAGTTAAAGAATAATGCTTTCGATATAGGACGCGTGAGCGATAATATGGCTAGAGTTAAAGGAGAACTCAAACTCATTAGCAAATATGCTTCTATGGTTGCTACTCAAGCTGAGCGAGTACTTAAAGCTCAAAATGATTTGCTTGATGAATTAAATAATAAAAATGACTTTGCTGTTAGAGTGGCTACTAGAACTGGTAGTATGACTCAGGAACCTTTGTATCCTGAAGGCCACCCTAAGAGAATCGAGCAAGATTCTCAGAGAAACAATTTAGAGGCACCTAGTTCATCTAAAAAGAAGAAAAAGAAAAACGATAGGACTTTGCATGCTTTTAGTGAACCTATTGTAGACACACCTAAGAATCCCAATGATATTTCTATCTCTGATGCTGAAACACAATCAGGTGATGAACATGAACCTAGTGATAATGTTAATAATAATGTTCATGTTGATGCTCAACCTAGCAAAAATAATGAAGTAGAGATTGAACCTGTTGTTGATCTTGATAACCCATAATCAAAGAATCAACGTTATGATAAGAGAGATTTTGTTGCTAGGAAGCACAGTAAAGAAAGAGAACCATGGGTTCAGAAACCCATTCCCTTTCCTCCTAAACCATCCAAGACAAAGCATGATGAGGATTTTGAGCGCTTTGCTGAAATGATTAGACCTATTTTCTTACGTATGCGCTTAACTGATATGCTTAAAGTAAATCCTTATGCTAAGTATATGAAGGATATCATTACAAATAAAAGAAAGATACCGGAAGCTGAAATTTCCACCATGCTTACTAATTACACTTTTAAGGGTGGAATACCAAAGAAACTTGGAGATCCGGGTGTACCAACTATACCATGCTCCATTAAAAGAAATTATGTTAGAACTGCTATATGTGATCTTGGAGCCGGTGTTAGTGTTATGCCTCTCTCTTTATATCATAGACTTGAATTGAATAAGTTGACACCTACTAAAATATCTTTGCAAATGGCTGATAAATCAACTGATATACCTGTTGGTATTTGTGAGGATGTGCCTGTTGTGGTTGCAAATGTCACTATCTTAACGGACTTTGTTATTCTTGATATTCCCAAGGACGATAGTATGTCGATTATCCTTGGTAGACCTTTTCTGAATACTGCAGGGGCTGTTATTGATTGCAACAAAGGCAATGTCACTTTTCATATGAATGGTAATGAGCATACGGTAAACTTTCCGAGGAAACAATCTCAAGTGCATAGCATCAATTCTATTGGAAAAGCTCCAACTATTATTATAGGAGGTTTTGAATTTCCTCACCCTACTGTCAAGAAAAATTATGCTATTCTTATTGTTGGGGATTTTCATATCCCCGTTGAGGTAACTTAGTGTTATTCGAAATTTCTCCGGTTCCGTGTTATTCAGAATGAGTTTGTTAACAAGACTTGATCAACCTTGTTAGTGGATTCATTTTGATGATCACGGGATAGATGAAACTAGAAGGCACAACCTTCTGTACCCTCTTTTTACTTTCTGTTATTTAGAATAAATAAAGCAAAATTAGTATTATCCGTCTTTTTCTGAATTATCCGTGCATTAAAAAATATCCCGAAAATAAAAGTGCTCCAAATGCCTTTCAAATTTAGTATGATTTTTATGGAATATTTGAGGATTTTAGGCACTGAAATCACTGCAGGAGGGGCAAGCACCAGGCCACGAGAGTGGAGGGCGCGCCCCCCTGTCTCGTGGGCCCCTGGTGGACCCCCTCCACTTATGCCAGCACTCACACACTTCATATTCTACCCAAAAAAATCCCCATCCAGCTCAAGCATGAGTTCTAGCTCATTTCGCTGCGATTTTCGATCTCCTTGCTCAAAGCTCCATTCACAAAACTGCTTTTGGAAATTGTTGCTTGGTATGTGAGTCCTCCATTGGTCCAATTAGTTTTTGTTCTAGTGTTTTATTCATTGCAAATGTTTGCTGCATAGGTGACCATGTTCTTGAGCTTGCATGTTGAATTTATGAGGTCCCAAGCAATTCTAATGCATGATATAGGCTCTATGCACTTGTAGGAGTAGTTGCTATCAATCTTGTTTAGTTTTATTCACTTTTATTTTGAAGTTACTAAAATTTTAGAAATTTTTCAGGAAAAGAATTATGTCTAGGAGAATGTACCAAGGTGGTTCCTCGGTGAAGAAAGGGCCCAGGATTGCTATACGTGAGCAAGATGTTGAATTGCCGAGGGACGGGGATGTACGAGCTTGTGAGTGGCCATCCGATGATTTTATGGTTAAAGCAGGCTTTATGGAGGAATTTGACGCGTATGTGCATAATGCTGAGCTGGAGGACTTCTTACAAGATAAGTGTCCTCGGTACTATCAATTGACTGATTCATTTGTGCGGACGTTTAAATATAACTGTACGCGTAATTCTCCTAGTGTCATATTTGATATTTATGATACATCTTATACCATGGACCTAGAGGATTTTACAACTGCTTGCAAACTCCCGCAGTGGGGTAATATTAATGATCCTCACAAATCTGAATTTAGAGATTTCCTTGCTAGTATTACTATGGGAGAATCCAGGGACATAGCACAAGCTACCATAGGGAGCATTCATTTTCCTTCTATACATTATTTGGCTCTCTTCATTGGTAGATGCATTAACGGTAAATATGAAGCATGTCACATGTGTGTCCCTGATCTTTGCGTCCTCAAGAGTGCTGTGTTGGGTCATAAAGGTTATAACTTGGGGGCAATAGTTGCACGTACATTGCAGAATAATAGTAGAACTGGAGATTTATTTGGAGGAATTTATACAACCCGTGTGGCTAAGTATCTTGGTATAGCCCCACGAGAAGGGGATTTGATGATACCTCCTACTTATTTAGATTATGATGCTATGGTCAATCAACGATTTCTTAGGAGGAATGAGCAATTCCTCCATTATCGACTAATCTATGACAGACGCAACGTCGTCCATGTTACTCTTCCTGCTCCTCTCCTTTTTGATTATCAGGCAAAAGGAAGATATGTTGTTACCAGGGAGGAAGCAGTTGAACACGAGGGGAGAGCGGAGGCAGCTCGCCAACACGCCGCAGCTCAGGAGGCGGTTGCCGCTACATCTAGTACGACCCCAGCTACAACTATGGATATCATCCCGGCGGTCCTTGGTATTAGACCAACTTAGGCCAAAAGCCTAAGCTTGGGGGAGTACATATTTCTCACCGACTTTACATTCATGTTCACACACTAGTCGTCGGTGCTCATACTCTTTCACTGTATTATCCATGCTAGTTTCATTTCCTTTTTCTCGCTTTCTTCTTGTGTCTTTGATAAACCTTAAGAAAAAAACCAAAAAATTAGTTAGTTTAATTTCCATGCTTGTAGTAGAAATTAAAATGAAAAACCGAAAAAGATTTATCGTTCTTCATTTACTTGTTGGGAGCTTTCCCGTGTAAATAGTTTTATTTTCTTTTCTTTCCTTTGGGGGTCGAGAAGACCGTATTGAAAATGTTTAGTGGCTCTCATATGCATGATTGTTTATTTAACTTAGAGCCCATATTATCTTGTCTTCTCTTTTGAGTTGAACTAGTAGAGTGGCCCGCTCGATGCGCGGGCTAGGATTTGTAAAGTTTAATATTAGTATCATTAATTAATTTAAGATTAGAACTTAGTTACTCTTAACTATAAATATTTATTTTCAATATTTAAACAAATATTTAGAATAAATATGCAATTAAAACTATTAGATTTATAAAGACAAAGTTTGATAGTTCAAACAACTGCTTTTGCATGGTTTATTATAGTAAGACGCACAAAAAAGTATAAAATACAAAGAGGGCATCTTATTTAGAGTGTTGAATTCAATGCAAGAGTGTCTTCCTTAGCATTGTGATCGTTTTTATAAAATGTTATTTCATATGTAATCATGTCGGCTATGAATTTATTTGTGTGACTATATTTATATATTTATATATGTATACATATAAATTGTAAGATGTAAACTTGACCATTGTTTGAATTGATAATGGAAAGGGCAATTTCTGGAATGTTGAAATACTTTTGAACAAAAATATAATCATGTTGTTTTCTTTTGACAAATCTGAGCGTCTATTTAGACATGTGTAGTATATATGATAAATGTTACAATATGGCCTCTTCTAGTGTGCTGAAGCATCATATCATGTTATAATTATATTGTAAACTCGTCAACATCCACGTGCACATATTCAAGTACATAAATTTGCATTCTGTTTAGATGCCCCACAAAATACCAAGGACAACTCATTGGTGATATTCCTCATTTATGTTACATGTTTGGACCAAAAATAAATGTATTTCCCATGCAAGAGGTAGATGAATACCATCCTCAATACTCGATACCTCAGTGGTTAGGGTTACAGTTCACAACCTCACATTCATCACACTTCTCATCTCATAGTACACATAAGGATACATCTATTATATGGTATCAATGTTGAATGCACATATGGCAAGTACGACATGCTTCTTTTGATAACTTAAACGAAGAACATGTATGTTTTGAGATCAGCATGTGATCTAAGGTTATATCACAGAATCCAGATACCTATTGTGCTCTTTAGAAGCTTTGAGTGGCTAAGGACATACAAAATCATTTAGTACCAATCATATTCTTCAGTGTATTTACAGAAGGTATTCTCTAATATAGTTATATATAATTGTCATAGAAATAGGAAGAATTACATTAGTAATGTGCAATGGTTGGCTTCGTGCATAATTTATAGTTCATGCATTATGAGAAACTAAATTCCAAGATGATTGTTCAACTCAATTATGTGCCAACTAATATAGGAAGTATGATAAGAAATATAAGGGCATGCCAATTATGTCTATGAGGGAACGTTAGAGAGAAAAATCTTTGAAGTGAGGAGAGATTTTAACCAGCAAGCATATCAAATGATTAGTCAACATTGGCATAAATCATTTGGTCTTCTGCATTGAAAAAAATAGTCATATACATAGATCTACGTAGTGCAGTACACAATAGGTGCTCATAAATCAACCTAGTGCAGAGAATAATACGTGGTATGTGAGGATTGAGGAGCTGTGTCTCCATCCTTCTAAATTTGTATTTGTCCGTTGCCAACACAACTTTGACAGTCCTATGAAGAATATTTACACCAAAATTACTTACAAATCAAAAGGCCAACATCTTCTGTACGCATCTTTGATTTCCCATCAGCGCAATAGCATCAATCACACATTATATAAGATAAGAGAACATAAGGGACTACCTACCTTAGGTTGGAAACTCTGATTACTATGTTCTTTTGTTTTCCTGCCGAAACTGAAACTGTGTCAACCCATAGCATGAAGGTCCCATAGACATCTTAAACATTTTCAAATACCTAGACGACACATCAGTATTGTTGCTGTAAGATTCCAAGCTAAGTCATTTTGAAGCTAGGGCATAACACTAACCATGTCATCTGTAATTAGTAAATTACCAGGACACCAAACAATTGAGCATGTGTAACTGAAAACAAAATCATTTTTTACAACCAA
Organism: Triticum aestivum; assembly: GCF_018294505.1. Classification (NCBI taxonomy): domain Eukaryota; kingdom Viridiplantae; phylum Streptophyta; class Magnoliopsida; order Poales; family Poaceae; genus Triticum; species Triticum aestivum. The sequence goes on from NC_057801.1 coordinate 177,673,210, forward strand.
TTGAGGTGCTATGCAAGAACACCAAGCAATTGAGCATTTGTAGATCAAAACACCATGTGATCTAAAACGAATCATACATCTGCAATTATTTAATTATCCGAACACCATTAGTAGGTAATTAATAGGTTCATGTTAGGTGAACCAAACCTCGTGTTTAGGATCATGAAAGCGCTGCTATTGAAGAGCTCGGTAGAAAATCACCAAGGTCGTTCCCCTACCGTGCCTGCGCAATTGCGCTTGTGATGCTGGCTCATTCCTTGACCTGCTTATTTCACTGGTACCTCAACTCTGTTGCCTCTTTATGTGTCGTGTGTCATCGGCGGCGAGGATGCCGTGAGTATCAATGTCACAGTCTATTTTGGTTACACTGAGCTGCAAACCCTTCTTAGCAATAACAACATGTAGACTTGGACTAATGCATCAGCATGTATGTAGATCGGTATTGTGAATAGTAATATCCACCTGCAAACATGGACCATGCATACGTAGATTGGAAATTTGGGATATGATAATATCCATGCGTACCTTTGCATGCATACTTTGAACTTTTTCTTTTGAGGGATGCATGCAGGGTTGGTCTTATTTTTTCTAGGGATGCTTGCAGACTTGGACATGGTAATGCATCAGCATATATTTAGATTGAAATTGCAGAATAGTAACATCCAAAGGAATGCATCATTAAGTATGCAGACTGAATTGGAGAATATCTATGCATACCTTGCATCAACATCCTAGCTAGCAACCTAGCACGGCTGTAGTTTAGGCCAATGCTGCGCCGTCAGCACCAATACAGCATACAAAGCTGTGCTAAATAAGCGACAACTAATACGTAATGGAGGGAGTATATGATAATGAGATACGCAAAGGAGGGTGTGAAATACCTTCACTTCCGATGGGAAACTTTATAAAAAATTGTTATAAGAATGAACTTCGGTTAACCAAATAGTCTAGAATGGACACAAATACTGACAACAAAATCCTCATGTTTGAAGGTCGTAAGCTGTCGGTGTACTAGAGTAGGGGTACCCTAGTATCCCGAATTTGTGCACGGGCAGTCGCAGCACCCCGCGGCAAGACTTGCCGGCTGACCGCCAAGGTCCTTCGTGGTTCGTTTGGAGCCATTCAAGAACAAAGTATTCAAGCCAAGGAGACAAGGCCCGGCAAGAGGAGCTTGCCGGGAAGGCCAACCAAGGCATCTCAAGGAACTTGCCGCGACGCGCCACGCGTCCCGGCGAGGCTCGGTGAGCGACAAGCTTCCGGACGCGACAAGACAACAACCGCGGCAAGGCACTCGCCGCGGCAAGCTACCACTCTGTACCCGCGCTCCAGCACATCCACCAATGTGTCGCCCTGGGACCTTTCCAGGCGCGCGTGGCAAGAGGCTGTGCAGCCAGCGGTGCACGGTGGCAAGCGGCGCTGACAAGATTGCCATCGTGGCAAGCGGTGGCGTCCCTGACGGTCCCTTTTTGCACTGTTCGGGCGATGTAGACGGGCATTTAATGCCTTTGTCCTCTGCCGTCAGAGTTAGGTATGATACACTGTACAGGTAGTTGTACCAACCACAACACCTTTCCGTTTTTACCCTTGTCTGCGTTGCCACCTGTTGGTGACCCCTTGAGCATATAAAAGGAGGCCCATGCGTAATGTAGAGGTGGGTGAGAAGCCAGAAAAACACTCACGCTCGGTTTCGTTAGCAGCTAGTGTGTACTGTAGCACTCAAGCGCTCCCGAGCAAGAACTCAATACACTCAGACATGCAGCAGTAGGAGTATTATCTCTCCGGAGAGCTCCGAAGCTGGGTAAACCGCTCGTGTGCTTCGCCTCGATCCGCTCTTCGCGCGATCTCCGCCCCCCCCGCCGAACCGAAAGGGGCCCGGTCCGCCGGCCCCATAGGTGTTCGTGGATCGGTTTCCCCGACATCTTATGGCGCGCCAGGTAGGGGGCGTCGAGGTTGTGTGAACCTGATCCGGCGTTCACACGAGCTAGATCTTCATCTTTTTCATCGACATGCCGCCGAAGAAGAAGGCTTCGGAGGCGGCTGTTCAGTCCGCGTCAATCCCACCACCACCGGAGCAAACGGGTGGTGGGGTGGACGGCGGCGGAAGAACGGGCATCGACGAGGGAGCTCACGGTGCTGCCAGGTCCAAGGACAAGGCTGCGCAGACCTCGGCGTCCGTACATGCACCGCGCCCATCTCAGGAGGCGCGGGACCAACAGTGTCATGGTACTCGCGGTACCATACGTTCGTTGGACCAAGACCGAGCCAGTGGATCTCGGGGTGATCAAGACCAGCATGCACGCCAACATGCTGGCACGAGCAAGACACGGTTGCCTGGACGGGATACTGCTCCTTTCAACCCAGTTGGAAGTCCGAGCATATCCCGCTCCTCGCACCGTTCGCCAGTGCCACCCACCACTCCAGCAGAAGCTTTGGCGCGAGCCCAACTGCTCCTGGATTACCCTCCAACGGCAGACAAGATCGACGAATGGAGGGCCACCATTCAGAGTCTCATCGGCTTCGCCAACGGCGACACTCCACGGCAGCCGAGTACATCGCAGCCGCGGCAAGACTGCCAGGCACGAGCCGATGGTGACAAAACTGGTGGGGGTGCAACCACCGTGCACTCTCCGCCCCGAAGGCCAAGATCGCCGACTCGCCGGATCTACCTCGACAGCGACTCCACCGCATCATCAGACCCGCGAGCTCGTCGCGATCAGCGCCAAGTTCTTCACGAATGATAGCAAGAAGACGCTCGTACTCGCATCGAGCGTCGAAGAGAAGCGCGACGTCAATCGGACCAGCGCGCCGGGCCCTCTGTCGACATGCATGCGCCAGGGGAACCAGGCGACTTGCCGTACGCGGTAGGTTGCCCTGCGTTCACTCGTGAGCTGCGGCAAGTCCAGTGGCCTAGCACGAAGAATTTGAAGCCAGACGTACCAGAGAAGTACGACGGCAAGTCGCATCCGTCGGAGTTCCTCAGCATCTACACCATCGCGATGCAAGCTGCCGGGGGACGGGACGACAAGATCTTTGCCAACTACTTCCCGCTGGTGCTCAAGCCCAATGTCAGGTCCTGGCTCATGCACTTGCCGGACAACTCCATATCCTCCTGGGCAGACCTATGCCATCAGTTTGTCGGCGTCTTTACAGACGGCCACAAGCCTCATGGCCAAGAGAGCGACCTTCATCTGCTCGCCCAGAAGGAAGGAGAGCCCCTGCGCAAGTACATTCAGAGATTCAGCCGTGTACAGCACAACATCCCAGATGTCCACCCTGCCGCAGTCATCAGCGCGTTCCATCAGAACGTGCGAAACCGCAGGATGCGGGAGGAGATGATGATGTGCAAGATCAGAGACATCAGTGAGCTATATGCCCTGGCCGACAAGTGTGCACGTGCTGAGGAAGGGAGGAAACTCCCCGGGGAGAATACAGAAGCAGGAGGATCTGATAGCGAGGATGTTGCCCCGGCAAAGAAAAACTGGCGACGGAACAACAGGAAGAAGAAAGGCAAAGATGTGCTAGTCGTTGAGCAGTCCGGCAACGGAGGTGGCTCCAAGAATGCCAAAGCCGGTAACTCCGACTGCCAGGCTGTGGTGGTTGCCGACAAGCAGGACGACACCAACAAGCAGTACTGCAAGATCCACCGCACCAAGGGCCATGACCTCCAGAGCTGCAAGAAGGTCGAGCAGCTTGTCGGGCAGCAAAAGGCTGAATACGAGCGACGCGACAAGGAGAAGGCCCAAGAAGGTGCTGGAGGATCCGGCAAGAAACGCCCCGGCCGAGGAGGACGCCGCGGCAAGGCCAAGCAGCGGCAAGGAGACAGACCTCCCCGCGGCCGCGACAAGGATGAAGATGACGACGATGATGAAGATATGGATGATGACGAGACCGATGAGCAGGAGTTCCAGAAAGCCACAGAGGTCCTGTGCGTTGACGGCGGTGCTTCTCTGCATACTTCACACCGCCAGCTCAAGCAGTGGGTGCGGGAAGTCAATGCGGCAGAACCACCCGTCGAGTCACGCAAGCCTCTGAAATGGTCCAGCACGCCTATCATCTTTGATATTGAGGACCACCCTGATCGCATAACTGCGGTCGGGTGCTTGCCGATGTTGGTTTCACCAACTATCCGCAACCTCAAGGTCACTAAGATGCTAGTTGACGGCGGGGCCGGCTTGAACCTGATCTCCTCCGCGGTACTCCAGAAACTCCAGATCCCTGACAGCGAGCTCGAAGAGACCGGCACATTCCAAGGAATCAATCCGGGAAGGAGCAAGCCGAAGGGAAAGATCACGTTGCCGGTGACATTTGGCAGCGAGTTGAACTTCAGGACTGAGAGGGTCACTTTTGACGTTGCTGACTTTCCATTGCCTTACAATGGGATACTCGGCCGTCCAGCACTCGCCAAATTCATGGCAGCCTCTCACTATGCATACAACATGCTGAAGATGCCAGGCCCGATAAGTGTCATCTCTGTCCCTGGCGACAAGAAGGATGCTCTTATCTGCGCCGACAAGATCTACCGGGAAGCAGCAGCCGCAACAGATCGCAAGTCACTTGCCGTTGAAGCTCCCGGGGGGAAGAAGAAGACCAAGTCCGGCAAGAGTTCTGATGCCCACTCCGGCAAGCGCACCTCTTCGGAGTGCTGCGCTACCGTCGAGGACGCACCATCGAGCTCCACCGGCAAGTGTAAGAAGACAATGGCAGCTCCGCCAGAGACCAAGAAGGTGTCCGCCAAGGAGGACGGCACTGGTGGTACCTTCACCATCAGTGCCACTCTCGACCCTAAATAGGAAAGCGCGCTCGTTGCTTTCCTGCGGGCGAACGTCGACGTGTTTGCGTGGCAACCGTCTGACATCCCCGGTGTTCCCAGGAAAGTAATCGAGCACCATCTTGCCGTCTGTCCTCATGCGCGGCCCGTCAAGCAGAAGGTCAGGAAACAAGCAGTGGAGCGCCAAGAATTCATCGCAGAAGAAATCAAGAAATTGGAAGCAGCAGGCCTTGTCAGAGGAGTGCTCCATCCTACGTGGTTGGCCAATCCTGTAGTCGTGCGCAAGGCAAACGGGAAATGGAGGCTTTGTATCGACTTTACCGATGTCAATAAAGCTTGTCCCAAAGACCCATTTCCCTTGCCGCGCATTGACCAGATTGTTGACTCCACGGCCGGATGTGACTTGCTTTCATTTCTTGACGCATACTCAGGATACCATCAGATCTTCATGGCAGAAGAGGATGAGGAGAAGACCGCATTCATCACTCCATGTGGCACATACTGTTTCATACGGATGCCTTTCGGTTTAAAGAATGCTGGTTCAACATTTGCAAGGGTAGTCCATGACGCTTTTGAGCCACAAATACACAGAAATGTGGAAGCCTACATGGATGACATAGTGGTCAAGAGCAAGGACAAGGCAACTCTGATTCAAGATTTAGACGAAACCTTTGCAAATCTGCGCAAGATCAACCTCAAGCTTAACCCCGAGAAGTGTGTGTTTGGAGTCCCCTCCGGCAAGCTTCTCGGGTTCTTCGTGTCTCAGCGGGGAATTGAAGCCAATCCCGACAAGATCAAGGCCATTGAGCAGATTGAAGCACCAAAGCGCGTCAAGGATGTACGAAGACTTGCCGGTTGCGTGGCTGCTCTCAGCAGGTTTATCTCTAGGTCTGCTGAGCGCGCCCTGCCGTTTTTCAAAATATTGAAAAAGGCAGGTCCAATGAAATGGACTCCGGAAGCGGAGGCTGCGCTGCAGGACTTGAAGAGATACCTGTCCTCCACTCCAACACTTGTCGCACCTAAGCCACAAGAGAAGTTGCTGCTGTATATAGCGGCAACCAATCAAGTGGTTAGTGCTGCGTTAGTAGCGGAGAGGGAGGCGGATGATGAGCCAGCAACCACGGCAGATGCATCCAGCGACAAGCAGGGGACTTCACCGACAAGCTCTGGTCCCGACAAAGATGGATCTGCGCAGGCGCGTGAGGAGATGCAGAAGAGAATGGTGCAGCGCCCAGTTTACTTTGTCAGTTCCCTTCTGCAGGGGGCTAGGTCAAGGTACTCTGGTGTGCAGAAATTGCTTTTCGGCCTTCTCATGGCCTCGAGAAAGCTGCGCCATTACTTCCAAGCACATGAGATCACAGTTGTCACTCGTTTTCCGCTGAAGAGGATACTGCAGAATCCAGAAGCAACAGGCAGGATTGTCGAGTGGGCACTGGAACTGTCAAGCTTTGGCCTCAAGTTTGAGAGCACTTCAACTATCCAAAGCAGAGCATTGGCAGAATTCATAGCAGAGTGGACGCCAACACCAGATGAAGAAATTCCAGAAACGAGCATCCCCGTCAAGGAAGCAAGCAAAGAGTGGCTGATGTACTTTGATGGTGCCTTCTCGCTGCAAGGCGCCGGTGCGGGCGTGCTACTTGTTGCACCCACCGGAGAGCACCTCAAGTACGTAGTCCAGATGCACTTTCCCAAGGAGCAAGCAACAAACAATACCGCAGAGTATGAAGGTTTGCTTGCCGGTCTCAGGATCGCAGCAGACCTTGGGATCAAGAAGCTCATTGTCAGGGGTGACTCGCAGCTTGTCGTCCGCCAAGTGAACAAGAATTATCAGAGTCCGTTGATGGAAGCTTACGTTGATGAAGTGAGAAAGTTAGAAGAGCACTTTGACGGCCTACAGATGGAACATGTTCCAAGAGCTCAGAACGACATTGCCGATGGCCTGTCGAAGTGCGCCGCACTTAAGTTACCTGTGGAACCAGGGATCTTTGTGCTCAAACTGACTCAACCGTCTGTAACGCCATCAACTGGACAGAGCAAGAAGAGGAAGTTGATTTCTGGTGACTATTTTCCGGCAGAGCTCCCCGAAGCCGCCGCCAAGAAGGTCCCCAAGATCAACACCAAGGGTGCTGAGGAGCAGTCTGCTCCGGCAAGCCCTAGGGTTTGTTCCGTTGAAGCAGACGCTCCCGACAAGTTTTGCTCCGGCAAGCTTGCCGGGGAACGTCAAGCTCCGGCTGAGCCGCAGGTTCTCGCCGTAGAAGCGGATGTTCCCGCAGCAGCAGATGTGCCTTTAGTCCTTGTTGTCGAGCCGCAAGCTCCAGCATGGGCACAGCAGATTGTCCGTTTCCTTCAGACAGGAGAACTTCCCGAAGAGCAAGAAGAAGCGGAAAGAGTAGCCCGGCAGTCAAGTATGTACCAGTTTGTCGACAACACACTGTACAGAAGAAGACTCAACGGTGTGAAATTGAAGTGTATTCACCGGGAAGACGGACAAAAGCTGTTGGCAGAGATACATGGAGGCATATGTGGTCACCACATTGGCGCAAGAGCACTTGCCGGCAAAGCATTCCGGCAAGGTTTCTTTTGGCCGACAGCCCTCCAGGATGCAACTGCACAAGTAACCAAGTGTGAAGCGTGCCAGTTCCATTCCAAGCAGATACACCAGCCAGCTCAAGCTCTCCAGACGATCCCTTTATCCTGGCCATTTTCGGTCTGGGGGCTCGACATCCTCGGCCCCTTTCCCCGAGCTGTCGGGGGCTTTGAGTACTTGTACGTTGCAATCGACAAGTTCACAAAGTGGCCGGAAGTGGAAGCAGTGAGGAAGGTGACAGCACAGTCAGCAGTCAAGTTCTTCAGGTCGATTGTTTGCCGCTTCGGGATCCCTAACAGGATCATCACCGACAACGGCACGCAATTCACGAGCCGCACCTTCATGCAGTACGTCCAAGATCTTGGCGCCAAGGTCTGCTTCGCTTCTGTTGCTCACCCGAGAAGCAACGGTCAAGCGGAGAGGGCAAATGCTGAAGTGCTGCGCGGGCTCAAGACCAGGACTTTCGACAGGCTGCACAAGTGCGGAAAGAACTGGATTGAGGAGCTGCCGGTGGTTCTTTGGTCGATCAGGACGACGCCAAATCGAGCCACTGGCCAGACACCTTTCGCTCTAGTCTATGGAGCAGAGGCAGTTCTCCCCACGGAACTCGTATACGGGTCACCTCGAGTGCTCGCTTATGATGAGCTTGAGCAAGAGCAGCTGCGACAAGATGACGCGCTGCTCCTTGAGGAAGACCGTCTTCAGGCCGCTGTACGAGCTGCTCGATACCAGCAAGCTTTGCGCCGCTACCATAGCCGCAAAGTTAATGCCAGAAGTCTCGAGGAAGGCGACCTTGTTCTTCGGCGCGTTCAGTCCGCCAAGAATTCCAACAAGTTGACGCCGAAGTGGGAAGGCCCTTACCGGGTGAAACGAGTCACTAGGCCTGGCGCTGTCCGCCTTGAGACCGAAGATGGCATTCCGGTGAGCAACTCCTGGAACATTGAGCATCTTCGTAAGTTTTACCCGTAGGGCGCGGTTGCCGGAACCTGTTCCGGCAACCACCTTTTGTACAAGTCTTGCCGCTGTTGCATGTAATCCTTTGTACAAAGCCGGGCGCAGACCCCGTGCATAAGTAAAGCTCATGTGCTCCGCACATCTTGTCAATTTCATGCTTTCTATTTTTTGCATGTGTTATCTGACACTTTGTGCAGCGCCTACCCCCGGTAAGCAATAACGAGCCGTAAGGCTCCATATCTTTATTTTCTCTTCTTTCTTTTTCTCAAAGAAAGGAAGGTTCCCTCGCCCACAAGTTTGTCGGGGGGAAAGGAGAAGATAATGGTGTGGACCAGGCGTCGTTCAAGAAAGTTTCGCCTTACCGGGAAGCGAACGACAGAAAAGCTAAGTTGCCAAAGTTTGAGCAATCAGTTTTAAATTTTTTAAGTTATCTTCCTCGAACGACCGTGCTTTCTATGGAAAACTGTGCGCGGAGGAACCAACTCGTAGCTAGTTGCGCCCTTACTTTGTTTCGAGTCCGCTCAACAACTTAAGTGAGCTGCGACTAGTTGCGACAAGGTTTTGTTGTCGGTAGCGGCACCGCCAGCAGGCTGCTGACGTCCCGCACTCAGCGCTCGCGGCTAAGGTGCCTGCACCGGCAAGTTCCCTAAAAGCGTAGGGCAAAAACATACAAAGGAAGGAATCAAGTAAAGAAAATAACATAGCAATCGCTACCCAAAATAGAGTTATATTACAAAATAGCTTGTCGCATCTCTAACAGATTGTTCTCATAACATGACCAACAGCGACAAGAAAAGGAGAAAACGGGCGGCCTAATCTATGCGATCGCCCTCGACCCTCTTGATCCCGCTCACCTTGTCCACAATGGGTGCGACAAGGGTCTTGAGCGCTTCCAGATCAGCATCCGGCGGCAAGGTCCTGAGGACGTTGGTGATGTTGAGGCCCGGGTTGCGGAAGGCCACCTTCACCAACACCTTTTGAAGAGCTCCCGCGCAGATCTTGCGCGACTCGTCAGCCAGCTGCTTTGGGATCTTCTCCCGGAGTCGCTGGAGGGCCGTCGCCACGCCTTTGAAGAACAAGGTGAGCTTGGCGCTGGGTTGGAGGTTCTCATCGGAGGGATACCCTAGATCCTCCATCCCCAGCTGCGCCAGCTCCCTGTCGATGGCTGCGGCAACATCCACGAGACCCTCCGTCCAGTGCTCCACATTCTCCCTGAAAGTGTTCTGGGTGACGGCAGCACTCGCCAGCAGCGCCTCGTCGGCCTTGATCTTCTCCTTCAAGGCCACCTCCTGCTCCCTAGCGCCGTCCAGCGTCTTGGTCAAAGTAGTCAGCTTCAACTCAAGATCTGTGTTGGAGTCCTTGGCGGTGCTAAGCTCCTTGCTCCTCTCGGCGAGACGACCCTGCAGCTCGCCAAGGGTGTAGGCGTCCTTCTCGCGCTCACGCCTGAGCGCGGCAAGCTCTTCACCGCTCGCCTTGAGATCGGCCTCCAGCTGCGTCACCTTCGTCTCTAGCTCCTTCTTGGCGGCCTCGGCAGCTGCAGCAGTATCCTCTGCTTGCTTGAGAGCCCCACCAAATGTTTGCTCGCGCGCCGCAAGCTCCTCCTCGTGGCTGTCAAGGTTGACCTTCCGCTGCGCCAACTCGCCCTCCTGTGCAGACAGCTTCTCGGCGGCAAGCCGCTGTTGCTCTTCAACTTTAGCCCTCTCAAGGAGGAAGGCTTTCCGCTCCTCGGAAAATCGCTTCCGCTCCTCTGCCAGGGACCGGAGAGCTTCCTGGTTAAGTCCCCGGAGCTCCTCCGCGCGCTTCTCCATGTCCACTCCCGCCTTCGCGACAAGCACTTCTCGGGATTCCAGCTTGGCCTATCGAGCGCGGTAGAGTGACAACAACTTCCGCAGCAGTCGCTCCTCCTCAGGCTCATCGCTGCTGCTGCTCGGCGCGTCACCCAGCGTCAGCCCAGCGGAAGCAAGCACTTCTCCATCAAAGGTTTCTCCTTCGACCGGCGCCCTGGAACTTGACGCCCAGGGGAGCTTGATGAAGACGCCATCGCCGGCCTTCAAATAGGCGCCGGGCTGGGGCTCTTCGGAGCCTGACGCTGCGGCAGCGGCGGAGGGATCGGCGGTCGGCATAGCGCCTGACGCTCCTGCGGCCTCAGGGCCGTCAGTGCGATCGCCAGACCCCTCGCCGGCTTCTGCGACAGCAGCTTTGGAGGCCTCCTCGCCGGCGGGATCTTCAGCGCCAGCTGCTTCTTCGGTGGCGGCGGCGGCGTCGGTATTGCCGCGCGCGTTCTCCTTGCCGGCGACCTCGGTCTCCATTGGCTCCGTGGCGGAGGGATCTAACGGCCGGAAAAGGGGGAGAAGTCAAGCAAAAATCCAAAAAGAAAATCAGAAGAAGAAGAACCCAAGGGAAGTTTTTGAAGCAAGAGGATTACCTGTGCTGGTTCTACAGTCGTGGTCTCCGCCACCGGGGGATCGCTGGTGCTGTCCCTTGCCGGAGAACTTTCCCTTGCCGGAGACTTCTCCCTTGCCGGAGAATGCTCCCTTGCCGGGGAAGCCTCCCTTGGCGGTGTAGTCGAAGCAGATGGCATGTCGGGGGCGGCTTCCGGGCGCTCCTGGTGAGGCTGCTCTGCTCCTACACAAACCAATAGTCAGATGTCAGCAAAGAAAGAGCACCCATGCGCGCCTAACAGCGAGAAGTAAACCATGTACTTACGCTGGGGGCTGCGCTGGGGCCTGCTTTGGGGAATAGTTGCCGGGTCCGGCAAGGTGGTCTCGGACACACCCCCTGCTGTCACGGTGGGTTCGTCCTCGATGACAATCACCGGGACCTTGGCTCTCTTCGCCGCTCTCTGGGCCAGAGTCCTGAAAAGGAATGAGTTCGGAGTAAAGCAAGTCAGATACAAGACAAAACAGCAAGAATTGAAGAACTACAAGTACAGCCGAGAATCTTACTCTTCTTCTTCCTCGTCGGAGCTGAGCGCGGAGAGGTCGAAGTCCGGCTCACCCCCGGCGCGACGAGGCGGAGGAGTAGTTTTCCTTAGCCGCTTGGCGGGGGTGGTGGCGGTGGTCTGAGACGACCCGGCTCCGGCCGCTGCCGCGGCGTGAGAAGCGGCAGGAGCAGAAGCGGTGGTCCGAGAGGACCCCACTCCAGTTGCCGCGGCGGCGTGAGGTGCTCCCGCGGCAACAGTGCTTGCCACGGTGGAGCGTGTCGCGCGGCGCGGCGGCTGATGACTCGTCTGCCGCCCCGCTACGTCCCCAGCCTTGCGGAGACGCCTTCTTGGTGGAGCTCGGGGCTCTGCTTGCGGCGAGCTGCCTGAAGATGAGGAGGAAGAGGAGTCGATCTTCAACGAGCCGCTCGCACCCTCGGCAGGCTCGCTCGACTCGACATCAGGCCCGGCAAGCTCTCCCTCGCCGGCAAGCCACTCTCGCTCGGCAAGGCTTGTCGCCTCTGCTGCCTCTGCCTCCTCCATAGTGAATCCAAACTCGCCCGCGGTAGCGGCTGCCGCCGCCTCTTCCAGCCTAGTGGCGATGCGCTGCATCTCCGCATCGGTGGTGTCGCGAGTAAGGCTTTTTCTGTTCATCGGAGCGGACCGGCACTTCTACCAAGCCGTCAAAGAACTCCTGCACGACGTCATCTGCAGGCTCTTGCCAAGTGGGGACAATTCCATGCGAATCGCACAGTGGCATCATTGCGCGGATGCGGTCGAGCGAGGAGCTGTTGCACAGCGGAACGACGCCCTTCGGCAACCTGAACACTTCGGGATGTTGAGGGTCGTGCTTAAACAGTTCCAGGAGCATCGCGTCCAGTTCCAGGACAGTGAAATTGAAGTTGAGGCCCGGGCGCAGCCTCATGATATCCGCCGCATTCTAGAACTCCCAGGCGGGTCTTCTCCTCTCCTGCAGGGGGGCGATGCGGCAGCGAAGAAAATCTGCGCCAACGGCGCCTACAGTAAGCCCAGCAAGCCTGAGGCGTAAGATCCAGGTGACGGCAATCTTCAGCCTATTGTCTTCCGGGGCCACGCTGCTCCAATCGTCGCCACGCGCTACTGGGGTTTGGCGCTGGGCGGTAAATGGCTGCGGGTTCTCCTCGACAATCCAGCACCAGTCTGCTCTCCATTCCTCCCACTTGCTGCGGAGCTCTCCCTCCAGATAAGCTTCCTTCTTGCCAGCTCTCGAGATCCAGGCGGTTCCGCCGGATAAGGGCTCCCCTCTCTCAACTCGGGCCATAAAGAAGTGGCGAAAAAGAGCTACATTTGGATGGACTCCGACAAAGTTTTCGCAGAGATGTGCGAAAACTGCCATGGTCAGAACAGCATTGGGGTTGAAGTCAAGGAGGTGGAACCCGTAGTTGTTCATAATACCGCAGAAGAACTCAGAGAAAGGCGGGCAGAGCCCGCAGTAGAAGAACAATGCGAAGAAGGGATATCCATTCGGAGCCAGTTCCGAAGCGGCGGCTGAGAGTACCTTCGTGCGCGGATGCGCTCGCGTCTGCATCGACCAGAAGAGGTAGTAGTACTCCCTCAGCTCCTTCGCGGCGAGCTTGGGGGGGAAGATTGCCCGCTCCTTTCGCAGCGCCACGAGCCGCTACACCTCGGCCAACTTCACGACCTTCCCGGCTTTCGGAGCCATAGCGGAGGTGGTGAGCGAGATCGACGGTGTTGGTGGTGCCGGTAGCGATGGGGGGCGGAGCGCTGCTCTCTTTCGGCTTTGGGAAGAAGGGGGGAGCGGCGGAGATTTTTGAGATTGGAATAGCAAACCGGCGAGATGGGCGAACTGCCCCTGTTTCCCCTGCTTATAAAGAGGGAGGGGGCGGATGTTCCGTCTTTCCGAATAAAGAAACCACCCACGATCTCTCCCACGACGCCGCATTCGACGCGTGCCGTTCGGGGAGGGCGCGATGGATACGGAGTGAGATATGGCGTAACCAGGCTGCGCGTGCCCGTGCCCTGTTTTGGGCCTGGCCCAACAGCGCTCGGCACTGTGTGTGGCCCAGGCCCGGGGGCTCCTGTCGGTGTACTAGAGTAGGGGTACCCTAGTATCCCGAACTTTTGCACGGGCAGTCGCAGCACCCCGCGGCAAGGCTTGCCGGGTGACCGCCAAGGTCCTTCGTGGTTCCTTTGGAGCCATTCAAGAACAAAGTATTCAAGCCAAGGAGACAAGGCACCGGCAAGAGGAGCTTGTCGGGAAGGCCAACCAAGGCATCTCAAGGAACATGTCGCGACGCGCCACGCGTCCCGGCGAGGCCCGGTGAGCGACAAGCTTCCGGACGCGACAAGACAACAACCGCGGCAAGGCGCTCGCCGCGGCAAGCTACCACTCTGTACCCGCGCTCCAGCACATCCGCCAACGTGCCGCCCTGGGACCTTTCCATGCGCGCGTGGCAAGAGGCTGTGCAGCCAGCCGTGCGCGGTGGCAAGCGGCGCTGACAAGATTGCCATCGTGGCAAGCGGTGACGTCCCTGACGGTCCCTTTTTGCACTGTTCGGGCGACGCAGACGGGCATTTAATGCCTTTGTCCCCTGCCGTCAGAGTTAGGTATGATAGACTGTACAGGTAGTTGTACCAACCACAACACCTTTCCGTTTTTACCCTTGTCTGTGTTGCCACCTGTTGGTGACCCCTTGAGTATATAAAAGGAGGCCCATGCGCAACGTAGAGGGGGGTGAGAAGCCAGAAAAACACTCACGCTCGGTCTCGTTAGCAGCTAGTGTGTACTGTAGCACTGAAGCGCTCCCGAGCAAGAACTCAATACACTCAGACATGCAGCAGTAGGAGTATTATCTCTTCGGAGAGCTCCGAAGCTGGGTAAACCGCTCGTGTGCTTCGCCTTGATCCGCTCTTCGCGCGATCTCCGCCCCCCGCCGAACCGAAAGGGACCCGGTCCACCGGCCCCATAGGTGTTCGTTGATCGGTTTCCCTGACATAAGCCATAATGGGTAGCCAAGGCAAAATGTTATACTAATGTTTGGTGCAGAAAACTTTATCTACAAAAGACTTCCTTCCTATGAATTTCTAATCACCAGTTGGCTTTTGTGATTTTCGAGTATACCAGTTGTTTCCTCCGATTAGCTAGCACAGTCCAACAAATTTTCTCGGAACTCAGTTTTGTTAAGGAAAAAATCATAGTAAACATCACATCATGCGGCATATATATCTTGCGCATTGCCACATATACATCACAATGATAGATAAACAACTCTAGTTTTACATTGCTGACACTAATAAAATATATAGAGATTTCATAAATGAAGTAGTTCTAAAAATATATCTATCACATACCAGTACGTAGCTCTGAGTTGTGTGCATGAGGAAATTCTATGATTAATCTTGTAGATATTGCCTGCATGCACTTGTCAAAAGAGGCAAGTCTTGTACCTAGCTCTCCTTGGTACATGAGGATGATGCATGCACATGTGTAGGTCTGAAAAATCATAGCTAGCATGCTTGAGCGGCAACAGGCAAGTAATATTTTGATTCGTACCTAGCTCCTTGCCATAGAGATACAAGGATGATGCATGCACTTGTGACGCGAGGCCGTTGAGTGCTCCTTCGATCTGTGCATGAAACGCAAAGCCGTTGAAGTGCATGCATAAGAGGATTGGAAGATCGGTCGAGGGTAGCTAGACGAACTGGACGGAGGCGGCGGCGACGGCAAAACGGAGGCCTCTGAACTTCATATGCAAAGGTGGAGGCTCCTACAGTCGGATGAGGGTAGCGAGGCGATCAACTCTGCGACGGCGCCGGCGACGGCGGCATAGGCATATGCTAGGTAATTGGGGGTTTTCTCCTCGTCACTTGTTTTGTCTTGACCGTGGAAGCTATAATGTTTTGTGATGTATAATCTATATCTCTTATTTTTAGATCTATAATCTACGGAGTATATATCTCTTATAGTTAGACAAATCAAAGGGTTATGTAATATATTTTTCACGTGAAGGGTTATGGAAAACTTCATCTATGTGGGCTGATTTTAAGGATGGCATTGGTGGGTAATTTCTTTAACTTTAGAGTTAATCTAACGGTTGTGAATTTTAGATGTAGAAAATTAAAGGTTAGATGTTTCTAATTATTGTGGTAATTTCTAGCCTATTTCTATTTTTCTGGTTAACCCGTCAAATACTTTTTATATATAATAGATGCTTGCAGATTCCATCTTAGTCGAATGCACGTGCACTATTATTATTATACACATTGTTTGGTCGTGCAAGTGAAATGCAATAATGACGATATATGATGGACTTATTGAGATGAGAAAAGCTGGTATGAACTCGAACTCTCTTGTTTTTGTAAATATGATGAGTTCATCGTTTCTGATTCAGCCTATTATGAAGTAAACATATTTGCAATGACATTTAGAAATTTTAGTTGCTTGTGTCATGCTTGATTAGCTATGAGTTATAATGGTTTACCTTGCGTGCCAACATGCTATTAGAATGATTATGATGTGGTATGATGGGATGGTATCCTCCTTTGAATGAATTGAGTGACTCGACTTGGCACATGTTCACACATGTAGTTGAAACAAATAAACATAGCCTTCATGATATTTATGTTCATGGTAGATTATATCCTACTCATGCTTGTACTCGGTGTAAATTAATTTTAGTCTTTATGACTGTTGTCACTCTCTCAGTTGGTCGCTTCCCAGTCTTCTGCTAGCCTTCACCTGTACAAAGCGGGAATACTGCTTGTGCATCCAAACTCCATAAACCCCAAAGTTGTTCCATATGAGTCCACCATACCTTCCTATATGCGGTATTTACCTGCCGTTCCAATTAAATTTGTATGTGCCAAACCCCAAACCTTCAAATGAAATTCTGTTTTGTATGCTCGAGCAGCTCATGTTTCAACTAGGGCTGCCTATATCTTCCATGCTAGGTGGGTTATTCTCAAGAGGAGTGGACTCCGCTCCTCATTCACGAGAAAGGGCCGGTAACCGGGATGCCCAGTCCCATGATCCAAAAAGATCAAAGCAAATCGAAATAATTAAACAAAACTCCCCCAGGGCTGTTGTTAGTTGGAGTCACTCGTTGTTTCGAGCAAGCCATGGATTGATGCTTGTTGGTGGTTGGGGGAGTATAAACCTTTACCATTCTATTTGGGAACTGCCTATAATGCATGTAGTATGGAAGATACATCCATCTCATAGTTGTTGCGTTGATAGAAAAAGTATGCCGCTCAAAATGTTATTCAATCTCTATTTTAAAATCGAGCTCTGGCACCTCTACAAATCCCTGCTTCCCTCTGCGAAGGGCCTATGTATTTACTTTTATGTTGAGTCATCACCCTTCTTATTAAAAAGCACCCGCTGGAGAGCACACTGTCATTTGCATTCACTATTATTTGTTTATATTGGGTATGACTTGATTGGATCTCTTTTACCATGAATTACAATGTTTAGTCAGTCCTTGATCTTTAAAGGTGCTCTGAATTTATGTTTTGCGGTCTTAGAAAGGGCTAGCGAGATACCATTTTGTTATATCATGTTATGATTGTTTTGAGAAAGTGTTGTCATCCGAGTTTTATTATTATGGCTCGCTAGCTGATTATGCTATTGATATGAGTAATTGTGAGACCTGGGGTGTTATTATGAGTATGGTTAGTTCATAATATTTGTTGAACCTAAATGATGGCTTTGCATGTTCACAACAACAAGAGCAAACAGAGTTTGTAAAAGTTTTCTTTATCACTTTCAGTTTATCAACTGAATTGCTTGAGGACAAGCAAAGGTTTAAGCTTGGGGGAGTTCATACGTCTCCAGCGTATCTACTTTTCCAAACACTTTTGCCCTTGTTTTGGACTCTAACTTGCATGATTTGAATGAAACTAACCCGGGCTGATGATGTTTCAGCAGAACTGCCATGATGTTGTTTTATGTGTAGAAAGCAAAAGTTCTCGGAATGTCCTAAAAATCCACGGAGGCACTTTTTAGAAAATATAAAAAATACTGGCGAAAGAATCAAGACCAGGGGGCCCACACCCTGTCCACGAGGGTGGCGGGCGCGCCCCCTCCCCCTGGGCGCGCCCCCCTGTCTCGTGGGCCCCCTGGACCTTCACCGACCTCAACTCCAACTCCATATATTCACGTTCGGGGAGAAAAAAATCAGATACAAAGTTTCATCACGTTTTACGATACGGAGCCGCCGCCAAGCCCTAATCTCTCTCGGGTGGGCTGATCTGGAGACCGTTCAGGGCTCCGGAGAGGGGGTTTCGTCGCCGTCGGCATCATCAACCATCCTCCATCACCAATTTCATGATGCTCACCACCGTGCGTGAGTAGTTCCATCGTATGCTTGCTGGACGGTGATGGGTTGGATGAGATTTACCATGTAATCAAGTTAGTTTTGTTAGGCTTTGATCCCTAGTATCCACTATGTTCTGAGATTGATGTTGCTATGACTTTGCTATGCTTAATGCTTGTCACTAGGGCCCGAATGCCATGATTTGAGATCTTAACCTATTATGTTTTCATGAATATATGTGTGTTCTTGATCCTATCTTGCAAGTCTATAGTCACCTATTATGTGTTATGATCTGACAACCCCGAAGTGATAATAATCGGGATACTTCTCGGTGATGACCATAGTTTGAGGAGTTCATGTATTCACTATGTGCTAATGCTTTGTTCCGGTTCTCTATTAAAAGGAGGCCTTAATATCCCTTAGTTTCCACTAGGACCCCGCTGCCACTAGAGGGTAGGACAAAAGATGCCATGCAAGTTCTTTTCCATAAGCACGTAGGACTATTTACGGAATACATGCCTACATTACATTGATGAATTGGAGCTAGTTCTGTGTCACCCTATGTTATAACTATTACATGAGGAATCACATCCGGCATAATTATCCATCACTGATCCAATGCCTACGAGCTTTTCACATATTGTTCTTCGCTTATTTACTTTTTCGTTCCTTCTGTTACAGCTACTACAAAATCGAAAAACATTACTTCTGCTACCATTACCTTTATTATCATACTACTTTGCTGCTAAATACTTTGCTGCAGATACTAAGTTATCCAGGTGTGGTTGAATTCACAACTCAACTGCTAATACTCAAGAATATTCTTTGGCTCCCCTTGTGTCGAATCAATAAATTTGGGTTGAATACTTTACCCTCGAAAGCTGTTGCGATCCCCTACACTTGTGGGTTATTAGCCACCGACCTACTTTTTCCTCCTATATATACCCACGTACCCCGAAAACGTCCAGGGAGCCAACAAAAAACAATTTCCACCCCCTTAACCTTCTGTATCCGCGAGATCCCATCTTGGAGCCTTCGTCGGCGCTCCACCGGAGGAGGGATCGACCATGGAGGGCTTCTACATCAACACCATAGCCCCTCCGATGAGTTGTGAGTAGTTTACCGCAGACCTTCAGGTCCATAGTTATTAGCTAGATGGCTTCTTCTCTCTTTTTGGATCACAATACCATGTTCTCCCCCTCTCTTGTGGAGATCTATTCGATGTAACTCTTTTTGCGGTGTGTTTGTCAAGATCCGATGAATTGTGGGTTTATGATCAAGTTTATCTATGAGAAATATTTGAATCTCCTCTGAATTCTTTTATGTATGATTGAGTTATCTTTGCAAGTCTCTTCGAATTATCAGTTTGGTTTGGCCTAGTAGATTGATCTTTCTTGCTATGGGAGAAGTGCTTAGCTTTGGGTTCGATCTTGCGGTGTCCTTACCAAGTGACAATAAGGATTGCAAGGAACGTATTGTATTGTTTCCATCGAGGATAAAAACACGGGGTTTATATCATATAGCATGAGTTTATCCCTCTACATCATGTCATCTTTCTTAATGCGTTACTCTTTTCTTATGAACTTAATACTCTTGATGCATGTTGGATAGCGGTCGATGTGTGGAGTAATAGTGGTAGATGCAGGCAGGAGTTGGTCTACTTGTCGAGGACGTGATGCCTATATACATGATCATGCCTAGATAATCTCATAATTATTCTCTTTTCTATGAATTGCTCGACAGTAATTTGTTCACCCACCGTAATACTTATGCTATCTTGAGAGAAGCCACTAGTGAAACCTATGGCCCCCGGGTCTATCTCTTATCATATAAGTTTTCCATCTACTTTTATTTGCATCTTTACTTTTCCAATCTATATCATAAAATACCAAAAATATATTTGTCTTATCATACTATCTCTATCAGATCTCACTTTCGCAAGTGGCTGTGAAGGGATTGACAACCCCTTTTTTGCGTTGGTTGCGAGTTCTTTGTTTGTTTGTGTAGGTGCGTGGGACTTTTGAGGAGCCTCCTACTGGATTGATACCTTGGTTCTCAAAAACCAAGGGAAATACTTACGCTACTATTGCTGCATCACCCTTTCCTCTTCAAGGAAAACCAACACAAGCACAAGATGTAGCAAGAAAGTTTTCTGGCACCGTTGCCGGGGAGGTCTTCGCTCAAGTCAAGACATACCAAGTACCCATCACAAACTGTGGATTTGTCTGATATGCAAAAGAAGAAAGATACGGGTAATGATATTGTTAAATTGAAGTTATTTCCGTTTTCACTTAGAGATCGTGCTAAAGTTTGGTTTTCGTCTTTGCCTAAAAATAGTATTGATTCTTGGAACAAATGCAAAGATGCTTTTATCTCTAAGTATTTTCCTCCCGCTAAGATTATCACTCTTAGGAACGATATTACGAATTGTAAACAACTTGATCATGAGCATGTTGCCCAATCTTGGGAAAGAATGAAATTGATGACTCGCAATTGCCCTCCTCATGGTTTGAATTTATGGATGATCATACAAAAATTTCATGCCGGTTTGAACTTTGCTTCTAGAAATATTTTAGATTCGGCCGCAGGAGTCACGTTTATGGAAATCACTTTAGGAGATGCTACAAAACTGTCGGTGTACTAAAGTAGGGGTACCTTAGTATCCCGAACTTGTGCACGGGCAGTCGCAGCGTCCCGCGGCAAGGCTTGCCGGGTGTCCGCCAAGGTCCTCCGTAGTTCCTATTAGAGCCATTCAAGAACAAAGTGTTTTAACTGAGAAGACAAGGCCCCGGCAAGAGGAGCTTGCCGGGAAGGACAAAGCCCCGGCAAGAGGAGCTTATCGGGAAGGCCAACCAAGGCAATTCAAGGAACTTGCCGCGACGCGCTGCGCGTCCCGGCAAGACCCGGCGAGCGACAAGCTTCCGGGCGCAACAAGACAACGACCGCGGTAAGGCGCTTGCCACGGTGAAGCCACCACTCTGTGGCCACGCTCCAGCGCATCCGACGACGTGTCGCCTCAGGATCGTTCCAGGCGCACGTGGCGGGAGGCTGTGTATCCAAGCGGTGCGAGGTGGTGAGCGAAGATGACAAGATGGCCATCGTGGCAAGCGGAGGCGCCCCTAACGGTCGCTTTTCTGCACTGTTTAGGCGACGCGGACGGGCATTAAATTCTTTTGTCCCCTGCCGTCAGAGTTAGGTAGGATCCACTGTAGAAGCAGTTGTACCAACCACACCTTTTACACTTTTACCCCTGCATGCGTTGCCACCTGTCGGTGACCCCTTGAGCCTATAAAAGGAGGCCCATGCGCAACGTAGAGGGGGTTCGACTCATTCGAAACCAAAACACTCCCACGCTCTCGAGCAAGAACATAATACAACCACAAAGCAGCAGTAGGAGTATTATCTCTCCGGAGAGCTCCGAAGCTGGGTAAAATCGCTCGTGTGCCTTGCCTCGATCCGCTCTTCATGCGGCCTCCGCTCCCTGCCGGACCGAAAAGGGGCCCTGCCCCATAGGTGTTCGTTTCCCACGACATCTTTGGCGCGCCAGGTAGGGGGCGTCGAGGTTGTGTGAACCCGATCCGGCGTTCACGCGAGCCAGACCTTCATCTGTTTCATCATCTTCATCGACATGCCGCCGAAGAAGAAGGCTTCGGAGGTGGCAGCCCCGTCCACGTCGATCCCACCGCCACCGGAGCAAACGGGCGGTGGGGTAGACGCCGGCGGAAGAACGGGCGCCGACGAGGGAACTCACACTGCTGCCAGGTCCAAGGACAAGGCCCCGCAAACCTCGGCGTCCATACATGCACCGCGCCCATCTCAGGAGGTGCGGGATCGACAGCGTCATGGTACTCGCAGTACCATACGCGTGATAGAACAAGGCCAAGCTGCTGGATCTCGGGGCGCTCAAGACCAGCATGGACGCCAGCATGCCGGCACGAGCGAGGTACGGTCGCCTGGACAGGGTACTGCTCCTTCCAACCCAGTTGGAAGTCCGAGCATATCCCGCTCCTCGCACCGTTCACCGCCACCACCGAAGACTCCAGAAGAAGCGTTGGCCCGAGCCCAACTTCTCCTGGATTACCCTCCAACGGCGGACAAGATCGACGATTGGAGGGCCACCACTCAGAGCCTCATCGGCTTCGCCAACAGCGACACTCCACGGCAGCCAGCTACATCGCAGCCGCGGCAAGATTGCCGAACGCGAGCCGATGGCGACAAGACCGGCGGGGGTGCAACTACCGTGCACTCCCCGCCCCGAAGGCCAAGATCGCCGACTCGTCGGGTCAACCTCGACACTGACTCCACAGCATCGTCGGATCCACGAGCTCGTCGTGATCAGCGCCAAGTTCTTCAAGAACGGCAACAAGAGGATGCTCGTACTCGCATCGAGCGTCAAAGAGAAGCGCGGCGTTAGTCAGACCAGCACGCTGGGCCCGCTGTTGACATGCATGCGCCAGGGGAACCAGGCGACTTGCCGTACGCAGTAGGTTGCCCTGCGTTCACTCGTGAGTTGCGGCAAGTCCAGTGGCCGAGCACAAAGAACTTCAAGCCAGATGTGCCGGAGAAGTATGATGGCAGGTTGCATCCGTCGGAGTTCCTCAGCATCTACACCATCGCGGTGCAAGCTGCCGGGGGACGCGACGACAAGATCCTTGCCAATTACTTCCCACTGGTGCTCAAACCCAATGTCAGATCCTGGCTCATGCACTTGCCGGACAACTCCATCTCCTCATGGGTGGATCTGTGCCATCAGTTTGTCGGCGCCTTTACAGGCGGCCACAAGCCTCCTGGCCAAGAGAGTGATCTTCACCTGCTCGCCCAGAAGGAAGGAGAGCCCCTGCGAAAATACATTCAGAGATTCAGCCAAGTGCAGCGCAACATCCCAGATGTCCACCCTGCCGCGGTAATCACCGCGTTCCATCAGAACGTGCGAAACCGTAGGATGAGGGAGGAAATGGCGATGTGCAAGAGCAGAGACGTCAATGAGCTCTACGCCCTGGCCGACAGGTGTGCACGTGCTGAAGAAGGGAGGAAACTCCCCGGAGAGAATGCAGCAGCAGGAGGATCTGACAGTGAGGAGGCCGCCCCGGCAAGGAAAAACCGGAGGCGGAACAATAGAAGGAAAAAGGGCAAAGATGCGCTAGTTGTCGAGCAGTCCGGCAATGGAGGTGGCGCCAAGGAAGCAGAACCTGTGGCGGCCACCGACAAGCAGGGCAGCTCCGACAAGCAGTATTGCAAGATCCACCGCACCATGGGCCATGACCTCCAAAGTTGCAAGAAGGTCGAGCAGCTCGTTGAGCTGCAAAAGGCTGAGTACGAGCGACGCAACAAGGAGAAAGCCCAAGAAGGTACTGGTGGGTCCGGCAAGAAGCGTCCAGGCCGGGGAGGACGCCGCGGCAAGGCCAAGCAGCGGCAAGGAGACAGGCCTCCCCGCGGCCACGACAAGGATGAGGATGAAGACGACGATGAAGAGATGGATGATGATGAGGCCGACGAGCAGGAGTTTCAGAAAGCAACAGAGGTTATGTGCGTTGACGACGGTGCTTCTCTGCATACTTCGCACCGCCAGCTCAAACAGTGGGTGCGGGAAGTTAATGCAGCAGAACCACCAGTTGAGTCACGCAAGCCTCTGAAGTGGTCCAGCACGCCTATCATCTTTGACATTGAGGACCACCCTGATCGCATAACTGCGGTTGGGTGCTTGCCGATGTTGGTTTCACCAACTATCCGCAACCTCAAGGTCACAAAGATGCTGGTTGACGGCGGGGCCGGCTTGAATCTGATCTCCTTCGCGGTACTCGAGAACCTCCAGATCCCCGACGGCGAGCTCGAAGAGACCGGCACATTCCAAGGAATCAATCCGGGAAGGAGCAAGCCGAAGGGGAAGATCACGTTGCCAGTGACATTTGGCAGCGAGCTAAACTTCAGAACAGAGAAAGTCACTTTTGACGTTGCTGATTTCCCATTGCCCTACAATGGGATACTCGGCCGTCCAGCGCTCGCCAAGTTCATGACAGCTTCTCACTATGCCTACAACGTGCTCAAGATGCCAGGTCCGATAAGTGTCATCTTTGTCCCTGGCGACAAGAAAGATGCCCTTATTTGCACCGACAAGATCTACCTGGAAGCAGCAGCCGCAGCCGATCGCAAGACACTTGCCGCTGAAGCTCCCGGGGGGAAGAAGAAAACCAAGTCCGGCAAGAGCTCTGATGCCCACTCCGGCAAGCGCACCTCTTCGGAGTGCTGCGCTACCGTTGAGGACGCACCATCGAGCTCCACCGGCAAGTGTAAGAAAACAAAGACAGCTTCACCAGAAACCAAGAAAGTGGCCGCCAAGGAGGACGGCACTGGTGGTACCTTTACCATCAGTTCCACGCTTGACCCTAAATAGGAAAGCGCGCTCGTTGCTTTCCTGCGGGCGAATGTCGACGTGTTTGCATGGCAACCGTCTGACATCCCCGGTGTTCCCAGGAAAGTAAGCACCACCTTGCCGTCTGTCCTCACGCGCGGCCCGTCAAGCAGAAAGTCAGAAAGCAAGCAGTAGAGCGCCAAGAATTCATTGCAGAAGAGATCAAGAAGTTGGAAGCAGCAGGCCTTGTCAGAGGAGTGCTCCATCCTACGTGGCTGGCCAATCCTGTAGTCGTGCGCAAGGTGAACGGGAAATGGAGGCTTTGTATTGACTTCACTGATGTTAATAAAGCTTGTCCCAAAGATCCATTTCCCTTTCCGCGCATTGACCAGATTGTCGACTCCACGGCAGCATGTGATTTTCTTTCATTTCTTGATGCATATTCAGGATATCATCAGATCTTCATGGCAGAAGAGGATGAGGAGAAAACCGCATTCATCACTCCATGTGGCACATACTGTTTTGTTCGGATGCCTTTCGGACTAAAGAATGCTGGTTAAACATTTGCAAGGGTAGTTCACAAAGCTTTTGAGCCACAGTTGCACAGAAATGTAGAAGCTTACATGGATGACATAGTGGTCAAGAGCAAAGACAGAGCAACTCTGATCCAAGATTTGGACGAGACCTTTGCAAATCTGCGTAAGATCAACCTCAAGCTCAACCCCGAGAAGTGTGTGTTTGGAGTCCCTTCCGGCAAGCTTCTCGGGTTCTTCGTATCTCAGCGAGGGATTGAAGCCAATCCCGACAAGATCAAGGCTATTGAGCAGATCGAAGCACCGAAGCGCGTCAAGGATGTGCGAAGGCTTGCCGGCTGTGTGGCTGCTCTCAGCAGGTTTATCTCTAAGTCTGCTGAGCGCGCCCTGCCATTTTTCAAAATATTGAAAAAGGCAGGTCCAATGAAATGGACTCCGGAAGCGGAGGCTGCGCTGCAGGACTTGAAGAGATGCCTGTCCTCCACTCCAATACTTGTCGCACCTAAGCCACAAGAGAAGTTGCTGCTATATTTAGCGGCAACCAATCAAGTGGTTAGTGATGCGCTAGTAGCGGAGAGGGAGGCAGATGATGAGCCAGCGACCAC
The DNA here is from genome assembly GCF_018294505.1 of Triticum aestivum. NCBI lineage: Eukaryota > Viridiplantae > Streptophyta > Magnoliopsida > Poales > Poaceae > Triticum > Triticum aestivum. The sequence goes on from NC_057801.1 coordinate 177,698,240, forward strand.
GGCAAGCGCGTCCAGCGACAAGCAGGGGGCTTCCCCGACAAGCTCTGGTCCTGACAAGGATAGATCTGTGCAGCCACAAGAAGAGAAGCAGAAGAATATGGTGCAGCGCCCAGTTTACTTTGTCAAGTCCCTTCTGCAGGGGGCTAGATCAAGGTACTCTGGTGTGCAGAAATTGCTTTTCGGCCTTCTCATGGCCTCGAGAAAGCTGCGCCATTACTTTCAAGCACATGAGATCACAGTTGTCACTCACTTTCCGTTGAAGAGGATATTGCAGAATCCAGAAGCAACAGGCAGGATTGTCAAGTGGGCACTGGAACTGTCAAGCTTTGGCCTCAAGTTTGAGAGTACTTCAACTATCCAGAGCCGAGCATTGGCAGAATTCATAGCAGAATGGACGCCAACGCCAGATGAAGAAATTCCAGAGACGATGTCGGTGTACTAAAGTAGGGGTACCTTAGTATCCCGAACTTGTGCACGGGTAGTCGCAGTGTCCCGCGGCAAGGCTTGTCGGGCCTCCGCCAAGATCCTCCGTAGTCCCTATTGATGCCATTCGAGAACAAAGTGTTTTAACTAAGAAGACAAGACTCCAGGAAGAGTAGCTCGCCGGGAAGGACAAGGCCCCGGCAAGAGGAGCTTGCCGGGAAGGCCAACCAAGGCACTTCAAAGAACTTGCCGCGACGCGCCGCGCGTCCCGGCAAGGCCCGACGAGCGACAAGCTCTCGGGTGCGGCAAGACAACGACCGCAGCAACGCGCTTGCCGCGGCGAAGCCACCACTCTGTGCCCATGCTCCAGCACACCCATCAACGTGTCGCCATAGGACTATCCCAGGCGCACATGGCGGGGAGCTGTGCAGCCAAGCGATGCGAGGTGGCAAGTGGAGATGACGAGAAGGCCATCGTGGCAAGCGGTGGCACCCCTAACGATCGCTTTTCTGCACTGTTGGGCGAGGCGGACGGGCATTAAATGCTCTTGTCCCCTGCCGTCAGAGTTAGGTAGGGTGCACTGTAGATAGCAGTTGTACCAACCACCCTTTTTACATTTGTACCCTTGACTGCATTGCCACCTGTCGGTGACCCCTTTAGCCTATAAAAGGAGGCCCATGCGCAACGTAGAAGGGGTTGGACTCATTCGAAACTACACCACTCTCACGGTCTCAAGCAAGAACAGAATACAATCATAAAGCAGCAGTAGGAGTATCATCTCTCCTGAGAGCTCTGAAGCTGGGTAAAGATCGCCCGCGTGCTCCACCTCGATCCGCTCTTCGTGCGCTCTCCGCTCCCTTGCCGGACCGAAAGGGGCCCTGCCCCATAGGTGTTCGTTCCCCACAACATCTTTGGCGCGCCAGGTAGGGGAGACGGCGAGTCGGCCGGCGTCGGCAAGAATCATGGCTGAGCCGGCGCGCGGGGCTCTGCCGCCGACGCCGGCGACGCCGGAGGGGCCGCTGCGGTATGGGGGAGGAGGGGGTGCCGACGAGGGGACTCACGTCGTTACCAGATCCAAGGACAAGGCCCCGCAAACTTCGGCGTCCGTACACGCACCATGCCCATCTCAGGAGGCGCGGGATCGACAGCGTCATGGTGCCAGCAGCACCGTACTCGCATTAGAGCAAGGCCAAGTTGGTGGATCTCTGGGCGTTCAAGACCAGCATACACGCCAGCATGCTGGCACGAGTGAGGTACGGTCGCCTGGACGGGGTACTGCTCCTTCCAACCCAGTTGGAAGTCCGAGCATATCCCGCTCCTCGCGCCGCTCACCACCGCCGCCGAAGACTCCAGAAGAAGCGTTGGCCAGAGCTCAACTGCTTCTAGATTACCCTCTAGCACCGGACAAGATCGACGGTTGGAGGGCCACCATTCAAAGCCTCATCGGCTTCGCTAACAGCGACACTCCCCGGCAACCGAGTACGTCGAACCGTGGCAAGACGCCCAGGCGCAAGCCGATGGCGACAAGACTGGTGGGGCTGCGACCACCGTGCACTCCCCGCCCCGAAGGCCAAGATCGCCGACTCGCCGGGTCAACCTCGACACCGACTCCACGACGTTGTCAGATCCACGAGCTCGTCACGATCAACGCCAAGTTCTTCAAGAACGACTGCACGAAGATGCCCGTACACGCATTGAGCGTCCAAGAGAAGCGCGACGTCAGTCAGAACAGCGCGCTGGGCCCGTTGTCGACATGCATGCGCCAGGGGAACCAGGCGACTTGCCGTACGCAGTAGGTTGCCCTGCGTTCACTCATGAGCTGCGGCAAGTCCAATGGCCCAGTACCAAGAACTTCAAGCCAGATGTACCCGAGAAGTACGATGGCAGGTTGCACCCATCGGAGTTCCTCAGCATCTACACCATCACGGTGCAGGCTGCCGGAGGGTGCGACGAGAAGATCCTCGCCAACTACTTCCCGCTGGTACTCAAGCCGAACGTCAGATCCTGGCTCATGCACTTGCCGGACGACTCCATCTCCTCATGGGCGGACCTGTGCCATCAGTTTGTCAGCGCTTTCACAGGCGGCCACAAACCTCATGGCCAGGAGAGCGATCTGCATCTGCTCCCCAGAAGGAAGGAGAGCCTCTGTGCAAGTACATTCAAAGATTCAGCCAAGTACAGCGCAACATCCCAGACGTCCACCCTGCTGCGGTTATCAGCGCATTTCATCAGAACATGCGTAATCGCAGGATGAGGGAGGAGATGGCAATGTGCAAGATCAGAGATGTCAGCGAGCTATATGCCCTGGCCGACAGGTGCGCACGTGCTGAAGAGGGGAGGAAACTCCCCAGAGAGAATGCAGGAGCAGAAGGGTCTGACAGCGAGGATGCCGCCCTGGCAAGGAAAAACCGGAGGCGGAACAACAGGAAGAGGAAAGCTAAAGATGTGCTAGTTGTCGAGCAGTCCGGCAACGGAGGTAGCGCCGAGAAGGCCAAAGCTGGTAACTCCGGCGAGGCTGTGGTGGCCGCCGACAAGCAGGACGGCTCCGGCAAGCAGTACTGCAAGATCCATCGCACCAAGGGTCATGATCTCCAGACCTGCAAGAAAGTTGAGCAGCTCGTTGAACTGCAGAAAGCTGAATACGAGCGACGTGACAAGGAGAAGGCCCAAGAAGGTGGTGGAGGATCCGGCAAGAAGCGTCCCGGCCGGGGAGGGCGCCGCGGCAAAGCCAAGCAGCGGCAAGGAGATAGGCCTCCCCGCGGCCGCGACAATGACGAAGATGAAGATGAAGATGAAGACATGGAAGACGATGAGGCCGACGAGCAGGAATTTCAGAAAGCAACAGAGGTTCTGTGCGTTGACGGTGGTGCTTCTCTGCATACTTCGCACCGCCAGCTCAAACAGTGGGTGCGGGAAGTGAATGCGGCAGAACCATCAGTTGAGTCACGCAAGCCTCTGAAGTGGTCCAGCACGCCCATCATCTTTGACGTTGAGGATCACCCTGATCGCATAACTGCGGTCGGGTGCTTGCCGATGTTGGTTTCACCAACTATCCGCAACCTCAAGGTCACAAAGATGCTGGTTGACGGCGGGGCCGGCTTGAATCTGATCTCCTTCGCGGTACTCAAGAACCTCCAGATCCCCGACGGCGAGCTCGAAGAGACCGGCACATTCCAAGGAATCAATCCGGGAAGGAGCAAGCCGAAGGGGAAGATCACATTGCCAGTGACATTTGGCAGCGAGCTGAACTTCAGAACAGAGAAAGTCACTTTTGACGTTGCTGATTTCCCATTGCCCTACAATGGGATACTCGGCCGTCCAGCGCTCGCCAAGTTCATGGCAGCTTCTCACTATGCCTACAACGTGCTCAAGATGCCAGGTCCGATAAGTGTCATCTCTGTCCCTAGCGACAAGAAAGATGCCCTTATTTGCACCGACAAGATATACCGGGAAGCAGCAGCCGCAGCCGATCGCAAGACACTTGCCGCTGAAGCTCCCGGGGGGAAGAAGAAAACCAAGTCCGACAAGAGCTCTGATGCCCACTCCGGCAAGCGCACCTCTTCGGAGTGCTGCGCTACTGTCGAGGACGCACCATCGAGCTCCACCGGCAAGTGTAAGAAGGCGAAGGCAGCTCCGCCGGAGACCAAGAAAGTGGCCGCCAAGGAGGACGGCGCTGATGGTACCTTCACCATCAGGGCCATGCTTGATCCTAAATCGGAAAGCGCGCTCGTTGCTTTCCTGCGGGCGAATGTCGATGTGTTTGCATGGCAACCATCTGACATCCCCGGTGTTCCCAGGAAAGTAATTGAGCACCACCTTGCCGTCTGTCCTCACGCGCGGCCCGTCAAGCAGAAAGTTAGGAAGCAAGCAGTGGAGCGCCAAGAATTCATTGCTGAAGAGATCAAGAAGTTGGAAGCAGCAGGCCTGGTCAGAGGAGTGCTCCATCCTACGTGGTTGGCCAATCCAGTAGTCATGCGCAAAGCGAATGGGAAATGGAGGCTCTGTATTAACTTCACTGATGTTAATAAAGCTTGTCCCAAAGATCCATTTCCCTTGCCACACATCGACCAGATTGTCGACTCCACGGCAGGGTGTGATTTGCTTTCATTCCTTGATGCATACTCAGGATATCATCAGATCTTTATGGCAGAGGAAGATGTGGAGAAAACCGCATTCATTACTCCATGTGGCACATACTGCTTTATACGGATGCCTTTCGGACTAAAGAATGCTGGTTCAACATTCGCAAGGGTAGTTCATGAAGCTTTTGAGCCACAGTTCCACAGAAATGTAGAAGCCTACATGGATGACATAGTGGTCAAGAGCAAAGACAAAGCAACCTTGATTCAAGATTTGGACGAGACCTTTGCAAATCTGCGCAAGATCAACCTCAAGCTCAACCCCGAGAAGTGCGTGTTTGGAGTCCCTTCCGGCAAGCTTCTCGGGTTCTTTGTGTCCCAGCGGGGGATCGAAGCCAACCCCGACAAGATCAAGGCCATTGAGCAGATCGAAGCACCGAAGTGCGTCAAGGATGTACGAAGGCTTGCCGGCTGCGTAGCTGCTCTCAGCAGGTTCATCTCTAAGTCTGCTGAGCGCGCCCTGCCGTTTTTCAAAATTTTGAAAAAGGCAGGTCCAATTAAATGGACTCCAGAAGCGGAGGCTGCGTTGCAGGACTTGAAGAAATATCTGTCCTCCACTCCAATACTTGTCGCACCTATGCCACAAGAAAAGTTGTTGCTGTATCTAGCGGCAACCAATCAAGTGGTTAGTGTTGCGTTAGTAGCAGAGAGGGAGGCAGATGATGAGCCAGCGGCCGTGACAGGCACATCCAGCGACAAGCAGGGGGCTTCCCCGACAAGTTCTGATCCCGACAAGGATGGATCTGCGCAGCCACAAGAAGAGAAGCAGAAGAAAATGGTGCAGCGCCCAGTTTACTTTGTCAGTTCCCTTCTACAGGGGGCTAGGTCAAGGTACTCTGGTGTGCAGAAGTTGCTTTTTGGCCTTCTCATGGCCTCGAGGAAGCTGCGCCATTACTTTCAAGCACATGAGATCACAGTTGTCACTCGCTTTCCGTTGAAGAGGATATTGCAAAATCCAGAAGTGACAGGCAGGATTGTCGAGTGGGCACTGGAATTGTCAAGCTTTGGACTCAAGTTTGAGAGTACTTCAACTATCCAGAGCCGAGCATTGGCAGAATTCATAGCAGAATGGACGCCAACACCTGATGAAGAAACTCCAGAGACGAGCATCCCCGTCAAGGAAGCAAGCAAAGAATGGATCATGTACTTTGATGGTGCCTTCTCGCTGCAAGGCGCCGGTGCGGGCGTACTACTTGTCGCGCCCACCGGAGAGCACCTTAAGTACGTGGTCCAAATGCACTTTCCCAAGGAGCAAGCGACGAACAATACTGCAGAGTATGAAGGCTTGCTTGCCGGACTTAGGACCACGGCAGACCTTGGGATCAAGAAGCTTATTGTCAGGGGTGACTCGCAGCTTGTCGTCCGACAAGTTAACAAAGATTATCAGAGTCCGTTGATGGAAGCCTACAATGATGAAGTGAGAAAGTTAGAAGAGCACTTTGACGGCCTACAGATGGAGCATGTTCCGAGAACTCAGAACGACATTGCAGATGGCCTGTCAAAGTGCGCCACACTCAAGTTACCTGTGGAACCAGGAATTTTTGTGCTCAAGCTGACTCAACCCTCTGTAACACCATCAACTGGACAGAGCAAGAAGAGAAAGTTGATTTCCGGCGACTACTTTCTGGCAGAGCTTCTCGAAGCCGCCGCCAAGAAGGTCCCCAAGATCAACACAAAGAGTGCTGAGGGGCAGTCTGCTCCGACAAGCCCAAGGGTTTGTTCCGTTGAAGCAGACGCTCCCGACAAGTTTTGCTCCGGCAAGCTTGCCGGGGAACATCAAGCTCCAGCTGAACCTCAGGTTCTTGCCGTAGAAGCTGATGTTCCCGCAGCAGCATTTGTGCCTTTAGTCCTTGTTGTCGAGCCGCAAGCTCCAGCATGGGCACAGCAGATCGTCCATTTCCTTCAGACAGGAGAACTTCCCGAAGAGCAAGAAGAAGCGGAGAGAGTAGCCCGGCAATCAAGTATGTACCAGTTTGTCGATGACATACTGTACAGAAGGAGATTCAATGGAGTGAAATTGAAGTGCATTCCCCGGGAAGATGGACAAGAGTTGTTGGCGGAAATACATGGAGGCATATGTGGCCATCACATTGGCGCAAGAGCACTTGCCGGCAAAGCTTTCCGGCAAGGTTTCTTTTGGCCAACAACCCTCCAGGATGCAACTGCACAAGTAACCAAGTGTGAAGCGTGCCAGTTCCATTCCAAGCAGATACACCAGCCAGCTCAAGCTCTCCAGACGATCCCTTTATCCTGGCCATTCTCAGTCTGGGGGCTCGAAATCCTCGGCCCCTTTCCCTGAGCTGTCGGGGGCTTTGAGTACTTGTACGTGGCAATCGACAAGTTCACAAAGTGGCCAGAAGTGGAAGCAGTGAGGAAGGTGACAGCACAGTCAGCAGTCAAGTTCTTCAGGTCAATTGTTTGCCGTTTCGGAGTCCCTAATAGGATCATCACCAACAATGGCACACAATTCACGAGCCGCGCCTTCATGCAGTATGTCCAAGATCTTGGCGCCAAGGTCTGCTTCGCTTCTGTTGCTCACCCGAGAAGCAACGGTCAAGCGAAGAGGGCAAACGCTGAAGTGCTGCGCGGGCTCAAGACCAGAACTTTCAACAGGCTGCACAGGTGCGGAAGAAATTGGATCGAGGAGCTGCCAGTGGTTCTTTGGTCGGTCAGGACGACACCAAATCGAGCCACTGGCCAGAAACCTTTTGCTCTAGTCTATGGAGCAGAGGCAGTTCTCCCCACGGAACTCGTATATGGACCGCCTCGAGTGCTCGCTTATGATGAGCTTGAGCAAGAGCAGCTGCGACAACATGACGCGCTGCTCCTTGAGGAAGATCATCTTCAGGCTGCTGTACAAGCTGCTCAGTACCAGCAAGCTTTGCGCCGCTACCATAGCCGCAAAGTCAATGCCAGAAGTCTCGAGGAAGGCGACCTTGTTCTTCGGCGTGTTCAATCCGCCAAGAATTCCAACAGGTTGACGCCGAAGTGGGAAGGCCCTTATCGGGTGAAACGAGTCACTAGGCCTCGCGCTGTCCGCCTTGAGACCGAAGATGGCTTTCCGGTGAGCAACTCCTGGAACATTGAGCATCTTCGTAAATTTTACACATAAGGCGCAGTTACCGGAACCTGTTCCGGCAACCACCTTTTGTACAAGCCTTGCCGCTGTTGCATGTAACCCTTTGTACAAAGCCGGGCGCAGATCCCGTGCATAAATAAAGCTCATGTGCTTCACACATCTTGTCAAATTTCATGCCTTTTTTTCTTTCTTGCATGCATTATCTGACACTTTGTGCAGCACTTGCCCCGGTAAGCAATAACAAGCCTTAAGGCTCCATATCGTTATTTTCTCTTCTTTTTTTTCTCAAAGAGAAGGTTCCTTCGCCCACAAGTTCACCGGGGGGGAGGAGAAGATAAGAAGATAATGGTGTGGACTAGGCGTCGTTCAAAGAAGTATAGCCTTGCCGGGACGCAAACGACAGAAAAGCTAAGTTGCCAAAGTTTGAGCACAACTAGTTTTAAAATTTCTTAAGTTATCTTCCTTGAACAACTGTGCTTTGTATGGAAAACCTGTGAGCGGAGGAACCAACTCATAGCTAGTTGCGCCCTTACTTTGTTTCGAGTCCGCTCAACAACTTAAGTGTGCTGCGACTAGCTCCGACAAGGTTTCTTGCCGGATGCAACACTGCCAGCAGGCTGCTGATGTTCCGCACTTAGCACTCGTGGGAAGGGTGCCTGCGCTGGCAAGTTCCCTAAAAGCGTAGGGTAAAAACATACAAAGGAGGGAATCAAGTAAAGGAAATAGCATAGCAAATACTGCCCAAGATAAAGTTATATTACAATAATAACTTGCCGCGCTCTAATAGATTGTTCTCATAACATAAATAGCAGCGGCAAGCAAAGGAGAAAACAGGCGGCCTAATCCACGCGTTCCCCGTCGATCCTCCTGACTTCATTCACCTTGTCCACGATGGGTGCGACAAGGGCCTTGAGCTCTTCAAGATCGGCACCCGCCGGCAACTTCTTGAGGACGTTGGTGAGGTTGAGGCCCGGATTGCGGAAGAGCACCTTCACCAACACCTTCTCCAAGACCCTGGCACAGATTGCGCGTGACTCGTCAGCCAGCTGCTTTGGGATCCTTTCCCGGAGTTGCTGGAGAGTCGTCACCACGCCCTTGAAGAACAGAGTAAGCTTGGCGCTGGGCTGGAGGTTCTCGTCGGAGGAGTACCCGAAGCCCGCCAAGTCCAGTTGCGCCAGCTCCTCGTCAATGACTGCAGCGATGTTGACGAGGCCCTCCGTCCAGAGCTCCACCATAGCCCTGAAGGTGTTTTGAGTCTCGGCGGCCCTCGTTAGCAGCTCCTCGTTGGCCTTGATCTCTTTCTTCAAGTCATCTTCTCGCTTCTTGGCGCCATCCAGCGTCTCAGTCAACGTGACCAGCTTCAGCTCCAGATCAGCATTTGAGTCTTTGGCGACGTTCAGTTCCTTTGCCTTATCGGCGAGTTGAACTTGCAGATCACCATGGGCGAGGGCATCCTTCTCGCGTTCGCGCTGGAGCGCGGCAAGCTCCTCATCCTTCCCTTTCAGATCAGCCTCCAGCTGCGTAATCTTCACCTCCAATTCCTTCTTGGCGGCCTCGGCAGTTGCGGCAACGTCCTTCGCTTCCTTGAGTGCCCCGCCAAGTGATTGCTCGCATGCGGCGAGCTCCTCCTCGTAGCTGTCCAGATTGACTTTCCGCTGTGTTAGTTCACCTTCCCGGGTGGACAGCTCTTCAGCGGCAAGCCTCTGTTGCTCCTCGGCTTCTACCTTCTCGAGGAGGAAGGCCTTCCGCGCCTCGACAAGCTGCGCCCTCTCCTCTGCAATGGACCGGAGGGCCTCTTGGTTGTGGCTCTGGAGCTCCTCCGCATGCTTCTCTATGTCAATTCCCGCCTGCGCGACAAGCGCTTCCCGGGACTCCAGCTTCGCTTGTCGGGCGCGGTAGAGCGACACCAACCTTCGGAGCAGCTCCTCCTCCTCAGACTCGCCGCTGCTGCTGCTTGGCGCGTCAACCACCGTCAGCCCAGCAGAGGCGAGTACCTCTCCGTCAAAAGCCTCTCCCTCGACCGGCGCCCTGGAGCTCGACGCCCAGGGGAGCCTGATGAAAATACCTTCGCCGGCCTTCAAGTAGGCGCCAGGCTGGGGCTCTTCGGGGCCTGGTGTTGCGTCAGCAGCGGAGGGGTCGGCGGTTGGTGTAGCGCCCTGCGCTCCTGCGGCCCCCGGGTCGTCAGTGCGATCGCCGGGCCCCTCGCCAGCTCCAGCATCAGCAGCCTCGGCGGCCTCTTCGTCGGCAGGATCATCAGCGCCGGCCTCTTCCTCGGTGGCAGCGGCTTCATCAACATTGCCGCGCATGTTCTCCTCGCCGGTGGCCTCGGTCTCCATCGGTTTAGTGGAGGGAGGATCTGTAGATAGGAAGAGGGAGAAAAAGTCAAGCAAATATCCAAAAAAGAAGAACCCAAGGGAAGTTTTCTGACAAGAAGGATTACCTGTGCTGGGCTCCGTAATCATGGGCTCCACCACCGGGGGATCGCTAGTCCCGTCCCTTGCCGGAGAACTGCCCCTTGCCGGGGACCTCTCCCTTGCCGGAGAGTGCTCCCTCGCCAGGGAATCGTCCCTTGGTGGCGTAGTTGAAGCAGATAGCACCTCAGGAGCGGCTTCTGGTTCTTCCTGATGGGCCTGCTCTGCTCCTACAAAATCAAATCAACAATCAAGATATCAGCAAGGAAAGAGCACCCATGCGCGCCCCACAACAGGAAGTGAGCAAATACTTACGCTGGGGGCTGCGCTGAGGGCTGCTTCGGGGAGGGGTTGCCGGGTCCGACAAGGTGGTCTCGGACGCGTCCTCTACTGTCACAGCAGGATCGTCCTCGATGACAACCACGGGGACCTTGGCCCTCTTTGCCGCTCTTTCAGCCAGAGTCCTGAAAAGGAACGAGGTTCAGAGGGAAGCAGATCAGATACAAGACAAGAAACAGCAAGAATCAAAGAAATATAAGTACAACAAGAAGAAAGTCTTACTCCTCCTCCTCTTCTTCCTCCTTGTCGGAGCTCAGCGCGGAGAGGTCGAAGTCCAGCACTCTTTCAGCGTGACGAGGCGGAGGAGTAGGCTCCCTCGGACGCTTGGCGGGAGCTGCGGCAGGATCGGGAGCAGCGGCTCGAGAAGATCCCGCTCCAGTTGCCGGCACGGCATGAGATGCTCCCGCGGCAACGGTGCTTGTTGCGGTAGAGCGTGTCCTGCGGCGCTGTGGCTGTTTGCCTGCCTGCCGCCCTGCTGTGTCTCCAGTCCTACGGAGGCGCCTTCTTGGTTGAGCTGGGGGCTGCGCTGGGGGCTCCGCCTGCGGCAAGCTGCTCGAAGACGGCTGGCCGCTTGCGCCCTCGGCGGGCTCGCTCGCTTCGACTTCGGGCTCTCCTTCGCCGACGACCTCCCCGACAAGGTCCTCTCGGTCATCAAGGCTTGCCGCCTCGGCCGCCTCTGCCTCCTCCAACGTAAAACCAAACTCGCCCGCGGCGGCGGCCACCGCCGCCTCTTACGCCCTGGTGGCGATGTACCGCATCTCGTCATCAGTGGTGTCGCGGGTGAGGAGCCTCTGCTCATCGGCACGGACCGCTACTTCCACCAAGCCTTCGAAGAATTGCCGCACGACATCGTCGGAGGGCTCCTACCAAGTTGGGATGATCCCGTGCGAGTCGCACTCCGGCATCATTGCGCGGATGCGATCGAGCTGGGAGTTGTTGCACAGTGGGACGACGCCCTGCGGCAGCCTGAACCACTCCGGGTAGTTGGGGTCATGCTTGAAAAGCTCCTTGAGCATCTCGTCCAACTCCAAAACAGTGAAGTTAAAATTGAGGCCTGGGCGCAGCCTCATGATATCCGCCGGGCCCCCGAACAGCCAGGCGGGCCTCCCCCTCTCCTGCAGAGGGGTGATGCGGCGGCGAAGAAAGTCCGCGCCGACAGCCCCCACAGTGAGCCCGGCAAGCCTGAGCCGCAGGATCCGGGTGGTGGCGATCTTCAGTTTAACATTGTCCGCCGCCAGGGCGCTCCAGTCGACGCCGCGCACTACTCGGGCTTGGCGCAAATTGGTGAATGGCTATGGATCTACATCAACAATCCAACACCATTCCGCTCTCCACTCGTCCCATTTGCTGCGAAGCTCCCCTTCCAGATATACCTCCTTCTTGCCGGCCCTCGAGATCCAGGCGATCCCGCCAGACAAGGGCTCTCCTTTCTCGACCCGGGGCATGAAGTAGTGGCGGAAAAGGGCTACGTTGGGGTGGATTCTGACAAAGTTCTCGCAAAGATGCGCGAAAACTGCCATGGTCAGAACGGCATTGGGGGTGAAATCGAGGAGATGGAGCCCATATGTGTTCATAATGTCGCAGAAGAAATCGGAAAAGGGCGGGCAGAGCCCGCAATAGAAGAACAAGGGGAAGAAGTAATATCCTTTTGGACATCGCTTCGAAGTAGAAGCTTCGGCGGAGAGCACCTGCGTGCGCGGATGCGCCCGCGTCTCCGTCGACCAAAAAAGATAGAACCACTCCCGCAGCGCCTTCGCGGAGAGCTCGGGGGGGAAAAGTGCTTGCTCCTTGCGCAGCGCCTCAAGCCGCAGCGCCTCGGCTGACTTCGCGCCCTTCCCGGTCTTCAGAGCCATGGCGGAGGCGGTGGGGGAGAGCGAGGGCGTTGGCGACAACGGCGGCGACGGCGGCGACGGGAGCGGAGCGCTGCTCTCTTTCGGCTTGGGAAGCGGAGGGGAGCGTTGGAGCTTTCTGAGGAAGGAACCGCAGGTGGCGAAGGTGGGGGAACGGCCCCTGTTTTCCCTGCTTATAAAGAGGAGAGGCGAACGTGACGCCTTTTTCGATTAAAGAATCGCCCACGATCTCTCCCACGACGCCGCGTTTGACGTGTGCCGTTACAGGAGGGCGCGGTGGATACAGAGTTAGATTTGGTGTGGACCCAGGCCGCGTGTGCCCGTGCCCTATTTTGGGCCTGGCCCAACAGCGCTCGGCACCGTGTGTGGCCCAGGCCCGGGTGCTCCTGTCGGTGTACTAAAGTAGGGGTACCTTAGTATCCCGAACTTGTGCACGGGCAGTCGCAGCGTCCCGCGGCAAGGCTTGCCGGGCGTCCGCCAAGATCCTCCATAGTCCCTATTGATGCCATTCAAGAACAAAGTGTTTTAACTAAGAAGACAAGACTCCGGCAAGAGTAGCTCGCCGGGAAGGACAAGGCCCCGGCAAGAGGAGCTTGCCGGGAAGGCCAACCAAGGAACTTCAAAGAACTTGCCGCGACGCGCCGCGCGTCCCGGCAAGGCCCGACGAGCGACAAGCTCTCGGGTGCGGCAAGACAACGACCGCAGCAAGGCGCTTGCCGCGGCGAAGCCACCACTCTGTGCCCACGCTCCAGCACAGCCATCAACGTGTCGCCATAGGACTATCCCAGGCGCACGTGGCAGGGAGCTGTGCAGCCAAGCGATGCGAGGTGGCAAGTGGAGATGACGATAAGGCCATCGTGGCAAGCGGTGGCGCCCCTAACGATCACTTTTCTGCACTGTTGGGTGAGGCGGACGGGGATTAAATGCTCTTGTCCCCTGCCGTCAGAGTTAGGTAGGGTGCACTGTAGATAGCAGTTGTACCAACCACCCTTTTTACACTTGTACCCTTGACTGCGTTGCCACCTGTCGGTGACCCCTTTAGCCTATAAAAGGAGGCCCATGCGCAACGTAGAAGGGGTTGGACTCATTCGAAACTACGCCACTCTCACGCTCTCAAGCAAGAACAAAATACAATCATAAAGCAGCAGTAGGAGTATTATCTCTCCGAAGAGCTCCGAAGTTGGGTAAAGATCGCCCGCGTGCTCCGCCTCGATCCGCTCTTCGTGCGCTCTCCGCTCCCTTGCCGGACCGAAAGGGGCCCTGCCCCATAGGTGTTCGTTCCCCACGACAGACGAGCATCCCCGTCAAAGAAGCAAGCAAAGAATGGATCATGTACTTTGATGGTGCCTTCTCGCTGCAAGGCGCCGGTGCGGGAGTGTTACTTGTCGCACCCACCGGAGAGCACCTCAAGTACGTGGTCCAGATGCACTTTCCCAAGGAGCAAGCGACAAACAATACTGCAGAGTATGAAGGCTTGCATGCCGGTCTCAGGATCGCGGCAGACCTTGGGATCAAGAAGCTTATTGTTAGGGGTGACTCACAGCTTGTCGTCCGCCAAGTAAACAAAGATTATCAGAGTCCGTTGATGGAAGCTTACATTGATGAAGTGAGAAAGTTGGAAGAGCATTTCGACGGCCTGCAGATGGAGCATGTTCCGAGAGCCCAGAACGACGTTGCCGATGGCCTGTCAAAATGCGCTGCATTAAAGTTACCTGTGGAACCAGGGATCTTTGTGCTCAAGCTGACTCAACCATCTGTAACACCATCAACTGGACAGAGCAAGAAGAGGAAGTTGATTTCTGGTGACTACTTTCCGGCAGAGCTCCCTGAAGCCGCAGCCAAGAAGGTCCCCAAGATCAACACCAAGAGTGCAGAGGAGCAGTCTGCTCCGACGAGCCCTAAGGTTTGTTCCGGTGAAGCAGACGCTCCCGACAAGTTTTGCTCCGGCAAGCTTGTCGGGGAACATCAAGCTCCGGCTGAGCCGGAGGTTCTTGCCATAGAAGCGGATGTTCCCGCAGCAGCATATGTGCCCTTAGTCCTTGTTGTTGAGCCGCAAGCTCCAGCATGGGCACAGCAGATTGTCCATTTCCTTCAGACAGGAGAACTTCCCGAAGAGCAAGAAGAAGCGGAGAGAGTAGCCCGGCAATCAAGTATGTACCAGTTTGTCGACGACATACTATACAGAAGAAGATTCAACAGAGTGAAATTGAAGTGTATTCCCCGGAAAGATGGACAGAAGCTGTTGGCGGAGATACATGGAGGCATATGTGGTCACCACATTGGCGCAAGAGCACTCGCCGGCAAAGCATTCCGGCAAGGTTTCTTTTGGCCGACAGCCCTCCAGGATGCAACTGCCCAAGTAACCAAGTGTGAAGCGTGCCAGTTCCATTCCAAGCAGATACACCAAGCAGCTCAAGCTATCCAGATGATCCCTTTATCCTGGCCATTTTCGGTCTAGGGGCTCGACATCCTCGGCCCCTTTCCGCGAGCTGTCGTGGGCTTTGAGTACTTGTATGTTGCAATCGACAAGTTCACAAAGTAGCCGGAAGTGGAAGCATTGAGGAAGGTGACAGCACAGTCAGCAGTCAAGTTCTTCAGGTCGATTGTTTGCCGTTTCGGAGTCCCTAACAGGATCATCACCGACAATGGCACGCAATTCACGAGCCGCACCTTCATGCAGTACATCCAAGATCTTGGCGCCAAGGTCTGCTTTGCTTCTGTTGCTCACCCGAGAAGCAACGGTCAAGCGGAGAGGGCAAATGCTGAAGTGCTGCGCGGGCTCAAGACCAGGACTTTCGAAAGGCTGCACAAGTGCGGAAAGAATTGGATTGAGGAGCTGCCGGTGGTTCTTTGGTCAATCAGAATGACGCCAAATCGAGCCACTGGCCAGACACCTTTCGCTCTAGTCTATGGAGCAGAGGCAATTCTCCCCACGGAACTCGTATACGGATCGCCTCGAGTGCTCGCTTATGATGAGCTTGAGCAAGAGCAGTTGCGGCAAGATGACGCGCTGCTCCTTGAGGAAGATCGTCTTCAGGCTGCTGTACGAGCTGCTCGATACCAGCAAGCTTTGCGCCACTACCATAGCCGCAAAGTCAATGCCAGAAGTCTCAAGGAAGGCGATCTTGTTCTTCGGCATGTTCAGTCCGCCAAGAATTCCAACAAGTTGACGCCGAAGTGGGAAGGCCCTTATCGGGTGAAGCGAGTCACTAGGCCTGGCGCTATCCGCCTTGAGACCGAAGATGGCTCTCCGGTGAGCAACTCCTGGAACATTGAGCGTCTTCGTAAGTTTTACCCATAAGGCGCGGTTGCCGGAACCCGTTCCGGCAACCACCTTTTGTACAAGCCTTGCCGCTGTTGCATGTAACCCTTTGTACAAAGCTGGGCGCAGATCCCGTGCATAAATAAAGCTCATGTGCTCCCCACATGTTGTCAAATTTCATGCTTTTTCATTTTTTTGCATGTATTATCTGACACTTTGTGCAGCACTTGCCCCCGGTAAGCAATAACGAGCCTTAAGGCTCCATATCTTTATTTTCTCTTCTTTCTTTTTCTCAAGAAAAGGGAAGGTTCCCTCGCCCACAAGTTCACCAGGGGGGAAGGAGAAGATAATGGTGTGGACCAGGCATCGTTCAAGAAAGTATCGCCTTGCTGGGACGCAAACAACAGAAAAGCTAAGTTGCCAAAGTTTGAGCATAACCAGTTTTAAATTTTTTTAAGTTATCTTCCTTGAAACGACCGTGCTTTGTATGGAAAACCTGTGCGCGGAGGAACCAACTCGTAGCTAGTTGCGCCCTTACTTTGTTTCGAGTCCGCTCAACAACTTAAGTGTGCTGCGACTAGTTGCGACAAGGTTTCTTGCCGGAAGTAGCACCACCAGCAGGCTGCTGATGTTCCGCACTCAGCACTCGCGGCAAGGGTGCCTGCGCCGGCAAGTTCCCTAAAAGCGTAGGGTAAAAGCATACAAAGGAAGGAATCAAGTAAAGGAAATAACATAGCAAATACTGCCCAAGATAAAGTTATATTACAAAGATAACTTGCCGTGCTCTAATAGATTGTTCCCATAACATGTCTAGCAGCGGCAGGGAAAAGAAGAAAAGGGCGGCCTAGTCTACGTGATTGCCGTCGACCCTCCTGACTTCATTCACCTTGTCCACAATCGGTGCGACAAGGGCCCTGAGCTCTTCAAGATCAGCACCCGTCGGCAGCTTCTTGAGGACGTTAGTGAGGTTGAGGCCTGGGTTGTGGAAGGCCACCTTCACCAACACCTTCTCCAGAACTCTGGCGCAGATCGTGCACGACTCGTCGGCCAGCTGCTTTGGGATCCTTTCCCGGAGTTGCTGGAGGGCCGTCGCCACGCCCTTGAAGAACAGAGTGAGCTTGGCGCTGGGCTGGAGGTTCTCGTTGGAGGAGTACCCGAAGCCCTCCATTTCCAGTTGCGCCAGCTCCTTGTCAATGACCGCGGCAATGTTCACGAGGCCCTCCATCCAGAGCTCCACAGTATCCCTGAAGATGTTCTGGATTTCGGCGGCCCTCGTCAGCAACGCCTCGTTGGCCTTGATTTCCTCCTTCAAGTCCTCCTCCCGCTTCTTGACGCCATCCAGCATCTCAGTCAGCGTAGCCAGCTTCAGCTCAAGATCGGCATTGGAGTCCTTGGCGGCGCTCAGCTCTTTGCCCCTCTCGAGGAGACGGCCCTGCAGCTTGCCGTGGGTGAGGGCGTCCTTCTCGCGCTCGCGCTGGAGCGCGGCAAGCTCTTCATTCTTTGCCTTGAGATCAGCTTCTAGTTGCATCACCTTCACCTCCAGCTCCTTCTTGGCGGCCTCGGCAGCTGCAGCAGCATCCTTCGCTTCCTTGAGGGCCCCGCCAAGTGTCTCCTCGCGCGTGGCAAGCTCCTCCTCATAGCTATCCAGATTGACCTTCCGCTGCGTCAACTCGCCTTCCCGCACGGATAGCTCCTCGGCGGCAAGCCGCTGTTGCTCTTCGGATTCTGCTTTCTCGAGGAGGAAGGCCTTCCGCGCCTCGGCCAGCTGCGCCCTCTCCTCTGCAATTGACCGGAGGGCCTCTTGGTTGCGACTCTGGAGCTCCTCCGCATGGTTCTCAATGTCCACTCCCGCCTGCGCGATAAGCGCTTCCCGGGACTCCAGTTTGGCTTGTCGGGCGCGGTAGAGTGATAGCAGCCTACGCAGTAGCTGTTCCTCCTTAGGCTCGCCGCTGCTGCTGCTTGGCGCGTCGACCATCGTCAACCCAGCAGAGGCAAGCACTTCTCCATCAAAAACTTCTCCTTCGACCGGCGCCCTGGAGCTCGAAGCCCAGGGGAGCTTGATGAAGATACCGTCGCCGGCCTTCAAGTAGGCGCCGGGCTGGGGCTCTTCGGAGCCTGGCGCTGCGTCAGCAGCAGAGGGATCGGCGGTCGGCGTAGCGCCTTGCGCTCCTGCGGCCCCAGGGTTGTCAGAGCGATCGCCGGATCCCTCGCCAGCTCCTGCGCCAGCGGCCCCGGCGGCCTCTTCGCCGGCAGGATCATCAGCGCCGGCCTCTTCCTCGGTAGCGGCAGCGTCATCAGTGTTGCCGCGCGCGTCCTCCTCGCTGGTGGCCTCGGTCTCCATCGGCTCCGTGGAAGGAGAATCTGAAGACAGGAAGAGGGAGAAAAAGTCAAGCAAATATCCAAAAAAGAAGATCAGAAGAAGAAGAACCCAAGGGAAGTTTTCCGACAAGAAGGATTACCTGTGCTGGGCTCTGTAGTCATGGGCTCCACCACCGGGGGATCACTGGTCCCGTCCCTTGCCGGAGTACTACCCCTTGCCGGGGACCTCTCCCTTGCCGGAGAGCGCTCCCTTGCCGGGGAATCCTCCCTTGGCGGCGTAGTTGAAGCAGATAGCACCTCAGGAGCGGCTTCCGGTTGCTCCTGGTGAGCCTGTTCTGCTCCTACACAAGCAAACCAACAGACAAGATATCAGCAAAGAAAGAACACCTATGCGCACCCAACAGCGGGAAGTAGGACTATGTACTTACGCCGGGGGCTGTGCTGGGGGCTGCTTCGAGGAGTGATTGCCGGGTCCGACAAGGTGGTCTCGGACGCGCCCTCTGTCGTCGCGACGGGATCGTCCTCGACGACAACCATGAGGACCTTGGCTCTCTTCGCCGCTCTCTGGGCCAGAGTCCTGAAAAGGAACAAGGTTCAGAAGAAAGCAGATCAGATACAAGACAAGAAACAGCAAGAATTAAAGAAATACAAACACAACAGAGAAACTTACTCCTCTTCTTCCTCCTCGTCGGAGCTGAGCGCGGAGAGGTCGAAGTCTGGTACTCTTTCAGCACGACGAGGCGGAGGAGTGGGCTCCCTTGACCGCTTGGCGGGAGCTGCGGCAGGATCAGAAGCGGCGGCCTGAGAGGACCCCGCTCCAGTCGCCGGCGCGGCATGAGATGCTCCCGCGGCAACGGTGCTTGTCGCGGTGGAGCGTGTCCCGCGGCGCGGCGGCTGTTGACCCGTCTGTCTCCCTGCTATGTCTCCGGTCCTGCGGAGGCGCCTTCTTGTTGGAGCTGGGGGCTGCACTGGGAGCTCCGCTTGCGGCAAGTTGCTTGAAGACGGCTGGCCACTTGCACGCTCGGCGGGCGTGCTCGATTCGGCTTCGGGCCCTCCCTCGCTGACGATCTCCCCGACAAGCTCGTCTCGATCGGCAAGGCTTGCCGCCGCAGCTGCCTCTGCCTCCTCCATAGTAAACCCAAACTCGCCCGCGGCGGCGGCCGCCGCCGCCTCTTCCGCCCTGGTGGCGATGCGCCGCATCTCGTCTTCGGTGGTGTCGCGGGTGAGGCTCCTCTGCTCATCGGCGCGGACCGCTACCTCCACCAAGCTATCGAAGAACTGTTGTACGACCTCGTTGGCGGGCTCCTGCCAAGTTGGAATGATTCCATGCGAGTCGCACTCCGGCATCATTGCGCGGATGCGATTGAGCGAAGAATTATTGCACAACAGGACGACGCCCTGCGGCAGCCTAAACCACTCGGGATGATTGGGGTCGTGCTTGAACAGCTCCTTGAGCATTGCATCCAACTCCAAGACAGTGAAATTGAAGTTGAGGCCCGGACGCAACCTCATGATGTTCGCCGGACCCCCGAACAGCCAGGTGAGCCGCCCCTTCTCCTGCAGAGGGGCGATGCAGCGGCGAAGGAAGTCCGCGCCAACAGCGCCTACAGTAAGCCTGGCAAGCCTGAGTCGCAAGATCCGGGTGGTGGCGATCTTCAGCCTAGCATCGTCCACCGCCAGGGCGCTCCAATCGTTGCCGCGCACTGCTGGGGTTTGGCGCAGGGCTGTGAATGGCTGCGGGTTCTCCTCAACGATCCAGCACCATTCCGCTCTCCACTCATCCCATTTGCTGCGGAGCTCCCCTTCCAGATATGTCTCCTTCTTGCCGGTTCTCGAGATCCAGGCGATCCCGCCAGCTAAGGGCTCTCCTCTCTCGACCCGGGGCATGAAATAGTGGCGGAAGAGGGCTACGTTTGGATAGATTCCGACAAAGTTCTCGCAGAGATGTGCGAAAGCCGCCATGGTCAGGATAGCATTGGGGGTGAAGTCAAGGAGATGGAACCCGTAGGTGTTCATGATATCACAAAAGAAATCAGAGAAGGGCGGGCAGAGCCCGCAGTAGAAGAACAGCGCAAAGAAGGGGTATCCCTTTGGAGCCCGTTTCGAAGCAGAAGCGGCGGCGGAGAGTACCTTGGTGCGCGGATGCGCTCGCGTCTCCGTCGACCAGAAGAGATAGAACCATTCCCTCAGCTCCTTCGCGGAGAGCTCGAGGGGGAAAGTTGCCCGCTCCTTTCGCAGCGCCTCGAGCCGCAGCGCCTTGGCCGACTTCACACCCTTCCCGGTCTTCGGAGCCATGGCAGAGGCGGTGGGGGAGATCGAGGTCGTTGGCGGCGACGGCGGCGATGGGGGGCGGAGCGCTGCTCGCTTTCGGCTTTGGAAGCAGAGGGGAGCGACGGAGATTTCTGAGATTAGAACCGCAAGTGACGAAGGTGGGGGAACTGCCCCTGTTTCCCCTGCTTATAAAGAGGAGGAGGCGAACATTATGCTTTTTCCGAATAAAGAATCACCCACGATCTCTCGACGCCGCATTCGACGCGTGCCGTTACGGGAGGGCGCGGTGGATACGGAGTCAGATACGGTGTGGACCCGGGCCGCGCGTGCCCGTGCCCTGTTTTGGGCCTGGCCCAACAGCGCTCGGCACCATTTGTGGCCCAGGCCCGGGGGCTCCTGTCGGTGTACTAAAGTAGGGGTACCTTAGTATCCCGAGCTTGTGCATGGGCAGTCGCAGCGTCCCGCGGCAAGGCTTGCCAGGTGTCCGCCAAGGTCCTCCGTAGTTCCTATTAGAGCCATTCAAGAACAAAGTGTTTTAACTAAGAAGACAAGGCCCCGGCAAGAGGAGCTTGCCGGGAAGGACAAAGCCCCGGCAAGAGGAGCTTATCGGGAAGGCCAACCAAGGCAATTCAAGGAACTTGTCGCGACACGCCGCGCGTCCCGGCAAGACCCGGCGAGCGACAAGCTTCCGGGCGCAACAAGACAACGACCGCGGCAAGGCGCTTGCCGCGGCGAAGCCACCACTCTGTGCCCACGCTCCAGTGCATCCGACGACGTGTCGCCTCAGGATCGTTCCAGGCACACGTGGCGGGAGGCTGTGTAGCCAAGCGGTGCGAGGTGGCGAGCGAAGATGGCGAGATGGCCATCGTGGCAAGCGGAGGCGCCCCTAACGGTCGCTTTTCTGCACTGTTTGGGCGATGCGGACGGGCATTTAATGCTTTTGTCCCCTGCCGTTAGAGTTAGGTAGGATCCACTGTAGAAGTAGTTGTACCAACCACACCTTTTATACTTTTACCCCTGCATGCATTGCCACCTATCGGTGACCCCTTGAGCCAATAAAAGGAGGCCCATGCGCAACGTAGAGGGGGTTCGACTCATTCGAAACCAGAACACTCCCACGCTCTCGAGCAAGAACATAATACAACCACAAAGCAGCAGTAGGAGTATTATCTCTCCGGAGAGCTCCGAAGCTGGGTAAAATCGCTCGTGTGCCTTGCCTCGATCCGCTCTTCATGCGGCCTCCACTCCCTGCCGGACCGAAAAGGGGCCCTGCCCCATAGGTGTTCGTTTCCCACGACAAAAACTTCTTGATAATATTATGGCTAATTATTCTCAATGGCACACCGAAAGATCTACTAGTAAAAAAGTGCATGCTATAGAAGAAATTAATGTTTTGAGTTGGAAGATGGATGAACTTATGAAATTGTTTGCTACTAAGAATGCTCCTCTAGATCCCAATGATATGCCTTTGTCTACTTTGATTGAGAATAATAATGAATCTATGGATGTGAATTTTGTTGGTAGGAACAGTTTTGGAAACAATGCTTATAGAGGAAACTTTAATCCTAGACCGTTCCCTAGTAATTCCTCTAATAATTATGGAAATTCCTACAATAATTCTTATGGTAATTTTAATAAGGTGCCCTCTGATTTTGAGAATAGTGTGAATGAATTTATGATTTCTCAAAAGAATTTTAATGCTTTGCTTGAAGAAAATTGCTAAGTTGATGATTTGGCTAGGAACGTTCATACACTTTCGCTTGATGTTGATTCTCTTAAACTTAGATCTACTCCTCCTAAGCATGATATCAATGAGTCTCTCAAAGCAATGAGCATTTACATTGATGTGTGCAAGGAAAGAACCGCTAGATTGCGTGCTAAGAAAGATTGCTTTGTAAAGGTGTGTTCTTCTAGTTTCCGTGAAAATAATGATGAAGATCTTAAAGTTATTGATGTGTCTCCTATTAGATCTTTGTTTTGCAATAGGAATCTTAATAATAATGGGACTGGAGATGAGTCAACTTTAGTTAGAATGCGTCCGAAAAAATTCGGAGTTTTTAGATCTTGATGCTAAATTTGGTAAAAGTGGGATTGGAGAGGTCATGACTTTAAATAGCATTGAACCCACTATCTCGAATTTCAAGGAATTTGATTATGATAATTGTTCTTTAGAAGGTTGTATTTTCTTGTTGCAATCCGTTGTTAATTCTCCTCATGCTTATAGTCAAAATAAAACTTTTACCAAACATATCGTTGATGCCTTGATGCAATCTTTTGATGACAAACTTAATTTGGAAGTTTCTATACCTAGAAAACTTAATGATGAGTGGGAACCTACTATAAAGATTAAAATTAAAGATCATTAGTGTTTTGCTTTGTGTGATTTGGGTGCTAGTGTTTCCACGATTCCGAAAACTTTATGTGATATTCTAGGTTTCCATGATCTTGATGATTGCTCTTTAAATTTGCACCTTGCGGATTCCACCATTAAAAAGCCAATGGGAAGGATCAATGATGTCCTCATTGTTGCAAATAGAAATTTGGTGCCCATCGATTTTATCGTTCTTGATATAGATTGCAATCTTTCTTGCCCTATTATTCTTGGTAGACCTTTCCTTAGAACGATTGGCGCGATTATTGATATGAAGGAAGGGAATATTAGATTACAATTTCCATTAAGGAAAGGCATGGAGCACTTTCCAAGAAAGAAAATTAAATTACCTTATGAATCTATCATGCGAGCTACTTATGAATTGAGTGCCAAAGATGGCACTACTTAGATCTATCTTCGCTTTTATGCCTAGCTAGGGGCGTTAAATGATAGCGCTAGTTGGGAGGCAACCCAATATTATTTGTGTTTTTTCTTTTTATTTCTGTTTAGTAAATAAATTTGCATCTACCTTCTGTTTAGATGTGTTTTTATGTTTTAATTAGTGTTTGTGCCAAGTAGAACCTATAGGATAACCTATGATGATAGTTAATTTGATTCTGCTGAAAAACAGAAACCTTGCACGCACGAAATTAGTTTTGTTAAATCACAGGAACATATTTTTGCGTTGATTCTTTTTGATTAATATCAATAGACAAATTTTCCAGGACTTTCTATTTTGGTAGGACTTTTAGAATTCCATAAGTTTGCGTTAGTCACAGATTGCTACAGATTGTTCTGTTTTCGACAGTTTCTGTTTTTCGTGTGTTGTTTGCTTATTTCGATGCATCTATGGCTAGTATCAGGTGGTATGAACCATAGAGAACTTGGAATACAGTAGGTTTAACACCAATATAAATAAATAATGAGTTCATTACAGTACCTTATGTGGTGGTTTTGTTTTCTTTCACTAACGGAGCTTATGAGATTTCCTGTTGAGTTTTGTGTTGTGAAGTTTTCAGGTTTTGGGTAAAGATTTGATGGACTATAGAATAAGGAGTGGCAAAAGCCTAAGCTTGGGGATGACCATGGCACCCCAAGATATTCAAGAATAGCCAAAAGCCTAAGCTTGGGGATGCCCCCGGAAGGCATCCCCTCTTTCGTCTTCGTTCATTGGTAACATTACTTGGAGCTATATTTTTATTCGCCACATGATATGTGTTTTGCTTGGAGCATCTTGTATGATATTAGTCTTTGCTTTATAGTTTTCCACAATCATCCTTGCTGTACACAGCTTTTGGGAGAAGCCCACTTGATTGAAATTTATTAGAATACTCTATGTGCTTCACTTATATCTTTTGAGCTTGATAGTTTTCGCTCTAGTGCTTCACTTATATCTTTTAGAGCACGGCGGTGGCTTAATTTTGTAGAAATTGCTAGTCTCTCATGCTTCAATTATATTATTTTGAGAGTCTCTTAGAACAGCATGGTATTTGCCATGGTTATAAAATTGGTCCTAGAATGGTAGGCATCCAACTTGGGTATAATAAAAACTATCATAGAAAGTGAATTGGATGCTATGATCAATTTGTTACTTGATAATTGTTTTGAGATATGGAGGTAGTGATATTAAAAGTCATGCTAGTTGGGTGATTATGAATTTAAATAATGCTTGTGTTGAAGTTTGTGATTCCCGTAGCATGCACGTATGGTGAACCGCTGTGTGATGAAGTTGGAGCACAATTTTATTTATTGATTGTCTTCCTTATGAGTGGCGGTCGGGGACGAGCGATGGTCTTTTCCTACCAATCTATCCCCCTAGGAGCATGCACATAATACTTTGTTTTTGATGACTTGTAGATTTTTGCAATAATTATATGAGTTCTTTTGACTAATGTTGAGTCCATGGATTATACGCACTCTCACCCTTCCACCATTGCTAGCCTCTGTTGTGCCGCGCAACTTTCGCCGGTACCATACACCCACCATATACCTTCCTCAAAACAGCCACCATACCTACCTATTATGGCATTTCCATAGCCATTCCGGGATATATTGCCATGAAACTTTCCACCGTTCTGTTTATATGACATGCATCATCATTGTCATATTGCTCTTTGCATGATCATGTAGTTGACATCGTATTTGTGGCAAGGCCACCTTCATAATTTTCATACATGTCACTCTTGATTCACCGCCGGAGGCATTCATATAGAGTCATATCTTGTTCTAAGTTTTGAGTTGTAATCTTGAGTTGTAAGTAAATAAAAGTGTGATGATCTTCATTATTAGAGCATTGTCCCAGTGAGGAAAGGATGATGGAGACTATGATTCCCCCACAAGTCGGGATGAGACTTCGGACTTTACAAAAGAAAAAAAAGAAAAAAAGATAGAAAGGCCAAAAGAAAAAAAGAAAAAAAAGATTGAAATGAAAAAAACTGGAATAAAAGAAAAAAATGAGAGAAAAGAGAGAAGGGACAATGCTATTATCCTTTTACCACACTTGTGCTTCAAAGTAGCACCATGATCTTCATGATAGAGAGTCTCCTATGTTGTCACTTTCATATACTAGTGGGAATTTTTCATTATAGAACTTGGCTTGTATATTCCAATGATGGGCTTCCTCAAAATGCCATAGGTCTTCATGAGCAAGCGAGTTGGATGCACGCCCACTTAGTTTCTTTTGTTGAGCTTTCATACATTTATATCTCTAGTGCATCCGTTGCATGGAAATCCCTACTCACTCACATTGATATCTATTAATGGGCATCTCCATAGCCCGTTGATATGCCTAGTTCATGTGAGACTATCTTCTCCTTTTTGTCTTCTCCACAACCTCCATTCTATTCCACATATAGTGCTATGTCCATGGCTCACGCTCATGTATTGCGTGAAATTTGAAAAAGTTTGAGATTACTAAAGTATAAAACAATTGCTTGGCTTGTAATCAGGGTTGTGCATGATTAAATACTTTGTGTGATGAAGATAGAGCAACAGCCAGACTATATGATTTTGTAGGGATAACTTTCTTTAGCCATGTTATTTTGAGAAGACATGATTGCTTTGATTAGTATGCTTGAAGTATTACTATTTCTTATGTCGATATGAACTTTTATTTTGAATCATTTGGATATGAACATTCATGCCACAATAAAGAAAATTACATTGAGAATTATGCTAGGTAGCTTCCACATCAAAAAATCTGTTTTTATCATTTACCTACTCGAGGACGAGCAGGAATTAAGCTTGGGGATGCTTGATACGTCTCCAACGTATCTATAATTTTTTATTGTTCCATGCTATTATATTACCCCTTTTGGATGTTTATGGGCTTTATTCTACACATTTATATCATTTTTGGGACTAACCTACTAACCGGAGGCCCAGCCCGTATTGCTGTTTTTTTTGCCTATTTCCGTATTTCGAAGAAAAGGAATATCAAACGGAGTCCAAATGGAATGAAACCTTCGGGAGCGTGATTTTTGGAACAAACGTGATCCAGAGGACTTGGAGTGCAAGCAAAGAAGCAGCCGAGGCGGCCACGAGGGTGGAGAGTGCGCCCCCTATCTCATGGACCCCTCGGGCGGCCACCGACCTACTGTTTCCTCCTATATATACCCACGTACCCCGAAAACATCCAGGGAGCCAACAAAAAACAATTTCCACCGCCGTAACCTTCTGTATCCGCGAGATCCCATCTTGGAGCCTTCGCCGGCGCTCCACCGGAGGGGGGATCGACCATGGAGGGCTTCTACATGAACACCATAGCCCCTCCGATGAGTTGTGATTAGTTTACCACAGACCTTCGGGTCCATAGTTATTAGCTAGATGGCTTCTTCTCTCTTTCTGGATCTCAATACCGTGTTCTCCCCCTCTCTTGTGGAGATCTATTCGATGTAACTCTTTTTGTGTGTTTGTCGAGATCCGATGAATTGTGGGCTTATGATCAAGTTTATCTATGAGAAATATTTGAATCTCCTCTGAATTCTTTTATGTATGATTGAGTTATCTTTGCAAGTCTCTTTCAATTATCAGTTTGGTTTGGCCTACTAGATTGATCTTTCTTGCAATGGGAGAAGTGCTAAGATTTGGGTTCGATCTTGCGGTGCCCTTACCTAGTGACAATAAGGGTTGCAAGGCACGTATTGTATTGGTGCCATCGAGGATAAAAAGATGGGGTTTATATCATATTGCATGAGTTTATCCCTCTACATCATGTCATCTTTCTTAATGCGTTACTCTGTTCTTATGAACTTAATACTCTAGATGCATGCTGGATAGCGGTCGACGTGTGGAGTAATAGTAGTAGATGCAGGTAGGAGTCGGTCTACTTGTCGTGGACGTGATGCCTATATACATGATAATGCCTAGATAATATCTTAAGTATTCGCTTTTCTATCAATTGCTCGACAGTAATTTGTTCACCCAGTGTAATACTTATGCTATCTTGAGAGAAGCCACTAGTGAAACCTATGGCCCCCGGGTCTATCTCTTATCATATAAGTTTTCCATCTACTTTTATTTGCATCTTTACTTTTCCAATCTATATCATAAAATACCAAAAATATATTTATCTTATCATACTATCTCTATCAGATCTCACTTTCGCAAGTGGCCGTGAAGGGATTGACAGCCCCTTTATTGCGTTGGTTGCGAGTGCTTTGTTTGTTTGTGTAGGTGCGTGGGACTTTTGAGGAGCCTCCTACTGGATTGATACCTTGGTTCTCAAAAACTGAGGTAAATACTTACGCTACTATTGCGGCATCACCCTTTCCTTTTCAAGGAAAACCAACGCAAGCTCAAGACGTAGCAGACAGCCGCGAACAACCCGTCTACGTCCTCGCGTCCGCACATGGCCCGCATGGCAGCCACCTACCCCTGATTTTGTCCCCTTCCCCTCTCTCTTCTGCTGGACGCCGAGCTGTGTCGCCGGAGCCGCCTGCCTCTGCTTCTCTCGTCTCGCCAGAGAAAGCGGGCGCAGCGGCCAGAGGGGCCGGGCGAGCGGGCAGGCGCAGCGCGCGCGACAGCGGCCATCGAGCGAGCGTCGGTCCCGGCGCGCGGCGGCGGCCGTCGGGCAAGCGCCAAGCCAGGCGAACGGCGGAGGGATGCATGGCGAGGCTACGGCGATCTCGGGCGAGTCGGAGGCGAGCTCGGGCGATGTCGAGGCGCGTGCGGAGGTGCGGCAACGAGCTCGAGGTCGAGCGCGACCGTGCAGCAGGGCGTTGCCGGCGCGGGCGACGCACAGCCAAGGCACGTGCATGGTGAGCGCAAGGCGGGCACGCGCGGGGTGAGGACGAGGCGGGCGCGAGCGGAGCGAGGTGGCCGGCGGCGTGAGGGCGGGGCAGCACGTGGCGCGGCATGCTCGACGGAGAGCAGGCGCGGGCGCGGCGAGCTCGGCGGAGAGCAGGGGCGGGCGAGCGCGCGGGCACGAGAGGCACACGCGGCGCGAGGGACGGGGGACGAGCGCGGCACGATCGTGCGGATGGCAAGAGAGACGCGAGGACGGCGAGCGCTGCGTGCATGCTTGCATGCTAGCTAGCTAGCCCGCGGCATGAGTGCTTTCTAGCTAGCTAGCCTGCGCTAGGCAGCTCAGCCATGCGAGCGGCACGCAGAGCAGCAGCTAGGCAGCTTGGCGATGCGAGCAGCGGGGCACGGCACAGGTTGTCGTCATCTCCGTTCGTGGCTGCTGCAGCCCCAGGACCGTGCTCATGCAGTGTTTGGTGAAATGCCTAGGCCAGACAAAGCCGGATGCATTTTTGGGATGGGGTAGCCGCGTTGGGTGCCTTGGCGCCAGGCCGGTCCGACACGAACATCGGTCGCCCCATTCCCATCCCAAATGGATGATTTTCGGGCAAATCGGATGTCCATTTGGGGTCGTGCGGTGGAGTTGGCCTAAGAAAGATGACATGATGTAGAGGGATAAACTCATGCAATATGATATAAATCCCATCTTTTTATCCTCGATGGCAACAATACAATACGTGCCTTGCTGCCCCTGGTGTCACTGGGAAAGGACACGGCAAGATTGAACCCAAATCTAAGCACTTCTCCCATTGCAAGAAAGATCAATCTAGTAGGCCAAACCAAACTGATAATTCGAAGAGACTTGCAAAGATAACCAATCATACATAAAAGAATTCAGAGGAGATTCAAATACTTCTCATAGATAAACTTGATCATAAACCCACAATTCATCGAATCTCGACAAACACACTGCAAAAAGAGTTACATCGAACAGATCTCCAAGAAGATCGAGGAGAACTTGGTATTGAGATTCAAAGAGAGAGAAGAAGCCATCTAGATAATAACTATGGACCCGAAGGTCTGTGGTAAACTACTCACAACTCATCGGAGAGGCCTTGGAGATGATGTAGAGGCCCTCCATGGTTGATTCCCCCTCCGCCGGAGCACCGACGAAGGCTCCAAGATGGGATCTCGCGGATACAGAAGGTTGCGGCGGTGGAAATAGTTTTTCTCGTGCTCCTTGATGTTTTCAGGGTACAGGAGTATATATAGGTGAAGGAGGTAGGTCAGGGGAGCCACGAGGGGCCCATGAGGGTGGGGGAGCGCCGGGCACCCTCGTGGCCGCCTCATTCGTTGCTTGACCTCCACTCCAAGTCTCCTGGATTGCGTTTGTTCCAAAAAGATCGCTCCTGAAGGTTTCATTCCGTTTGGACTCCGTTTGATATTCCTTTCCTTCGAAACACTAAAATAGGCAAAAAAAACAGCAATTTGGGCTGGGCCTCAGGTTAGTAGGTTAGTCCCAAAAATGATATAAAAGTGTAAAGTAAAGCCCATAAACATCCAAAACGGGTAATATAATAGCATGGAACAATCAAAAATTATAGATACGTTGGATACGTATCAAGCATCCCTAAGCTTAATTCCTGCTCGTCCTCGAGTAGGTAAATGATAAAAACAGAATTTTTGATGTGGAATCCTTCCTAACATAATTCTCAATGTAATTTTTCTTTATTGTGGCATGATTGTTCGGATCCAAATGATTCAAGATAAAAGTTCATAAAACATAAAAAGAGTAATACTTCAAGCATACTAACAAGTAATCATGTCTTATCAAAATAGCATAGACAAAGAAAGCTCATCCCTACAAAATCATATAGTCAGGCCATGCTTCATTTTCATTACACAAAATACTCCCATCATGCACAATCCCGGTTTCAGCCAAGCAATTGGTTCATACTTTTTAACGCGCTTCAGCTTTTTCAACTCTTATGCAATACATGAGCGCAAGCCATGGACATAGCACTATATGTGGCATAGGGTGGTGGTTGTGAAGACAAAAAGGGAGAAGATGGTCTCAAATCAACTAGGCGTATTAACGGGCTATGGAGATGCCCATTAATAGATATCAATGTGAGTGAGTAGGGATTGCCATGCAACGGATGCACTAGAGCTATAAATATATGAAAGCTCAACAAGAGAAACTAAGTGGGTGTGCATCCAACTCGCTTGCTCACCAAGACCTAGGGCATTTTGAGGAAGCCCATCATTGGAATATACAAGCCAAGTTCTATAATGAAAAATTCCCACTAGTATATGAAAGTGACAACATAGGAGACTCTCTATCATGAAGATCATGGTGCTACTTTGAAGCACAAGTGTGGAAAAGAGATAGTTGCACTGTCCCTTCTCTCTTTTTCTCTCATTTCTATTTTTCTCTTTTTTTCTTTTTTTATTTGGTGGGCTTCTTTGGCCTCTTTTTTTTGTTTGTTTGGGCTTCTTTGGCCTCTTTTATTTTTATAAAGTCCGAAGTCTCATCCCGACTTGTGGGGGGATCATAGTCTTCATCATCCTTTCCTCACTTGGGACAATGCTCTAATAATGAAGATCATCACACTTTTATTGATTTACAACTCAAGAATTACAACTCAATACTTAGAACAAAATATGAATATATGTGAATGCCTCCGGCGGTGTACCGGGATATGCAATGAATCAAGAGTGACATGTATGAAAAATTATCAAGGTGGCCTTGCCACAAATACGATGTCAACTACATGATCATGCAAAGAGCAATATGACAATGATGAGGTGTGTCATAATAAACGGAACGGTGGAAAGTTGCATGGCAATATATCTCGGAATGGCTATGGAAATGCCATAATAGGTAGGTATGGTGGCTGTTTTGAGGAAGGTAAATGGTGGGTGTGTGATACCGGCGAAAGTTGCGCAGTATAATAGAGGCTAGTAATGGTGGAAGGGTGAGAGTGCGTATAATCCATGGACTCACATTAGTCATAAAAAAATCATATACTTACTGCAAAAGTCTACTTGCCCTAGAAGCAAAGTACTACTATGCATGCTCCTAGGGGAAGGGTTGGTAGGAGTTAACCATCGCGCGATCCCGACCTCCACTCATAACGAAGACAATTAAAAGAGCACCCCATGCAACAAATTTGTCACACAACATTTACCATGCGTGCATGCTACGGGACTTACCAACTCTAACACAAGTATTTCTCAATTTCATAATTACCCAACTATCATGACTCTAACATTACCACCTTTATATCTCAAAACAATTATCAAGCATCAAATTGACCATAGTGTTTAATGCACTTTCTATGATAGTTTTTATTATACCCAACTTGGATGCTCATCATTCTAGGACCAATTTTATAACCATAGCAAATACCATGCTGTTCTATAAGACTCTCAAAAGGATATAAGTGAAGCATGAGAGATCAAAAAGTTCTACAAAATAAAGCCACCGCCGTGCTCTTAAAGGATATAAGTGAAGCACTAGAGCAAAACTTTCTAGCTCAAAAGATATAAGTGAAGCACATAGAGTATTATAATAAATTCCAAATCAAGTGTGTCTCTCCAAAAAGGTGTGTACAGCAAGGATGATAGTGGTAATCTAAAAAGCAAAGACCCATATCATACAAGACGCTCCAAGCAAAACACATATCATGTGGCAAATAAAAATATAGCTCCAAGTAAAGTTACCAATAGGCAAAGACGAAAGAGGGGATGCCTTCCGGGGCATCCCCAAGCTTAGGATTTTGGTTATCCTTGAATATATTGGGGTTCCATGGGCATCCCCAAGCTTAGGCTCTTGACACTCCTTATTCCATAGTCCATCAAATCCTTACCCAAAACTTGAAAACTTCACAACACAAAACTCAACAGGAAATCTCATAAGCTCCGTTAGTGCAAGAAAGAAAAACCACCACATAAGGTACTGTAATGAACTCATTCTTTATTTATATTGGTGTTAAACCTACTGTATTCCAAATTATCTATGGTTCATACCCCCCGATACTAGCCATAGATGCATCAAAATGAGCAAACAACACACGAAAAACAGAATCTGTCAAAAACAGAACAGTCTGTAGCAACCTGTAACTTTCGAATACTTATGGAACTCTAAAACTCCTAACAAAATAGGAAGTCCTGGGAAATTTCTCTATTGATATACAGAAAAAATAACCAACGCAAAAGCACGTTTCTGTGATATATTAAAATTATTCCCATGCATGCAAAAGTTTCTGTTTTTCAGCAGAATCAAATTAACTATCACCGTAGGTTATCCTATAGGTTCTACTTGGCACGAACACTAATTAAAATATGAAAACACATCTAAACAGAATCTAGATGAAATATTTGTTACTAAACATAAGCAAAAAGTAATAAACAAAAATAAAATTGGTTTGCCTCCCAACTAGCGCTATCGTTTAACGCCCCTAGCTAGGCATAAAAGCGAGAATAGATCTAAGTAGTGTCATCTTTGGCATTCAATTCATAAGTAGCTCGCATGATAGATTCATAAGGTAATTTAACTTTCTTTCTTGGAAAGTGTTCCATGCCTTTCCTTAATGGAAATTGGAATCTAATATTCCCTTCCTTCATATCAATAATTGCACCAATCGTTCTAAGGAAAGGTCTACCAAGAATAATAGGACATGAAAGATTGCAATCTACATCAAGAACGATAAAATCTACGGGCACATAATTCATACAAGACGAGCAATCTAAGAATTCAAACCATAAAATTCCTTAGACATATCATCAAGTTCTTTGTTTGTGTACTCCATAAAGCTTTTTTGTTCTTTAAGCTCTTTTCTAGAGAAACTATTATGCTCAAATTGTAAAGTCATAACGCTTCTAATGTTTAATTCAATCTCTTACAACCTTCTAAGATGAAGGTCGGTGTTCTTGGGAAAAGCCAAAAGAGCAAACCGGCACACAAGAAGACAAGCGAAAGAGAGAGGAGATTGGGAAAGAGATGACGAATAAAACGGCAAGAGTGAAGTGGGGGAGAGGAAAACGAGAGGCAAATGGCAAATAATGTAATGCGAGGGAGATGAGTTTGTGATGGGTACTTGGTATGTCTTCACTTGATCGAAGACCTCCCCGGCAACGGCGCCAGAAA
Source organism: Triticum aestivum (assembly GCF_018294505.1). Taxonomy (NCBI): domain Eukaryota; kingdom Viridiplantae; phylum Streptophyta; class Magnoliopsida; order Poales; family Poaceae; genus Triticum; species Triticum aestivum. The sequence continues at coordinate 177,731,097 of NC_057801.1, forward strand.
TCCTTCTTGCTACCTCTTGAGCACTGCGTTGGTTTTCCTTGAAGAGGAAAGGGTGATGCAGCAAACTAGCGTAAGTATTTCCCTCAGTTTTTGAGAACCAAGGTATCAATCCAGTAGGAGGCTCCTCAAAAGTCCGACGCACCTACACAATTAAAACAAGAACCTCACAAACAACGCAATAAAGGGGTTGTCAATCCCTTCACGGTATCTTGCAAAAAGTGAGATCTGATAGAGATAATATGATAAGATAAGTATTTTTGATATTTTTATGATATAGATTGGAAAATAAAAGATGCAAATAAAAGTAGATGGAAAACTTATATGATAAAAGATAGACCCGGGGGCCATAGGTTTCACTAGTGGCTTCTCTCAAGATAGCATAAGTATTACGTTGGATGAACAAATTATTGTCGAGCAATTGATAGAAAAGCGCATAGTTATGAGATTATCTAGGCATGATCATGTATATAGGCATCACGTCCGCAACAAGTAGATCGAAACGATTCTGCATCTACTACTATTACTCCAAACATCGACCGACTCTTGCCTGCATCTAGAGTATTAAGTTCATAAGAACAGAGTAATGCATTAAGAAAGATGACATGATGTAGAGGGATAAACTCATGCAATATGATATAAACCCGATCTTTTTATCCTCGATGGCAATAATACAATACATGCCTTGTTGCCCCTGCTATAACTGGAAAGGACACCGGAAGATTGAACCCAAAGCTAAGCACTTCTCCCATTGCAAGAAACATCAATCTAGTAGGCCAAACCAAACTGATAATTTGAAGAGACATGCAAAGATAACCAATCATACATAAAAGAATTCAGAGGAGATTCAAATACTTCTCATAGATAAACTTGATCATAAACCCACAATTCATCGGATCTCGATAAACACACCGCAAAAATAGTTACATCGAATAAATCTCCAAGAAGATCGAGGAGAACTTGCTATTGAGATTCAAAGAGAGAGAATAAGCCATGTAGCTAATAACTATGGACCTGAAGGTCTGTGGTAAACTACTCACAACACATCGGAGAGGCCTTGGAGATGATGTAGAGGCCCTCCGTGGTTGATTCCCTCTCCGGTGGAGCGCCGGTGAAGGCTCCAAGATGGGATCTCATGGATACAGAAGGTTGCGGCGGTGGAAATAGTTTTTCATGGTGCTCCTCAATGTTTTCAAGGTACGGGAGTATATATAGGCAAAGGAGGTAGGTCAGGGGAGCCACGAGGGGCCCACGAGGGTGGGGGGCGCGCCCACCCCCTTAGGGCGCGTCGGGCACCCTCGTGGCCGCCTCGTTCATTGCTTGACCTCCACTCCAAGTCTCCTGGATTGCGGTTGTTCCAAAAAGATCTCTCCTGAAGGTTTCATTCCGTTTGGACTCCGTTTGATATTCCTTTCCTTTGAAACACTGAAGGCAAAAAAATAGCAATTTGGGCTGGGCCTCCGGTTCGTAGGTTAGTCCCAAAAATGATATAAATGTGTAAAGTAAAGCCCATAAACATCCAAAGCAGGTAATGTAACAGCATGGAACAATAAAAAGTTATAGATACGTTGGAGACGTATCAGTTCGCCTACTGAACCCGAGCGATTGCACTGCAAGCTACGCGTTACTGAACCCGAGCGATCGATCGATGGCTATTAACTGAACATGATCGAGCGATTCCTTCGCTACTGCTGCTAACTGAAGCCGATCGATGCTGCCTCTAGATGAACAGTGAGCGTTGTTGGGGGGGTTTGGATGAACAGTTCCCGGTGGGGGTGGATGAACAGGACCCTGTGGTGTTGCCTCTGGATGAACAAAACCCCGATCGATCGAGCTGGTTGGGGCTGGTTGAACAGGACCCCGTGGAGGGCTGGTTGAACAGGATGACCCCGTGGAGGGCTGGATGAACAGTAGTTGGTGGAGGGCTGGATGAATAGTAGCCCGTGGAGGGGTTGTTGAGAAGGAGCCCGTGGAGAGGGCTGGTTGAATAGTAGCCGGTGGAGTAGCGCGCGGTGGAGACTGGATGAACAGGAGCCGATAAATAGTCGCAGGTGGAGGCTGGAGAAGGTCGACTGTAGATGAACAGTAGCCCGTGGAAGCTGGAGGAGGTCGACGGTGGAGATGAACAGTATCTCGTGGAGTCCCGTTTTGCGGTACGCCACACCCCTCCCAATGAACAGGACCCGCGTTCCGACCGTAGCGCTCCAACACAAGTCCGTTTCCTCTGTTTTGCGGTACGCCACACCCCTCCCGATCAACACGACCCTGTTTCGACCGTAGGAGGTCCAACACAAGTCTATTTACTCTGTTTTGCGGTACACCAAACCCCTCCCGATGAACAGGATCCCGTTTTGACCGTGGCCGGTCGAACACAAGGCCATTTCCTCCATTGTGCGGCATGCGAGGCCTTGTTTGCATCGGCTGTTTCGTCCAATCCATCCCGATGAACACGACGACGCATTTCGTTCCGACCCAGCCGGTTGGCTCCCCATGAACACGATGACGACCCAGTTTCTCTGTTCTGACCCAGCCATGTACACGAGCCCTGGCTGTATGTATGCGCGAGTAGGCGTTCGAAACCCCGCTCGTATGTATGTATGTGGCCGTATTTACTTTCTTGCACCCTGGCCAATGTACGTACGTGTACATGCTACGTGTGCGCCTCTACTACGACACGTGCGCGTCTACATCGACCAGTATGTATGTACACGTTCGCGACCAGAATGACAACGCTACGTACGCTTCGACCAGGTGGGTCCTGACTGTTAGGCACTTCCTTGCATGCGAAGATGTAGCTGGTGGGTCCCAGCAGTCAGGAGGGAAACATTTTTTTTGCAAAATACGGTGGCCTGTCTGGTGGGTCCCTGCTGTCAGGTGGAGAAATACTTATTTTGCGCGTAATAAGGAGGCCCTTCCTTGCGGCCGCCATGGAGCCAGCTATCAGCCTCTCCACGTACAGTACTCTTCCGATGGAAGTCATTCCTTGACCACGTTGACCACGCTGCGCCAAGAGCACTAGGGAAGTGGACGACGGCGAGGCCTAGGAAGGGGACGACGCAGAGCCGGGGAAGACGCGGCAGTGGAAGCCCGCGCCAAGAGGAGTACGAGGGTTCACTGGTTCGGCTGCGGTGTGAGGCTGCCGATGCCGCAAGGCCTGGCCAGCGGTGGGAGTAGTAGGGGGCAATGAGGCCTCCGCGGTAGCATAGCCGGCCACGGGAGGCAGGAGCAGGCGGCACGACCAACGCTGCTTTGGGCGGCTGGAGCAAGAAGACCAGAGGTTGAAGAAGCACTACGACCGTTGGATGAGCATCGTATGGTAACTGGAGCTAGAATCGTTCATATTGACTAAGTTGACAAAGCCCTCCGTCCATGTCAACTTAGTAGGCCCACAAGTTAGCATCCCACTATGTTGGGTCCCAGCTAGCAGGGGGAGTATTCATTTTTTAGTGCGTAATAAGGAGGCACTTCCTTGCGTGTGAAGATATAGCTGGTGGGTCCGACCTGACAGCGGGGGGATTTTTTTTGCAAAATACAAAGGCCCTTCCGGTGGGTCCCAGATGTCAGCTGGAGGAGTCATTATTTTTCGTGTAATAAGGAGGCATTTCCTTGTGTGCGGCCATGGACCCAACTGTCAGCCTCTCCACGCACAGTCCACATCCGATGGAAGTCGTTCCATGACCACGTTGACCCTCATGGCCGCCTCGTTCGTTGCTTGACCTCCACTCCAAGTCTCCTGGATTGTGTTTGTTCCAAAAAGATCGCTCCCGAAGGTTTCATTCCGTTTGGACTCCATTTGATATTCCTTTCCTTCTAAACACTGAAATAGGCAAAAAAAACAGTAATTTGGGCTGGGCCTCCGGTTAGTAGGTTAGTCCCAAAAATGGTATAAAAGTGTAAAGTAAAGCCCATAAACATCCAAAACGGGTAATATAATAGCATGGAACAATCAAAAATTATAGATACGTTGGAGACGTGTCAGTTCGCCTACTGAACCCGAGCGATTGCACTGCATGCTACGCGTTACTGAACCCGAGCGATCGATCGATGGCTGTTAACTGAACATGATCGAGCGATTCCTTCGCTATTGCTGCTAACTGAAGCCGATCGATGCTGCCTCTGGATGAACAGTGAGCGTTGCTGGGGGGGATTTGGATGAACAGGTCCCAATGTTGTGGATGAACAGGACCCTGTGGAGTTGCCTCTGGATGAACAGAACCCTGATCGATCAAGCCGGTTGGGGCTGGATGAATAGGACCCCGTCGAGGGCTGGATGAACAGGACGACCCCGTGGAGGGCTGGATGAACAGTAGATGGTAGAGGGATGGATCAACAGTAGCCTGTGGAGGGGTGGTTGAGAAGGAGCCCGTGGAGAGGGCTGGTTGAACAGTAGCCAGTGGAGTAGCGCGCGGTGGAGGCTGGTTGAACAGGAGCCGATGAACAGTCGCAGGTGGAGGCTGGAGGAGGTCGACTGTGCATGAATAGTAGCCCATGGAAGCTGGAGGAGGCCGACAGTGGAGATGAATAGTATCGCGTGGAGTCCTGCTTTGTGGTACGCCACACCCCTCCCGATGAACAGGACCCCCGTTTCGACCGTAGCGCTCGAACACAAGTCCGTTTCCTTCGTTTTGCGGTATGCCACACCCCTCCCGATCAACAGGACCCCGTTTTGACCGTAGGAGGTCCAACAGAAGTCCGTTTCCTCCGTTTTGCGGTACGCCAGACCCCTCCCGATGAACAGGATCCCGTTTCGACCGTGGCCGGTCGAACACAAGGCCGTTTCCTCCGTTGTGCAGCACGCCAGGCCTCGTTTGCATCGGCTGTTCCGTCCAATCCCTCCCGATGAACACGATGATGCATTCCGTTCCGACCCAGCCGGTTGGCTCCCCGTGAACACGACGACGATCCAGTTTCTCCATTCTGACCGAGCCGTGTACACGAGACCTCAATGTACGTATGCGCGAGTAGGCGTTCGAGACCCCGCCCGTATGTACGTACGTGGTCGTGTTTACTTTCTTGCACCCTGGCCGATGTACTTAGGTGTACAAGCTACGCGCGCGCCTCTACTACGACACATGCGCGTCTACATCGACCAGTATGTACGTACACGTTCGCGACCAGAATGACAACGCTACGTACGCTTTGACCAGGTGAGTCCTGACTGTCAGGCACTTCCTTGCGTGCGAAGATGTAGCTGGTGGGTCCCAGCAGTCAGGGGGGCGAATCATTTTTTTTATTTTGCCCGGACGCACTTCCTTGCGTGCAAAGATGTAGCTGGTGGGTCCCAGCAGTCAGGGGGGAAATGTTTTTTTCACAAAATATGGTGTCCTGTCCGGTTGGTCCCTGCTGTCAGGTGGAGGAATACTTATTTTGCGCGTAATAAGGAGGCACTTCCTTGCGGCCGCCATGGAGCCAGCTCTCGGCCTCTCCACGTACAGTACTCTTCCGATGGAAGTTGTTCTTTGACCACGTTGACCATGCCGCGCCGAGAGCACCAGGGCGATGGACGGCGGCGAGGCCTAGGAAGGGGACAACGCAGAGTCGGAGAAGACGCGGCAGTGGAAGCCCGCGCGGAGAGGAGTACGAGGATTCACTGGTTCAGCTGTGGTGTGAGGCTGCCATCGCTGCAAGGCCTGGCCAGTGGTGGGAGTAGTAGGGGGCGGTGAGGCCTCCGCAGCAGCATAGCCGGCCACGGGAGGTAGGAGCAGGCGGCACGACCGGGGCTGCTTTGGGCAGCTGGAGCAAGAAGACCAGAGGTTGAAGAAGCACTACGGCCATTGGATGAACATCGTACGGTAACTGGAGCTATAATCGTTCATATTTACTAAGTTGACAAAGGCCTCCGTCCCCGTCAACTTAGTAGGCCCACAAGTCAGCATCCCACTATGCTGGGTCCAAGCTAGCAGGGGGAGTATTCATTTTTTTTTCTGCGTAATAAGGAGGCACTTCCTTGTGTGCGAAGATATAGCTGGTGGGTCCGACCTGTCAGCGGGGGGAATGTTTTTTTGCAAAATACAGAGGCCCTTTCGGTGGGTCCCAGATGTCAGCTGGAGGAATCATTATTTTGCGTGTAATAAGGAGGCATTTCTTTGTGTGCGGCCGTGGACCCAGCTGCCAGCCTCTCCAAGCACAGTCCATGTCCGATGGAAGTCGTTCCATGACCATGTTGACCACGCCGCGCCAAGAGCACCAGGGCAGTGTATGACGGCGAGGCCTAGGAAGGGGACGAGGCGGAGCCAGGGAAGACGCGGAGCTGGGGAAGACGTGGCAGTGGATGCCCACGCAGAGAGGAGTACGAGGGTTCACTGGTTCGGCTGCGGTGTGAGGCTGCCGTCACCGCAAGGCCTGGCCAGCGGTGGGAGTAGTAGGGGGTGGTGAGGCCTCCGCAGCAGCATAGTCGGCCATGGGAGGTAGGAGCAGGCGGCACGACCGGGGCTGCTTTGGGCGGCTGGAGCAACAAGACCAGAGGTTGAAGAAGCACTACGGCCGTTGGATGAACATCGTATGGTAACTGGAGCTATAATCGTTCATATTGACTAAGTTGACAAAGCCCTCCGTCCCCGTCAACTTAGTAGGCCCACAAGTCAGCATCCCACTATGCTGGGTCCCAGCTAGCAGGGGGAGTATTCATTTTTTTGTGCGTAATAAGGAGGCACTTCTTGCGTGCGAAGATATAGCTGGTGGGTCCGACCTGTCAGCGAGGGGAATGTCTTTTTCACAAAATATAGAGGCCCTTCCGGTGGGTCCCAGATGTCAGCTGGAGGAATCATTATTTTGCGTGTAATAAGGAGGCATTTCTTTGTGTGCGGCCGTGGACCCAGCTGCCAGCCTCTCCACGCACAGTCCACGTCCGATGGAAGTCGTTCCATGACCACGCCGCGCCGAGAGCACCAGGGTGGTGGACGATGGAGAGGCCTAGGAAGGGGACGACGCGGAACCAGGGAAGACGCGGAGCTAGGGAAGACACGGCTGTGGATGCCCACGCGGAGAGGAGTACGAGGGTTCACTGGTTCGGCTGCAGTGTGAGGCTGCCGTCCCCACAGGACCTGGCTAGCAGTGGGAGTAGTAGGGGGCGGTGAGGCCTCAACGGCAGCATAGCCGGCCACTAGAGGCAGAACCAGGCGGTCTCGCCTGCGCTGGTTTGGGTGGCTGGTGCAAGAAGAGCAGCGATTGAAGAAGCAACAAGATTGTTCGATTCAAATCCAACGGTTAGTGCTGCTAGAATCGTTTGTTGACTAAGTTGACAAGCCCTGCGTACGCGTCAACTTAGTAGGCCCACGGGTCAGCCTCCCAACCAGTGCGCCCCAGATGTTAGTGGGAGGAATCATTTTTTCACGTAATAAGGAGGCAGTTGATTGCGTGCGGCCAGGCCAGCGGAGGGAGTAGGGTGGGCCGAGGAAGCCTGTGCAGCATCACAGCGGGCCACAAGAGGAGGGAGCAGGCAGTCCCGCCGGTGCTAGTTTAGGCGGCTGGAGCAGGAAGATCAGAGATTGAAGAAGCACATCGGCTGTTGAATGGACATCCAACAGTCACTTCTGCTAGAATCATGTGTTGACTGACAAAGCCTTGCGTAGACAAGTCAGCCTCGAAATCTGTGGTGTGTACAACCCATTTGCTATTATTTTTATAATTTTTACTCATTTTCTAATTCATATGGAATTTATTGCAGCCCATTTTCCATTTTTAGAATTGCTGCCCATTTTCTGGTCAGTACCAGGGTTAAAAAAATTAAGTAAATATGTGCGAAATTTTGAAAATTCGCAAATTTTTGCTGGGGAACAAAATATTATTAATCCAAAAATTAGTAGCCATACTAAAATAAATTTAAAAATAAATTAGTACTACGTCATGTTAAATCCAATGAAATACTATAAAATATAAGTGAGGAACAAAAACAAAAAAAGAAACTAATATCCCATTTGCTATAATTTTTTTGGAATTTTCAACCCCTTTGATATTACTTTTAACAGACACTGACCATACTCTTTGGCCACGCCGGAATGCATCCCTCCTTGTCTTGAAAGATTTCGAGCCCAGTAAGTCGGAGAAAACAAATAGGCCTAGCTTTGGTATTCTTCAAAAAGAAATACTGGGCTACCTATTTTCCCAAAGAAAAATCTGTTGGGCTGGTCATGTTGTTAGACGGGCCATAGAGACCGCACAACCCAGTTTATAGCCTGCTCCTCCGAATTACTACTCAAAAAAAAGTTGTGCAATTCTGTCGTTAATTGACTATACGCTGAAAATGATGTGGGTCCCAGATATCAGCAGGGTGGATTAGATTAAAAAATGAGTGGCGCATCTGAGTAGTAAAAGTGGCGCTTGCTTGTGTTCAGGAGTGGACCTAGTGGGTCCGTACTATCATACTCACAACTACAGTCCTCTCCCAATTCACTATGTTGACAGGGACCATTTCGGAAAAAAACTATGTTGACAGGGCCGAACGGCGGCGCCGCAGCGAGCGCACCAAGGCGGAGGATAAAGTGTTGTCGCCAATGTGCTGGGCTGGGTTGGACATTTTTATTGAAAAATAAAAATGGACCGAAACTATTTACGACGTTGACTACGATTTGCATGGGTCCGCTGGTTGCAGGAAGAAAATGTTGGGAGAAAGAAGACTGGTCGCTATCTTTGCCTAAGAATAATATCGACCGAATGTAACAACACTATCATAGGAAATAATATCCTCCTGTTAAATCATGAATTTAAAGAACTGGTGCATGAGCATTTAGCTTTATTTATTTATTTACTTATTTATGTTTAGGGGACCATGAGCATGTACCTGGGTCGGATTCATGTGAGAGCCTCCCTTCCAGTTAATTATGGACTCCTCTATTGGGCCTTCATCAGTGGGCTGCATGTTATCAACAAGTGGAAAATGTGTTCCGTACGAAAAATAGTATGCACTACATACGGTACGGGGCACTAAGGATCTAACCGTGCAACGACTTCCAAAACATTGTGTTTGTTGTTCTAACAACACATTTATTCAACCAACAGACAAAATATACTACTGATTTTACATTGAAAACAGCAGCAGCAGCAACCAGGACTGGGGGTGCAACGGAAGCAGTAAGCAGGCCAGAAGAGTGAAGACGCAGCTCTCTCTTCCAAACCAAACATCAGCCATTGTAAAAGGGCTACCAAAAAAGAACAAGTGTATGCATAAAACTAAATAAAGATCCTACTACACCAAGTGTACACATCTAACTAACTGGCTCAGTTAGACGTTACTATTTATTAAGCTGTGGAGATTGGCTGACGGCTTGAACCAGATGGGTGCCTAACGGGGGAAACTCTAGCCAGCAGGTCGAAGTCTGATACTTGCGACCCTCTCTCCTACTTTGGGCTGCAGAGCATGGCGGCACATATCAGGGTATGGTGCATGTAAAGACGCATGGTACGCTATGTACACACAATTTTGCCTAATGAACGAAACCGTGCTGCCATCATGATCCTTGTCGTCGGTTATCTCCTGGTTAATCGCATAATTCAGTCTGACAAACAGAGAGCGTGTACCAAGACTAATTACCGGCCTCTTGTCAAAAATTCCTGAAGGCCCAGAGAAGCTGGGATCCTGCTCAAAGACCTTGCAGTGATTGTGATTGTATTCCGCGAAACAACACGTCCGGTATGTGCGAACGACCATCAATTGTTTCCCGTCGTCTGATCGAGCCAGGAATCACCTACAACTGCCATGCTGCTTTTCTTTGAACAGTTCTGGGATTAGGAAGGGTAGGGACACCAGGTGGCCTACAACATCATATCAAGTTGGAGTCAAATAAAAAAGGCCTCTTGATGTAGTCAATCTTAAGAACAGCATGTTATGAGCATGAATATTTTTTCAGTAAATGTTGACAGTAATATAAGCAAGCCATCATGATATCATAGGGAAGTTGTAGCGATGACTAGAGTAGACCAGCAATACGTCCAGCCATAGAAGGAGTCGACAGCGTAAATGAAGCTCGTGTGTTCAATGGCATCAGAGAACCATGGAGGATGTATGATCCTGCGATGGACGTGCAGATTTATCCACTTACCGCAGTGACCTGTCAGATAGGCGAGACCACGGTTGAAGAACGCAATTAGCCTGAAGTCTTTATAATTTGCAGATCTTGTGGGCACTTGGCAGATCACAACCTTGAGCAAATCAAACTTGGTATCATGTTGGCTACTGTAAGATTCCGAGTATTCTGGTCCGCGGTGCCAAAGCAGTGCAGTGTTAATCAAAGGAAGGGGGATCAATCGCCGGGTGTAGACCTCCACGAGCATCCAGCTACCGCGATCGTCGACGAGCACCATCCAAGACGTGTTCATGCCGACCCAGTACATACCGTTAATGTAGTTGAGGGTGACGGGGATCGAATCGCAGTCAAGGGGGTTGATGCACACCACCCTATGATCGTTATGCTGTGTGACATGCCGTTTCTGAAGATCAGGCGGCATCAGCAAGCAAGGAGTGGCTTAAAAAGCTCCAGCATGAGGGCTTTGAATAAACGGTACAGCCCCGACGAGCACACGGCGAGCGGCATGGTACTAAGATTTTCCACACACGAAACAATGAGCTTGATTACCTCTGTGTGGAGCGAATTCCGGCCACTCTTTCAACGGATGCTGCTCGGTCCTGCCATTGTTAGTGCTTGGGTTTCGGACGAGGGGGGAGGCGCCTTAAAGGGGATGGAAGATTGGACGAGATTATGTGCGGACAAAGATGGAGAAGTGAATATGTGCTGCGGGAAGTGGACAGGTGATGATGACTACAACATGCCGCTTGACTTACAAGACACATACCAGCAGTGTAGGGTCATATCGATGCCAGACAACTTGCTTGCGTGATCACAGTACTGGTACTCCCTACAGTACCTACTACTATGCCCTAAGTTGCTTGAGTAGAGTAGTAGTGGAGTAGGATTCTGCTCTACTACTAGCACCGGAGGAGTAGTATATTCTAATCTAAAATAGTTACAAACTTCAATGCCTGAGCGTGGAATGACTACGAACCGCCATCGGTGCTAACTCCAATCCCCAGCAAATGTTCGCTGCGAGACATGGCAGTTGCAAACGCCCGTGACGCAGATACAGTACGTGTGTAAGGGTGGTGGTTTTGTCAAATACTATGGCTTAAAAATAGGCCACCTTCGGATGAAAATCTGATGGTTACGTGGGATTAGCCAGGATTGAGCTCGTGTCGAACAATCGCCAGATATCATTACTAAAAAAAGGTTAAAACACTTGGGGCTATAACTTGCACCTGCTAACCACTAACAATGATACTAACATAGTTGTAAAATGGTCAAAGACCGTGTCTACGTGGTGTTTGGAATTATATGCAAAAAAATTAGCAAGATGCCCGTGCATTGCACGGCACACCATCATCACCAACTCGGTTTTTTCTCTACTCCTACTCCTATAAAAGACTCAGTTGGTCATGATGGAGGCGAGGAGGCGTGTTTAGCCGGGCGTGCAGCGGACGGTGCAATACTATCCGATTTGTTAAAAAAAACAAAGAAGAGTAGTAGAGATAGAGATAAGAGTAGAGATAGAGACAAAGGAAGGAGCACCATCTACTGCTTCTTGTGCTACTCCTGCACTCCATTCGGCGACCGCAACGTCCCCTACAGCCACTCCCTCCTGCGCTCCATTCGGCGGGTGCTGTTGAAATTTGGGGAGCGCACTCTCGTGACTGCTGGCAGCCAGGACTTCACCGACGACGACTTTTTCCCCAACCTCAGCAACCTCTTCCTCAACGACATGGGCAACAACCTTAACGCCAACGGTGCTGCTCCCGTTGCACCGTATGTGTTTCTGTCCTTCCTGTTTGAAATCGTGGTAAAATTCATGTTTCTACTCTCTATCCTGCTACTTCCTCCGTTCCTAAATATTTGTCTTTCTAGAGATTTTAACAAGTGACTACATACGGAGCAAAATGAGTAAATCTACACTCTAAAATATGTCTATATACATCCATATGTGGTAGTCCATTTGAAATCCCTAAAAAGACAAATATTTAGGAACGGAGGAAGTAGATTCCATTTGTTCATCTACTATGCTAGTCCACATGATTGGTTTAATCTCTGTTATAGTCGTCATGATTTATTTTGTGCTTATTTAGATTAAACCTCGTAGTAACTTGCTCATATATTCAACTGGCGCAACGTCCCCTATAACCACTCCTGTTTCATGATTGGCATGGTTGGTGCCTCCAAGGAGCCCTTCGTCTACTGCTATGAGTGCCCGATGCCGTTTTGGGGCTCACCGGCGGACATCGTGCATTACCTCAGGAATGCGTGCAGCGGTCACTACTGGCCCTTGGCGGAGAACATCAAGTACGAGACGTGCTACCCGTTCACCATGTCAGAGTTGCTGGAGGATCGCCGCCGCCTGCTAGTCTCAGAGGAGGATGGTAGCGTCTTCCTCTTGATCGTGGGCACCGACGAGGGCCGCGCAGGCTGCCGCCCCGTCTCTGTAGTGTGCGTCAGGGGTGACGCCGCTAACGCTGACACTGACACGAGGCCGATGTATGGACGTGGGCGGCGACACCGGCTACATCAAACTGACTTTGACTCTACCGAGATGGGACCTTCCCGCCGATGTGGACATGGAAAACACATGGTATTATTTACCCCCCAACACGGTGCATGGGGACTCCAAGGAGGTTCACCTGGACATACACATTATCAAGTTAAATGTTGAACATTAGTCTTCGCTCAATGTAATCCGCTGTTTAAGCATGTGGAGACTTCCATGCATGATCTTGCTCTACTGGAGTATCGCGCATGAATAAAAGTCTACCCGTTTATGGTTTAGTCTAGAATCTTCCATGTATGAACTTTTACCACATTACTAGTGAAACACTTACTATGAACCATTTCTTACATCTCCTCTGCCCCTTCCAAGTCATCCTGATTTGATCCCTCCGTCTAGGTCTATAAGGGCATGGTTAATACTTAATAGTATAGCCAACTGTTGACTATAAGAAAGTGCCATGTCATCTGTAGCCAACATGTATAACAATCGATACTCAAAAACTAATTCTTAAATATCATTTCTTGCAAAGCACAATAAGTGTTATTTCTTCACAAGTTTTGGATGTAGGTTGAAAAGTTGAACGCTTTTGTTTGCAAAAGATACCTTTTTATCTATTTCACCTGGATGTTTGTGAGCTCTAGAGATGAAATAATATCCGAAGAAACCTATCGATACCCGTTACACATGAGATGACCCCCACATCCTTTGTCAAAATAAACAACTCCCCGATCAATGCATTTCACTCTTCCATGCAACGCACGGGCACCTTACTACTATAGATTAGTGCGACCAAAAATTGAACTAACATTATATATAGTACGATAAATGTGGATCCATGTCACCTAAAATTATATCATTGAAAACTATGTTCAAATACGAATCCAACGATATAGTTTTTGTTGACATGCACTAACATTTTGTCAGTTAAATCTTCAGCCAAATTCAATGGGGGGCTAATAAACTACGACCGATGTAGTACAAGTGTAGAGGATGGCGCTGCACGGGAGTCTCACTCCGCTCGTGGCGCGGCAGTAAAGCCGTCATATCACAAAACCCAACCACTGCCAGTAATAAGTGGCCTGGTAAAATAAATGGACAAGCAACCATCACATCCCTCCGTCTTTTTTTCATTTCATCTCTCTGCATTTACTTTCTCCGGTTCATCTCACACACTCGATCCCTAGCTACTACTCCTAGTATCCCAAGCTACTACTCCTACAGCCAGTTCTTTTGGCGGCTTAAAAAATAAGCTGTCTCTTCCCCAGCTTTTTCCATAAGACTAGTCATAGTGGAGAGTAACATTAAGACGCCTCACTCATTTATTTGGGCTTCTAAACTACTACTAGTACCTCCGTCCTGGTTTATTCATCACCATTGTAATTTGTGGTAAATTTTGACGAAAGATTAACTGACAAAATGTTAGTGCATGTGACATGCACAAACATTTCATTAGTTAAATTTATGATCAAACTTTGACACAGATTACAATGGGGACCAATAAACCAGGACGGAGCTAGTAGTAATGGGATTGCTACAAATCTAGAAGCCTAAACAAACTGGCCCCTGGTGTCGGCATTCTGGGAACGGGGGTCCCCAGACTTGCCTGCCTGCGGCCTGCGGCGTGGCTCAAGTGGGGGCCCAGTGCAGCCCAGCTTCATCAGCTCAAGCTCAAGACCCTCGTGAGGGGCCAAGCCTCGCGGGGCGGACGACAGGAAGCTTCCTCAGGAGCAGCCTCATCAGGCAGGCTCGCGAGGAGGCGGAGAGATCAAGGCAGGGTACCTCGCGAGGAGCCCGTGACGCAAGCCATGACGATCGAGACCAGGCGGGCGCCGGCCTGCGAAGTGTCCTTGTTTCCCCTTCGGTGCAAAGGGGGCAAGCACAGGCCAAGGCATCAGGCAAAGGTTACCGTTTCGGTGCAACAAGACCAAGACCAGCAGAATGGCAGGATGGAGGTCATCATGGAGTCCCAGGACAGCGTCATCGTCAGAGCCTTTGGCAGTCGAAGACCAACTTTAGTCAGGATAAGGGTACTAGATGTTCCCCTTCAAAATGGCCAATTGTTGGCGCCGTTCCCGCTCATTATCTGGGAAGAGGCTCAGGGCCTCCCTCTATAAATAGAGCTAGCCACCACAGGGCAAAGGGACGGATCGATCAGAGAGAGGGAGAGAGAGAGAAGCGATTGAACTCATCCAAGCAGTTCATCGCACCAGCTCAAGAACAGCCCCTCCCGAGGCTATTCCTCCTTTGTACTGTTCATCATCAGCCCCTGAGGCAATCCACCACACCACACACTGGAGTAGGGTATTACACCACAATGGTGGCCTGAACCAGTATAAACCTCGTGTCCCTTGTGTGTTCTTCTTCCTAGCTTAAATTCCTTGCGAAGCATCGAGACGTGAGCTGGTAGGGGAAAGATCTTTGTGCGCACCCCAGAGTTCGAACCTCAAGGGCCTACTGAAATCCAACATTTGGCGCGCCAGGTAGGGGTGCGCCGGAATCTTTCTTCCGCTGGTCGCGTGTGATCTTCGGTCGTATCCATGGCTGACGCTCGTCGGGCTTGCGCCGAGCGTCGGGCTGCTCTCGCCACCCGCATCGCCTAGACGGCGCCCGTCGGCGGACGCCCCCGTCGTTCCCCGTCGCCTGCCGCCAACGCCGCCACCGGCCCGGCGGGAACGAGTAGCAGGCCTCGTCCCTGCATCCTTTGGTGCGGGGGGAAGGCCGCACTGCCACCCCGTCGCTGACTCCAGCTGGTTCGTCGTCCCACGCCCGTCGTGCCCCAACGGACGCGCACGCTGCCCTGCTCCAGGCACATGAGCTCCTGCACTACCGTCCCGTCGACGACCTCTACGAGGACTGGCTCGCCCGCATCACCGAGCTTGTCAGCGCCGCAGGGGGCTCTCCCTTGCCATATCTCTCGCTGCCTTGCCCTCCATCCTGCGCAGGTGGCGAGGATCAGGAGGTGCCTCCGCCACCTCCTCCCCAAGAAGGCGCCCTGGCTCAGAGGCGCGCGGCCCCAGGACGAGACCCTCCACGTCCGGCGCCCGCGCGACAAGAAAGGAGCTGCCAAGAAATCCCTCGTCCCCAAGAAGGTGGTCGTGTGCTCCCAGCACCGGTGCGCCATGACCGCATCACTGCACCACCACGTCAAGACCCCGCGCTGCTCCAAGCGGCGGCGCATGGGAATTTCCAGGAGCAAGCCCCGCACCAACAAAGGGCTATGGTGGCCACCGCAGGCTGCCGCGCCTTCACCCCCGAGCTAGGCAGTGTCGCATGGCCAGGCAAGTTCAAGCCTGACCTGCCCCCTCGCTACGACGGCACTGCAGATCCCGCGGAGTTCCTACAGCTCTACGAGCTGGGCATCGAAGCCGCCAACGGGGACGAAAAGGTCATGGCGAATTGGTTTCCCATGGCGCTCAAGGATGATGCCCGCACATGGCTCCTGAACCTGGCTCCTGGCACGATCTCCTCCTGGGACGAGATGCGCTCTCGCTTCATCACCAACTTCCAAGGCACCCGCAACCGGCCCCCGGCCATGAGCGACTTGCGCCGCATCAAGCAACAGCCAGGAGAGACCCTGCAGAAGTACATCCAGCGCTTCAACAACGCTCGCCTCAAGATCCCCAGGGTGACTGAGGAAGCCATCATCTCAGCCTTCTTCGATGGCATGTGTGACATCAAGATGAAAGAGGAGCTAGCAATCCATGAAGACCTGTGCACATCCCTGGAGCTGTTCAACTTGGCGACCAACTGCGCCAGGGCTGAGAAAGGGCACCTCTCCCTCCTCGAGCTGCCGACTGCCGATCCAAAAGAGAAGAAGCCCAAGGTCAAGGATGTGAAGCGTAAGGGAGCTGTTGTGCTCGCAGCAGAGCCAGACACCAAGCGAGGCAGGGATCAGCCTGAGTCATCCAAGGGTAGCCGGTACTGCATGTACCACGGCCTCCACACCCACAACACCAATGAATGCCAAGAGCTCAGGGCCGTGCGAGATGGGCGTATCGGCCGACGCCCCGAGCGCAATGATCAGGGCTATGGTCGAGGAGGAGAAAGAGGTGGAGCACGATGGGAAGACTGTGGCCCTCGCCAAGGGTGGCGTGACCGACCTCGCGAGGACCGCTGGCAGGACCAGCCTCGCAAGGGAGGTTGGAGGGATCAGCCTCGTGAGGATCGCCCGCACGACAACGCAGGCCTCCCTCCTCTGCCACCACCGCCAAGGAGGAATGAAGACCAGCATCAGGACGAGGGGGCTGGGGGCTTCCAGGGGCCGCGTGCAATCGCTTGCATCCTGGGCGGCGCCCAGGCCCCAGCCTCACAGCGCATCTTCAAGCAGTTCGCTCGCGAGGTGAATGCAGCCCTCCCCAAGCTTGAGGCCACATGCCCTCTCAGGTGCTCTGCATGCGCTATCACGTTCAGCTCAGCGGATCAGCTCAAGTGCGCAGCAACGGCCGGAGTCCTCCCGATGCTTTGCTCCCCAGTCATTAGCAATGTGCAAGTCACTAGGACCCTCATCGATGGCGGAGCAGGACTAAACGTCCTGACCGTCGAGACATTCAACAATCTCCAAGTGCCATATGATCAGCTTCAGCCGACCAAGCCTTTCTCAGGAGTCACTGATGGTTCCACTATTCCGATAGGGCAGGTTCGCCTTCCAGTCACCTTTGGGCAGCGCAACACTACCGCACCGAGCTCACTGACTTCGACGTCACCCACATTCGCCTGCCGTACAATGCCATCCTCGGGTACCTAGCCCTGGCCAAGTTCATGGCAGTGACTCACCATGGCTACAATGTCCTTAAGATGCCAGGAAGCGGTGGAGTCATCATGGTACCCTATGAGGAAAGGGATGCAGTGTGTTCTCTTGAGCGTGCCTTCCAAACCGCAGCAATCGAAGACCCAGATCACAGGAGCAGAAGACTTCCCGAGGCGGTCCCTAAGAAGAAGAAGGCTTCACCTGGCCCAAACCCTCAGGAGGCAGGCACCTCCGGAGGCGTTGCGTCAGGATTCGCGCCCGTTCAGGGGGCGCCACCCTCTGTCGCATAGGAAGGCGTGCCCGGCGCCCTCCTCAGGCAGGTCTCGGGGGCTCTTCCTTGGGGAGCCACCGACTTTGCCAAAGTCATGAGGGAGGCGCTCGGGCACCACTTGGAGGCGTGCTTCAAAGCACGTTTCCCTCAGGAAGGTATGAGGCAAGGAGGGCCAAACCCTCAGGAGTTCAACGCAAGAAACATTCAGGAGCTACAGGAGTCAAGAGTCATGCGCGGAAGCCGCCGCCTGCCCGCCGCAGCCCCCCATCCAGGCGAGGATGGCGGGCTGCGCGTCTGCATCAATGTGCCAGGGCTCAACCGAGCCGTGTCTCAGGAACGCCTCTGGCCTTCATGCGTGGGGCGTTGTGAGGGTCCACCTCATAGCTATGTTCGCATGCCTTTCGGCCTGCCGAACGCGGTCGCCGCTCATCAGTGCCTGCTGAGGAGCATTCTGGAGGCTCAGGAGGTCAGGCGTTGTGCGGTCCTGGCGGAGATAGAGATGGTCCTCGAAGATCCACATGTGCCCCTGGAGCCTCCCGAGGCTCCTGGTCCGAGGAGCTCATGAGGATCGGCTTCCTCACCGCGCGTCGTCCGCTACTTCAGCATCCCTTCATCTCCAACGGTATCAGGTGACATCTTTCAATGTTCCATTTTCAGCTGGGAGCGCCCACAGGGCTGCATCATTCCCAGGTCGCGTGGGTCCGTCCCTGCGGCATGTATCCGTTTTCCTCATGTTCTTCGCTTACCTTGTTGGGGGCGCCCCTCGGGCTGCATTATCCCCAAGCCGCTCGGGCCTGACCCAGTGGCATTTGCTTTTTTCGTATCTATCTGAAATGGATTTGCTCCTTCGCGCTTAACCTGATTCCCATGGTTATCATCTGCTGCTTATCGCGGACCTCTCCACTCTCATGCAAAGCGCTTGCACGTTAAAAGGGGGGTGCCTGAGCATCGTGACTCATGGGCTCTTACTGGCTCTCCAGCCCTCACCCCCTGGCCTTGACCCACGGCATCGCGACCTGTCATACCAGCGGCGGCTGAGCTCGCTCGAGGGCCGGGACCTGAGGATGTAGAGCATTTGCATTCTAACCACCTTGCAGGAACATATCATTGATAAAGGCCCAGAGCCAGGCGCAACCCGCCTCGAGGTAGGGCCTCGTGAGTCCCACACTGGCTCACGGGTGCCCAGATACACCTCTCCTAGCCCTACCGTACCGGCCACGTGTCAGGGCGGGGCTGTACACGCCCCGGGGGCTCCTCCCGGAGGGGAGCCCCCTCCCACGCACCAGTGGAAGAACCATGCTCCGCGCTGGCTGACGACACTGTCGAGGAGCGGCTATGCCCGTACACATACGGAAGCACTATGCTCCGCGCTGGTGATAACAACTGAGGGCGGCCCACGGTCGTACCAACATAAGGGAGCCCAGAGCACAGTGCCTGGCACCATGGCAATGCCTCCCCCCAGGAGTGCCGCGCGAGGGGGCTGGACACGGGGGCTGCGCCCAGGCCACGCCCGAGCGCATGCCACCCAGCCAGGTCCCTTGGACCTGGTCGTCGCGCGCCCCTCCCCGAGCGGAGCCGAGGTATGAAAACTCGTTTGAACGTCAAGGGGACTCCTGAGCATCGCGACTCAGAAGCCTAACTGGTCACGTAGCCCCTCACTCCTTAGTCCCGTCCTGGTTTCCGGTCGAGGCTAATGGCGGCTGAGGTATGCGCGGGGCCAGGCCCTGCCGACGTAGAACGACGAATCCACTCCTATGCCCCCCTTCCCTACTTGTTGTTCGCGCGTCAAGGTGGACTCATGAGCATCGTGACTCAGGAGCCTAACTTGCCACGTAGCCCCTCACTCCTTAGTCCCGTCATGGTTTCCGGTTGGGGCTAACGGCGGCTGAGGTATGCGCGGGGCCGGGCCCTGCCGACATAGAACACAAGCAAATAGGAGGGGAAAATGCAAATTCCAGGGAATTCAAAAGCAAATATTACAAGCCATAGATTGCTTCACAACGCCAAACACAAATTTAAATGCCTCCACGAGGCATGGTGCATGTTGCAGGAGTAAAAACAGGACAGAAGCCGCGAAGGGATCACTTTCAAGTGGTGCCGCCGCCTGTGGGGGAGTAACGCTGGGCGGCTCTGCCTCCTGAGGCCGTGGAGCTAGCGGCACCACGCCCGGGCAAGGTGCTGAAGGCACAGAACCTCCCCAGCAAAGCCTCGGCTCGGCCTTTCACGGCCTCAGCAGCAGCGGCGGCAAGTTCACCGCTCACGGGTTCCAGCAGGCTGTCGAGGTCGACGTTGGGGTCGCGAAGGTAGACGTGGCTGAGGACACGCGACAGCGCTGCAGAAGATAGGGCACGCGCCTCGGCCTCGGCCGTGGGACCGAGGCCGTCTACGACATCTTCAAGTGCGGGGAGAGGGAAGAAGCTCACGAGGACCTAACCCAGGAACACCTCAGCTGCCGCCACGCAGGCCCGGCACTTCGCCGAAAACTACTCCAAACCTACAAGATAAGTCACACAAAAACTGAATCGAGTCAGCGCTAAACCCTTGCCTCTTGCAGCTCTGTCACGGCAACGTTGCCTACCTTTCTTGCCCAGCGGAGGCTGCTTGAGCGCTAAAGGGGACCTCCTGAGCATCGCAACTCAGGGGCTCTTACTGGACCTTGGGCCGCTCACCTCCTGGCCTTGACCACGGCATCGCGACCTGGCATACCAGCGACGGCTGAAGCTTGCCTGGGGACCGGGACCTGTCAACGTAGAGCACCAAGCCCTCATGAGGAAAGAAAGGGGGAGCCGAGCCAGGACAGGGCAAGCATCTCGCATCAATTCATAACAAGGATATAATATTCACAAAAGACATGCCAGCGCCTTACATACCCCCGTGGGTGTCACTTTGATTCCTCACAGGGAACAAAAGGAAGATTCTCAAGTCACATATTCTTCGTCTCTTATCTTACCAGTAGCAATATTGGAAAAAACGTTGCACTATACGTTGGGTTAAATTCGGAGATGAGAATTCAAAATTCTTTCAAGCTATGGCTTCGGAATGGATGAGAATTAACAACATTGCCTCCCTGACCAATGACACTGGCACCATCGTGGATGATCATGCTGGAAAAGAGGCACTCACCTTTAATGCGTTCAAGCAAAGATTGGGTTCGACGTCACATCATGATATGAAATTCAATATGGATAGAATTATTAAAAAAGTGGACAGATTAGATGAGCTTACTGTTCCATTCACCACTGCAGAGATTGACAATGTTATTAAGCTCATGCCAGCCGATCGTGCACCTGCCCGGATGGCTTCAACGGTGCATTTCTGAAATCTTGCTGGCACATTATCAAGCATGACTTCTATAAGCTCTGCAACCAATTTTTTGAGGGTAGTCTCAATCTTGAAAGCATTAATGATGGTTTTATCATGTTGATACCCAAAAATAATGCCCCATCATCAGTCAATGGTTATAGACCGATCACTTTACTAAACTGCTGCCTCAAAATCATAACCAAGTTGCTTGCCAACCGCCTACAAAGAGTGATCCTACGTATTATTCATCGAAACCTATATGGACTCCTCAAAGGCCGCACTATCCAAGATTGCCTTGCTTGGGCATTTGAATACATATACCAATGTCAGGCCTCTAAGAAAGAAATTGTGTTACCTAAGCTTGATTTTGCCAAGGCGTTCAACACTATTGATCATGCTGCCATGCTCAAAATAATGAAGAATATGGGCTTTAATGACAAATGGCTTGCTTGGGTGCAATGCATTTTTGGGTCTGGTAAATCTGCGGTCCTCTTGAACGGTGTACCTGTTGGGGAACGTTGCGGAAAATTAAAAATTTTCCTACGGTTTCACCAAGATCCATCTATGAGTTCATCTAAGCAACGAGTCAAGGGAGTGAGTTTGCATCTACATACCACTTGTAGATCGCGTGCGGAAGCTTGCAAGGTGATGGTGATGATGGAGTCGTACTCGACGTGATTCAGATCACCGATGTCCAAGTGCTGAACGGACAACACCTCCGCGTTCAACACACGTACGGGACAGGAGACATCTCCTCCTTCTTGATCCAGCAAGGGGGAAGGAGAGGTTGATGATGATCCAGCAGCACGACGGCGTGGTGGTGGATGCAGCAGAACTCCAGCAGGGCTTCGCCAAGCGTCTACGGGAGGAGGACGAGGTGTAGCAGGGGGAGGGAGGCGCCAAGGCAATGGGTGCGGCTGCCCTCCCCCCTGCCCTCCTTTATATAGGCCCCAGGGGGGGCGCCGGCCCTGGGAGATTGGATCTCCCAAGGGGGCGGCGGCCAAGGGGGGAGGAGTGCCCCCCAAGGCATGTGGTGCGCCCCCCCCCACCCTAGGGTTTCAACCCTAGGCGCAGGGGGTGGGCCTAGGGGGGCGCACCAGCCCACTATGGGCTGGCTCCCCTCCCACGTCAGCCCATGGGGCCCTCCGGGATGGGTAGCCCCACCCGGTGGACCCCCGGGACCCTTCCGGTGGTCCCGGTACATTACCGGGTGACCCCGAAACTTTCCCGATGGCCGAAATACCACTTCCTATATATTATTCTTTACCTCCGGACCATTCCGAAACTCCTCGTGACGTCCGGGATCTCATCCGGGACTCCGAACAACATTCGGTATGCTGCATACTCATATTCATACAACCCTAGCGTCACCGAACCTTAAGTGTGTAGACCCTACGGGTTCGGGAGACACGCAGACATGACCGAGACGACTCTCGGGCAATAACCAACAGCGGGATCTGGATACCCATGTTGGCTCCCACATGCTCCTCGATGATTTCATCGGTTGAACCACGATGTCGAGGATTCGATCAAACCCTGTATACAATTCCCTTTGTCAATCGGTACGTTACTTGCCCGAGACTCGATCGTCGGTATCCCAATACCTTGTTCAGTCTCGTTACCGGCAAGTCACTTTACTCGTACCGTAATGCATGATCCCGTGGCCAACACCTTGGTCACCTTGAGCTCATTATGATGATGCATTACCGAGTGGGCCCAGAGATACCTCTCCGTCATACGGAGTGACAAATCCCAGTCTCGATCCGTGTCAACCCAATAGACACTTTCGGAGATACCTGTAGTGCACCTTTATAGTCACCCAGTTACGTTGTGACGTTTGATACACCCAAAGCACTCCTACGGTATCCAGGAGTTACACGATCTCATGGTCGAAGGAAGAGATACTTGACATTGGCAAAGCTCTAGCAAACGAACTACACGATCTTTGTGCTATGCTTAGGATTGGGTCTTGTCCATCACATCATTCTCCTAATGATGTGATCCCGTTATCAACGACATCCAATGTCCATAGCCAGGAAACCATGACTATCTGTTGATCACAACGAGCTAGTCAACTAGAGGCTCACTAGGGACATATTGTGGTCTATGTATTCACACGTGTATTACGATTTCCGGATAATACAGTTATAGCATGAATAAAAGACAATTATCATGAACAATGAAATATAATAATACTTTTATTATTGCCTCTAGGGCATATTTCCAACAGTCTCCCACTTGCACTAGAGTCACCAATCTAGTTACATTGTGATGAATCGAACACCCATAGAGTTCTGGTGTTGATCATGTTTTGCTCGCGAGAGAGGTTTAGTCAACGGATCTGCGACATTCAGATCCGTATGTACTTTGCAAATTTCTATGTCTCCATCTTGAACATTTTCACGGATGGAGTTGAAACGACGCTTGATGTGCCTGGTCTTCTTGTGAAACCTGGGCTCCTTGGCAAGGGCAATAGCTCCAGTGTTGTCACAGAAGAGTTTGATTGGCCCCGACGCATTGGGTATGACTCCTAGGTCGGTGATGAACTCCTTCACCCAAATCGCTTCATGCGCTGCCTCCGAGGCTGCCATGTACTCCGCTTCACACGTAGATCCCGCCACGACGCTCTGCTTGCAGCTGCACCAGCTTACTGCTCCACCATTCAACATATACACGTATCCGGTTTGTGACTTAGAGTCATCCAGATCTGAGTCGAAGCTAGCGTCGACGTAACCCTTTACGACGAGCTCTTCGTCTCCTCCATAAACGAGAAACATGTCCTTTGTCCTTTTCAGGTACTTCAGGATATTCTTGACCGCTGTCCAGTGTTCCTTGCCGGGATTACTTTGGTATCTTGCTACCAAACTTACGGCAAGGTTTACATCAGGTCTGGTACACAGCATGGCATACATAATAGATCCTATGGCTGAAGCATAGGGGATGACACTCATCTCTTCTTTATCTTTTGCCGTGGTCGGTGACTGAGCCGAGCTCAATCTCACACCTTGTAACATAGGCAAGAACCCTTTCTTGGACTGATCCATTTTGAACCTTTTCAAAATCTTATCAAGGTATGTGCTTTGTGAAAGACCTATGAGGCGTCTCGATCTATCTCTATAGATCTTGATGCCTAATATATAAGCAGCTTCTCCAAGGTCCTTCATTGAAAAACACTTATTCAAGTAGGCCTTAATGCTGTCCAGAAGTTCTATATCATTTCCCATCAAGAGTATGTCATCTACATATAATATGAGAAATGCTACAGAGCTCCCACTCACTTTCTTGTAAACGCAGGCTTCTCCATAAGTCTGCATAAACCCAAACGCTTTGATCATCTCATCAAAGCGAATGTTCCAACTCCGAGATGCTTGCACCAGCCCATAAATGGATCGCTGGAGCTTGCATACTTTGTTAGCGTTCTTAGGATCGACAAAACCTTCCGGCTGCATCATATACAGCTCTTCCTTAAGATGTCCGTTAAGGAATGCCGTTTTGACGTCCATCTGCCATATCTCATAATCATAGTATGCGGCAATTGCTAACATGATTCGGACGGACTTCAGCTTCGCTACGGGAGAGAATGTCTCGTCGTAGTCAATCCCTTGAACTTGTCGATAACCCTTAGCGACAAGTCGAGCTTTATAGATGGTAACATTACCATCCGCGTCCGTCTTCTTCTTAAAAATCCATTTGTTTTCTATCGCTCGCCGATCATCGGGCAAGTCTGTCAAAGTCCATACTTTGTTTTCATACATGGATTCTATCTCGGATTTCATGGCTTCAAGCCATTTGTTGGAATCTGGGCCCGCCATCGCTTCTTCATAGTTCGAAGGTTCACCGTTGTCTAACAACATGATTTCCAGGACAGGGTTGCCGTACCACTCTGGTGCGGAACGTGTCCTTGTGGACCTACGAAGTTCAGTAGCAACTTGATCCGAAGTACCTTGATCATCATCATTGTTTTCCTCTTCAGTTGGTGTGGGCATCACAGGAACATTTTCCTGAGCTGCACCACTTTCCCGTTCGAGAGGTAGTACTTCATCGAGTTCTACTTTCCTCCCACTTACTTCTTTCGAGAGAAACTCTTTTTCCAGAAAGCATCCGTTCTTGGCAACAAAGATCTTGCCCTCGGATCTTAAGTAGAAGGTATACCCGACAGTTTCCTTAGGGTATCCTATGAAGACGCATTTTTCCGACTTGGGTTCGAGCTTTTCAGGTTGAAGTTTCTTGACATAAGCATCGCATCCCCAAACTTTTAGAAACGACAGCTTAGGTTTCTTCCCAAACCATAATTCATACGGTGTCGTCTCAACGGATTTAGACGGTGCCCTATTTAAAGTGAATGTAGCTGTCTCTAGAGCGTATCCCCAAAATGATAGCGGTAAATCGGTAAGAGACATCATAGACCGCACCATATCCAATAGAGTGCGATTACGACGTTCGGACACACCGTTTCGCTGAGGTGTTCCAGGCGGCGTGAGTTGTGAAACGATTCCACATTTCCTTAAGTGTGTACCAAATTCGTGACTTAAGTATTCTCCTCCACGATCTGATCGTAGGAACTTTATCTTTCGGTCACGTTGATTCTCTACCTCATTCTGAAATTCCTTGAACTTTTCAAAGGTCTCAGACTTGTGTTTCATTAAGTAGACATACCCATATCTACTTAAGTCATCAGTGAGAGTGAGAACATAACGATATCCTCCGCGAGCCTCAACGCTCATTGGACCGCACACATCGGTATGTATGATTTCCAACAAGTTGGTTGCTCGCTCCATTGTTCCGGAGAACGGAGTCTTGGTCATTTTGCCCATGAGGCATGGTTCGCATGTGTCAAACGATTCATAATCAAGAGACTCTAAAAGTCCATCAGCATGGAGCTTCTTCATGCGCTTGACACCAATGTGACCAAGGCGGCAGTGCCACAAGTATGTGGGACTATCGTTATCAACTTTACATCTTTTGGCATCCACACTATGAACATGTGTAATATTACGCTCGAGATTCATTAAGAATAAACCATTGACCATCGGAGCATGACCATAAAACATATCTCTCATATAAATCGAACAACCATTATTCTCGGACTTAAATGAGTAGCCATCTCGTATTAAACGAGATCCAGATACAATGTTCATGCTCAAACTTGGCACTAAATAACAATTATTAAGGTTCAAAACTAATCCCGTAGGTAAATGTAGAGGCAGCGTGCCGACGGCGATCACATCGACTCTGGAACCATTCCCGACGCGCATCGTCACCTCGTCCTTCGCCAGTCTCCGTTTATTCCGCAGCTCCTGCTGTGAGTTACAAATATGAGCAACGGCACCGGTATCAAATACCCAGGAGTTACTACGAGTACTGGTAAGGTACACATCAATTACATGTATATCAAATATACCTTTGGTGTTGCCGGCCTTCTTATCCGCTAAGTATTTGGGGCAGTTCCGCTTCCAGTGACCCTTCCCCTTGCAATAAAAGCACTCAGTCTCAGGCTTGGGTCCATTCTTTGACTTCTTCCCGGTAACTGGCTTACCGGGCGCGGCAACATCCTTGCCGTCCTTCTTGAAGTTCTTCTTGCCCTTGCCCTTCTTGAACTTAGTGGTCTTATTGACCATCAACACTTGATGTTCTTTCTTGATTTCAGCCTCTGCTGACTTCAGCATCGAGAACACTTCAGGAATGGTCTTCACCATCCCCTGCATGTTGTAGTTCATCACAAAGCTCTTGTAGCTTGGTGGGAGCGACTGGAGGATTCTGTCAATGACCGCCTCATCTGGGAGGTTAATGTTCAGCTGGGTCATACGGTTG
Source organism: Triticum aestivum (assembly GCF_018294505.1). Lineage (NCBI taxonomy): Eukaryota > Viridiplantae > Streptophyta > Magnoliopsida > Poales > Poaceae > Triticum > Triticum aestivum. The sequence continues at coordinate 177,757,751 of NC_057801.1, forward strand.
TGCAACCCAGACATCTTGAGGATGTGCTCACTGACAGAACTGTTTTCCTCCATCTTACAACTGTAGAACTTGTCGGAGACATCATATCTCTCGACCCGGGCATGAGCTTGGAAAACTAGTTTCAGCTCTTCGAACATCTCATATGCTCCGTGATGCTCAAAACGCTTTTGGAGCCCCGGTTCTAAGCTGTAAAGCATGCCGCACTGAACGAGGGAGTAATCATCAGCACAAGTTTGCCAAGCATTCATAATGTCTTGGTTCTCTGGGACGGGAGCGTCACCTAGCGGTCCTTCTAGGACATATTGCTTCCTGGCAGCTATGAGGATGATCCTCAGGTTCCGGACCCAGTCCGTATAGTTGCTGCCATCATCTTTCAGCTTGGTTTTCTCTAGGAACGCGTTGAAGTTCATGTTGACATGAGCGTTGGCCATTTGATCTACAAGACATATTTGCAAAGGTTTTAGACTAAGTTCATGATAATTAAGTTCTAATCAAATTATGAACTCCCACTCAGATTAGACATCCCTCTAGTCATCTAAGTGTTTACACGATCCGAGTCGACTAGCCCGTGTCCGATCATCACGTGAGACGGACTAGTCATCGTCGGTGAACATCTTCATGTTGATCGTATCTTCCATACGACTCGTGTTCGACCTTTCGGTCTCCGTGTTCCGAGGCCATGTCTGTACATGCTAGGCTCGTCAAGTTAACCCTAAGTGTTTTTGCTGTGTAAAACTGTCTTACACCCGTTGTATGTGAACGTAAGAATCCATCACACCCGATCATCACGTGGTGCTTAGAAGCGACGAACTGTAGCAACGGTGCACAGTTAGGGGAGAACACTTCTTGAAATTTTTGTAAGGGATCATCTTATTTACTACCGTCGTCCTAAGTAAACAAGATGCATAAACATAATAAACATCACATGCAATTATATAGTTGTGACATGATATGGCCAATATCATATAGCTCCATTGATCTCCATCTTCGGGGCTCCATGATCATCTTGTCACCGGCTTGACACCATGATCTCCATCATCGTGTCTTCATGAAGTTGTCACGCCAACGACTACTTCTACTTCTATGGCTAACGCGTTTAGCAATAAAGTAAAGTAGTTTACATGGCGTTCTTCAATGACACGCAGGTCATACAAAAAATAAAGACAACTCCTATGGCTCCTGCCGGTTTTCATACTCATCGACATGCAAGTCGTGAATCCTATTACAAGAACATGATCTCATACATCACAATTCATCATTCATCACAACTTCTGGCCATATCACATCACATGATCAATCGCTACAAAAACAAGTTAGACGTCCTCTAATTGTTGTTGCATCTTTTACGTGGCTGCAATTGGGTTCTAGCAAGAATGTTTTCTTACCTACGAATAACCACAACGTGATTTTGTCAACTTCTATTTACCCTTCATCAGGACCCTTTTCATCGATTCCGCTTCAACTAAAGTGGGAGAGACAGACACCCGCCAGCCACCTTATGCAACTAGTGCATGTCAATTGGTGGAACCGGTCTCACGTAAGCGTACGTGTAAGGTTGGTCCGGGCCGCTTCATCCCACAATACCGCTGAAGCAAGAAAAGACTAGTAGCGGCAAGCAAGTTGACAAGATCCACGCCCACAACAAAATTGTGTTCTACTCGTGCATTAGAGAACTACGCATAGACCTAGCTCATGATGCCACTGTTGGGGAACGTTGCGGAAAATTAAAAATTTTCCTACGGTTTCACCAAGATCCATCTATGAGTTCATCTAAGCAACGAGTCAAGGGAGTGAGTTTGCATCTACATACCACTTGTAGATCGCGTGCGGAAGCTTGCAAGGGGATGGTGATGATGGAGTCGTACTCGACGTGATTCAGATCACCGATGTCCAAGTGCTGAACGGACAACACCTCCGCGTTCAACACACGTACGGGACGGGAGACGTCTCCTCCTTCTTGATCCAGCAAGGGGGAAGGAGAGGTTGATGATGATCCAGCAGCACGACGGCGTGGTGGTGGATGCAGCAGAACTCCAGCAGGGCTTCGCCAAGCGTCTACGGGAGGAGGACGAGGTGTAGCAGGGGAGGGAGGCGCCAAGGCAATGGGTGCGGCTGCCCTCCCCCCTGCCCTCCTTTATATAGGCCCCCAGGGGGGGCGCCGGCCCTGGGAGATTGGATCTCCCAAGGGGGCGGCGGCCAAGGGGGGAGGAGTGCCCCCAAGGCATGTGGTGCGCCCCCCCCACCCTAGGGTTTCAACCCTAGGCGCAGGGGTGGGCCTAGGGGGGCGCACCAGCCCACTATGGGCTGGCTCCCCTCCCACGTCAGCCCATGGGGCCCTCCGGGATGGGTGGCCCCACCCGGTGGACCCCCGGGACCCTTCCGGTGGTCCCGGTACATTACCGGGTGACCCCGAAACTTTCCCGATGGCCGAAAAACCACTTCCTATATATTATTCTTTACCTCCGGACCATTCCGAAACTCCTCGTGACGTCCGGGATCTCATCCGAGACTCCGAACAACATTCGGTATGCTGCATACTCATATTCATACAACCCTAGCGTCACCGAACCTTAAGTGTGTAGACCCTACGGGTTCGGGAGACACGCAGACATGACCGAGACGACTCTCGGGCAATAACCAACAGCGGGATCTGGATACCCATGTTGGCTCCCACATGCTCCTCGATGATTTCATCGGTTGAACCACGATGTCGAGGATTCGATCAAACCCTGTATGCAATTCCCTTTGTCAATCGGTACGTTACTTGCCCGAGACTCGATCGTCGGTATCCCAATACCTTGTTCAGTCTCGTTACCGGCAAGTCACTTTACTCGTACCGTAATGCATGATCCCGTGGCCAACACCTTGGTCACCTTGAGCTCATTATGATGATGCATTACCGAGTGGGCCCAGAGATACCTCTCCGTCATACGGAGTGACAAATCCCAGTCTCGATCCGTGTCAACCCAATAGACACTTTCGGAGATACCTGTAGTGCACCTTTATAGTCACCCAGTTACGTTGTGACGTTTGATACACCCAAAGCACTCCTACGGTATCCAGGAGTTACACGATCTCATGGTCGAAGGAAGAGATACTTGACATTGGCAAAGCTCTAGCAAACGAACTACACGATCTTTGTGCTATGCTTAGGATTGGGTCTTGTCCATCACATCATTCTCCTAATGATGTGATCCCGTTATCAACGACATCCAATGTCCATAGCCAGGAAACCATGACTATTTGTTGATCACAACGAGCTAGTCAACTAGAGGCTCACTAGGGACTTATTGTGGTCTATGTATTCACACGTGTATTACGATTTCCGGATAATACAGTTATAGCATGAATAAAAGACAATTATCATGAACAATGAAATATAATAATACTTTTATTATTGCCTCTAGGGCATATTTCCAACAGTACCTGGACGGCAATTCAATTGTAAATGCGGGGTCCGACAAGGTGATCCCTTCTCGCCTTTGGTGTTTGTATTGGCGGCTGATCTATTACAAGCAGCAATTAATGATGCCTACACTAGAGGAACAATCCAGCTGCCTTTCCCCTCGACCAATCAAATGGATTACCCAGTCATTCAATACGCAGACGACACTATTCTAGCCATGCCAGCATCCACAACGCAAGCAGTGATCATCAAAGACATTCTTTCGGATTACGCAACATCTATTGGCCTCAAAATAAACTTCCATAAGTCAACCTTGATCCCCATCAACTGTAACGAAGACACGTACAACTGCATTGCAACCATCTTCGGGTGTGTGGTGGGCAAAATGCCTTTCACATACCTCGGTTTGCCTATGGGGACGACTAGGCCAACTGTGCTAGATCTTTTCCCTCTTGTCCGTCGGGTGGAACGAAGGCTTTCGGCTACGCTCAACATGATATCCTGTGGGGGGAAATTGTCACTTATCAACTCGGTCATCACCTCCCTAATCATCTTCGCCCTCTGTACTCTCAAGTAGCCAGCGAGCATTATTGAACTATTGGACAAAATCAGACGCAAATGCTTATGGACCAAACAAACAGAGAATGGGGATTCTTGTAACTCTCTTGCGGCTTGCGACATGGTCTGCCAACCCAAGGTTTTGGGAGGTCTCGGTGTCATTAATCTCAAGGTAAAAAGTAATGCACTTTTGCTAAAATACCTACACAAATTCTATAACAGATGGGACCTGCCTTGGGTGGAACTCATATGGAACACGTATTATAGCACCAAGATCCCCCATGCAGCTGACCCGTGTGGATCCTTTTGGTGGCGGGATGTGACGAGACTAATACCAATCTACCGAGGGATTACCAAAGCCCAAGTGCACACGGGGAAGGACATACTCTTTTGGAAAGATCATTGGATGGATGGTATACTAGCAGAATCACATCCGCGGGCTTTCTCTTTTGCCACCCTGGAGGATATTTCGGTTAGAGATTTCTTGGGGCCATGGCTTTACACGAAACATTTCACCTGCCGCTCTCGGTCCAGGCGCATGTAGAAGCTAGAGATCTTCAATGTCTCATACATGACATCCAATTGCGTGATAGCCTCTCAGGGAATGATAGCTGGTTCTGTACTTGGACTCACACGTACTCGGCCAGCAAATATTATAACTTCTACTTCAGGGAGGTTCGGGCCCATCAAGCTTATGCCTGGCTTTGGAAGTCCAAGGTTACAATGAAAATTAAGGTCTTTGGGTGGCTTCTTCTGTCTGACAGACTCAACACCAGAAACATGCTGAAGCGAAGACACTACAACATTGGTAATGACTATACTTGCCCACTCTGCGAGTCCAATGTGGAAGAAACACTTGAACATCTTTTCTTTGGTTGTGCATTCAGCAAAGACTGTTGGTCTGATATTGACATCCGTTGGAGCTCTCAAGGTTCACGTTTTGATTGGATAAGCATGGCTAAAGATGCTTGGAACAAGCCAATGTTCATGGCAATATTCCTACAAGCTGCATGGAGCATCTGGAAGGAATGGAATAATAAAGCATTCAGAAGAATAGCACCCATGAAAACAGCCTGGGTTTCAAGACTAAAAGAGGATCTATCTCTCCTAACTCATAGGGTTGGAGAAAAACACACCTCCTTTCTCACTTCCTTTATAGCTACTTTTTGATTTTTCTCCTCTACCCCCCCCAACCATCCCCAAAGGGGATGGCATGTACAAAACCATATGTAAATCCCCTCATTTATTAATTTAATTACACAGTAGGAGTGTCACATCCCTAGTTCTGGCCTGACCCATGCTTGCTTCCATCTGTGCATCATGTTTAAATTTTTGAAACTTGAACTGAGGAATTTAGAAGCCTCAAAACCCTAAATAAAAGAAGGGCAAAAACCCTAAAAACTCATTCATTGTTCCAAAATGCTCTGCTTAGATGGTTAATATTTTTGGCAAGGGTTTTGATCCAAACCAAAAATATTGAACATTTTTAAGGATTTGTTTTTGGGACTTTGAATTTAAATCATTAGCTATTTGAATTTGAATTATATTCATATAACTAGAATATAATTTCAAATACCCCTGAAATATTTTATGAGCTTTTGGAAAAGTCCATCTAGCAACATAAAAATATTCAGAGGAGCTTTTGGCATTGTTTGAATTATTTTAAATTCAAAACAGTGGCAAAAGATTAAATAAAAATAAAACAGAACAGAAAAATTAAAAAAGAGCAGAAGACTTACCTGGTAGCCCACCAGCAGCCCAGCCACTTACCTGGCGCCACCAACCGGCCCAGCACGGCCCAACCCACCGCCGCTTTCCCCCTATCGTCTTCCTCCCTCGCCAGAAGGACAGAGGCGAGGCGTGGCGAGCGCCGACGCCGCCCCGGCCACCTCCTGCTTGCCGCTTCGCCCTGGCCTCTTCGGGTGAAGCCACGCAGCCCCCTCGCTCCTCCCTCTCACTCTCTCCCGACCCCTTCTCCCTTCTCTGCTCTCCCCCTCTCGCGCCCGAGCGCGCTCGTCGCCGCCGTCCACTGCCACCACGGCCACCGGGCCTCCCTCGCTTCCCCGACTAGCCCACAAGCTCCGCCACTCCGACCTCGACCCACCTCACCGAGCCACGCCCCTCCAGAAGCCCCCGAATGACCTCACCGGACTCGTCTTCTACCTCGGACCCACCGGCCATCACCGTCAAATTCGTCGGCTCCGGACCGTCCCCGACCTCGCCGAGCGTTCCTCGTCATCGCTGTGAGCTCCTGCTCCTGCTCCCCCTCTCCGCTCCCTCTCTCGCACGCTGTAGCTGCCGCACCACATCCAACCGCACGCGCCGCAGCCCGCACTCATCGCCGGTGATGCTCCGGTGACCATTTGGTCCCGGGCATGCGCCCAACGCGCTCCCCGCATCGCGTAGAGCCTCCGTGGTACCTCGCCGCGCTCGTTTGCGCAACGCAGCCCCATCCCCACTTGCACCCGAGCTTCGGCCGCCGCCGAGCTCGTCGCTGGCACCACTCCGGCCACTCCTCGGCCGCGCCACCACCACAGTTGGATGCGGACGAGCGTCCGCATCCCGAAGCTGTGCTCCGCGCGCCAAACCGAGCCCTGTGGGCAAAACCCGAGGCTCGCCACCGCGGCTGGCCTCGCCGGCGTCAAGCCGCCGGTGGGTTTGACCCACTTTGACCACGGCGGGACCCCCCCCCCTATGTCCATGACAGGTGGGGCCCAGCCCTGCTAGCTAATTAGGATTAGCACTAATTGAATTAGTTAAACTAATTACCCCCTGCTGACACTGACAGTGGGCCCCGTGGTTATTAATTTGATTGGTTAGAGTTAATTAACTCTGTTAGTCACCTGAGTCACTGACTAGTGGGCCCCACTGGTCAGGTTTGACCCGGACCAGCCCTTTTGACCTGCTGACGTCATGCCGACGTCAGGCTGACGCAATAATGAATTACTGGAATTATTATAATTCAGGAAATTCCAGAAAATTGTATAAACTTCTAAAATTCATAGAAATTCAACCGTAACTCCAAATGAAATAATTTATATATGAAAAATGATCAGAAAAATCCAATCTATCCATCTGTACCATTTTCATGCATGTTAGAACAACTTATGACCACTGTTTAGGACAATTAAATTAAATGGCATTTGAATAATCACATGTGGAGTTTGAATTTGAACCTAGGGTTCAAACCAACTCCATTTAACTTGCTGCTAGTTGCATTAGCTCAAAACACATTCATATTGCCATGTCATAGCATGCATCATATTGTGCATTGCATTGATCGTGTTTCTTCTGTGTTTGCCGGTGTTGTTCCCCCTCGGTAGACGTTGTACCGATGATGTGATCGTTGACACCGATGAAGACTCAATGTTATCTTCAGAAGTGCCAGGCAAGCAAAACCCCCTTGTTCATTCCGATAAAATCCCACTCTCTCGCTCCTGCTCTCTTTTACTGCATTAGGACAACAACGACATATTTGATACTTGTTGCGGTAGCTAAACCCCTTTATCCTTTGCATGACCTGTCATTGCCACAGTAAATAGATGAAACCCACTAGCATGAGTAGGAGTTGTTTGAGCCCTGATGTGCCTACTCATTCATGCTTGTTTGTCGTGCCTGCTACTGCTTAGAGTTGAGTCAGGTCTGATTCATCGGGGATGAATCAGAGGTGTGTGAACATGTCCTATTGTGTGTGAGCTAAGTGTGTGAACACGATTTGGTAAAGGTAGCAGTGAGAGGCCATGTAGGAGTACATGGTGGGTTGTCTCATTGCAGCCGTCCTCAGGAACTGAGTTCTGTGTTTGTGATCCATGAACAGCTACTACCACACATTGGGATCCTTAATTGACTCTCTCGACTTATTAATCAACATGATCTCTGTCCAGGAGTTGCAACTAGTTTCTGGTGTTTGTAGGTAGTGTTAGTAGTCTACCAAGTGGCACCCGGTACAGGTGGGCTTGGGACAGACTAGGCACAGTGGCCCGGTGTACCAAGTAGCACCTGGATGGTGGGCTTGGGAACCCTGCTCACATCATTTGGGGCCGTAAGCGACACCCCGGCCGGATCTCCTTGTGGATGGAACCCGAATAGGCGATAAACCTGGACTAGAGACTTGTTCGGTTAGTCAGGTCGTGGCTGACTCCCTCGCCCGGCTTCCGCTTGAAGGTTGCCGAGGTACATGACGTGTACAGGGCGATAAGTGGCGAAAGCGTGTGTGAAGAAGTACACCCCTGCAGGGTTATCATTATCTATTCGAATAGCCGGATTCCTCGGATATGGAAACTTGGACCCCTTGCATAGTTCATAGACAAGTGAAAGTGGATACTCTAAAATATGCAAGATAAGCGTGAGTGCTATGGATTGCGTTCTCGTAGGGAGACGGGAGCGGATCCATAGTGGTGTATTGATATGGTGAATATGTGGACTCGTGTGCGCCACCTCAAAAGAGTTGCATTGCAGTCGTAGTTCAGGATAGCCACCGAGTCAAAGCTGGCTTGCTGCAGTTAAACCCCACCATCCCCTTTGTTGATAATGATGCATATGTAGTTAGTTCTGATGTAAGTCTTGTTGGGTACATTTGTACTCACGTTGCTTAATTTATGTTTTTGCAGAGAGACTTCAGTCTCACTAGTAGTTCCACGTGGACTTCGACGTTTAGCTTGTTACCTCAGCTACGATCTTGTGCCCTCGGCAGGATCTGATAGATAGTCAGGCTTTCAGCCTTTTTCATTTATAGATGTCTGTACTCAGACATGATAGCTTCCGCTTGTGTTTTGACTTGTATGCTCTGATTGTTGGGTCATGAGACCCATGTTTGTAATATCTCGCTCCTCGGAGCCTATTGAATAAATACTTGAGTCGTAGAGTCATGTTGTGATGCCATGTTGTATTTGCACATATCGAGCATATTGTGTGTATGTTATTGAAATGCTTGGTATGTGTGGGATCTGACTATCTAGTTGTTTATTCTTAGTAGCCTCTCTTACCGGGAAATGTCTCCTAGTGTTTCCACCGAGCCATGGTAGCTTGCTACTGCTCCGGAACACTTAGGCTGGCCGGCATGTGTCCTTCTTCGTTCCTGTGTCTGCCCTTCGGGGAAATGTCACGCGATGAATACCGGAGTCCTGTTAGCCGCTACAGCCCGGTTCACCGGAGTCCTGCTAGCCCAGTGCTACAGCCTGGATTCACTCGCTGATGTCCGACACGTTCGATGCTGGGTCATGGATGCCTGTCCTTGTAAGTTTGTGCCACTTTGGGTTTATGACTAGCCATGTCAACCCGGGCTCCTTACCATATGGATGCTAGCGACACTATCATATACGTGTGCCAAAAGGCGCAAACGGTCCCGGGCAAAGGTAAGGCGACACCCGTGGGAATACCGTGCGTGAGGCCGCAAAGTGATATGAGGTGTTACATGCTAGATCGATGTGGCATTGAGTCGGGGTCCTGACAAGGAGGCTCTCCTACTGTTTCAGGTGTCAAAAAAAGGTGCTAATCCTAAGGAACGCAAACTACGCGCGCCTCCGCAGGAGACGCCATCATCAACAGTGGACCATCAGGCGCCGGCGCCAACCCCATCCAGATCAGTGGCGTCAGCGGCCTGATGCAGCTGCCCTTCTCCGGGCGCGACGCAAGCTCGGGGGCTCGTAGCTGTCGTCGCTCGTCTCCGGAGTCACGTGAAGCTCGGCGGAGTCACTGGACCCTCCGGCTCCTTCGCTGTTGCCTGAGAAGCTACTGGGGAAGTAGTTGGCAGGCCTGGTCCTCGCCACTCCGATGCCCCGGTCGCCTTCCTTGGGGCAGCATTCCAGCCGGCGTCCTTCCGCATCGAAGACCTTGAAGAACAGCAAGGAGGCGCCATCGTATTTGAGATGAATTACGAGGGCGCCCCCTGTCCGGCAGACCCGGGTGATCTCGCCCCAGCCGCGGGTCAGGAAGACCTTGCCCGGGGCAACAACCTCGACCTCTGCCCCGGTCGCAGGGATGTTGCAGTCGGCGTGCTGCAGCCAGAGCTCCCGAGGCCCCCTCGGCGGGATCTCGAAGGCGAAGGAGAGAGGAAGGCGAATCCAAGATCGAGGATGCATGGCGGCGTGAAGCACAAGCTCGCGAGAGGATCCCTCGGTGTGGACTCCAGGAGGAACGACGCGCACCGCCGTAACTCGCCGGCGTCGGCGGCGGCACCGTTGGGGTCGCTCGACGCCTTCTTCTCTAGGGCCCTCAATTCGGGCGTACAAGGGCAGCGGGAACCCAGGCGGCGGCCGCTCATACCAGGGCCTTGATGCCTCCTACCGAGCACCCTCATCTCGGCGACAGAGGACTAGCCGCTTCTTCGGCAGAAGTGGGTCGGGACCCTCTCGGGGGGCCTTTCCCTTCTCTTCTGCAGAAAACCGGCGGATTGGTGCCATTGGCGTAAGGTGGAGCAAGGGCGAGGAAGAAGAAGAAATGGAGTAGAAGGAAGGGATGGACTGGAAGGGCTCACACCGTTCCGTACTTATAGCCGGAGAAGGCCAACCGTCGGCCACCACGATCGCAGGTAATCATGACCCATTTTTGCATGCAGGGACTTGTCAAGTCGTGCGGTTGCCGAGGCGTCGTGGGGAAGCGGAGACGCCCATGTCCAATCAATCGCCATGCAGCGCCCAAGGCCGTAGGCTATTGGGGCCCGTGGTGCTTCGCACTTGCCCCTTCGCTTCTCTGCTAAGCCAAGTCCGGGTGCGCCTTGGGCCCGGGGGCTACTGTCGGTGTTCTGGGAACGGGGGTCCCCAGACTTGCCTACCTATGGCCTGCGGCATAGCTCAAGTGGGGGCCCAGTGCAGCCTAGCTTCATCAGCTCATGTTCAAGACCCTCGCGAGGGGCCAAGCCTCGCGGGGCGGACGACAGGAAGCTTCCTCAGGAGCAGCCTCATCAGGCAGGCTCGCGAGGAGGCAGAGAGATCAAGGCAGGGTACCTCGCGAGGAGCCTGTGATGCAAGCCATGACGATTGAGACCAGGCGGGCGCCGGCCTGCGCAGTGTCCTTGTTTCCCCTTCGGTGCAAAGGGGGCAAGCACAGGCCAAGGCATCAGGCAAAGGTTACCATTTCGGTGCAACAAGACCAAGACCAGCAGAACCGCAGGATGGAGGTCATCGTGGAGTCCAGGCGGCGTCATCGTCAGAGCCTTTTGCAGTCGAAGACCAACTTTAGTCAGGATAAGTGTACTAGATGTTCCCCTTCAAAATGGCCAATTGTTGGCGCCGTTCCCACTCATTATTTGGCAAGAGGCCCAGGGCCTCCCTCTATAAATAGAGCTAGCCACCACAGGGCAAAGGGATGAATCGATCAGAGAGAGGGAGAGAGAGAGAGAAGCGATTGAACTCACCCAAGCAGTTCATCGCACCAGCTCAAGAACAGCCCCTCGCGAGGCTGTTCCTCCTTTGTATTGTTCATCATCAGCCCCTGAGGCAATCCACCACACCACACACTGGAGTAGGGTACTACACCACAATGGTGGCCTGAACCAGTATAAACCTCGTGTCCCTTGTGTGTTCTTCTTTCTAGCTTAAATTCCTTGCGAAGCATCGAGACGTAGCTGGTAGGGGAAACTTCGTGCGCACCCCAGAGTTCGAACCTCAAGGGTCTGCCGGAACCCGAAATCCAACACCTGGTACTCCTACTAGTAGTACTAGTACTCAAGTTGGAATTCCAATTGCACGGCACAACTTGTTAGGCAAAAAATTCGATACAGGGTGTAGGAAGCGGTTTGGGAATTTGCATGTCTTTCCGACTAGTGAGATACTCCGTACATAGTACGACAGAGAAATAACCACAAAGAAGGAAGCTAAAAGTAAACAATCAAACAAGCATTTTTGCATTTGTTTTGCATTGAATCGTTTCACAAGCTTGACTAGTGTTGTTTTTCTAATTTTACAAAAACCGCATCGTAATGTTAAAATGTGCATTTGCACATACATAAGTATAGTAGTACTCCCTCTGTCTAGATGTATAAAGTCTTCCCTCCTTCTTGGTCATGGTGCACAACCAAAGATGACTTATTCACCTGGACGGAGGGACTAGCACAGTATGCAAGCATATATAGAGAGAGACGTGTAGTGCGATAGTATATAGTAGTAAAGTTTGTGCTATATGCACCTACTTACAAAATGCGTACGGATACACAAGGTTTCCAAACTTTCCCTCTTACATACTTAATTAAGGACGATAATAATTCCCGAACGTTCGGGATTTATCATTTGCGTCCCAAAACTAATGAGATCACCTTACGAAACTAAATTATACTCCTACTAAAAGCCACGGCGCTCGCAGGAGCGCTTGTGATGCGCCACGAGTGCCCTGATGTGCGGCCATTTTCCAGCGCGCCGACACAACGCCTCTTCCTCAGCCTCGCAACTCGCGAGGTGCTGATTGGCGGCTTGCCGGCGGGCGAGCGCGATCTCACCGGTGTGGTGATCCGGCGCCAGCAGGTACTCCTCCTTGCTAGAAGCGTGCACCCGGTCCACGTACCGCCAAGCGTAGATGAGGCGCTTGGGCCTGACTGCACTCAGGGCATTGGCGCGGGCGTCCTCCGCCACCCTCATGGCCCTTGCACGAGCCTTCTGCCAAAGAGCCAATTGCCTAACTCTCTCGGACGCGACATAGACCTGCCAGGCAGCTTGCCCCGCAGCGCGCTTCTCTTCCTCGGCCTTCTTGTCCGCCTCTATTTTGGCGTGCTCTGCCAGCGGCAAAGCCTCCACATAGCGACATCCATTTCTTTCCAAAGCTACTCAAGGCTGGGGGGCTCGGTGGGCGGTGTGGCATTCTCCTCATAGCGAGGAGCCGACACGTCCTCTGACGCGTGTGCTGGCGAGATTGGGAATGCCGACGCGTCCACCTCGACGCGTCGTGGCGAGAAGTGGAACGCCGATGCGTCCTCCTCGACTAGTGGCGGTGAGGAATGGAACGGCGACGCGTGACCGTCCGGAAGGTGCAGTGAGGTGCGCCTAGGGCTTGGGAGGGGCGATGCCATGGTGGTCGACGTGAGAGGGAGGGGGAGGAGATAGCGATGAATGTGAGCGTTCTTCCGAATGTCGTGGGAGGTGTAGTATTTATAGAGAGCAATGGCACACCTACGTAAGATATGGACTGAGCTACACTGACTTAACTGCAGGTCCAGTTGCATCACTGACATGTGAGCCAGACCCCTGTTGGGCCCATATGTCAGTGACCCAATGCACCTATAGTTAAGTAACTGAAGCGGCGTCCCGGAAGATATGTTGCGTGATTAACATAACAGCTACGTGGGCATATTTGTTGGAGTAAATTACGGGGGAGGGAAGGGGTGAAATATTGCTGGTAACAACGGATTGGACGAGCGCGGGGGGGAGGAGAGTCATGCATGCACATTTTTTCCACACGGGGTGGAGTGGTGGGACCACCAGAGGGAGAAGGAGAGTCTGGCAGGCATATTGTTTCCACACATGGAGAGGAAAAGATTTGGAGACGAACGGGCTTCCTGCAGGTATGGGGAATGGTGCATAATAAGTCATCTTGCATGCCGGGTTAGGTATAGTCTCAAGTCATTAAAAACATACACGCCCCACACATGTTCATATTTCACGGTGCACTAAATTATCGCATGCGATGATTAAGGCTGGACATAATGGTGGTATCTTAGCTGGTATCATGCACACGGGAATAGCAAACATGCTGATGTGGCAGAGAATTAAAGAAGAGGGGGGGTTAGAGTAACTAGTGTTCATGCATGCATTGGTAAACACTTTTTTTGTGAAGAACGATGATACGTCTCCAACGTATCTATAATTTTTGGTTGTTCCATGCTATTATATTACCCCTTTTGGATGTTTATGGGCTTTATTTTACACATTTATATCATTTTTGGGATTAACCTACTAACCGGAGGCCCAGCCCATATTGCTGTTTTTTTGCCTATTTCAGTATTTTGAAGAAAAGGAATATCAAACGGAGTCCAAATGGAATGAAACCTTCGGGAGCGTGATTTTTGGAACGAACGTGATCCAGAGGACTTGGAGTGCAAGCCAAGAAGCTGTCGAGGCTCCCACGAGATAGGAGGGCGCCACCCCCCTGTAGGGCGCGCCCCCTGTCTCGTGGGCCCCTCAGGCGGCCACCGACGTACTTCTTCCTCCTATATATACCTACGTACCCCGAAAACATCCAGGAGAGGGACGAAAACACAATTTCCACCACCGTAACCTTCTCTATCCGCGAGATCTCATCTTGGAGCCTTCGCCGGCACTCTGCCGGAGGGGTAATCGACCATGGAGGGCTTCTACATCAACACCCTTGCCCCTCCGATGAGTTGTGAGTAGTTTACCACAGACCTATGGGTCCATAGTTATTATCTAGATGGCTTCTTCTCTCTTTTTGGACCTCAATACAATGTTCTCCCCCTCTCTTTTGGAGATCTATTCGATGTAAACTCTTTTTGCGGTGTGTTTGTCGTGATCCAATGAATTGTGGGTTTATGATCAAGTTTATCTATGAATAATATTTGAATCTTCTTTGAATTCTTTTATGTATGATTGAGTTATCTTTCAAGTATCTTCGGATTATCAGTTTGGTTTGGCCTACAAGATTGATCTTTCTTGCCATGGGAGAAGTGCTTAGCTTTGGGTTCAATCTTGCGGTGTCCTTACCCAGTGATAGAAAGGGTTGCAAGGCACGTATTGTATTGTTACCATTGAGGATAACAAGATGGGGTTTATATCATATTGCTTGAGTTTATCCCTCTACATCATGTCATCTTGCTTAATGTTTTACTCTGTTCTTATGAACTTAATACTCTAGATGCAGGCAGGAGTCGGTCGATGTGTGGAGTAATAGTAGTAGATGCAGGCAGGAGTCGGTCTACTTGTTATGGACGTGATTCCTATATACATGATCATGCCTAGATAATCTCATAACTATGCGCTTTTCTATCAATTGCTCGACAGTAATTTGTTCACCCACCGTAATACTTATGCTATCTTGAGAGAAGCCTCTAGTGAAACCTATGGCCCCCAGGTCTATCTCTTATCATATTTGCTTTCAATCTACTTTTATTTGCATCTTTACTTTTTGCATCTATATTATAAAATACCAAAAATATCTTTATCTTATCATACTATCTTTATTAGATCTCACTTTCGCAAGTGGCCGTGAAGGGATTGACAACCCCTTTATCGCGTTGGTTGCGAGTTCTCAGTTTGTTTGTGTAGGTGCGTGGGACTTTTGAGGAGCCTCCTACTGGATTGATACCTTGGTTCTCAAAAACTGAGGGAAATACTTACGCTACTATTGGTGCATCACCCTCTCCTCTTCGAGGAAAACCAACTTAAGCTTAAGATGTAGCAAACAACAGCATTAGTTGAGTACTTTTGCAGACTATAAAAACTATTCCACCGCCTCTATCTTGCTAAGAGTAGGTGACATTTTTGAATCGAGCCCTTTAAACTAGAAGGGAGGTAGTAGTACTCTAATAGCTAACCTTGTTGCGATGACAAGATAGGACATGGCACGCACCTGGATGGAGGACCTAGTCTACATTGTGCATTTAAGTTTTGTATGAAGTCAATGTACCTCTACTTTGACCATACTTATACAAAAATGTATCAACATTCACAATGTCAAATCAATATTTTTTATACTCATTATAAAACGTAGTTCTTATACTCATTATAATCAGTATTGTAGATATTGATATTTTTAGTATAAATTTGGTCAAACACTTTGCAAATGGTTGGTGGAAGTAAAAAGGAACAGAGGGAGTATCATGCATGCGGAGTAGGCAAAAAATTGCTCATTTATAGCCGGTCGAAGTCTCAAAGGGCGTGACCACGCGAGGGAGGCGAAGGTCGTGGGAGGCGCGACGGTTGACGGAATTAAGTGAAGTTACATCCATGCGCTGGCATGGTGTACAAATAGGCAGAAGCTATACCGTCAGGCCTACGATATGGGTCTAGTAGACATGACATCTAGTGGGTCCCGCATAGTTCTCGAGAACTCTTTGGGGGCTTGTAGCCGTTTATCCATCGAGCAAGCCAGCAACCCCACGCCGTTCGCACGCCCTACTCGTCCCCGTCTTCTACCTTATAACAGCTCGCTCCCAGTCGTCCCGTCCTTTCACATTACACCAGTTCAATTTTTTTTCGGGGTACACTAGTTCAACTTCTCCTAACCCTCCTCCAAAATCCATGGCCTCCCAAATCTCCATGGTCGCCGCTGAGTACTAGGTTAGATCCATCACCGGCGATGAGTTCATCATCATCTACACACGTGGATCCATGACGGTGAAAGCATGCCTTGCTCGCTTCCTACGCATGTTCAACAGTTCAACGGATGAGTGGGTCGATGGGCTAGATGTTGAGTACACCACAGTCCTGGAAAGAGAGAAGATTCTAAAGGAGGCAAGAGAAGAAGAAGCCCGCCGTGATCTAGGTTTGTGTACATAATGTGTGCTTGGTCTACCACATATGCCATGCCGACGTTAAGTGCCAGGATTTTAAGAACTTCCTCAAGGACAAAAGAGTGAAATTCGTTACTGTAGACTTTAGGAACGACATGGATTTCCTGGGTCGGATAGGCCTCGTTGTAGGCCAGCCCTTCGATCTCTAGAAGGCAAGCCTGGTGTCCTCCTCTCAGCCTTCAATGCTGACCCTGGTAGCAGCCATGATTGATCCTTCGTACGCTAAACTGAAGAAACCTCACCACGAGTTTCATCATGCATGGGAGTCAAAGACATTAGATGAAGATCACATCCTGTACGCAGCAATGGATGTCTACCTTTGTTTAAATATCTACAAGTGTTGGATGAAGAAGCAGAGCCCAGTGTCCAGTTCAACCAAAGAAGCGTCAGCGAAGAGGAAGAGGAAGAGGGATGAGGAGAAAGTCTAGGACGTGGAATCGGACTCCAGGTAGGTGGAAATGTCGTCGCTCATGCTGGTTCTACTGCAGTGTCAAGCGGACTAGTTGCTTAGTTTATTTTCAAGGGTGTGTTGTGCTGAGGCCCCACAGAACTATGTTTATGTTCTTTCTCGTTATTTGAACTCTTTAGTATGTACAGTAGTACTAGTACTATGTCTTACTACTGTTCTTCTTGCAGTTGGTACTACTGCTCGTATCTTCGTGTTCCTACTGTACTTAATACGTTCGTACTAGTAGTATAATTTTGGTCAGTCGATTTGTGAAAGAAGTTCGACGGAGCAAAGGAAGAAGACGACAGAGAAGCTACCCCAGTACCTATATTAGGGTGACAGGGTGCCCATGATCTATCTTATGAGTGTTGGGTGTGGAATGCAGTTCGCCAGAAAAATGGATCATGCCTGGGGTTAAACGGATGGCGGGGGTGGGGGGAGCATCGCGCTGGTAGGCGGTTCAGGGGAGGGCGGGGTGGTAGCGGCAGGCGGTTAGGCGTGTGGTGGGCTGAGAAGATGAACCGTGCATCAATTTCGGAGGTTGAAGAAGCCCTTCTAGCCATCCATGTTGCATCAAACGGCTCACAAGAGTCGACTGACCCAAATTGCTCCTTCAAATTGTAGGCTCCACGTGGCATTCAAGGTCTCGAAGGTAGATTCCACGTCCGCATCCGGTTTGCGGGCTCGATGTGCATGCGACCGGCTTCCGCCGCGACAGCCACCATGCGAGCCTCCTCCGCGCGGGTGGAGACGACAATGACATGCTAGTTCCTCCTCACCGGCGTGCTGGAGCACACGCTCGTCCTCCTCTTCATACACTGCATGCATAGACGCGGCTCCACCAGCTGCTCGCGTGCTTGGCAGCGTGGCGGCATCACAAGGAGGGATTGCAGACGATGTGAGCGGGCGAGCCTTTGGCTTCATGGCACAGGGATGGCGGCAACACGGCGATGATGGGCGAGAAATTGTTGGCCGGAGCAGGTGGGCGCCGGCATGTGCAACGGCAGTGGCAGCATATTGATGAGTGTGTGTATGGGAGCTTAGTTTAGTTCTATATAGGGTTGGTCAAACTTAAAAGGAAACCGTACTAGTACACGTAAACATTAGACTTAGGCAGCACTTTTATTAGTTACCACAGCCACGATACGAAATCCTATGCAAGCGCGTGAACCGCAGCCGCGCGGTCGATCGAATGGTGCGTTCACGTGTCGCGCTCGAAGGACATCCACCGAACCTTTTTGTGTGTGTGAAAACAATCCCTGAATATTACTCAACTTTTTTTTCCTGGAAAAGTTCTTGACGCTACAATATATCCATATATTTGAATTTAGCTCCAGTCCATGTTTATTTGGATTTGGATGTTTTAGGTGCGCCCTAGTTTTTTTTAATACTGATTTTGTGTGTGTGACTGAGAGAGAACGTGTGTATGTGTCCATATGTATGTTGTGGTGGAAGGGCAATGTGGAGACGGTCTGCGTCTAATAGAGACATAGAGAGGTGTGAATGTGCAAATGATCATGCATCAGTGAGAAATAGACAGATGCCGATACATTGTGTATACATGAGAGAACGGTCTTCTATTTTACTTGTGTGTGTGTGAGAGAGAGAGAGAGAGAGGAGCATCCGTAACACAACAACCATCTCTCTCGATTCGTCCGTCCCTCGCACGATCCCATGTAACACATGCATCAACGCGCACATTTTGACACCCTCACCCGGCCCCTGCCCACCTCAAGGCCCGCACAATCTGTTCATGAATACCCTGTTTAGCATGTAGCTTTTCGTCACATACACACACATTTCTCTCCTTAGGTTTGTTTTCTCTCAATATCTGACACACACACACACACACAGAGCACACACACACCCCCTCCCCCGAGCACACAATTCATCCCCATCCAAGGTTATATGGCGACCACTCTCGCTTGTGCTTCTCTGCACCCCAACATGCACAACACCTCAATCTTCAAAGAGGGCATCGAGGAGATCGAAGACGACGACCACACTACGCTAGAGAATTCGGGGCCATTTGGCAGCAGGATGATGTGACGACGGCTGAATGACTCCTCCCCCCACCCTCTCTCTCTCTCACAAAATTACCAATCCCTCTCTCCCCTGCACAAAATTATCAATCCCTCAACCCACGATATCCTTCCCCTCTCGTCCATGTTTTTCCAGCTCTCTCATCAAACCTGTTGTCTCTTCTCCTTCCACGTGTACAGAATCCGGATGCACACGCATCTCACGTATATTACATGTCTCCATCTTTCTCACAGACCTAACTTCTTCCTCTCTCTTTATCTCTCTCTATCTCTCTCTCTCTCTCTCTCTCTCTCTCTCTCTGTCTCATTAGGTTTGTCTCCTACTCTCTCGTCCACATACATACAATCTTTCCTGCCCTATCTACTCCATCTTCGCAAGCTCTCTCTGCACGTTTCATTCACACATTGGGATATGTTCAAAATGTTGCTTTTATAATGGTTGATGTAGAGTTATGGTTGGTTTTGTTGCATCCTACAAAGTAATAACTATGAAATGCATTTAGATTCTCATTTGACTGGGATAATGTGAGTTTGAGCATGTTGTGAAGTACTATAGACCTCGTATACTTCTTGGAATTCGATAATGATTGTAACTACTGAATTGTATATACCATTACATTCAAAGTCAGTAGCCTAATATATTTATTTCACAATTTCAAAAAATCATTAGTTCACTACAAACTAAGAAAACAAATGTGTACTCCCTCAATTTATTTAAGTCCGCGTATTAGCATTGGTCAAAGTCAAGTTTTGTAAACTCTCAGAAAGTTTATAACAAAAAATATTAACATATACAATAACAAATAAATACCATTAGATTCATTATTGAATGTACTTTCACATCATACATATTTGTTATGGTAAATTTTTATATTTTTCTATAGATTTGGTCAAACTTTAGGAAGTTTGACTTCGGTCAAACCTAATATGCAGACTTTACTAGTACTACTCGCTAGTTGCTTAGCCGAATCACACAACACGCCACACGGGGAGTTCAGTGTCACAAAATTTTGAGGTCAGCCGGAAAATCTCCCGCGACCCTGATTCGAGCAGCGGGAAGTTACCATCATAGCCTTCGGAACAGGCCTACGGATGACGCTTGGTAGGGGAATGTTTTCGTAACTTCAGGTTCACCCTACCCAGCCAACCCCACTGTCGGTGTACTAAAGTAGGGGTACCTTAGTATCCCGAACTTGTGCACGGGCAGTCGCAGCACCCAGTGGCAGGGCTTGCCGGGCGTCCGCCAAGATCCTCCGTAGCTCGTATTGATGCCATTCAAGAACAAAGTGTTTTGACTGAGAAGACAAGACTCTGGCAAGAGGAGCTTGCCGGGAAGGACAAGGCCCCGGCAAGAGGAGCTTGCCGGGAAGGCCAACCAAGGCATTTCAAGAAACTTGCCGCAACGCGCCGCGCGTCCCGGCAAGACCCGACGAGCGACAAGCTTTCGGGTGCGACAAGACAATGACCGCGGCAAGGCGCTTGCCGCGGCGAAGCCCCCACTCTGCGCCCATGCTCCAGCGCATTCGTCGACGTGTCGCCACGGGACCATCCCAGGAGCACGTGGCGGGGTGCTGTGCAGCCAAGCGGTGCGAGGTGGCAAGTGGAGATGACTAGAAGGCCATCATGGCAGGCGGTGGCGCCCCTAACGGTCGCTTCTCTGCACTGTTGGGCGAGGCGGACGGGCATTAAATGCGCTTGTCCCCTGCCGTCAGAGTTAGGTAGGGTGCACTGTAGATAGCAGTTGTACCAACCACCTTTTTTACTTTTATACCCCTCTCTGTGTTGCCACCTGTCGGTGACCCCTTTAGCCTATAAAAGGAGGCCCATGCGCAACGTAGAGGGGGTTGGACTCCTTCGAAAACACAAAACGCTCACGCTCTTGAGCAAGAACATAATACCACCACAAAGCAGCAGTAGGAGTTTTATCTCTCCGGAGAGCTCCGAAGCTGGGTAAAATCCCTCGCGTGCTTCGCCTCGATCTGCTCTTCGTGCGCTCTCCGCTCCCTTGCCGGACCGAAAGGGGCCCTGCCCCATAGGTGTTCGTTTCCCACGACATCTTTGGCGCGCCAAGTAGGGGAGCATCGAGGTTGTGCGAACCTGATCCGGTGTTCGCGCGCGCTACTTCAACATCTTCATCGACATGCCACCGAAGAAGAAGGCTTAGGAGGTGGCTGCTCCGTCCACGTCGATCCCACCGCCACCGGAGCAAACGGGCGGTGGGGCGGACGCTGGCGAAAGAGCAGGCGCCGATGTGGGAGCTCACATTGTCACCAGATCCAAAGACAAGGCCCCGCAAGCTTCGGCGTCTGTACATACACCGCACCCTTCCCATGAGGTGCGGGATCGACAATGCCATGGTGCTCCTAGCACCGTACTCGCGTTGGAACAAGGCCAAGCTGGTGGATCGCGGGACGCTCAAGGCCAACATGCGCGTCAACATGTCGGCACGAGCGCGGTACGGTCGCCTGGACGAGATGTTGCTCCTTCTAACACTGTTAGAAGTTTGAGCATATCCTGCTCCTCGCGTCGTTCGCCGCCGCCAGCCCAGCGGAGGCGAGTACTTCTCCGTCAAAAGTCTCTCCCTCAACTGGCCCCCTGGAGCTCGACGCCCAGGGGAGCCTGATGAAGACACCTCCGCCGGCCTTCAAGTAGGCGTCGGGCTGAGGCTCTTCGGGGCCTGGCGCTGCGTCAGCGGCGGAGGGGTCGGCGTTCGGTGTAGCGCCCTGCGCTCCTGCGGCCCCCGAGTCGTCAGTACGATCGCCGGATCCCTCGCCAGCTCCAGCACCAGCAGCCTTGGCGGCCTCGCCGTCGGCAGGATCATCAGCGATGGCCTCCTCTTCAGTAGCAGCGGCATCACCAGTATCGCCGCGCAAGTTCTCCTCGCCGGTGGCCTCGGTCTCCATTGGCTCCGCGGAGGGAGGATCTGAAGGCAGGAAAAGGGGGGAGAAAAGTCAAGCGAATATCCAAAAAAGACCAGAAGAAGAAGAACCCGAGGGGAAATTTCCGACAAGGAGGGTTACCTGTGCTGGGCTCTGTGACCATGGGCTCCACCTCCAAAGGCTCGCTGGTTCCACCCCTTGCCGGGGACCTCTCCCTTGCCGGAGAGCGCTCCCTTGTCGGAGAATCGCCCCTTGGCGGCGTAGTTGAAGCAGATTGCGCCTCCGGAGCGGCTTCCGGTTGCTCCTGATGGGCCTGTTCTGCTCCTACACAAGCAAGTCAACAATCAAGATATCGACAAGGAAAGGCACCCATGCGCGCCCCCACAATAGGAAGTGAACAAGTACTTACGCTGGGGGCTGCTTTCGGGAGAGGTTGCCGGGTCCATCAAGGTAGTCTCGGATGCATCCTATGTTGCCACAATAGGATCGTCCTCGATGACAACCACGGGGACCTTGGCCCTCTTTGCCGCTCTCTCGGCCAGAGTCCTGAGAAGGAACGAGGTTCAGAGGGAAGCGGATCAGATACAAGACAAGAGATAGCAAGAATCAAAGAAACTTGAGTACAACAAGAAGAAAGTCTTACTCCTCCTCCTCTTCTTCCTCCTCGTCGGAGCTCAGTGCGGAGAGGTCGAAGTCCGGCACCCTTTCCGCGCGATGAGGTGGAGGAGTAGGCTCCCTTGGACGCTTGGCGGGAGCTGCGGCAGGATCAGGAGTAGCGGCTCGAGAAGATCCCGCTGCAGTTGCCGGCGCGGCATGAGACGCTCCCGCGGCAACGGTGCTTGTCGCGGTAGAGCATGCCCCGCGGCGCTGCGGCTGTTGGCCTGCCCGCCACCCTGCTGTGTCTCCAGTCTTGCGGAGGCGCCTTCTCGGTTGAGCTGGGGGCTGCACTGAGGGCCCCATCTGCGGCAAGTTGCTCGAAGATGGTTGGCCACTTGCGCCCCCGGCAGGCTCACTCGCCTCGGCTTCGGGCTCCCCCTCGCCGACGACCTCCCCGCCAAGTTCTTCCCGGTTGGCAAGGCTTGCCGCCTCGGCCGCCTCTGCCTCCTCCAATGTGAAACCAAACTCACCCGCGGCGGCGGCCGCCGCCACCTCTTTCGCCCTGGTGGCGATGTACTGCATCTCGTCATCAGTGGTGTCGCGGGTGAGGAGCCTCTGCTCGTCAGCACGGATCGCCACCTCCACCAAGTTATCGAAGAAATTCTGCACGGCGTCATCGGTAGGCTCCTGCCACGTTGGGGTAATCCCATGCGAGTCGCATTCTGGCATCATTGCGCGGATGCGGTCAAGCTGGGAGTTATTGCACAACGGCACGACGCCTTGCGGCAGCCTGAACCACTCCGGATGGTTGGAGTCGTGCTTGAACAACTCCTTGAGCATCCCGTCCAACTCCAAAACTGTGAAATTAAAATTGAGGCCTGGACGCAGCCTCATGATATCTGCCGGGCCCCCGAACAGCCAGGCGGGCCTCCCCCTCTCCTGCAGAGGGGCGATGCAACGGCGAAGAAAGTTCGCACCAACGGCCCCTACAGTAAGCCCGGCAAGCCTGAGCCGCAGAATCCGCGTGGTGGCGATCTTCAATCTGGCGTCATCCGCCGCTAGGGCGCTCCAGTCGCCGCCGCGCACTACTCGGGCTTGACGCAGGCTGGTGAATGGCTGCGGATCCGCGTCAACAATCCAGCACCACTCCGCCCTCCACTCATCCCACTTGCTGCGGAGCTCGCCTTCCAGATAAACCTCCTTCATGCCGACCCTCGAGATCCAGGCGATCCCGCCAGCTAAGGGCTCTCCCTTCTCGGCCCGGGGCATGAAGTAGTGGTGAAAGAGGGCGACATTTGGGTGGATTCCAACGAAATTCTCGCAGAGGTGTGCGAAAACCGCCATTGTCAGAACGGCGTTGGGGGTGAAATCAAGGAGATGAAACCCGTAGGTATTCATGATGTCACAGAAGAAATCGGAGAAAGGTGGGCAAAGCCCGCAATAGAAGAACAGAGGGAAGAAATAGTATCCTCTGGGACACTTTTTCGAAGTAGAAGCTTCGGCGGAGAGTACCTGCGTGCACGGATGCGCCCGCGTCTCCGTCGACCAGAAGAGATAGAACTCCTCCCGCAGCACCTTCGGGGTGAGCTCGGGGGGGAAAAGTGCTCGCTCCTTGTGCAGCGCCTCAAGCCGCAGCGCCTCGGCCGACGCTCTTCCCGGTCTTCGGAGCCATGGCAGAAGCGGTGGAGGAGGTTGGCGGCGACGGCGGCGACGGCGGCGACGGCGGCGGCGAGGGCGGAGCGCTGCTCTCTTTCGGCTTGGGAAGCGGAGGGGAGCGGCGGAGCTTTCTGAAGAAGGAACCGCAAGTGGCGAAGGTGGGGGAACGGCCCCTGTTTCCCCTGCTTATAAAGAGGAGAGGCGAACGTTACACCTTTCTTGATTAAAGAATTTCCCACGATCTCTCCCACGACGCCGCGTTTGACGCGTGCCGTTACGAGAGGGCGCGGTGGATACGGAGTTAGATTTGGTATGGACCCAGGCCGCGCGTGCCCGTGCCCTGTTTTGGGCCTGGCCCAACAGCGCTCGGCACCATGTGTGGCCCAGGCCCGGGGGCTCCTGTCGGTGTACTAAAGTAGGGGTACCTTAGTATCCCGAACTTGTGCACGGGCAGTCGCAGCACCCAGTGGCAGGGCTTGCCGGGCGTCCGCCAAGATCCTCCGTAGCTCGTATTGATGCCATTCAAGAACAAAGTGTTTTGGCTGAGAAGACAAGACTCCGGCAAGAGGAGCTTGCCGGGAAGGACAAGGCCCCGGCAAGAGGAGCTTGCCGGGAAGGCCAACCAAGGCATTTCAAGAAACTTGCCGCGACGCGCCGCGCGTCCCAGCAAGACCCGACGAGCGACAAGCTTTCGGGTGCGACAAGACAACGACCGCGGCAAGGCGCTTGCCGCGGCGAAGCCCCCACTCTGCGCCCATGCTCCAGCGCATTCGTCGACGTGTCGCCACGGGACCATCCCAGGAGCACGTGGCGGGGCACTGTGCAGCCAAGCGGTGCGAGGTGGCAAGTGGAGATGACTAGAAGGCCATCGTGGCAGGCGGTGGCGCCCCTAACGGTCGCTTCTCTGCACTGTTGGGCAAGGCGGACGGGCATTAAATGCGCTTGTCCCCTGCCGTCAGAGTTAGGTAGGGTGCACTGTAGATAGCAGTTGTACCAACCACCTTTTTTACTTTTATACCCCTCTCTGCGTTGCCACCTATCGGTGACCCCTTTAGCCTATAAAAGGAGGCCCATGCGCAACGTAGAGGGGGTTGGACTCCTTCGAAAACACAGAACGCTCACGCTCTTGAGCAAGAACATAATACCACCACAAAGCAGCAGTAGGAGTTTTATCTCTCCAGAGAGCTCCGAAGCTGGGTAAAATCCCTCACGTGCTTCGCCTCGATCTGCTCTTCGTGCGCTCTCCGCTCCCTTGCCGGACCGAAAGGGGCCCTGCCCCATAGGTGTTCGTTTCCCACGACACCCACCCCCGCACCCAGAGTAGTACACCTGAATACTCCCCATTTTCTATCCCCACCACAAAACAGACTTCTCCACGGCACCGCAGCCTTCATGCTCCTCCCCTTCTACATCGGCGCACTTGTCCACCGCAACGCATCTGCCTCATCGACGACCTCATACGCTGCATTAGAGCCGGTCCACCGTCGTCATTGTACATGGAGCTTCTTTCCCGCCACCGTCTTCCACGGTCTCGGATCTACTTCCCGGAAGCCGACACCAAGCGCAGAAGCACCACCATCGTGAACAATGAACTGGCTCCCGTTGCCGACCATGACTCACAGAGGCCTCCGCGACCATCATTCTCCTCCTCGATTGGTAATGTGTGTATTGAATCACTTAGCAGTACATGTGCGGTTCCAATTTTGTTCATACCTACCCTTCAAATTTCCTGGGTGCTATTGTTCCCGTAAAAGTAATTGGTTATAGCCTCCATTGTCCAACATAATATCAGCTTGTAATTGTGCGTCGCTCCTGTATCAGACTGTGCTTGGGTAGGTTTTTCATCTGCAACCAGTAGTGTGGCAAATGATGGAAAGTTTTTTAGAACTAGCAAGTGCACGCATCAAGATGCATTTGTATGAGTAGTTTATCTTGTGGGAGAAAAGGATGAACGAGGGAAGGCCTTATTTGCAAATCTGGAGAGGGGTGTGGGTATCTTTTTGCAAAATTCCCATTGTTTCCTTCCTATCTGTCAGATATAAATCGGACGGCCTATATTGCAGGAAGGCGGGCACACCATAATCACCAACTCTATTTTTTATAAGAGTACAGAGAGAAAAAAGTAGACAGTAGAGAAGTAGATATAAATATTAAATATAAAATAAATATAATAGTAGAGAAGAGAGTAGAGATGGCAGAGACGTCGGGAAAGGATCACGCGCGCGGGGGAAAAAGCGGCCGGGCGTGCGCTAGTTTTGGCGCGCAGCGTCCGGCGCGCTTTATAAATCCAACGCCCTCCCACCGCTCTGTGCCTTGCCACTGCTCTCTCCCTTCTCTGTACATCGCCACCGCTCTCTCCCCGCTCTTTCTTGCCTCGCCGCCACCGCGCCACCATGCCGCCGCATCGCCGGGAAATTTGGGGATACCGCGGCGTCTGCGCGCGCCCCTCCTGCGGCATCTCCGCCGAGATCCGGTTCCGCGGGATGCGCCTCGGCCTCGGCAATTTTGACACCGCCGATGAGGCTGCCCACATGTACGATGCGACAGCATGGCGCCTCCGGTGGCCTCATAGAACATTGAACTTCCCCAACGTGTCGATGCTGGAGCGGGCGCAGGAGCTCGCACCTCTGCCGCGGCTTATCACCAACAAGGATTGTCGCAACAACCATAGGCGGGAGCACTGTCTCGGCATCGCCGAGATGGATGTGGAAGCCATGGCATTGTGGCGCCAATGCTTCCTGCAGGACATCATCAACAAGCACGAGTTCTATGCGCAAAGGAGGCGGAAAGGGGTAAGAGGAGGGCGAGCGAACCGCCTATCGCGAGGACAAGCGTAGGCAAAAAGCGGACGATCAATTAAACATGAGGCTAGGAGCAGCGTCGTCCTGGGAATCAGACGATGATCAGTATCTTCACGCCTATAGTCAGACGTCGGAGGAGGACATCATCGAGGAGGAGTCAGACGACGAGGAGTAGTTGAATTATCTTTTTTTTATCTATCTATGCTGAGAACTAGCCTCTACTCTCTAGTCTTTACTCTCTATCTCTACTTCTCGATCTCAGCACTGTAAACGCTTTTTTAAAGCGCCACGCATGGCGATTCTATTGGAGGTGCTTTAACATGGCAGACGAGTGCATTAATGTTGCCCACAAGATGCGCGAGTATTACTAGTAGTATATTTTTCTTGCCATGTTGAGATTTTAAAACCACGAGTGCGAACATGCAGAGGAGCAATGAAGACCAAACACGGGATATTGGGGACATCTTCAAGGAGCTTGGCAAGTTAAAGAGGAGCTGCACCGAACCTGTAAAACGAGCTTTGGTAAGTAACACTCTTTCAATTACTTTCGTTTAGCCTCGTGTTCTTTGGTGTGTATATTTGTAGTTTCTGATTCTCTTAAGCCTCGTGTTCTTCGATGTGTAATAAGAAGAGTCTTAATTGTCCTAATGCTTTCATTTTTAGCTTGATGTAGGAAGTGGGTGTTCTCACCTTGTAGTCTGTTTTTATATTTTTTTTCTTTTTGAATTCACTTCTCTGAGTTTTGTTTATCTGGCTTCTACTAAATGGATCTGGGTTGCTCTGAGTATTGATCTAAAAAAGAAGTAACTTCATGTCAGGATGTAGTTCCTACGAGGAGGGAAGTATGGTCAACCTCGAGATCATGTTTCCAAAATGAGGCTGGATTACACACAAGGTGCCAGTTCCCTAATGATGTTGGATTAGACACAAGGTGCAAATTCCCAGATGATATTGGTTTACACACAAGCCAGGTGGAGTCATCAGTTGCTCGTGTCCTCGTGGCTCTAGTAAAGGCTGAAAGAAAGCGTGCAGCAGCCCTTGAGAATGTAGCTGAGTTCCTGAAGAAGTGAAAAGAGCAATCAGATGCTCTCTTCACCAAAGCCAAAGAAGAGATGGAAGAAGCCAGAAATAAGATAGCAGAGGCAGAGCAGGCTAGGCGTCTCCTGCTATCTAAAATTGTTATCAATACAAAATTTCCTTCATAATATCTAGGTTCAAATGTTTATCCTGTCAGCATGCCTGTTGTGATGTCTATGCATCTACTTATGTGGCACAAAATATATTTTTTCGGGTCATGTAATAACAGCAATTACTTTCCAAACAATAACAGACGAAGCATTGGACATGGTTGATACGTATCCAACATATCTATAATTTTTGATTGTTACATGCTATTATATTACCCCTTTTGGATGTTTATGGGCTTTATTTTACACATTTATATCATTTTTGGGACTAACCTATTAACCGGAGGCCCAGCCCATATTGCTGTTTTATTGCCTGTTTCAGTATTTCGAAGAAAAGGAATGTCAAACGGAGTCCAAACGGAATGAAACCTTCCGCATCATGATTTTTTGGAAGAATATGATCCTGGAGACTTGGAGTTCACGTCAGAAGATCCTCGAGGCATCCACGAGATAGGAGGGAGCCCCCCCTGTAGGGCGCGCCCCCCTGTCTCGTGGGCCCCTCGAGCACCCCCCGACCGACTTCTTTTGCCTATATATATACCTACATACCCTAAAACCATCAAATATAAAGATAGATCGGGAGTTCCGCCGCCGCAAGCCTCTGTAGCCACCAAAAACCTCTCGGGAGCCCGTTCCGGCACCCTGCCGGAGGAGGAATCCATCACTGGTGGCCATCTTCATCATCCCGGCGCTCTCCATGACAAGGAGGGAGTAGTTCACCCTCGGGGCTGAGGGTATGTACCAGTAGCTATGTGTTTGATCTCTCTCTCTCTCTCTCTCGTGTTCTCTCTCGTGTTCCCTCTATGGAACGATCTTGATGTATCCCGAGCTTTGCTATTGTAGTTGGATCTTATGATGTTTCTCCCCCTCTACTCTCTTGTGATGAATTGAGTTTCCCCTTTTGAAGTAATCTTATCAGATTGAGTCTTTTATGAGAACACTTGATGTATGTCTTGCCGTGTTTATCTGTGGTGACAATGGGATTTCACGTGTCTCTTGATGTATGTTTTGGTGACCAACTTGCGGGTTACACACATGAACCTATGCATAGGGGTTGGCACACGTTCTTGACTCTCTGGTAGAAACTTTGGGGCACCCTTTGATGTACTTTGTGTTGGTTGGATGAATCTGAGATTGTGTGATGCATATCGTATAATCATGCCCACGGATACTTGAGGTGACAATGGAGTATCTAGGTGACATTAGGGTTTTGGTTGATTTGTGTCTTAAGGTGTTATTCTAGTACGAACTCTTTTATAGATTGATCCAAAAGAATAACTTTGAGGTGGTTTCGTACCCTTCCATAATCTCTACGTTTGTTCTCTGCTATTAGTGGCTTTGGAGTCTCTTTGTTGCATGTTGAGGGCTTGTTATATGATCTATCTATGTTATTATTGTTGAGAGAACTTGCACTAGTGAAAGTATGAACCCTAGGCCTTGTTTCCTATCATTGCAATACCGTTTACGCTCACTTTTATCATTAGTTACCTTGCTGTTTTTATTATTTCAGATTACAAATACCTTTATCTACCATCCATATTGCACTTGTATCACCATCTCTTCGCCGAATTAGTGCACCTATACAATTTACCATTGTATTGGGTGTGTTGGGGACAGAAGAGACTCTTTATTATTTGGTTGCAGGGTTGTTTGAGAGAGACCATCTTCATCCTACGCCTCCCACGGATTGATAAACCTTAGGTCATCCACTTGAGGGAAATTTGCTACTGTCCTACAAACATGTGCACTTGCAGACCCAACAACGTCTACAAGAAGAAGGTTGCATAGTAGACATCAATGGTATAGTTCACGCGCAAGCCCGACATTCCAAGTTCAACTTCCACATCAAACTCATGTTCACAGATATCTGCACATCCATACATAATGTCCACAACCATGATTCACTTCAAAGCCAAAAATATGTGAGTAGAGTTATAAATAAAGAAAAACCTCTAGTTCCTGCTACCAGTGCGAGCACAACAAGTCAAGACCATGCGTAATTAATTATAATTTGGTCATTTTTTGTGTTCTAAAATGCCGGCCGGTTCGCGGAAGGACGTGTTGCCGGCACACGCACGGATTCAATGAAGGTGGGCGGGGCAGTCTGAAGCCGGTTGCATGCGGCGGGGAGGCGTGTTCAGCCGGACCTGCAGTGAGTGGGGCCCTCTTGGCTAGCGCGCCGATTCAATGCCTGCTCTATGAGAGGTCGCGTCCGTGTCAGAGCAATCACTCCCACCAGTCCTTTTTTGTTTGGGTATAACAAAATCTCGTTTTCCATTCACATTTTACAAGTAAAATTCATGGACAAACTTTGACCCAAAATACAATGGGGACTAGTAAACCAGAACGGAGGTAGTAGTTTTTTTTATCAAAGAAGGGTTTCCCCCTTCCGATTTTCATTACTGAAAACCAGAATCTAAATCTAAACCATAGTATTTGCCCTAGAAATACCAGGTTCAACATCTCGCAGCATAAACCCATACAACCATACGCCAAGGAGGTACGTAGTACTATGAATTTAGTTTTCGCTCCATACCAATCGTTCTAAAAACTAATTAGTACTTATAACGCGCCATTGAAAATCGGAACTCTTAACCCCGCTAAAAAATTATATTTTAAATGTGGCTACTCGATTTGTGGCAACTGGCGAGCCACCGCCTACAAGTCGTTCACCTGTGGTCCCAACCATCAACTCCTACGGATCAAATTATCACGCGAGCTGACTATTCCTACAAAGGTACCTCCGAATGCAGCAATCATGCACCTAGGGTTTTAGGGTTTATTTGTTAACATTGCCTTTACGTAACACTCATGTGTGCGAGACAGCGAGAGACCGACTGCGTGCGTGCGCCTCTTCTCTTCGTATATGTACTTATTCACCGTTTGTATGGTGTCCAAAAAATTATAATAACTACTTGCAATGTGCCAATGCATTGCCACACGATCAAAGTAGATTAATACATATTCACCGATTTGATAGGAAAAAAGTCTAGTTTTGAATTACGTATATCACTAAAAATATGTTATGTTTCACTCAAAACATATTCCTTTGGCGGTTTTGATGAGATAAGGGAGGAATGTTGTTGGTTTCAAGATTCGAGAAGTGGTATATGTCTAATTTCTACTCTTACTAGCAAGATGCCCGTGTGTTGCACGAAACATCAAGATCTTGTGGGAGAAAAGGATGAACGAGGGAAGGCCTTATCTACAAATGTGGAGAGGAGTGCGGGTAAATTGCCATAGTTTCCTTCCTATCCGTCAGATATAAATCGGACGGCCTATATTGCAGGATGGCAGGCCCACCATCATCACCAACTCTGTCTTTTTATCCCTACTCTTATAAAAAAGCATAGTCGGTGATGATCGTGTGCCTGCCATCCTGCAATATAGGTCGTCCGATCTATATCTAATGGATAGGAAGGAAACTATGGCAATTTCGCAAAAAGATACCCACACCCCTCTCCACATTTGCAAATAAGGCCTTCCCTCGTTCATCCTTTTCTCCCACAAGATAAACTACTCATACAAATGCATCTTGATGTTCCGTGCAATGCATGGGCATCTTGCTAGTTGTTGCAAAAAGCCCATGTGTGTGAGAGAGAGGGAGAGAGGAGGAGGACGGAGTGCATGTGTGACAAAGACACAAAGAGTGTGTGTGCGAGGTATCAGCTTAAAATGAGGCGATAGTGCGTGTGTGCATGATCGAGAGGGCATGTCTCAAGAAGAGAAGAAAAATCTGCATAGATACAAGGAGCGGGAGAGAGACATGTATGTGATAGTGGAAGCACGAGTGTGCGGGTGTATAAAGCTATCTAGAGGCTAGTCGATAAATGTTTGTGAGAGAAACACGAGTCGGGGGTGCGAAAGCGAGAGTTTTGTGTGAGAGAGAGACGGTAGACGGGAAGGGGAGTGGAAGCAGAAGTTGTGTGTGTGAGAGAGAGAGGGGGGGAGTTTGTCTGATCGGTAAACAAATGAATAATGTCAGTCTGGGATGGAGACAAATAGGAGACCGCAACAAATGTTGTGTCTACAGGAGAGAGAGAGTAATTTTAGTGGTATGAGTCATATCTAGAGACATATAGGGTGTGTGACAGAATCCCATAGAGAGAAAGACAAAGTGAAAGACGAGTGGACACTTTGTGTGTGGCGGTGAAAAAGAAAGCTTAGGTACCTAGTGATACCAGAGAATAGTAGAGACGTGAGAGATAATGAAAACCGTGTAATGTATAATGATAGGGAGAGTGTGACACTTCTCAAGGGAGACGTCGAGAGACCATGTTTGCGAGGATATGAGAAAAATGAAGTGAGCGTGCGGGTGAGCTGGAGAAAATAGAGTGATAGCTACATGAAGGAGCATGCATGCGAGAGAGATGGGCGTGAAAGGAGTGAACATAAAAGGGATTCAAATATTTGAATTCGAGATGATGATACATGTAATCCATACTCGAACCAAAATTGATCTATCAAACATGCATACTCATATGAATTCACGCGCATCTATGTTATTTAATATGTAGATATTACTGATCCATACATTTTAGTAGAACATAATTTGGTTTAAATTTTTTGAATTCAACCTTATGATTTTGTGATCATTGTATTTGTAAATCATATTATACATATAAAGGAGCAGAATTCTTTGTTGTGCTTTTGAAAGTATATATAAAAAATGATGTATATAGAATTTTATTCCAATCGAAAATGGATCCCGCCCGAAAAAAATGGAATACCAACGGGATTTGAATTGAGTTGGCACAGTAAACGTGCACTCTGCAAAATTTGAACGGAGCGGGGAAAGTCGCAGTAACCGCCTGAAATCAAAATCTGCGAGATGGAAATTACTACTGCCTATCCCTCCCATGCGAAGCCTATCTGCTCGATTTCTATAGGTTTCGATAGGGGTAGGTTTGTAATTTCACTCAAACGTGACATAACCGCCTCTCACCCAGATTCATACACGGTGGGCGCCAAAACATAGTGTGTCCTCGGCCAAAATCAACTCCCTCACCGATTCATACACGGTGGGCGCCAAAAACAAACTCTCGTCGGCAAATATTCGGTGTATGCGAGATTACCATCCTATCCCCAACCGACTAATATTGTTGTAATGTAGGAAATTTGAGACGGGGGCTAAGTTTGTAAATTTCCTTGCATTTGAGACAAGCGCACCCTGAAGACATGGTTCCCCCCTTCCTCTCTACCTCCATTTCCCCATTCGTACTCCATGGGCGCCAAATCACCCTCTCCACCCCAGCCTCCTCTGTCCGCCACCCTATCCACCGCCGTCCTCCTCCACCATGCCGGAGCTGATACCCCAACGCCGCCGTCCATTACAAGAGATCGACCTCTCTTATCCACGGCTTCGGACCGGGATCCTTGCATCTCGTCCTCTCGCTTCATCCCCGCTATCGTGCACCTTGCCGGCGCCGCTCCTATGACCGTCTCATCCACCGCGTCCTGCTGCCACCATCTACCCTCCTAGATCTACTTCCACGCCGCCGACAGCCATCGCTACCGCAGCACCGTCAAATTCTCAGCAGATGCATACACGGCGCCGCACCAGAGGCGGTACTCTTTCATATCTGCTCAACTTATTTATCACAGCAAGAAAATAGATCGCCACTGCTTTACTCTCATTTCTTGTCCATCACTTACTTGCTAGTTGAAAGCAAACATTGGTTGCGAAGTTTCCTTTGTCCGGTTTGCACCTTCAGATCCGACATGACACGCTCAACACTATACTCCCAATGCTTATGGTTTTCCCCGTTTATATTCCACACTAGTTAAATCACAGTAGAGTAAATTTCAAAATTGGGTCAGTCAATTTTTCAGAGCTCGTCGGAGTTCGCAGGTGCGAACGAAGGGGCTCGGGTGGGGTCGGTGGTTGTGGCGGGCCGTGGTGGGGCCTCGCCGAACGAAGAAAACTCGACGCGGGTGGGGGCGGGGGTGGGGGTGGGGGTGGCGGAGGAACACAGGCGATGGTGGCCGGTGGTTCGGCCGGCGGCCCGTGCGGTGTTCTGTATGGGAAGAATCAGAGACGAGGAAGAAGAAGGGTTAGGAGACGTAGGATCTTCATCCAACCGCCCGAAATGGTCGAGAGACAGCAGGGAGTTGCATTCTTAATGCGCCCTGGTTCATCATGTGTGGGCACTATGCAATGAACATTTTATTATCCAAAATCTGCTTGCTCTTCTTTAGCATGTTGCTCTTCCGTTCTTCTTTAATAAGTACTCTCTCCGTTCCTAAATACAAGTCTTTGTATAGATTCCACCATGGACTACATATGGAGCAAATGAGTGAATGTACACTCTAAAATGTATCTGGATACATCTGTATGTGATCCATAGTGGAAATCTCTACCAAGACTTATGTTTTGGAACGGAGGGAGTATGATAGTAGTACAGTATGTTCCTTGTAGTGAAGATGAGCAGGGACATTTGTAGTGTAGAGGTCTATATGGTCGGTTGTGATGTACACTTTGAACTCTTCAGGCCTCTTTGATTCATAGGATTTTGTAAACATGGGAATAGGATTTGTAGTGGCCTGCCCACTTGAATCCTACAAGAATAGTAAGGAAATGCGGGGAGCTCTGTCGCCTTTGAGAGTTACAATGATATTAACAGTACCGCACCTTCAGTTGAAGAGAGTTGGTATCCGAAGCCTTTCTAGCCGTACCGGCAATACTAGCACATATATTCCAGCAAGTTCCACTTTGCTGATTTTACTCTGATGCTTAAGGTTTTTGTTGGGGAACGTAGTAATTTCAAAAAATTTCCTACGCACACGCAAGATCATGGTGATGCATAGCAACGAGAGGGGAGAGTGTTGTCTACGTACCCTTGTAGACTAAAGCGGAAGCGTTGACACAACGTAGAGGAAGTAGTCGTACGTCTTCCCGGTTCAACCGATCCAAGCACCGTTACTCCGGCACCTCCGAGTTCTTGACACACGTACAGCTCGATGACGCACCCCAAACTCCGATCCAGCAGAGGTACGGGGAGGAGTTCCGTCAGCATGAGGCGTGGTGACGATCTTGATGTTCAACTGTCGCAGGGCTTCGCCTAAGCACCGCTACAATATGACCGAGGTGTAATATCGTGGAGGGGGGCACCGCACACGGCTAAGGAACGATCACGAAGATCAACTTGTGTGTCTATGGGGTGCCCCCCGCCCCCGTATATAAAGGAGAGAGGGAGGAGGGGGCGGCCTAAGGGGGAGGCGCGCCCTAGGAGGGGGAAACCTACTCCAAGTAGGTTTCCCACTTCTTTTCCTAATCCAAGAAGGAGGGGGAAGGAAGGAGTAGGAGAGGGGGAAGGCAAGGGGGGTGCTGCCCCCCCCCCCTTCCTTGTCCTATTCGGACTCAAGGGGAGGGGCGCGCCACTTGCCCTGGCTGGCCCCTCTCTTTCTCCAATAGGGCCCATCAAGGCCCATTACTTCCCGGGGGGGTTCCGGTAACCCTCCGGTACTCCGGTTTTTCTCCGAAAACTCCCGGAACCCTTCAGGTGTCCGAATATAATCATCCAATATATCAATCTTTATGTCTCGACCATTTCGAGACTCCTTGTCATGTCCGTGATCACATCCGGGACTCCGAACAACCTTCGGTACATCAAAATACATAAACTCATAATGAAACTGTCATCGAAACATTAAGCGTGCGGACCCTACGGTTCGAGAACAATGTAGACATGACCGAGACACGTCTCCGGTCAATAACCAATAGCGGGACCTGGATGCCCATATTGGTTCCTACATATTCTACGAAGATCTTTATCGGTCAGACCGCATAACAACATACGTTGTTCCCTTTGTCATCGGTATGTTACTTGCCCGAGATTCGATCGTCGGTATCCAATACCTAGTTCAATCTCGTTACCGGCAAGTCTCTTTACTCGTTCCGTAATACATCATCTCGCAACTAACTCATTAGTTGCAATGCTTGCAAGGTTTAAGTGATGTGCATTACCGAGAGGGCCCAGAGATACCTCTCCGACATTTGGAGTGACAAATCCTAATCTCGAAATACGCCAACCCAACAAGTACCTTCAGACACACCTGTAGAGCACCTTTATAATCACCTAGTTACGTTGTGACGTTTGGTAGCACACAAAGTGTTCCTCCGGTAAACGGGAGTTGCATAATCTCATAGTCATAGGAACATGTATAAGTCATGAAGGAAGCAATAGCAACATACTAAATGATCGGGTGCTAAGCTAACGGAATGGGTCATGTCAATCAGGTCATTCAACTAATGATGTGATCCCGTTAATCAAATAACAACACCTTGTTCATGGTTAGGAAACATAACCATCTTTGATTAACAAGTTAGTCAAGTAGAGGCATACTAGTGACACTCTGTTTGTCTATATATTCACACATGTATTACGTTTCCGGTTAATACAATTCTAGCATGAATAATAAACATTTATCATGAAATAAGGAAATAAATAATAACTTTATTATTGCCTCTAGGGCATATTTCCTTCAGTCTCCCACTTGCACTAGAGTCAATAATCTAGATTACATAGTAATGATTCTAACACCCATGGAGTCTTGGTGTTGATCATGTTTTTCTTGTGGAAGAGGCTTAGTCAACGGGTCTGCAACATTCAGATCCGTATGTATCTTGCAAATCTCTATGTCTCCCACCTGGACTAGATCCCGGATGGAATTGAAGCGTCTCTTGATGTGCTTGGTTCTCTTGTGAAATCTGGATTCCTTCGCTAAGGCAATCGCTCCAGTATTGTCACAAAAGATTTTCATTGGACCCGATGCACTAGGTATGACACCTAGATCGGATATGAACTCCTTCATCCAAACTCCTCCATTGGCTGCTTCCGAAGCAGCTATGTATTCCGCTTCACACGTAGATCCCGCCACGACGCTTTGCTTTGAACTGCACCAACTGACAGCTCCACCGTTTAATGTAAACACGTATCCGGTTTGTGATTTAGAATCATCCGGATCAGTGTCAAAGCTTGCATCAACATAACCATTTACGATGAGCTCTTTGTCACCTCCATATACGAGAAACATATCCTTAGTCCTTTTCAGGTACTTTAGGATGTTCTTGACCGCTGTCCAGTGATCCACTCCTGGATTACTTTGGTACCTCCCTGCTAAACTTATAGCAAGGCACACATCAGGTCTGGTACACAGCATTGCATACATGATAGAGCCTATGGCTGAAGCATAGGGAACATTTTTCATTTTCTCTCTATCTTCTGCAGTGGTTGGGCTTTGAGTCTTACTCAACTTCACACCTTGCAATACAGGCAAGAACCCTTTCTTTGCTTGATCCATTTTGAACTTCTTCAAAACTTTGTCAAGGTATGTGCTTTGTGAAAGTCCAATTAAGCGTTTTGATCTATCTCTATAGATCTTAATGCCCAATATGTAAGCAGCTTCACCGAGGTCTTTCATTGAAAAACTTTTATTCAAGTATCCCTTTATGCTATCCAGAAATTCTATATCATTTCCAATCAATAATATGTCATCCACATATAATATTAGAAATGCTACAAAGCTCCCACTCACTTTCTTGTAAATACAGGCTTCTCCAAAAGTCTGTATAAACCCAAATGCTTTGATCACACTATCAAAACGTTTATTCCAACTCCGAGAGGCTTGCACCAGTCCATAAATGGATCCCTGGATCTTGCACACTTTGTTAGCTCCCTTTGGATCAATAAAACCTTCTGGTTGCATCATATACAACTCTTCCTCCAGAAATCCATTCAGGAATGCAGTTTTTACATCCATTTGCCAAATTTCATAATCATAAAATGCGGCAATTGCTAACATGATTCGGACAGACTTAAGCATCGCTACGGGTGAGAAGGTCTCATCATAGTCAACCCCTTGAACTTGTCGAAAACCTTTTGCAACAAGTCGAGCTTTCTAGAGAGTAACATTACCGTCAGCGTCAGTCTTCTTCTTGAAGATCCATTTATTCTCAATTGCTTGCCGACCATCGGGCAAGTCAACCAAAGTCCATACTTTGTTCTCATACATGGATCCCATCTCAGATTTCATGGCTTCAAGCCATTTTGCGGAATCTGGGCTCACCATCGCTTCTTCATAGTTCATAGGTTCATCATGATCTAGTAGTATGACTTCCAGAATAGGATTGCCGTACCACTCTGGTGCGGATCTTACTCTGTTTGACCTACAAGGTTCTGTA
This sequence comes from Triticum aestivum, assembly GCF_018294505.1. Lineage (NCBI taxonomy): Eukaryota > Viridiplantae > Streptophyta > Magnoliopsida > Poales > Poaceae > Triticum > Triticum aestivum. The sequence goes on from NC_057801.1 coordinate 177,795,962, forward strand.
GTAACTTGATCTGAAGTTCTATGATCATCATCATCAACTTCCTCACTAGTTGGTTTTGACGTCACAGAAACCGGTTCTTGTGATGTATTATTTTCCAACAAGGGAGTAGGTACAGTTACCTCATCAAGTTCTACTTTCCTCCCACTCACTTCTTTCGAGAGAAACTCCTTCTCTAGAAAGGATCCATTCTTAGCAACGAATGTCTTGCCTTCGGATCTTTGATAGAAGGTGTACCCAACTGTCTCCTTTGGGTATCCTATGAAGACACATTTCTCCGATTTGGGTTCGAGCTTATCAGGTTGAAGCTTTTTCACATAAGCTTCGCAGCCCCAAACTTTAAGAAACGACAACTTTGGTTTCTTGCCAAACCATAGTTCATGAGGTGTCGTCTCAACGGATTTCGATGGTGCCCTATTTAACGTGAATGTGGCCGTCTCTAAAGCATAACCCCAAAACGATAGCGCCAAATCTGTAAGAGACATCATAGATCGCACCATATCAAGTAAAGTACGATTACGACGTTCGGACACACCATTACGCTGTGGTGTTCCGGGTGGCGTGAGTTGCGAAACTATTCCACATTGTTTTAAGTGTAGACCAAACTTGTAACTCAAATGTTCTCCTCCACGATCAGATCGTAGAAACTTTATTTTCTTGTTACGGTGATTTTCAACTTCACTCTGAAATTCTTTGAACTTTTCAAATGTTTCAGACTTACGCTTCATTAAGTAGATATACCCATATCTGCTTAAATCATCTATGAAGGTGAGAAAATAACGATATCCGCCACGAGCCTCAACATTCATCGGACCACATACATCTGTATGTATGATTTCTAACAAATCTGTTGCTCTCTCCATAGTACCGGAGAACGGTGTTTTGGTCATCTTGCCCATGAGGCACGGTTCGCAAGTACCAAGTGATTCATAATCAAGTGGTTCCAAAAGACCATCAGTATGGAGTTTCTTCATGCGCTTGACACCGATATGACCTAAACGGCAGTGCCACAAATAAGTTGCACTATCATTATCAACTCTGCATCTTTTGGATTCAACACTATGAATATGTGTATCACTACTATCGAGATTCATCAAAAATAGACCACTCTTCAAGGGTGCATGACCATAAAAGATATTACTCATATAAATAGAACAATCATTATTCTCTGATTTAAATGAATAACCGTCTCGCATCAAACAAGATCCAGATATAATGTTCATGCTCAACGCTGGCACCAAATAACAATTATTTAGGTCTAATACTAATCCCGAAGGTAGATGTAGAGGTAGCGTGCCGACCGCGATCACATCGTCTTTGGAACCATTTCCCACGCGCATCGTCACCTCGTCCTTTGCCAGTGTTCGCTTAATCCATAGTCCCTGTTTCGAGTTGCAAATATTAGCAACAGAACCAGTATCAAATACCCAGGTGCTACTGCGAGCTCTAGTAAGGTACACATCAATAACATGTATATCACATATACCTTTGTTCACCTTGCCATCCTTCTTATCCGCCAAATACTTGGGGCAGTTCCGCTTCCAGTGACCAGTCTGCTTGCAGTAGAAGCACTCAGTTTCAGGCTTAGGTCCAGACTTGGGTTTCTTCTCTTGAGCAGCAACTTGTTTGTTGTTCTTCTTGAAGTTCCCCTTCTTCTTCCCTTTGCCCTTTTTCTTGAAACTAGTGGTCTTGTTGACCATCAACACTTGATGCTCCTTCTTGATTTCTACCTCCGCAGCCTTTAGCATTGCGAAGAGCTCGGGAATCGTCTTATCCATCCCTTGCATATTATAGTTCATCACGAAGCTCTTGTAGCTTGGTGGAAGTGATTGGAGAATTCTATCAATGACGCTATCATCCGGAAGAGTAACTCCCAGTTGAATCAAGTGATTACAATACCCAGACATCTTGAGTATGTGCTCACTGACAGAACTATTCTCCTCCATCTTGCAGCTATAGAACTTATTGGAGACTTCGTATCTCTCAATCCGAGCATTCTTCTGGAATATTAACTTCAACTCCTGGAACATCTCATATGCTCCATGACGTTCAAAACATCATTGAAGTCCTGGTTCTAAGCCGTAAAGCATGGCACATTGAACTATCGAGTAGTCATCAGCTTTGCTCTGCCAAACGTTCTTAACGTCGTCAGTTGCATCTGCAGCAGGCCTGGCACCCAGTGGTGCTTCCAGGACGTAATTTTTCTGTGCAGCAATGAGGATAATCCTCAAGTTACGGACCCAATCCGCGTAGTTGCTACCATCATCTTTCAACTTAGCTTTCTCAAGGAACGCATTAAAATTCAACGGAACAACAGCACGGGCCATCTATCTACAATCAACATAGACAAGCAAGATACTATCAGGTACACGCCCCGGGGGCTCCTCCCGGAGGGGAGCCCCCTCCCACGCACCAGTGGAAGCACCATGCTCCGCGCTGGCTGACGACACTATCGAGGAGCGGCTATGCCCGTACACATACGGAAGCACTATGCTCCGTGCTGGTGATAACAACTGAGGGCGGCCCACGGTCGTACCAACATCAGGGAGCCCAGAGCTCAGTGCCTGGCACCATGGCAATGCCTCCCCCCAGGAGTGCCGCGCGAGGGGGCTGGACACGGGGGCTGCGCCCAGGCCACGCCCGAGCGCATACCACCCAGCCAGGTCCCTTGGACATGGTCGTCGCGCGCCCCTCCCCGAGCGGAGCCGAGGTATGAAAACTCGTTTGAACGTCAAGGGGACTCCTGAGCATTGCGACTCAGAAGCCTAACTGGTCACGTAGCCCCTCACTCCTTAGTCCCGTCCTGGTTTCCAGTCGAGGCTAATGGCGGCTGAGGTATGCGCGGGGCCGGGCCCTGCCGACGTAGAACGACGAATCCACTCCTATGCCCCCCTTCCCTACTTGTTGTTCGCGCATCAAGGGGGACTCCGGAGCATCGCGACTCAGGAGCCTAACTTGCCACATAGCCCCTCACTCCTTAGTACCGTCATGGTTTCCGGTCGGGGCTAACGGCGGCTGAGGTATGCGTGGGGCCGGGCCCTGCCGACATAGAACACAAGCAAATAGGAGGGGAAAATGCAAATTCCAGGGAATTCAAAAGAAAATATTACAAGCCATAGATTGTTTCACAATGCCAAACACAAATTTAAATGCCTCCACGAGGCATGGTGCATGTTACAGGAGTAAAAACAGGACAGAAGCCGCGAAGGGATCACTTTCAAGTGGTGCCGCCGCCTGTGGGGGAGTAACGCTGGGCGGCTCCGCCTCCTGAGGCCGTGGAGCTGGCGGCACCACGCCCGGGCAAGGTGCTGAAGGCGCAGAACCTCCCCAGCAAAGCCTCGGCTTGGCCTTTCACGGCCTCAACAGCAGCGGCGGCAAGTTCGCCGCTCACGGGTTCCAGCAGGCTGTCGAGGTCGACGTTGGGGTCGCGAAGGTAGACGTGGCTGAGGACACGCGTCAGCGCTGCAGAAGATAGGGCACGCGCCTCGGCCTCGGCCGTGGGACCGAGGCCGTCTGCGACATCTTCAAGTGCGGGGGGAGAGGGAAGAAGCTCACGAGGACCTAACCCAGGAACACCTCAGCTGCCGCCACGCAGGCCCGGCACTTCGCCGAAAACTACTCCAAACCTACAAGATAAGTCACACAAAAACTGAATCGAGTCAGCGCTAAACCCTCGCCTATTGCAGCTCTGTCACGGCAATGTTGCCTACCTTTCTTGCCCAGCGGAGGCTGCTTGAGCGCTAAAGGGGACCTCCTGAGCATCGCGACTCAGGGGCTCTTACTGGACCTTGGGCCGCTCACCTCCTGGCCTTGACCACGGCATCGCGACCTGGCATACCAGCGACGGCTGAAGCTTGCCTGGGGACCGGGACCTGTCAACGTAGAGCACCAAGCCCTCGTGAGGAAAGAAAGCGGGAGCCGAGCCAGGACAAGGCAAGCATCTCGCATCAATTCATAACAAGGATATAATATTCACAAAAGACATGCCAGCGCCTTACATACCCCCATGGGTGTCACTTTGATTCCTCGCAGGGAACAAAAGGAAGATTCTCAAGTCACATATTCTTCGTCTCTTATCTTACCAGCAGCAATATTGGAAAAAACGTTGCACTATACGTTGGGTTAAATTCGGAGATGAGAATTCAAAATTCTTTCAAGCTATGGCTTCGGAATGGATGAGAATTAACAACATTGCCTCCCTGACCAATGACACTGGCACCATCGTGGATGATCATGCTGGAAAAGAGGCACTCACCTTTAATGCGTTCAAGCAAAGATTGGGTTCGACGTCACATCATGATATGAAATTCAATATGGATAGAATTATTAAAAAAGTGGACAGATTAGATGAGCTTACTGTTCCATTCACCACTGCAGAGATTGACAATGTTATTAAGCTCATGCAAGCCGATCGTGCACCTGGCCCGGATGGCTTCAACGGTGCGTTTCTGAAATCGTGCTGGCACATTATCAAGCATGACTTCTATAAGCTCTGCAACCAATTTTTTGAGGGTAATCTCAATCTTGAAAGCATTAATGATGGTTTTATCACGTTGATACCCAAAAATAATGCCCCATCATCAGTCAATGGTTATAGACCGATCACTTTACTAAACTGCTGCCTCAAAATCATAACCAAGTTGCTTGCCAACCGCCTACAAAGAGTGATCCTACGTATTATTCATCGAAACCTATATGGACTCCTCAAAGGCTGCACTATCCAAGATTGCCTTGCTTGGGCATTTGAATACATATACCAATGTCAGGCCTCTAAGAAAGAAATTGTGTTACTTAAGCTTGATTTTGCCAAGGCGTTCAACACTATTGATCATGCTGCCATGCTCAAAATAATGAAGAATATGGGCTTTAATGACAAATGGCTTGGTTGGGTGCAATGCATTTTTGGGTCTGGTAAATCTGCGGTCCTCTTGAACGGTGTACCTGTTGGGGAACGTTGCAGAAAATTAAAAAATTTCCTACGGTTTCACCAAGATCCATCTATGAGTTCATCTAAGCAACGAGTCAAGGGAGTGAGTTTGCATCTACATACCACTTGTAGATCGCGTGCGGAAGCTTGCAAGGTGATGGTGATGATGGAGTCGTACTCGACGTGATTCGGATCACCGATGTCCAAGTGCTGAACGCACAACACCTCCGCGTTCAACACACGTACGGGACGGGAGACATCTCCTCCTTCTTGATCCATCAAGGGGGAAGGAGAGGTTGATGATGATCCAGCAGCACGACGGCGTGGTGGTGGATGCAGCAGAACTCCAGCGGGGCTTCGCCAAGCGTCTACGGGAGGAGGACGAGGTGTAGCAAGGGGAGGGAGGCGCCAAGGCAATGGGTGCGGCTGCCCTCCCCCGTGCCCTCCTTTATATAGGCCCCCAAGGGGGGGCGCCGGCCCTGGGAGATTGGATCTCCCAAGGGGGCGGTGTCCAAGGGGGAGGAGTGCTCCCCAAGGCATGTGGTGCGCCCCCACCCCCCACCCTAGGGATTCAACCCTAGGCGCAGGGGGTGGGCCTAGGGGGGCGCACCAGCCCACTATGGGCTGGCTCCCCTCCCACGTCAGCCCATGGGGCCCTTCGAGATGGGTGGCCCCACCCGGTGGACCCCCGGGACCCTTCCGGTGGTCCCGGTACATTACCGGGTGACCCCGAAACTTTCCCGATGGCCGAAAAACCACTTCCTATATATTATTATTTACCTCCGGACCATTCCGAAACTCCTCGTGATGTCCGGGATCTCATCCGAGACTCCAAACAACATTAGGTATGCTGCATACTCATATTCATACAACCCAAGCGTCACCGAACCTTAAGTGTGTAGACCCTACGGGTTCGGGAGACACGCAGACATGACCGAGACGACTCTCGGGCAATAACCAACAGCGGGATCTGGATACCCATGTTGGCTCCCACATGCTCCTCGATGATTTCATCGGTTGAACGATGTCGAGGATTCGATCAAACCCTGTATACAATTCCCTTTGTCAATCGGTACGTTACTTGCCCGAGACTTGATCGTCGGTATCCCAATACCTTGTTCAGTCTCGTTACCGGCAAGTCACTTTACTTGTAACGTAATGCATGATCCCGTGGCCAACACCTTGGTCACCTTGAGCTCATTATGATGATGCATTACCGAGTGGGCCCAGAGATACCTCTCCGTCATACGGAGTGACAAATCCCAGTCTCGATCCGTGTCAACCCAATAGACACTTTCGGAGATACCTGTAGTGCACCTTTATAGTCACCCAGTTACGTTGTGACGTTTGATACACCCAAAGCACTCCTACGGTATCCAGGAGTTACACGATCTCATGGTCGAAGGAAGAGATACTTGACATTGGCAAAGCTCTAGCAAACGAACTACACGATCTTTGTGCTATGCTTAGGATTGGGTCTTGTCCATCACATCATTCTCCTAATGATGTGATCCCGTTATCAACGACATCCAATGTCCATAGCCAGGAAACCATGACTATCTGTTGATCACAACGAGCTAGTCAACTAGAGGCTCACTAGGGACTTATTGTGGTCTATGTATTCACACGTGTATTACGATTTCCGGATAATACAGTTATAGAATGAATAAAAGACAATTATCATAAACAATGAAATATAATAATACTTTTATTATTGCCTCTAGGGCATATTTCCAAAAGTCTCCCACTTGCACTAGAGTCACCAATCTAGTTACATTGTGATGAATCGAACACCCATAGAGTTCTGGTGTTGATCATGTTTTGCTCGCGAGAGAGGTTTAGTCAACGGATCTGCGACATTCAGATCCGTATGTACTTTGCAAATCTCTATGTCTCCATCTTGAACATTTTCACGGATGGAGTTGAAACGACGCTTGATGTGCCTGGTCTTCTTGTGAAACCTGGGCTCCTTGGCTAGGGCAATAGCTCCAGTGTTGTCACAGTAGAGTTTGATAGGCCCCGACGCATTGGGTATGACTCCTAGGTCGGTGATGAACTCCTTCACCCAAATCGCTTCATTCGCTGCCTCCGAGGCTGCCATGTACTCCGCTTCACACGTAGATCCCGCCACGATGCTCTGCTTGCAGCTGCACCGGCTTACTGCTCCACCATTCAACATATACACGTATCCGGTTTGTGACTTAGAGTCATCCAGATCTGAGTCGAAGCTAGCGTCGACGTAACCCTTTACGAAGAGCTCTTCGTCTCCTCCATAAACGAGAAACATGTCCTTTGTCCTATTTAGGTACTTCAGGACATTCTTGACCGCTGTCCAGTGTTCCTTGCCGGGATTACTTTGGTATCTTGCTACCAAACTTACGGCAAGGTTTACATCAGGTCTGGTACATAGCATGGCATACATAATAGATCCTATGGCTGAAGCATAGGGGATGACACTCATCTCTTCTTTATCTTTTGCCGTGGTCGGTGACTCAGCCGAGCTCAATCTCACACCTTGTAACATAGGCAAGAACCCTTTCTTGGACTAATCCATTTTTGAACCTTTTCAAAATCTTATCAAGGTATGTGCTTTGTGAAAGACCTATGAGGCGTCTCGATCTATCTCTATAGATCTTGATGCCTAATATATATGCAGCTTCTCCAAGGTCCTTCATTGAAAAACACTTATTCAAGTAGGCCTTAATGCTGTCCAGAAGTTCTATATCATTTCCCATCAGGAGTATGTCATCTACACATAATATGAGAAATGCTACAGAGCTCCCACTCACTTTCTTGTAAACGCAGGCTTCTCCATAAGTCTGCATAAACCCAAACGCTTTGATCATCTCATCAAAGCGAATGTTCCAACTCCGAGATGCTTGCACCAGCCCATAAATGGATCGCTGGAGCTTGCATACTTTGTTAGCGTTCTTAGGATCGACAAAACCTTCCGGCTGCATCATATACAGCTCTTCCTTAAGATGTCCGTTAAGGAATGCCGTTTTGACGTCCATCTGCCATATCTCATAATCATAGTATGCGGCAATTGCTAACATGATTCGGACGGACTTCAGCTTCGCTACGGGAGAGAATGTCTCATTGTAGTCAATCCCTTGAACTTGTCGATAACCCTTAGCGACAAGTCGAGCTTTATGAATGGTAACATTACCATCGGCGTCCGTCTTCTTCTTAAAAATCCATTTGTTTTCTATCGCTCGCCGATCATCGGTCAAGTCTATCAAAGTCCATACTTTGTTTTCATACATGGATTCTATCTCGGATTTCATGGCTTCAAGCCATTTGTTGGAATCTGGGCCCGCCATCGTTTCTTCATAGTTCGAAGGTTCACCGTTGTCTAACAACATGATTTCCAGGACAGGGTTGCCGTACCACTCTGGTGCGGAACGTGTCCTTGTGGACCTACGAAGTTCAGTAGCAACTTGATCCGAAGTACCTTGATCATCATCATTGTTTTCCTCTTCGGTTGGTGTGGGCATCACAGGAACATTTTCCTGAGCTACACCACTTTCCCGTTCGAGAGGTAGTACTTCATCAAGTTCTACTTTCCTCCCACTTACTTCTTTCGAGAGAAACTCTTTTTCTAGAAAGCATCCATTCTTGGCAACAAAGATTTTGCCCTCGGATCTTAAGTAGAAGGTATACCCGATAGTTTCCTTAGGGTATCCTATGAAGACGCATTTTTCCGACTTGGGTTCGAGCTTTTCAGGTTGAAGTTTCTTGACATAAGCATCGCATCCCCAAACTTTTAGAAACGACAGCTTAGGTTTCTTCCCAAACCATAATTCATATGGTGTCGTCTCAACGGATTTAGACGGTGCCCTATTTAAAGTGAATGTAGCTGTCTCTAGAGCGTATCCCCAAAATGATAGCGGTAAATCGGTAAGAGACATCATAGACCGCACCATATCCAATAGAGTGCGATTACGATGTTCGGACACACCGTTTTGCTGAGGTGTTCCAGGCGGCGTGAGTTGTGAAACGATTCCACATTTCCTTAAGTGTGTACCAAATTCGTGACTTAAGTATTCTCCTCCACGATCCGATCGTAGAAACTTTATCTTTCGGTCACGTTGATTCTCTACCTCATTCTGAAATTCCTTGAACTTTTCAAAGGTCTCAGACTTGTGTTTCATTAAGTAGACATACCCATATCTACTTAAGTCATCGGTGAGAGTGAGAACATAACGATATCCTCGGCGAGCCTCAACGCTCATTGGACCGCACACATCGGTATGTATGATTTCCAACAAGTTGGTTGCTCGCTCCATTGTTCCGGAGAATGGAGTCTTGGTCATTTTGCCCATGAGGCATGGTTCGCATGTGTCAAACGATTCATAATCAAGAGACTCTAAAAGTCCATCAGCATGGAGCTTCTTCATGCGCTTGACACCAATGTGACCAAGGCGGCAGTGCCACAAGTATGTGGGACTATCGTTATCAACTTTACATCTTTTGGCATCCACACTATGAACATGTGTAATACTACGCTCGAGATTCATTAAGAATAAACCATTGACCATTGGAGCATGACCATAAAACATATCTCTCATATAAATCGAACAACCATTATTCTCGGACTTAAATGAGTAGCCATCTCGTATTAAACAAGATCCAGATACAATGTTCATGCTCAAACTTGGCACCAAATAACAATTATTAAGGTTCAAAACTAATCCCATAGGTAAATGTAGAGGCAGCGTGCCGACGGCGATCACATCGACTCTGGAACCATTCCCGACGCGCATCGTCACCTCGTCCTTCACCAGTCTCCGTTTATTCCGCAGCTCCTGCTGTGAGTTACAAATATGAGCAACGGCACCGGTATCAAATACCCAGGAGTTACTACGAGTACTGGTAAGGTACACATCAATTACATGTATATCAAATATACCTTTGGTGTTGCCGGCCTTCTTATCAGCTAAGTACTTGGGGCAGTTCCGCTTCCAGTGACCCTTCCCCTTGCAATAAAAGCACTCAGTCTCAGGCTTGGGTCCATTCTTTGACTTCTTCCCGGTAACTGGCTTACCGGGCGCGGCAACATCCTTGCCGTCCTTCTTGAAGTTCTTCTTGCCCTTGCCCTTCTTGAACTTAGTGGTCTTATTGACCATCAACACTTGATGTTCTTTCTTGATTTCAGCCTCTGCTGACTTCAGCATCGAGAACACTTCAGGAATGGTCTTCACCATCCCCTGCATGTTGTAGTTCATCACAAAGCTCTTGTAGCTTGGTGGGAGCGACTGGAGGATTCTGTCAATGACCGCCTCATCTGGGAGGTTAATGTTCAGCTGGGTCATACGGTTGTGCAACCCAGACATCTTTAGGATGTGCTCACTGACAGAACTGTTTTCCTCCATCTTACAACTGTAGAACTTGTCGGAGACATCATATCTCTCGACCCGGGCATGAGCTTGAAAAACTAGTTTCAGCTCTTCGAACATCTCATATGCTCCGTGATGCTCAAAACACTTTTGGAGCCCCGGTTCTAAGCTGTAAAGCATGCCGCACTGAACGAGGGAGTAATCATCGGCACAAGTTTGCCAAGCATTCATAATGTCTTGGTTCTCTGGGACGGGAGCATCACCTAGCGGTCCTTCTAGGACATATTGCTTCCTGGCAGCTATGAGGATGATCCTCAGGTTCCGGACCCAGTCCGTATAGTTGCTGCCATCGTCTTTCAGCTTGGTTTTCTCTAGGAACGCGTTGAAGTTCATGTTGACATGAGCGTTGGCCATTTGATCTACAAGACATATTTGCAAAGGTTTTAGACTAAGTTCATGATAATTAAGTTCTAATCAAATTATGAACTCCCACTCAGATTAGACATCCCTCTAGTCATCTAAGTGTTTACACGATCCGAGTCGACTAGCCCGTGTCTGATCATCACGTGAGACGGACTAGTCATCGTCGGTGAACATCTTCATGTTGATCGTATCTTCCATACGATTCGTGTTCGACCTTTCGGTCTCCATGTTCCGAGGCCATGTCTGTACATGCTAGGCTCGTCAAGTTAACCCTAAGTGTTTTTGCTGTGTAAAACTGTCTTACACCCGTTGTATGTGAACGTAAGAATCCATCACACCCGATCATCACGTGGTGCTTAGAAGCGACGAACTGTAGCAATGGTGCACAGTTAGGGGAGAACACTTCTTGAAATTTTTTGTAAGGGATCATCTTATTTACTACCATCGTCCTAAGTAAACAAGATGCATAAACATAATAAACATCACATGCAATTATATAGTTGTGACATGATATGGCCAATATCATATAGCTCCATTGATCTCCATCTTCGGGGCTCCATGATCATCTTGTCACCGGCTTGACACCATGATCTCCATCATCGTGTCTTCATGAAGTTGTCACGCCAACGACTACTTCTACTTCTATGGCTAACGCGTTTAGCAATAAAGTAAAGTAATTTACATGGCATTCTTCAATGACACGCAGGTCATACAAAAAATAAAGACAACTCCTATGGCTCCTGCCGGTTTTCATACTCATCGACATGCAAGTCGTGAATCCTATTACAAGAACATGATCTCATACATCACAATTCATCATTCATCACAACTTCTGGCCATATCACATCACATGATCAATCGCTGCAAAAACAAGTTAGATGTCCTCTAATTGTTGTTGCATCTTTTACGTGGCTGCAATTGGGTTCTAGCAAGAACGTTTTCTTACCTACGAATAACCACAACGTGATTTTGTCAACTTCTATTTACCCTTCATAAGGACCCTTTTCATCGATTCCGCTTCAACTAAAGTGGGAGATACAGACACCCGCCAGCCACCTTATGCAACTAGTGCATGTCAATCGGTGGAACCGGTCTCACGTAAGGTACGTGTAAGGTTGGTCCGGGCCGCTTCATCCCACAATACCGCTGAAGCAAGAAAATACTAGTAGCAGCAAGCAAGTTGACAAGATCGACGCACACAACAAAATTGTGTTCTACTCGTGCATTAGAGAACTACGCATAGACCTAGCTCATGATGCCACTGTTGGGGAACGTTGCAGAAAATTAAAAAAATTCCTACGGTTTCACCAAGACCCATCTATGAGTTCATCTAAGCAACGAGTCAAGGGAGTGAGTTTGCATCTACATACCACTTGTAGATCGCGTGCGGAAGCTTGCAAGGTGATGGTGATGATGGAGTCGTACTCGACGTGATTCGGATCACCGATGTCCAAGTGCTGAACGCACAACACCTCCGCGTTCAACACACGTACGGGACGGGAGACGTCTCCTCCTTCTTGATCCAGCAAGGGGGAAGGAGAGGTTGATGATGATCCAGCAGCACGACGGCATGGTGGTGGATGCAGCAGAACTCCAGCAGGGCTTCGCCAAGCGTCTACGGGAGGAGGACGAGGTGTAGCAAGGGGAGGGAGGCGCCAAGGCAATGGGTGCGGCTGCCCTCCCCCCTGCCCTCCTTTATATAGGCCCCCAGGGGGGGTGCCGGCCCTGGGAGATTGGATCTCCCAAGGGGGCGGCGGCTAAGGGGGGAGGAGTGCCCCCCAAGGCATGTGGTGCGCCCCCCCCCCACCCTAGGGATTCAACCCAAGGCGCAGGAGGTGGGCCTAGGGGGGCGCACCAGCCCACTATGGGCTGGCTCCCCTCCCACGTCAGCCCATGGGGCCCTCCGAGATGGGTGGCCCCACCCGGTGGACCCCCGGGACCCTTCCGGTGGTCCCGGTACATTACCGGGTGACCCCGAAACTTTCCCGATGGCCGAAAAACCACTTCCTATATATTATTATTTACCTCCGGACCATTCCGAAACTCCTCGTGACGTCCGGGATCTCATCCGAGACTCCGAACAACATTCGGTATGCTGCATACTCATATTCATACAACCCAAGCGTCACCGAACCTTAAGTGTGTAGACCCTACGGGTTCGGGAGACACGCAGACATGACCGAGACGACTCTCGGGCAATAACCAACAGCGGGATCTGGATACCCATGTTGGCTCCCACATGCTCCTCGATGATTTCATCGGTTGAACCACGATGTCGAGGATTCGATCAAACCCTGTATACAATTCCCTTTGTCAATCGATACGTTACTTGCCCGAGACTCGATCGTCGGTATCCCAATACCTTGTTCAGTCTCGTTACCGGCAAGTCACTTTACTTGTACCGTAATGCATGATCCCGTGGCCAACACCTTGGTCACCTTGAGCTCATTATGATGATGCATTACCGAGTGGGCCCAGAGATACCTCTCCGTCATACGGAGTGACAAATCCCAGTCTCGATCCGTGTCAACCCAATAGACACTTTCGGAGATACCTGTAGTGCACCTTTATAGTCACCCAGTTACGTTGTGACGTTTGATACACCCAAAGCACTCCTACGGTATCCAGGAGTTACACGATCTCATGGTCGAAGGAAGAGATACTTGACATTGGCAAAGCTCTAGCAAACGAACTACACGATCTTTGTGCTATGCTTAGGATTGGGTCTTGTCCATCACATCATTCTCCTAATGATGTGATCCCGTTATCAACGACATCCAATGTCCATAGCCAGGAAACCATGACTATCTGTTGATCACAACGAGCTAGTCAACTAGAGGCTCACTAGGGACTTATTGTGGTCTATGTATTCACACGTGTATTACGATTTCCGGATAATACAGTTATAGCATGAATAAAAGACAATTATCATAAACAATGAAATATAATAATACTTTTATTATTGCCTCTAGGGCATATTTCCAACAGTACCTGGACGGCAATTCAATTGTAAATGCGGGGTCCGACAAGGTGATCCCTTCTCGCCTTTGGTGTTTGTATTGGCGGCTGATCTATTACAAGCAGCCATTAATGATGCCTACACTAGAGGAACAATCCAGCTGCCTTTCCCCTCGACCAATCAAATGGATTACCCAGTCATTCAATACGCAGACGACACTATTCTAGCCATGCCAGCATCCACAACGCAAGCAGTGATCATCAAAGACATTCTTTCGAATTACGCAACATCTATTGGCCTCAAAATAAACTTCCATAAGTCAACCTTGATCCCCATCAACTGTAACGAAGACACGTACAACTGCATTGCAACCATCTTCGGTTGTGTGGTGGGCAAAATGCCTTTCACATACCTCGGTTTGCCTATGGGGACGACTAGGCCAACTGTGCTAGATCTTTTCCCTCTTGTCCGTCGGGTGGAACGAAGGCTTTCGGCTACGCTCAACATGATATCATGTGGGGGGAAATTGTCACTTATCAACTCGGTCATCACCTCCCTAATCATCTTCGCCCTCTGTACTCTCAAGTAGCCAGCGAGCATTATTGAACTATTGGACAAAATCAGACGCAAATGCTTATGGACCAAACAAACAGAGAATGGGGATTCTTGTAACTCTCTTGCGGCTTGCGACATGGTCTGCCAACCCAAGGTTTTGGGAGGTCTCGGTGTCATTAATCTCAAGGTAAAAAGTAATGCACTTTTGCTAAAATACCTACACAAATTCTATAACAGATGGGACCTGCCTTGGGTGGAACTCATATGGAACACGTATTATAGCACCAAGATCCCCCATGCAGCTGACCCGTGTGGATCCTTTTGGTGGCGGGATGTGACGAGACTAATACCAATCCACCGAGGGATTACCAAAGCTCAAGTGCACACGAGGAAGGACATACTCTTTTGGAAAGATCATTGGATGGATGGTATACTAGCAGAATCACATCCGCGGGCTTTCTCTTTTGCCACCCTGGAGGATATTTCGGTTAGAGATTTCTTGGGGCCATGGCTTTACACGAAACATTTCACCTGCCGCTCTCGGTCCAGGCGCATGTAGAAGCTAGAGATCTTCAATGTCTCATACATGACATCCAATTGCGTGATAGCCTCTCAGGGAATGATAGCTGGTTCTGTACTTGGACTCACACGTACTCGGCCAGCAAATATTATAACTTCTACTTCAGGGAGGTTCGGGCCCATCAAGCTTATGGCTGGCTTTGGAAGTCCAAGGTTACAATGAAAATTAAGGTCTTTGGGTGGCTTCTTCTGTCTGACAGACTCAACACCAGAAACATGCTGAAGCGAAGACACTACAACATTGGTAATGACTATACTTGCCCACTCTGCGAGTCCAATGTGGAAGAAACACTTGAACATCTTTTCTTTGGTTGTGCATTCAGCAAAGACTGCTGGTCTGATATTGACATCCGTTGGAGCTCTCAAGGTTCACGTTTTTATTGGATAAGCATGGCTAAAGATGCTTGGAACAAGCCAATGTTCATGGAAATATTCCTACAAGCTGCATGGAGCATCTGGAAGGAATGGAATAATAAAGCATTCAGAAGAATAGCACCCATGAAAACAGCCTGGGTTTCAAGACTAAAAGAGGATCTATCTCTCCTAACTCATAGGGTTGGAGAAAAACACACCTCCTTTCTCACTTCCTTTATAGCTACTTTTTGATTTTTCTCCTCTACCCCCCCAACCATCCCCAAAGGGGATGGCATGTACAAAACCATATGTAAATCCCCTCATTTATTAATTTAATTACACAGTAGGAGGCTCTCCTACTGTTTCAGGTGTCAAAAAAAGGTGCTAATCCTAAGGAACGCAAACTACGCGTGCCTCCGCAGGAGACGCCATCATCAACAGTGGACCGTCAGGCGCCGGCGCCAACCCCATCCAGATCAGTGGCGTCAGCGGCTTGATGCAGCTGCCCTTCTCCGGGCGCGACGCAAGCTCGGGGGCTCGTAGCTGTCGTCGCTCGTCTCCGGAGTCACGTGAAGCTCGGCGGAGTCGCTGGACCCTCCGGCTCCTCCGCTGTTGCCTGAGAAGCTACTGGGGAAGTAGTTGGCAGGCCTGGTCCTCGCCACTCCGATGCCCCGGTCGCCTTCCTTGGGGCAGCATTCCAGCCGGCGTCCTTCCGCATCGAAGACCTTGAAGAACAGCAAGGAGGCGCCATCGTATTTGAGATGAATTACGAGGGCACCCCCTGTCCGGCAGACCCAGGTGATCTCGCCCCAGCCGCGGGTCAGGAAGACCTTACCCGGGGCAACAACCTCGACCTCTACCCCGGTCGCAGGGATGTTGTAGTCGGCGTGCTGCAGCCAGAGCTCCCGAGGCCCCCTCGGCGGGATCTCGAAGGCGAAGGAGAGAGGAAGGCGAATCCAAGATCGAGGATGCATGGCGGCGTGAAGCACAAGCTCGCGAGAGGAGCCCTCGGCGTGGACTCCAGGAGGAACGACGCGCACCGCCGTAACTCGCCGGGGTCGGCGGCGGCACCGTCGGGGTCGCTCGACGCCTTGTTCTCCAGGGCCCTCAATTCGGGCGTACAAGGGCAGCGGGAACCCAGGCGGCGGCCGCTCATACCAGGGCCTTGATGCCTCCTACCGAGCACCCTCATCTCGGCGACAGAGGACTAGCCGCTTCTTCGGCAGAAGCGGGTCGGGACCCTCTCGGGGGGCCTTTCGCTTCTCTTCTGCAGAAAACCGGCGGATTGGTGCCATTGGCGTAAGGTGGAGCAAGGGCGAGGAAGAAGAAGAAATGGAGTAGCAGGAAGGGATGGACTGGAAGGGCTCACACTGTTCCGTACTTATAGCCGGAGAAGGCCAACCGTCGGCCACCACGATCGCAGGTAATCATGACCCATTTTTGCATGCAGGGACTTGTCAAGTCGTGCGGTTGCCGAGGCGTCGTGGGGAAGCGGAGACGCCCATGTCCAATCAATCGCCATGCAGCGCCCAAGGCCGTAGGCTATTGGGGCCCGTGGTGCTTCGCACTTGCCCCTTCGCTTCTCTGCTAAGCCAAGTCCGGGTGCGCCTTGGGCCCGGGGGCTACTGTCGGTGTTCTGGGAACGGGGGTCCCCAGACTTGCCTACCTATGGCCTGCGGCATAGCTCAAGTGGGGGCCCAGTGCAGCCTAGCTTCATCAGCTCAAGTTCAAGACCCTCGCGAGGGGCCAAGCCTCGCGGGGCGGACGACAGGAAGCTTCCTCAGGAGCAGCCTCATCAGGCAGGCTCGCGAGGAGGCAGAGAGATCAAGGCAGGGTACCTCGCGAGGAGCCCGTGACGCAAGCCATGACGATTGAGACCAGGCGGGCGCCAGGCGGGCGCCGGCCTGCGCAGTGTCCTTGTTTCCCCTTCGGTGCAAAGGGGGCAAGCAAGACCAAGACCAGCAGAACCGCAGGATGGAGGTCATCGTGGAGCCCAGGCGGCGTCATCGTCAGAGCCTTTGGCAGTCAAAGACCAACTTTAGTCAGGATAAGTGTACTAGATATTCCCCTTCAAAATGGCCAATTGTTGGCGCCGTTCCCGCTCATTTTTGGCAAAAGGCCCAGGGCCTCCCTCTATAAATAGAGCTAGCCACCACAGGGCAAAGGGATGAATCGATCAGAGAGAGGGAGAGAGAGAGAAGCGATTGAACTCACCCAAGCAGTTCATCGCACCAGCTCAAGAACAGCCCCTCACGAGGCTGTTCCTCCTTTGTATTGTTCATCATCAGCCCCTGAGGCAATCCACCACACCACACACTGGAGTAGGGTACTACACCACAATGGTGGCCTGAACCAGTATAAACCTCGTGTCCCTTGTGTGTTCTTCTTTCTAGCTTAAATTCCTTGCGAAGCATCGAGACGTAGCTGGTAGGGGAAACTTCGTGCCCACCCCAGAGTTCGAACCTCAAGGGTCTGCCGGAACCCGAAATCCAACACCTGGTACTCCTACTAGTAGTACTAGTACTCAAGTTGGAATTCCAATTGCACGGCACAACTTGTTAGGCAAAAAATTCGATACAGGGTGTAGGAAGCGGTTTGGGAATTTGCATGTCTTTCCGACTAGTGAGATACTCCGTACATAGTACGACAGAGAAATAACCACAAAGAAGGAAGCTAAAAGTAAACAATCAAACGAGCATTTTTGCATTTGTTTTGCATTGAATCGTTTCACAAGCTTGACTAGTGTTGTTTTTCTAATTTTACAAAAACCGCATCGTAATGTTAAAATGTGCATTTGCACATACATAAGTAATAGTAGTACTCCCTCTGTCTAGATGTATAAAGTCTTCGCTCCTTCTTGGTCATGGTGCACAACCAAAGATGACTTATTCACCTGGACGAAGGGACTAGCACAGTATGCAAGCATATATAGAGAGAGACGTGTAGTGCGATAGTATATAGTAGTAAAGTTTGTGCTATGTGCACCTACTTACAAAATGCGTACGGATACACAAGGTTTCCAAACTTTCCCTCTTACATACTTAATTAAGGACGATAATAATTCCCGAACGTTCGGGATTTATCATTTGCGTCCCAAAACTAATGAGATCACCTTACGAAACTAAATTATACTCCTACTAAAAGCCACGGCGCTCGCAGGAGCGCTTGTGATGCGCCACGAGTGCCCTGATGTGCGGCCATTTTCCAGCGCACCGACACAACGCCTCTTCCTCAGCCTCGCAACTCGCGAGGTGTTGATTGGCGGCTTGCCGGCGGGCGAGCGCGATCTCACCGGTGTGGTGATCCGGCGCCAGCAGGTACTCCTCCTTGCTAGAAGCGTGCACCCGGTCCACGTACCGCCAAGCGTAGATGAGGCGCTTGGGCCTGACTGCGCTCAGGGCATTGGCGCGGGCGTCCTCCGCCACCCTCATGGCCCTTGCACGAGCCTTCTGCCAAAGAGCCAATTGCCTAACTCTCTTGGACGCGACATAGACCTGCCAGGCAGCTTGCCCCGCAGCGCGCTTCTCTTCCTCGGCCTTCTTGTCCGCCTCTATTTTGGCGTGCTCTGCCAGCGGCAAAGCCTCCACATAGCGACATCCATTTCTTTCCAAAGCTACTCAAGGCTGGGGGGCTCGGTGGGCGGTGCGGCATTCTCCTCATAGCGAGGAGCCGACACGTCCTCTGACGCGTGTGCTGGCGAGATTGGGAATGCTGACGTGTCCACCTCGACGCGTCGTGGCGAGAAGTGGAACGCCGATGCGTCCTCCTCGACTAGTGGCGGTGAGGAATGGAACGGCGACGCGTGACCGTCTGGAAGGTGCAGCGAGGTGCGCGTAGGGCTTGGGAGGGGCGATGCCATGGTGGTCGACGTGAGAGGGAGGGGGAGGAGATAGCGATGAACGTGAGCGTTCTTCCGAATGTCGTGGGAGGCGTAGTATTTATAGCGAGCAATGGCACACCTACGTAAGATATGGACTGAGCTACACTGACTTAACTGCAGGTCCAGTTGCATCACTGACATGTGAGCCAGACCCCTGTTGGGCTCATATGTCAGTGACCCAATGCACCTGTAGTTAAGTAACTGAAGCGGCATCCCGGAAGATATGTTGCGTGATTAACATAACAGCTACGTGGGCATATTTGTTGGAGTAAATTACGGGGGAGGGAAGGGGTGAAATATTGCTGGTAACAACGGATTGGACGAGCGCGGGGGGGGGGAGTCATGCATGCACATTTTTTCCACACGGGGTGGAGTGGTGGGACCACCAGAGGGAGAAGGAGAGTCTGGCAGGCATATTGTTTCCACACATGGAGAGGAAAAGATTTGGAGACGAACGGGCTTCCTGCAGGTATGGGGAATGGTGCATAATAAGTCATCTTGCATGCCGGGTTAGGTATAGTCTCAAGTCATTAAAAACATACACGCCCCACACATGTTCATATTTCAAGGTGCACTAAATTATCGCATGCGATGATTAAGGCTGGACATAATGGTGGTATCTTAGCTGGTATCATGCACACGGGAATAGCAAACATGCTGATGTGGCAGAGAATTAAAGAAGAGGGGGGGTTAGAGTAACTAGTGTTCATGCATGCATTGGTAAACACTTTTTTTGTGAAGAACGATGATACGTCTCCAATGTATCTATAATTTTTGGTTGTTCCATGCTATTATATTACCCCTTTTGGATGTTTATGGGCTTTATTTTACACATTTATATCATTTTTGGGATTAACCTACTAACCGGAGGCCCAGCCCATATTGCTGTTTTTTTTTTGCCTATTTCAGTATTTCGAAGAAAAGGAATATCAAACGGAGTCCAAACGGAATGAAACCTTCGGGAGCGTGATTTTTGGAACGAACGTGATCCAGAGGACTTGGAGTGCAAGCCAAGAAGCTGCCGAGGCTCCCACGAGATAGGAGGGCGCCCCCCCCCTGTAGGGCGCGCCCCCTGTCTCGTGGGCCCCTCAGGCGGCCACCGACGTACTTCTTCCTCCTATATATACCTACGTACCCCGAAAACATCCAGGAGAGGGACGAAAACACAATTTCCACCACCGTAACCTTCTCTATCCGCGAGATCTCATCTTGGAGCCTTCGCCGGCACTCTGCCGGAGGGGTAATCGACCATGGAGGGCTTCTACATCAACACCCTTGCCCCTCCGATGAGTTGTGAGTAGTTTACCACAGACCTACGGGTCCATAGTTATTAGCTAGATGGCTTCTTCTCTCTTTTTGGACCTCAATACAATGTTCTCCCCCTCTCTTGTGGAGATCTATTCGATGTAAACTCTTTTTGCGGTGTGTTTGTCGTGATCCAATGAATTGTGGGTTTATGATCAAGTTTATCTATGAATAATATTTGAATCTTCTTTGAATTCTTTTATGTATGATTGAGTTATCTTTCAAGTCTCTTCAGATTATCAGTTTGGTTTGGCCTACAAGATTGATCTTTCTTGCCATGGGAGAAGTGCTTAGCTTTGGGTTCAATCTTGCGGTGTCCTTACCCAGTGACAGAAAGGGTTGCAAGGCACGTATTGTATTATTACCATTGAGGATAACAAGATGGGGTTTATATCATATTGCTTGAGTTTATCCCTCTACATCATGTCATCTTGCTTAATGTGTTACTCTGTTCTTATGAACTTAATACTCTAGATGCAGGCAGGAGTCGGTCGATGTGTGGAGTAATAGTAGTAGATGCAGGCAGGAGTCGGTCTACTTGTTATGGACGTGATTCCTATATACATGATCATGCCTAGATAATCTCATAATTGTGCGCTTTTCTATCAATTGCTCGACAGTAATTTGTTCACCCACCGTAATACTTATGCTATCTTGAGAGAAGCCTCTAGTGAAACCTATGGCCCCCAGGTCTATCTCTTATCATATTTGCTTTCAATCTACTTTTATTTGCATCTTTACTTTTTGCATCTATATTATAAAATACCAAAAATATCTTTATCTTATCATACTATCTTTATTAGATCTCACTTTCGCAAGTGGCCGTGAAGGGATTGACAACCCTTTTATCGCGTTGGTTGCGAGTTCTCAGTTTGTTTGTGTAGGTGCGTGGGACTTTTGAGGAGCCTCCTACTGGATTGATACCTTGGTTCTCAAAAACTGAGGGAAATACTTACGCTACTATTGCTGCATCACCCTCTCCTCTTCGAGGAAAACCAACTTAAGCTTAAGATGTAGCAAACGACAGCATTAGTTGAGTACTTTTGCAGACAATAAAAACTATTCCACCGCCTCTATCTTGCTAAGAGTAGGTGAAATTTTTGAATCGAGCCCTTTAAACTAGAAGGGAGGTAGTAGTACTCTAATAGCTAACCTTGTTGCGATGACAAGATAGGACATGGCACGCACCTGGATGGAGGAACTAGTCTACATTGTGCATTTAAGTTTTGTATGAAGTCAATGTACCTCTACTTTGACCATACTTATACAAAAATGTATCAACATTCACAATGTCAAATCAATATTTTTATACTCATTATAAAACGTAGTTCTTATACTCATTATAATCAGTATTGTAGATATTGATATTTTTAGTATAAATTTGGTCAAACACTTTGCAAATGGTTGGTGGAAGTAAAAAGGAACAGAGGGAGTATCATGCATGCGGAGTAGGCAAATTTGGTCAAACATATATTTGAATTTAGCTCCAGTCCATGTTTATTTGGATTTGGATGTTTTAGGTGCGCCCTAGTTTTTTTTAATACTGATTTTGTGTGTGTGACTGAGAGAGAACGTGTGTATGTGTCCATATGTGTGTTGTGGTGGAAGGGCAATGTGGAGACGGTCTGCGTATAATAGAGACATAGAGAGGTGTGAATGTGCAAATGATCATGCATCAGTGAGAAATAGACAGATGCCGATACATTGTGTATACATGAGAGAACGGTCTTCTATTTTACTTGTGTGTGTGTGTGAGAGAGAGAGAGAGGAGCATCCGTAACACAACAACCATCTCTCTCGATTCGTCCGTCCCTCGCACGATCCCATGTAACACATGCATCAACGCGCACATTTTGACACCCTCACCCGGCCCCTGCCCACCTCAAGGCCCGCACAATCTGTTCATGAATACCCTGTTTAGCATGTAGCTTTCCATCACATACACACACATTTCTCTCCTTAGGTTTGTTTTCTCTCAATATCTGACACACACACACACACAGAGCACACACACCCCCTCCCCCGAGCACACAATTCATCCCCATCCAAGGTTATATGGCGACCACTCTCGCTTGTGCTTCTCTGCACCCCAACATGCACAACACCTCAATCTTCAAAGAGGGCATCGAGGATATCGAAGACGACAACCACACTACGCTAGAGAATTCGGGGCCATTTGGCAGCAGGATGATGTGACGACGGCTGAATGACTCCTCCCCCCACCCTCTCTCTCTCACAAAATTACCAATCCCTCTCTCCCCTGCACAAAATTATCAATCCCTCAACCCACGATATCCTTCCCCTCTCGTCCATGTTTTTCCAGCTCTCTCATCAAACATGTTGTCTCTTCTCCTTCCACGTGTACAGAATCCGGATGCACACGCATCTCACGTATATTACATGTCTCCATCTTTCTCACAGACCTAACTTCTTCCTCTCTCTTTATCTCTCTCTATCTCTCTCTCTCTCTGTCTCATTATGTTTGTCTCCTACTCTCTCGTCCACATACATACAATCTTTCCTGCCCTATCTACTCCATCTTCGCAAGCTCTCTCTGCATGTTTCATTCACACATTGGGATATGTTTAAAATGTTGCTTTTATAATGGTTGATGTAGAGTTATGGTTGGTTTTGTTGCATCCTACAAAGTAATAACTATGAAATGCATTTAGACTCTCATTTGACTGGGATAATGTGAGTTTGAGCATGTTGTGAAGTACTATAGACCTCGTATACATCTTGGAATTCGACAATGATTGTAACTACTGAATTGTATATACCATTACATTCAAAGTCAGTAGCCTAATATATTTATTTCACAATTTCAAAAAATGATTAGTTCACTACAAACTAAGAAAACAAATGTGTACTCCCTCAATTTATTTAAGTCCGCGTATTAGCATTGGTCAAAGTCAAGTTTTGTAAACTCTCAGAAAGTTTATAACAAAAAATATTAACATATACAATAACAAATAAATACCATTAGATTCATTATTGAATGTACTTTCACATCATACATATTTGTTATGGTAAATTTTTATATTTTTCTATAGACTTGGTCAAACTTTAGGAAGTTTGACTTCGGTCAAACCTAATATGCAGACTTTACTAGTACTACTCGCTAGTTGCTTAGCCGAATCACCCAACACGCCACACGGGGAGTTCAGTGTCACAAAATTTTGAGGTCAGCCGGAAAATCTCCCGCGACCCTGATTCGAGCAGCGGGAAGTTACCATCATAGCCTTCGGAACAGGCCTACGGATGACGCTTGGTAGGGGAATGTTTTCGTAACTTCAGGTTCACCCTACCCAGCCAACCCCACTGTCGGTGTACTAAAGTAGGGGTACCTTAGTATCCCGAACTTGTGCACGGGCAGTCGCAGCACCCAGTGGCAGGGCTTGCCGGGCGTCCGCCAAGATCCTTCGTAGCTCGTATTGATGCCATTCAAGAACAAAGTGTTTTGACTGAGAAGACAAGACTCTGGCAAGAGGAGCTTGCCGGGAAGGACAAGGCCCCGGCAAGAGGAGCTTGCCGGGAAGGCCAACCAAGGCATTTCAAGAAACTTGCCGCGACGCGCCGCGCGTCCCGGCAAGACCCGACGAGCGACAAGCTTTCGGGTGCGACAAGACAACGACCGCGGCAAGGCGCTTGCCGCGGCGAAGCCCCCACTCTGCGCCCATGCTCCAGCGCATTCGTCGACGTGTCGCCACGGGACCATCCCAGGAGCACGTGGCGGGGCGCTGTGCAGCCAAGTGGTGCGAGGTGGCAAGTGGAGATGACTAGAAGGCCATCGTGGCAGGCGGTGGCGCCCCTAACGGTCGCTTCTCTGCACTGTTTGGCGAGGCGGACGGGCATTAAATGCGCGTGTCCCCTGCCGTCAGAGTTAGGTAGGGTGCACTGTAGATAGCAGTTGTACCAACCACCTTTTTTACTTTTATACCCCTCTCTGTGTTGCCACCTGTCGGTGACCCCTTTAGCCTATAAAAGGAGGCCCATGCGCAACGTAGAGGGGGTTGGACTCCTTCGAAAACACAGAACGCTCACGCTCTTGAGCAAGAACATAATACCACCACAAAGCAGCAGTAGGAGTTTTATCTCTCCGGAGAGCTCTGAAGCTGGGTAAAATCCCTCGCGTGCTTCGCCTCGATCTGCTCTTCGTGCGCTCTCCGCTCCCTTGCCGGACCGAAAGGGGCCCTGCCCCATAGGTGTTCGTTTCCCACAACATCTTTGGCGCGCCAGGTAGGGGAGCGTCGAGGTTGTGCGAACCTGATCCGGTGTTCGCGCGCGCTACTTCAACATCTTCATCGACATGCCACCGAAGAAGAAGGCTTAGGAGGTGGCTGCTCCGTCCACGTCGATCCCACCGCCACCGGAGCAAACGGGCGGTGGGGCGGACGCTGGCGAAAGAGCAGGCGCCGATGTGGGAGCTCACATTGTCACCAGATCCAAAGACAAGGCCCCGCAAGCTTCGGCGTCTGTACATACACCGCACCCTTCCCAGGAGGTGCGGGATCGACAATGCCATGGTGCTCCTAGCACCGTACTCGCGTTGGAACAAGGCCAAGCTGGTGGATCGCGGGACGCTCAAGGCCAACATGCGCGTCAACATGTCGGCACGAGCGCGGTACGGTCGCCTGGACGAGATGTTGCTCCTTCTAACACTGTTAGAAGTTTGAGCATATCCCGCTCCTCGCGTCGTTCGCCGCCGCCAGCCCAGCGGAGGCGAGTACTTCTCCGTCAAAAGTCTCTCCCTCAACCGGCCCCCTGGAGCTCGACGCCCAGGGGAGCCTGATGAAGACACCTCCGCCGGCCTTCAAGTAGGCGCCGGGCTGAGGCTCTTCGGGGCCTGGCACTGCGTCAGCGGCGGAGGGGTCGGCATTCGGTGTAGCACCCTGCGCTCCTGCGGCCCCCGGGTCGTCAGTACGATCGCCGGATCCCTCGCCAGCTCCAGCACCAGCAGCCTTGGCGGCCTCGCCGTCGGCAGGATCATCAGCGCCGGCCTCCTCTTCAGTAGCAGCGGCATCACCAGTATCGCGCCGCAAGTTCTCCTCGCCGGTGGCCTCGATCTCCATTGGCTCCGCGGAGGGAGGATCTGAAGGCAGGAAAAGGGGGGAGAAAAGTCAAGCGAATATCCAAAAAAGACCAGAAGAAGAAGAACCCGAGGGGAAATTTCCGACAAGGAGGGTTACCTGTGCTGGGCTCTGTGACCATGGGCTCCACCACCAAAGGCTCGCTGGTTCCACCCCTTGCTGGGGACCTCTCCCTTGCCGGAGAGCGCTCCCTTGTCGGAGAATCGCCCCTTGGCGGCGTAGTTGAAGCAGATTGCGCCTCCGGAGCGGCTTCCGGTTGCTCCTGATGGGCCTGTTCTGCTCCTACACAAGCAAGTCAACAATCAAGATATCAACAAGGAAAGGCACCCATGCGCGCCCCACAACAGGAAGTGAACAAGTACTTACGCTGGGGGCTGCGCTGGGGGCTGCTTCGGGGAGAGGTTGCCGGGTCCGTCAAGGTAGTCTCGGATGCATCCTCTGTTGCCACAATAGGATTGTCCTCGATGACAACCACGGGGACCTTGGCCCTCTTTGCCGCTCTCTCGGCCAGAGTCCTGAGAAGGAACGAGGTTCAGAGGGAAGCAGATCAGATACAAGACAAGAGATAGCAAGAATCAAAGAAACTTAAGTACAACGAGAAGAAAGTCTTACTCCTCCTCCTCTTCTTCCTCCTCGTCGGAGCTCAGCGCGGAGAGGTCGAAGTCCGGCACCCTTTCCGTGCGATGAGGTGGAGGAGTAGGCTCCCTTGGACGCTTGGCGGGAGCTGCGACAGGATCAAGAGTAGCGGCTCGAGAAGATCCCGCTCCAGTTGCCGGCGCGGCATGAGACGCTCCCACGGCAACGGTGCTTGTCGCGGTAGAGCATGCCCCACGGCGCTGCGGCTGTTGGCCTGCTCGCCGCCCTGCTGTGTCTCCAGTCTTGCGGAGGCGCCTTCTCGGTTGAGCTGGGGGCTGCACTGAGGGCCCCGTCTGCGGCAAGTTGCTCGAAGATGGTTGGCCACTTGCGCCCCCGGCAGGCTCACTCGCCTCGGCTTCGGGCTCCCCCTTGCCGACGACCTCCCCGCCAAGATCTTCCCGGTCGGCAAGGTTTGCCGCCT
The DNA here is from genome assembly GCF_018294505.1 of Triticum aestivum. Lineage (NCBI taxonomy): Eukaryota > Viridiplantae > Streptophyta > Magnoliopsida > Poales > Poaceae > Triticum > Triticum aestivum. The sequence goes on from NC_057801.1 coordinate 177,822,427, forward strand.
CGGCCGCCTCTGTGTAACGCCCCAGATGTAACTTTCCATATTTGTATCCAACTCTTGCCGTCTCCGGCGCTAAGTTATATTTATTTCTCGGGTTGGGTCTTTGTCTTCGTGTGTGTTGTTTTCGTTTTCATGCATCTCATATCAGGTCATCACGTGCATTGCATTTGCATACATGTTCATCTCATGCATTCGAGCATTTTCCCCGTTGTCCGTTTTGCATTCCGGCGTTTCGTTCTCCTCCGGTGGTCATTTCTACCTTTCTTTCTCGTGTGGGGATTAAACATTTCCGGATTGGACCGAGACTTGTCAAGCGGCCTTGGTTTACTACCGGTAGACCGCCTGTCAAGTTTCGGGTCATTTGGACTTCGTTTGATACTCCAACGGTTAACCGAGGGACCGAAAAGGCCTCGTGTGTGTTGCAGCCCAACACCCCCCAAATTTGGCCCAAAACCCACCAAACTCTGCTCCATGTCCTAGAGCGTTCGATCACGATCGTGTGGGCGAAAACCGCACCTCATTTGGACTCTCCTAGCTCCCTCTATGCCTATATATACACCCCTCCGTTTTCGGATCTCTCCCTCTCCCCGAAACCCTAAAAAAAAAACAGATCAACCCCGCCACCGACGGACGTGTCCGGATCCGACCGGACAACGTCCGCCCCGCCGCCGCAGCGAGTCCCGCGCCGCCACGTGGCCGAGGCCCACATCGCCGCCGCCGAGGCCCGGGAGCCCGAGGCCGGCCCCCGCGGCCCGGCTCCGCGCCGCCGCTCCCCGCGCCCGTCCCCGACGCCTGCGCCGCCTCCTTCCCCGACGCCGGTGACCGGCGCCGCCGCGGGCCGCCTCCCCGGTCCGGCAGCGCCCCGCCGCGCCGTCCGCGCCATCCCCGACGCCGGCCGACCCCGCCGCCGTCCGCGCCGCCCGCCTCCTCACCGGCCCCGCCGCCCTCTCCCTCCCGGCCGGCGAGCCCCTCCTCCGCGCCAAGTCCGACGCCGGCGAGCTCCAGATCGGGCCGGCGAACCTCGGGAGTCGCGCCACTGCTACAGTGCGGCTGGATCTAGATCTAGGTTGACTTCTCTCCCCCGAAACCCTAATTTTCGTGCTACCTTTGACTGCTTGTATCTCCGCAACCGTAGCTCCGTTTTGGGCGTATGATATATCAAAATCTTCGCCTCGACATGTAAATCATTTCATTCCATTGCATCATTTGCATTTGAGGTCATCTTGATACCCACAATGCTGTTAGAAGGAGGCTTCGTGAGTTAAATTGCAGATCCGTTAGTTCATCATGCACTTTTGTCATTTTCGCTATATTTAATTCGTGCATGATATGCCTGTGCCCCTTTGGGATGTATTGTGAAGCATTTTGTCTTCTTTCCAGAGGTGCCACCCATGCATTTTTAGGATGTGTGTGTTGTCTTGTGCAAGCTTGCGAAGTAGGGTACCTGAGAATGCAGATTTCAGGGACTTAGTGATTTTCACTAAGTCTGGGATATTTTAGTTCATGATGCGATATGTCCAGCTTGTTTCCTAGTGATCCGTGCCTCTTTTGAGGATGATCAGTAAGGGAGTTTTGATATCTAAGTTATGCTCTATCCATCCATGTCTTTGTTGGCATTTTTGGAGTGCTCTAGGTTGACTCAATCGAGCTCAACTTTTGCTTCGTTGTTAATCTGGGCAGATCGTCAACTTGTTTGCGATTTCGCCGATGCTACCGTTAGTGATCCATGCATGCTATGCCTTCGTTCTTGCCATGTGTAGCTAGCACTTTGTGCCTTCTTGCTGGTTATATGCTTTCCTTGCCATGACTTGCACCGTAGTGAGTGCATCGAGCTCGTTTACATGCCTTCGTGAGTTAAATTTCAGCATGTCTCAGTTTTCACTAAGTCTGAAAACTGATTGTGTTCGAGCGATGTTCGTGAGCTCGGTAGAGTATTTTGTGAACCCTTTTGGCCCCAGGTCACTTTGGGTGTTTTATTAAGCTTGTTGAGTAGCTCCATGCCATGTTCTTACTTGTCATGTTCAGGTTTTCTATCATGTTGTTTTGCTGCTCCGAAGAGAGCATCGTGATCTGAAATTTCAGACTAGTGTTAATTTCACTAAGTCTGAAATCTGTTTTGCATTTGCGTTTTAGCCATGTTTGTTTGAACCTCTTAATGGATGAATTTGCCTATGGCTCAGTGCTAGTGTTTTGTCAACCATCTTGTGTACATCACTGCCATGTATTTTGTTTTCATGTTTGGTGGCTGTAGCATGTTCATTTCGTTGCATTTAGATGCCTACTTGCTGTAAATCGCAGACCGGTGTCATATCTTAAAACGCTTGCCATTTCCAAACCGTAGCTCCGATTCCAATGATCTTTATATCGTTTTCAAGCGATTTCATCCCCTCTATCCAGTGGCACACTTGGTTTTCCAAGTTGATGCCAGGTTCATGCATTTCCTGTCATATCTTGCATTTTGCATCCCGCATCGCATCCCGCATAGCATATCGTCATTTCATCATATTGCTTGGTCTTGCCCGTGGTTGATTGTATCCTTGTTGCTTGTTTGTCTTGTTGGGTAGAGCCGGGAGACGAGTTTGCTACCGAGGAGCCCGTTGAGTTTGCTTGTGAGGATCCAGTCAACTCTGACAACTGTGCAGGCAAGATGATCATACCCTCGAAATCACTACTATCTTTGCTATGCTAGTTTGCTCGCTCTTTTGCTTGCCACTGCTTCGATGCCTACCTTTTGCTTGTCAGCCTCCCAATTGCCATGTTGAACCTCTAACCCACCTTTGTCCTAGCAAACCGTTGATTGGCTATGTTACCGCTTGCTCAGCCCTTCTTATAGCGTTGTTAGTTGCAGGTGAAGATTGGAGCCGTTCCTTGTTGGAACATTTATATTGCTTGTTGGGATATCATTATATTGCTATGTTATCTTAACGCATCTATATACTTGGTAAAGGGTGGAAGGCTCGGCCTCTCGCCTAGTGTTTTGTTCCACTCTTGCCGCCCTAGTTTCCGTCATATCGGTGTTATGTTCCCGGATTGTTGCGTCCCTTACACGGTTGGGCTATAATGGGAACCCCTTGATAGTTCGTCTTGATTAAAGCTTTTCCAGCAATGCCCAACATTGGTTTTACCATTTGTCACCTAGCCTCTTTTTCCCTTGGGTTTCCGGAGCCCGAGGGTCATCTTATTTTAACCCCCCCCCGGGCCAGTGCTCCTCTGAGTGTTGGTCTGAACCAGGCAGCCTGCGGGGCCACCTCGGGGAAACTTGAGGTTTGGTTTAACTCGTAGCTTGACCTATCCGAGCGTGCCCTGAGAAAGAGATATGTGCAGCTCCTATCAGGATTTGTCGGCACATTCGGGCGGTGTTGCTGGACTTGTTTTAACCTGCCGAATCATCTTGTTGTACCGAGATACCGAGTCTGATCGGTGTGTCTTGGGTGGAGGTCTATTCCTTCGTTGACCGTGAGAGCTTGTTATGGGCTAAGTTGGGACCCCCCTGCAGGGATTGATCTTTCGAAAGCCGTGCCCGCGGTTATGGGCAGATGGGAATTTGTTAATGTCCGGTTGTAGATAACTTTAATTAAACTTAATTAAAATGAATCAACCGTGTGTGTTACCGTGATGGCCCCTTCTCGGCGAAGTCCGGGAAGTGGACACGGTGTTGGAGTTATGCTTGCGCAGGATGTTCCTTTAGCTTCTCGCTCGAGCTTCGCCTTCTCTTCTCGCTCTCTTTTGCGTATAAGTTAGCCACCACATATGCTAGTCGCTTGCTGCAGCTCCACACATATTGGCCTTATCCATTCCTATGAGCTTAAATAGTTTTGATCGCGTGGGTGTGAGATTGCTGAGTCCCTGTGGCTCACAGATACTACAACTCCAGATGCAGGTCCAGGCGATTCTGCTCCAGTTGACGATTACGAGCTCAGGTGGGAGTTCGACGAGGACTCTCAGCGATACTACGTATCTTTTCCGGATGATCAGTAGTGGTGCCTAGTTGGGGTTATCGATTCAGGACCTTGTCGCATGTTGGGGGTCTTTTCTATTTTGGCGCCGTAGTCGGGCCATGAGTGTTTGTTTGATGGATGTTATTTATGTACTCTGATGTGACGTGGCGAGTGTAAGCCAACTATGTTATCTCCCCCTTTTATTATGTACTACATGGGATGTTGTAATGATTGCCTGACTTGCGACATTGCTTTCAATGCGGTTATGCCTCTAAGTCGTGCCTCGACACGTGGGAGCTATAGCCGCATCGAGGGCGTTATAAGTTGGTAATCAGAGCCTTCCCCGACCTTAGGAGCCCCATTGCTTGATCGTTTTTAGCAGCCGAGTTGTGTCTAGAAAAATGTTTTGAGTCCTTAGGAATTATATATCGGAGAGCTTAGGAATTCTTTTACTTCCCAGTCTCCTCATCGCTCTGGTAAGGCATCCTGGCGTAGAGTTTTGACTCTTCTCTTCTCAAATTTCACTAAAAAATTTTTTTAGGATCACGCGAGTATCTTGGTTTTGTTCCGATGGTTTTGTGACGAGAACATTGTTCTTGGTGCCTCCTGTCTTTAGGGGTTGTGGCAGTGTCCCGGGGAGTTGAGCTCCGAGGTGTTGTCGTCACAATTTCATCGTTGCAATTCTGGTATACTTGAGATATGTTCGCCGACATCGAAAATCTCTTTTATGCAGTTCGTTGGTGAGATAACCTCGACGCCACCCAGTACTGGGGCGGGAGTTCGGGAGTATCGCCATAACTTGTATAACGGATGCTTTTCGAAGGTTGAGGTAGATGGTTTCCGAAGTTTTCCTGGTTATGTGTTGAAGGATGGATACAGCTGGATGTAGGATTTGCTAGTTTGGATGAGATATTGTGCTTCCCCTGTATCCCCAACACCTGATTGCATAACCGGAAAGGTTCGGGAGTTTCATAGGTGGGAAATCTAGTAGCTCTAGTTCTTCTTCCACGGATATTGGTTTGAGATTGGGATTTCTTACCGATTATTCGTTCTTGATCCGTACCTTGTTGATTTATTTCTCTACCTTAATTCTTCGTGGCTTCGCAATTTATGGATATGTGATCATTTGAAGAGGAATGCATTCGTTCATTTTGTTCGGATGTGAAGACTATATGTTGCAATTTTCATTCCGTTGGATTCAGCTTCTGTATTGTTGTCTATCTATGTGCTAATGGTGGTCAACCTGTTCAGGATGGCTCCTCCAACGCGCACGACTCCGAATCCTAATCCGCCTCCACCTCCGCCTCCTCCGGAAGCATGGCAAGCTGTGATGGCCGCTACTAATGCAAACACACAGTTGATCATGCAAATCCTCCAAGAGCGCACTCAAGGCAGTCAAGGGAATCAAGGCCATAATCAGCACCACTTTGCTACTCTGAACCAGTTCCTTGCTAATGGCCCAAAGACGTTCAGCGGTTGTGTTGAGGCTACCGACGCTGACGATTGGCTAGTGGATCTGGGCAAGCATTTTGAATGCAGCAACGTCAGGCCTGAAGATTTCGTCAAGTTCGCTTCTTTCCAGCTCAAAGATCAGGCTGCAGAGTGGTTCCAGCAGTACAAGGATTCCAGAGGTGGACGTGTTATCACTTGGGACGATTTCCGTCAAGATTTCCGCGCTCATCACATCCCTCAAAGTGTGGTTGAGAGTAAGCGTCAGGAATTCCGCAATCTGAAGCAAGGCTCTTTGTCTGTCTATGACTACAACAAGTTGTTCCAGAAGCTCGCCCGTTTTGCCAAGCAGGATGTTCCTGACGAGAAGAGCATGATCTATCAGTTCAGGGGTGGTCTTCGTGAGGAAATTCAGCTCGCTCTTGTCCTCTTTGAGCCGTTGAGATACGATGAGTTCTACAACATGGCACTGAAGCAAGAGGCTGCTCAGATGAGATGTGATGCTTCCAGGAAGCGTGCCAGAGATGTTACTCCGTCTTCCTCTACTCAAGTGGTCAAGCAGCAGAAGTATTGGCTTCCTCCTCCTCCGTTCCGTCAGCCGTATCAGCAGAAGAGCAAAGGTGGCAGTGGTTTCTCCCACCCACCCAACCCAGGCTTTCAGAACAAGGCTTCGTCTCAAGCTCCAAGACCGAGTGCTCCGTATCACCGTCCGCTTTCAGAGGTCACGTGCAACAAGTGCCAACAGAAGGGTCACTATGCCAACAAGTGTACCAACCAGAGGCGTCTTCCTCCTCCTCCTCCTGTCAGATCGGCAAGTACAGCTGTGGTCAAGCACAATCCCAAGCACGCCAAGGTCAATATGCTGAATGCAGCTCAGGCTGAGGATTCTTCAGATGTCATTATGGGTAACCTTCCTATTAATGATATTCCTGCAAAAGTTCTTTTTGACACGGGTGCATCGCATTGTTTCATGTCAAAGCCATTTTTTACCAAGCATGAGTTCATTTCTTCTCATTTGGGTAAACATATGGATATCATTTCTCCTGGCAAACGTTTGAGCGCAAGTCTGGAGGTGCCAGATGTCGCTATCTCGATGGGCGATTTCAAGTTTCTTGCTTCTCCTATGGTTCTTGGTAATTCCGATATCGATCTTATTCTCGGGATGGACTGGCTCTCTAAGCATAAAGCTCAGCTTGATTGTGCAGCCAGGCAGATTCAACTGACTCATTCGTCTGAGGATGTCATTGTCTTTGCCGCTCGAGATAATTCCATCCGGTTGTTTTCTCTCAATGAGAAGGGTGAATTGGATGCTATTTCGCAAATTCCTGTCGTTTGCGAATATCAAGACGTCTTTCCAGAAGAGCTCCCAGGAATGCCTCCACACCGGCCGGTTGAATTTGTTATTGAACTTGAGCCCGGTACGGAACCTGTGTGCAAACGCCCTTACAAGCTCGGCCCAGAAGAGTTGAAGGAGCTGAAGAAACAACTCGATGAGCAAGAAAGATTGGGTCTCATTCGGTCTAGTACTTCTCCGTGGGGTTGTGGTGTTCTTTTTGTGAAGAAGAAGGATGGAACGAGTCGACTTTGTGTTGATTACCGTCCAGTAAACAAGAAGACCATCAAGAACAAATACCCACTTCCCAACATAAATGAGCTGTTCGAACAACTCAAGGGTGCTCAAGTATTCTCCAAGCTCGATCTCCGTATGGGTTATCATCAGATTCGTATTCGTGAGCAAGATATTCCCAAGACGGCGTTCAGAACAAGCTTTGGTTCATATGAATACACCGTCATGTCTTTTGGCCTCGCCAACGCTCCTCCGACGTTCTCTCGCATGATGAACTTCATCTTCAACCCCTACACCAATGAATTCGTTCTGGTCTATCTCGACGACATTCTGGTTTTCTCGAAGAACAAGAAAGATCATGCCAAGCACTTGCGTTTGGTTCTTGACAAGCTCAGAGAACATCAGTTCTACGCCAAGTTCTCCAAGTGTGAATTTTGGCTCGATGAGGTTCTGTATCTTGGTCATATCATCTCCGCCAAGGGCATTTCCGTGAATCCTGAGAAGGTGTCTGCAATTGTGAATTGGGAACCTCCTCAGAACGTAAAGCAACTCCGCAGTTTCCTCGGTCTCGCAAGCTATTGCAGAAGATTCGTTGAAAACTTTTCTAAGATCGCCAAGCCTCTCTCGAATCTTCTTCAGAAGCACATCAAGTACGTTTGGTCTCCGGAGTGTGATATTGCTTTCAACACTTTGAAAGAGAAATTGATCACTGCTCCAGTTCTGACTCCACCTGATGAAACCAAGCCGTACGAGGTCTTTTGTGACGCCTCTCTCCAAGGTCTCGGTGCTGTACTGATGCAAGAGAAGAAAGTTGTTGCTTATACCTCTCGCCAGTTGAAACCTAATGAGAAGAACTACCCCACTCATGATCTCGAATTGGCGGCAGTTGTACACGCTTTGTTGACTTGGAGACATCTTCTATTGGGAAGGAAAGTGGATATTTTCACTGATCACAAGAGTCTCAAGTACATCTTCACTCAGCCTAATCTCAACCTCAGGCAGACTCGATGGGTCGAAATGATTCAAGAGTACAATCCGAGTATCGAGTATACTCCAGGCAAGGCCAATGTGATTGCTGACGCTTTGAGCAGGAAAGCATATTGCAACAGTCTGATTCTCAAGCCTTATCAACCCGAGCTTTGTGAAGCTTTCCGCAAACTTAATCTGCAAGTTGTTCCTCAAGGTTTCCTCGCCAACCTTCAAGTCTCTCCTACCTTAGAAGACCAGATTCGCCAAGCCCAACTTCTTGATGCTATGGTGAAGAAGGTGAAGATTGGTATTGCAAAGAGTCAGTCCAAGTACAAGTGCTACCGACTTGATGACAAGGACACTCTCTTCTTCGAGGATCGAATTGTTGCGCCCAAAGGTGAACTCCGTAAGGTGATCATGAACGAGGCTCACAACTCTCTCCTCTCCATCCACCCTGGTAGTACGAAGATGTATCAGGACCTCAAGCAAGCTTATTGGTGGACTCGAATGAAGCGCGAGATCGCTCAATTCGTGAACGAATGTGATGTCTGCAGAAGAGTGAAGGCAGAACACCAAAGGCCAGCTGGTCTCCTCCAACCTCTTGCCATTCCAGAATGGAAGTTTGACCACATTGAAATGGACTTCGTCACTGGGTTTCCAAAGTCCAAGCGTGGCAATGATGCTATATTTGTCGTCATCGACAAGCTCACCAAGGTGGCTCATTTTCTCCCTATCAAAGAGTCAATCACTGCAGCTCAATTGGCGGAACTCTATACCTCTCGCATTGTCTCTCTGCACGGTATTCCTCAAGTGATATCTTCAGACCGTGGCAGCATCTTTACCTCCAAGTTTTGGGATTCTTTTCAGAAGGCTATGGGCACCAACATCCGCTTCAGCACAGCGTTCCATCCTCAAACAAGCGGTCAAGTCGAGCGTGTCAATCAGATTCTTGAAGATATGCTCAGGGCTTGTGTGATCTCCTTCGGCATGAAGTGGGAGGATTGTCTTCCTTATGCTGAATTCTCATACAACAACAGCTTTCAAGCAAGTTCGGGCAAGGCCCCCTTTGAAATTCTGTATGGCAGGAAGTGCCGTACCCCTCTCAACTGGTCCGAAACCGGTGAACGTCAGCTGCTGGGTAATGACTTAATCATAGAAGCAGAAAATATGTGCAAAGTCATTCGTGATAACCTCAAAGCAGCCCAGTCCCGCCAGAAGTGCTACTATGATAGTAAGCATCGTGATCTGGTTTTCGAGATTGGAGATCATGTTTACCTCCGCGTCTCTCCCATGAAAGGTACTCGTCGCTTCGGTATTAAAGGGAAGCTTGCCCCTAGATACGTGGGACCTTTCAAGATTGTCAGTAAGAGAGGCGACCTCGCCTACCAACTCGAGCTTCCTTCAAACTTTGCAAATGTTCATGATGTGTTCCATGTCTCTCAGCTTCGAAAGTGTTTCAAGACTCCTGACCGCACCGTCAACTTCGAGGACATTGAGCTCCAAGAAGATCTCTCCTATCGTGAGCACCCAGTTGCTATTCTCGAAGAGACCGAACGCAAGACTCGCAACAAGTCAATCAAATTTCTCAAAGTCAAGTGGTCACACCATTCCGACCGTGAAGCTACCTGGGAACGCGAGGATCACCTTCGTTCTGAGTACCCGGAGTTCTTTCAGTCCTAGATCTCGGGACGAGATCTTTTCGTAGTGGTGGAGTGTTGTAACGCCCCAGATGTAACTTTCCATATTTGTATCCAACTCTTGCCGTCTCCGGCGCTAAGTTATATTTATTTCTCGAGTTGGGTCTTTGTCTTCGTGTGTGTTGTTTTCATTTTCATGCATCTCATATCAGGTCATCACGTGCATTGCATTTGCATACATGTTCATCTCATGCATTCGAGCATTTTCCCCGTTGTCCGTTTTGCATTCCGGCGTTTCGTTCTCCTCCGGTGGTCATTTCTACCTTTCTTTCTCGTGTGGGGATTAAACATTTCCGGATTGGACCGAGACTTGTCAAGCGGCCTTGGTTTACTACCGGTAGACCGCCTGTCAAGTTTCGGGTCATTTGGACTTCGTTTGATACTCCAACGGTTAACCGAGGGACCGAAAAGGCCTCGTGTGTGTTGCAGCCCAACACCCCCCAAATTTGGCCCAAAACCCACCAAACTCTGCTCCATGTCCTAGAGCGTTCGATCACGATCGTGTGGGCGAAAACCGCACCTCATTTGGACTCTCCTAGCTCCCTCTATGCCTATATATACACCCCTCCGTTTTCGGATCTCTCCCTCTCCCCGAAACCCTAAAAAAAAAACAGATCAACCCCGCCACCGACGGACGTGTCCGGATCCGACCGGACAACGTCCGCCCCGCCGCCGCAGCGAGTCCCGCGCCGCCACGTGGCCGAGGCCCACATCGCCGCCGCCGAGGCCCGGGAGCCCGAGGCCGGCCCCCGCGGCCCGGCTCCGCGCCGCCGCTCCCCGCGCCCGTCCCCGACGCCTGCGCCGCCTCCTTCCCCGACGCCGGTGACCGGCGCCGCCGCGGGCCGCCTCCCCGGTCCGGCAGCGCCCCGCCGCGCCGTCCGCGCCATCCCCGACGCCGGCCGACCCCGCCGCCGTCCGCGCCGCCCGCCTCCTCACCGGCCCCGCCGCCCTCTCCCTCCCGGCCGGCGAGCCCCTCCTCCGCGCCAAGTCCGACGCCGGCGAGCTCCAGATCGGGCCGGCGAACCTCGGGAGTCGCGCCACTGCTACAGTGCGGCTGGATCTAGATCTAGGTTGACTTCTCTCCCCCGAAACCCTAATTTTCGTGCTACCTTTGACTGATTGTATCTCCGCAACCGTAGCTCCGTTTTGGGCGTATGATATATCAAAATCTTCGCCTCGACATGTAAATCATTTCATTCCATTGCATCATTTGCATTTGAGGTCATCTTGATACCCACAATGCTGTTAGAAGGAGGCTTCGTGAGTTAAATTGCAGATCCGTTAGTTCATCATGCACTTTTGTCATTTTCGCTATATTTAATTCGTGCATGATATGCCTGTGCCCCTTTGGGATGTATTGTGAAGCATTTTGTCTTCTTTCCAGAGGTGCCACCCATGCATTTTTAGGATGTGTGTGTTGTCTTGTGCAAGCTTGCGAAGTAGGGTACCTGAGAATGCAGATTTCAGGGACTTAGTGATTTTCACTAAGTCTGGGATATTTTAGTTCATGATGCGATATGTCCAGCTTGTTTCCTAGTGATCCGTGCCTCTTTTGAGGATGATCAGTAAGGGAGTTTTGATATCTAAGTTATGCTCTATCCATCCATGTCTTTGTTGGCATTTTTGGAGTGCTCTAGGTTGACTCAATCGAGCTCAACTTTTGCTTCGTTGTTAATCTGGGCAGATCGTCAACTTGTTTGCGATTTCGCCGATGCTACCGTTAGTGATCCATGCATGCTATGCCTTCGTTCTTGCCATGTGTAGCTAGCACTTTGTGCCTTCTTGCTGGTTATATGCTTTCCTTGCCATGACTTGCACCGTAGTGAGTGCATCGAGCTCGTTTACATGCCTTCGTGAGTTAAATTTCAGCATGTCTCAGTTTTCACTAAGTCTGAAAACTGATTGTGTTCGAGCGATGTTCGTGAGCTCGGTAGAGTATTTTGTGAACCCTTTTGGCCCCAGGTCACTTTGGGTGTTTTATTAAGCTTGTTGAGTAGCTCCATGCCATGTTCTTACTTGTCATGTTCAGGTTTTCTATCATGTTGTTTTGCTGCTCCGAAGAGAGCATCGTGATCTGAAATTTCAGACTAGTGTTAATTTCACTAAGTCTGAAATCTGTTTTGCATTTGCGTTTTAGCCATGTTTGTTTGAACCTCTTAATGGATGAATTTGCCTATGGCTCAGTGCTAGTGTTTTGTCAACCATCTTGTGTACATCACTGCCATGTATTTTGTTTTCATGTTTGGTGGCTGTAGCATGTTCATTTCGTTGCATTTAGATGCCTACTTGCTGTAAATCGCAGACCGGTGTCATATCTTAAAACGCTTGCCATTTCCAAACCGTAGCTCCGATTCCAATGATCTTTATATCGTTTTCAAGCGATTTCATCCCCTCTATCCAGTGGCACACTTGGTTTTCCAAGTTGATGCCAGGTTCATGCATTTCCTGTCATATCTTGCATTTTGCATCCCGCATCGCATCCCGCATAGCATATCGTCATTTCATCATATTGCTTGGTCTTGCCCGTGGTTGATTGTATCCTTGTTGCTTGTTTGTCTTGTTGGGTAGAGCCGGGAGACGAGTTTGCTACCGAGGAGCCCGTTGAGTTTGCTTGTGAGGATCCAGTCAACTCTGACAACTGTGCAGGCAAGATGATCATACCCTCGAAATCACTACTATCTTTGCTATGCTAGTTTGCTCGCTCTTTTGCTTGCCACTGCTTCGATGCCTACCTTTTGCTTGTCAGCCTCCCAATTGCCATGTTGAACCTCTAACCCACCTTTGTCCTAGCAAACCGTTGATTGGCTATGTTACCGCTTGCTCAGCCCTTCTTATAGCGTTGTTAGTTGCAGGTGAAGATTGGAGCCGTTCCTTGTTGGAACATTTATATTGCTTGTTGGGATATCATTATATTGCTATGTTATCTTAACGCATCTATATACTTGGTAAAGGGTGGAAGGCTCGGCCTCTCGCCTAGTGTTTTGTTCCACTCTTGCCGCCCTAGTTTCCGTCATATCGGTGTTATGTTCCCGGATTGTTGCGTCCCTTACACGGTTGGGCTATAATGGGAACCCCTTGATAGTTCGTCTTGATTAAAGCTTTTCCAGCAATGCCCAACATTGGTTTTACCATTTGTCACCTAGCCTCTTTTTCCCTTGGGTTTCCGGAGCCCGAGGGTCATCTTATTTTACCCCCCCCCCCCCCCGGGCCAGTGCTCCTCTGAGTGTTGGTCTGAACCAGGCAGCCTGCGGGGCCACCTCGGGGAAACTTGAGGTTTGGTTTAACTCGTAGCTTGACCTATCCGAGCGTGCCCTGAGAAAGAGATATGTGCAGCTCCTATCAGGATTTGTCGGCACATTCGGGCGGTGTTGCTGGACTTGTTTTAACCTGCCGAATCATCTTGTTGTACCGAGATACCGAGTCTGATCGGTGTGTCTTGGGTGGAGGTCTATTCCTTCGTTGACCGTGAGAGCTTGTTATGGGCTAAGTTGGGACCCCCCTGCAGGGATTGATCTTTCGAAAGCCGTGCCCGCGGTTATGGGCAGATGGGAATTTGTTAATGTCCGGTTGTAGATAACTTTAATTAAACTTAATTAAAATGAATCAACCGTGTGTGTTACCGTGATGGCCCCTTCTCGGCGAAGTCCGGGAAGTGGACACGGTGTTGGAGTTATGCTTGCGCAGGATGTTCCTTTAGCTTCTCGCTCGAGCTTCGCCTTCTCTTCTCGCTCTCTTTTGCGTATAAGTTAGCCACCACATATGCTAGTCGCTTGCTGCAGCTCCACACATATTGGCCTTATCCATTCCTATGAGCTTAAATAGTTTTGATCGCGTGGGTGTGAGATTGCTGAGTCCCTGTGGCTCACAGATACTACAACTCCAGATGCAGGTCCAGGCGATTCTGCTCCAGTTGACGATTACGAGCTCAGGTGGGAGTTCGACGAGGACTCTCAGCGATACTACGTATCTTTTCCGGATGATCAGTAGTGGTGCCTAGTTGGGGTTATCGATTCAGGACCTTGTCGCATGTTGGGGGTCTTTTCTATTTTGGCGCCGTAGTCGGGCCATGAGTGTTTGTTTGATGGATGTTATTTATGTACTCTGATGTGACGTGGCGAGTGTAAGCCAACTATGTTATCTCCCCCTTTTATTATGTACTACATGGGATGTTGTAATGATTGCCTGACTTGCGACATTGCTTTCAATGCGGTTATGCCTCTAAGTCGTGCCTCGACACGTGGGAGCTATAGCCGCATCGAGGGCGTTATACTCTGCCTCCTCCAACGTGAAACCAAACTCACCCGCGGCGGTGGCCGCCGCCGCCTCTTCCGCCCTGGTGGCGATGTACCGCATCTCGTCATCAGTGGTGTCGCGGGTGAGGAGCCTCTGCTCGTCGGCACGTATCGCCACCTCCACCAAGTTATCGAAGAAATTCTGCACGACGTCATCGGTAGGCTCCTGCCACGTTGGGGTAATCCCATGCGAGTCGCATTCCGGCATCATTGCGCGGATGCGGTCAAGCTGGGAGTTATTGCACAACGGCACGACGCCTTGCGGCAGCCTGAACCACTCCGGATGGTTGGAGTCGTGCTTGAACAACTCCTTGAGCATCCCGTCCAACTCCAAAACTGTGAAATTAAAATTGAGGCCTGGACGCAGCCTCATGATATCTGTCGGGCCCCCGAACAGCCAGGCGGGCCTCCCCCTCTCCTGCAGAGGGGCGATGCAACGGCGAAGAAAGTTCGCACCAACGGCCCCTACAGTAAGCCCGGCAAGCCTGAGCCGCAGAATCCGCGTGGTGGCGATCTTCAATCTGGCGTCATCCGCCGCTAGGGCGCTCCAGTCGCCGTCGCGCACTACTCGGGCTTGACGCAGGCTGGTGAATGGCTGCGGATCCGCGTCAACAATCCAGCACCACTCCGCCCTCCACTCATCCCACTTGCTGCGGAGCTCGCCTTCCAGATAAACCTCCTTCATGCTGACCCTCGAGATCCAGGCGATCCCGCCAGCTAAGGGCTCTCCCTTCTCGGCCTGGGGCATGAAGTAGTGGTGAAAGAGGGCGACATTTGGGTGGATTCCAACGAAATTCTCACAGAGGTGTGCGAAAACCGCCATTGTCAGAACGGCGTTGGGGGTGAAATCAAGGAGATGAAACCCGTAGGTATTCATGATGTCACAGAAGAAATCGGAGAAACGTGGGCAAAGCCCGCAATAGAAGAACAGAGGGAAGAAATAGTATCCTCTGGGACACTTTTTCGAAGTAGAAGCTTCGGCGGAGAGTACATGCGTGCGCGGATGCGCCCGCGTCTCCGTCGACCAGAAGAGATAGAACTCCTCCCGCAGCGCCTTCGGGGTGAGCTCGGGGGGGAAAAGTGCTCGCTCCTTGCGCAGCGCCTCAAGCCGCAGTGCCGCGGCCGACTTCACGCTCTTCCCGGTCTTCGGAGCCATGGCAGAAGCGGTGGAGGAGGTTGGCGGCGATGGTGGCGACGGCGGCGGCGAGGGCGGAGTGCTGCTCTCTTTCGGCTTTGGAAGCGGAGGGGAGCGGCGGAGCTTTCTGAAGAAGGAACCGCAAGTGGCGAAGGTGGGGGAACGGCCCCTGTTTCCCCTGCTTATAAAGAGGAGAGGCGAACGTTACACCTTTCTTGATTAAAGAATTGCCCACGATCTCTCCCATGACGCCGCGTTTGACGCGTGCCGTTACGAGAGGGCGCGGTGGATACGGAGTTAGATTTGGTATGGACCCAGGCCGCGCGTGCCCGTGCCCTGTTTTGGGCCTGGCCCAACAGCGCTCGGCACCGTGTGTGGCCCAGGCCCGGGGGCTCCTGTCGGTGTACTAAAGTAGGGGTACCTTAGTATCCCGAACTTGTGCACGGGCAGTCGCAGCACCTAGTGGCAGGGCTTGCCGGGCGTCCGCCAAGATCCTCCGTAGCTCGTATTGATGCCATTCAAGAACAAAGTGTTTTGACTGAGAAGACAAGACTCCGGCAAGAGGAGCTTGCCGGGAAGGACAAGGCCCCGGCAAGAGGAGCTTGCCGGGAAGGCCAACCAAGGCATTTCAAGAAACTTGCCACGACGCGCCGCGCGTCCCGGCAAGACCCGACGAGCGACAAGCTTTCGGGTGCGACAAGACAACGACCGCGGCAAGGCGCTTGCCGCGGCGAAGCCCCCACTCTGCGCCCATGCTCCAGCGCATTCGTCGACGTGTCGCCACGGGACCATCCCAGGAGCACGTGGCGGGGTGCTGTGCAGCCAAGCGGTGCGAGGTGGCAAGTGGAGATGACTAGAAGGCCATCGTGGCAGGCGGTGGCGCCCCTAACGGTCGCTTCTCTGCACTGTTGGGCGAGGCGGACGGGCATTAAATGCGCTTGTCCCCTGCCGTCAGAGTTAGGTAGGGTGCACTGTAGATACCAGTTGTACCAACCACCTTTTTTACTTTTATACCCCTCTCTGTGTTGCCACCTGTCGGTTACCCCTTTAGCCTATAAAAGGAGGCCCATGCGCAACGTAGAGGGGGTTGGACTCCTTCGAAAACACAGAATGCTCACGCTCTTGAGCAAGAACATAATACCACCACAAAGCAGCAGTATGAGTTTTATCTCTCCGGAGAGCTTCGAAGCTGGGTAAAATCCCTCGCGTGCTTCGCCTCGATCTGCTCTTCGTGCGCTCTCCGCTCCCTTGCCGGACCGAAAGGGGCCCTGCCCCATAGGTGTTTGTTTCCCACGACACCCACCCCGGCACCCAGAGTAGTACACCTGAATACTCCCCATTTTCTATCCCCATCACAAAATAGACTTCTCCACGGCACCGCAGCCTTCATGCTCCTCCCCTTCTACATCGGCGCACTTGTCCACCGCAGCGCATCTGCCTCATCGACGACCTCGTACGCTGCATTAGAGCCGGTCCACCGTCGTCATTGTACATGGAGCTTCTTTCCCGGCACCGTCTTCCACGGTCTCGGATCTACTTCCCGGAAGCCGACACCAAGCGCAGAAGCACCACCATCGTGAACAATGAACTGGCTCCCGTTGCCGACCATGACTCACAGAGGCCTCCGCGACCATCGTTCTCCTCCTCGATTGGTAATGTGTGTATTGAATCACTTAGCAGTACATGTGCAGTTCCAGTTTTGTTCATACCTACCCTTCAAATTTCCTGGGTGCTATTGTTCCCGTAAAAGTAATTGGTTATAGCCTCCATTGTCCAACATAATATCAGCTTGTAATTGTGCGTCGCTCCTGTATCAGACTGTGCTTGGGTAGGTTTTTCATCTGCAACCAGTAGTGTGGCAAATGATGGAAAGTTTTTTAGAACTAGAAAGTGCACGCATCAAGATGCATTTGTATGAGTAGTTTATCTTGTGGGAGAAAAGGATGAACGAGGGAAGGCCTTATTTGCAAATCTGGAGAGGGGTGTGGGTATCTTTTTGCAAAATTCCCATTGTTTCCTTCCTATCTGTCAGATATAAATCGGACGGCCTATATTGCAGGAAGGCGGGCACACCATCATCACCAACTCTATTTTTTATAAGAGTACAGATAGAAAAAAGTAGACAGTAGAGAAGTAGAGATAAATATTAAATATAAAATAAATATAACAGTAGAGAAGAGAGTAGATATGGCAGAGACGTCGGGAAAGGATCACGCGCGCGCGGGAAAAAGCGGCCGGGCGTGCGCTAGTTTTGGCGCGCAGCGTCTGGTGCGCTTTATAAATCCAACGCCCTCCCACCGCTCTGTGCCTTGCCACTGCTCTCTCCCTTCTCTGTGCATCGCCACCGCTCCCTCCCCGCTCTTTCTTGCCTCGCCGCCACCGCGCCACCATGTCGCCGCATCGGCGGGAAATTTGGGGATACCGCGGCGTCTGCGCGCGCCCCTCCTGCGGCATCTCCGCCGAGATCTGGTTCCGCGGGATGCGCCTCGGCCTCGGCAATTTCGACACCGCCGACGAGGCTGCCCACATGTACGATGCGACAGCATGGCGCCTCCGGTGGCCTCATAGAACATTGAACTTCCCCAACGTGTCGACGCTGGAGCGGGCGCAGGAGCTCGCGCCTCTGCCGCGGCTTATCACCAACAAGGATTGTCGCAACAACCAGAGGCGGGAGCACTGTCTCGGCATCGCCAAGATGGATGTGGAAGCCATGGCATTGTGGCGCCAATGCTTCCTGCAGGACATCATCAACAAGCACGAGTTCTATGCGCAAAGGAGGCGGAAAGGGATAAGAGGAGGGCGAGCGAGCCGCCTATCGCGAGGACAAGCGTAGGCAAAAAGTGGACGATCAATTAAACATGAGGCTAGGAGCAGCGTCGCCCTGGGAATCAGACGATGATCGGTATCTTCACGCCTATAGTCAGACGTCGGAGGAGGACATCATCGAGGAGGAGTCAGACGACGAGGAGTAGTTGAATTATCTTTTTTTTATCTATCTATGCTGAGAACTATCCTCTACTCTCTAGTCTTTACTCTCTATCTCTACTTCTCGATCTCAGCACTGTAAACGCTTTTTTAAAGCGCCACGCATGGCGATTCTGTTGGAGGTGCTCTAACATGGCAGACGAGTGCATTAATGTTGCCCACAAGATGCGTGAGTATTACTAGTAGTATATTTTTCTTGCCATGTTGAGAATTTAAAACCACGAGTGCGAACATGCAGAGGAGCAATGAAGACCAAACACGGGATATTGGGGACATCTTCAAGGAGCTTGGCAAGTTAAAGAGGAGCTGCACCGAACCTGTAAAACGAGCTTTGGTAAGTAACACCCTTTCAATTACTTTCGTTTAGCCTCGTGTTCTTCGATGTGTATATTTGTAGTTTCTGATTCTCTTAAGCCTCGTGTTCTTCGATGTGTAATAAGAAGAGTCTTAATTGTCCTAATGCTTTCTTTTTTAGCTTGATGTAGGAAGTGGGTGTTCTCACCTTGTAGTCTGTTTTTATTTTTTATTTTCTTTTTGAATTCACTTCTCCGAGTTTTGTTTATCTGGCTTCTACTAAATGGATCTGGGTTGCTCTGAGTATTGATCTAAAAAAGAAGTAACTTCATGTTAGGATGCAGTTCCTACGAGGAGGGAAGTATGGTCAACCTCGAGATCATGTTTCCAAAATGAGGCTGGATTACACACAAGGTGCCAGTTCCCTAATGATGTTGGATTAGACACAAGGTGCAAATTCCCATATGATATTGGTTTACACACAAGCCAGGTGGAGTCATCAGTTGCTCGTGTCCTCGTGGCTCTAGTAAAGGCTGAAAGAAAGCGTGCAGCAGCCCTTGAGAATGTAGCTGAGTTCCTGAAGAAGTGAAAAGAGCAATCAGATGCTCTCTTCACCAAAGCCAAAGAAGAGATGGAAGAAGCCAGAAATAAGATAGCAGAGGCAGAGCAGGCTAGGCGTCTCCTACTATCTAAAATTGTTATCAATACAAAATTTCCTTCATAATATCTAGGTTCAAATGTTTATCCTGTCAGCATGCCTGTTGTGATGTCTATGCATCTACTTATGTGGCACAAAATATATTTTTTCGGGTCATGTAATAACAGCAATTACTTTCCAAACAATAACAGACGAAGCATTGGACATGGTTGATACGTCTCCAACATATCTATAATTTTTGATTGTTACATGCTATTATATTACCCCTTTTGGATGTTTATGGGCTTTATTTTACACATTTATATCATTTTTGGGACTAACCTATTAACCGGAGGCCCAGCCCATATTGCTGTTTTATTGCCTGTTTCAGTATTTCGAAGAAAAGGAATGTCAAACAGAGTCCAAACGGAATGAAACCTTCCGCATCGTGATTTTTTGGAAGAATATGATCCTGGAGACTTGGAGTTCACGTCAGAAGATCCTCGAGGCATCCACGAGATAGGAGGGAGCCCCCCCCCTGTAGGGCGCGCCCCCCTATCTCGTGGGCCCCTCGAGCACCCCCGACCGACTTCTTTTGGCTATATATATACCTACATACCCTAAAACCATCAAATATAAAGATAGATCGGGAGTTCCGCCGCCGCAAGCCTCTGTAGCCACCAAAAACCTCTCGGGAGCCCGTTCCGGCACCCTGCCGGAGGAGGAATCCATCACTGGTGGCCATCTTCATCATCCCGGCGCTCTCCATGACGAGGAGGGAGTAGTTCACCCTCGGGGCTGAGGGTATGTACCAGTAGCTATGTGTTTGATCTCTCTCTCTCTCTCTCTCTCTCGTGTTCTCTCTCGTGTTCCCTCTATGGCACGATCTTGATGTATCCCGAGCTTTGCTATTGTAGTTGGATCTTATGATGTTTCTCCCCCTCTACTCTCTGGTGATGAATTGAGTTTCCCCTTTTGAAGTTATCTTATCAGATTGAGTCTTTTATGAGAACACTTGATGTATGTCTTGCCGTGTTTATCTGTGGTGACAATGGGATTTCACGTGTCTCTTGATGTATGTTTTGGTGACCAACTTGCGGGTTACACACATGAACCTTTGCATAGGAGTTGGCACACGTTCTTGACTCTCCGGTAGAAACTTTGGGGCACCCTTTGAAGTACTTTGTGTTGGTTGGATGAATCTGAGATTGTGTGATGCATATCGTATAATCATGCCCACGGATACTTGAGGTGACAATGGAGTATCTAGGTGACATTAGGGTTTTGGTTGATTTGTGTCTTAAGGTGTTATTCTAGTATGAACTCTTTTATAGATTGATCCAAAAGAATAACTTTGAGGTGGTTTCGTACCCTACCATAATCTCTACGTTTGTTCTCTGCTATTAGTGGCTTTGGAGTCTCTTTGTTGCATGTTGAGGGCTTGTTATATGATCTATCTATGTTATTATTGTTGAGAGAACTTGCACTAGTGAAAGTATGAACCCTAGGCCTTGTTTCCTATCATTGCAATACCGTTTACGCTCACTTTTATCATTAGTTACCTTGCTGTTTTTATTATTTCAGATTACAAATACCTTTATCTACCATCCATATTGCACTCGTATCACCATCTCTTCGCCGAATTAGTGCACCTATACAATTTACCATTGTATTGGGTGTGTTGGGGACACAAGAGACTCTTTATTATTTGGTTGCAGGGTTGTTTGAGAGAGACCATCTTCATCCTACGCCTCCCACGGATTGATAAACCTTAGGTCATCCACTTGAGGGAAATTTGCTACTGTCGTACAAACATGTGCACTTGCAGACCCAACAACGTCTACAAGAAGAAGGTTGCATAGTAGACATCAATGGTATAGTTCACGCGCAAGCCCGACATTCCAAGTTCAACTTCCACATCAAACTCATGTTCACAGATATCTACACATCCATACATAATGTCCACAACCATGATTCACTTCAAAGCCAAAAATATGTGAGTAGAGTTATAAATAAAGAAAAACCTCTAGTTCCTGCTACCAGTGCAAGCACAACAAGTCAAGACCATGCATAATTAATTATAATTTGGTCATTTTTGTGTTCTAAAATGCCGGCCGGTTCGCGGAAGGACGTGTTGCCGGCACACGCGCGGATTCAATGAAGGCGGGCGGGGCAGTCTGAAGCCGGTTGCATGCGGCGGGGAGGCGTGTTCAGCCGGACCTGCAGTGAGTGGGGCCCTCTTGGCTGGCGCGCCGATTCAATGCCTGCTCTATGAGAGGTCGCGTCCGTGTCAGAGCAATCACTCCCACCAGTCCTTTTTTGTTTGGGTATAACAAAATCTCGTTTTCCATTCACATTTTACAAGTAAAATTCATGGACAAACTTTGACCCAAAATACAATGGGGACTAGTAAACCAGAACGGAGGTAGTAGTTTTTTTTATCAAAAAAGGGTTTCCCCCTTCCGATTTTCATTACTGAAAACCAGCATCAAAATCTAAACCATAGTATTTGCCCTAGAACTACCAGGTTCAACATCTCGCAGCATAAACCCATACAACCATACGCCAAGGAGGTACGTAGTACTATGAATTTAGTTTTCGCTCCATACCAATCGTTCTAAAAACTAATTAGTACTTATAACGCGCCATTGAAAATCGGAACTCTTAACCCCGCTAAAAAATTATATTTTAAATGTGGCTACTCGATTTGTGGCAACTGGCGAGCCACCGCCTACAAGTCGTTCACCTGTGGTCCCAACCATCAACTCCTACGGATCAAATTATCACGCGAGCTGACTATTCCTACAAAGGTACCTCCGAATGCAGCAATCGTGCACCTAGGGTTTTAGGGTTTATTTGTTAACATTGCCTTTACGTAACACTCATGTGTGCGAGACAGCGAGAGACCGACTGCGTGCGTGCGCCTCTTCTCTTCGTATATGTACTTATTCACCGTTTGTATGGTGTCCAAAAAATTTTAGTAACTACTTGCAATGTGCCAATTCATTGCCACACGATCAAAGTAGATTAATACATATTCACCGATTTGATAGGAAAAAAGTCTAGTTTTGAATTACGTATATCACTAAAAATATGTTATGTTTCACTCAAAACATATTCCTTTGGCGGTTTTGATGAGATAAGGGAGGAATGTTGTTGGTTTCAAGATTCGAGAAGTGGTATATGTCTAATTTCTACTCTTACTAGCAAGATGCCCGTGTGTTGCACGAAACATCAAGATCTTGTGGGAGAAAAGGATGAACGAGGGAAGGCCTTATCTACAAATGTGGAGAGGAGTGCGGGTAAATTGCCATAGTTTCCTTCCTATCCATCAGATATAAATCGGACGGCCTATATTGCAGGATGGCAGGCCCACCATCATCACCAACTCTGTTTTTTTATCCCTACTCTTATAAAAAGCATAGTCGGTGATGATCGTGTGCCTGCCATCCTGCAATATAGGTCGTCCGATCTATATCTAATGGATAGGAAGGAAACTATGGCAATTTCGCAAAACGATACCCACACCCCTCTCCACATTTGCAAATAAGGCCTTCACTCGTTCATCCTTTTCTCCCACAAGATAAACTACTCATACAAATGCATCTTGATGTTCCGTGCAACGCATGGGCATCTTGCTAGTTGTTGCAAAAATCCCATGTGTGTGAGAGAGAGGGAGAGAGGAGGAGGACGGAGTGCATGTGTGACAAAGACACAAAGAGTGTGTGTGCGAGGTATCAGCTTAAAATGAGGCGATAGTGCGTGTGTGCATGATCGAGAGGGCATGTCTCAAGAAGAGAAGAAAAATCTGCATAGATACAAGGAGCGGGAGAGAGACATGTATGTGATAGTGGAAGCACGAGTGTGCGGGTGTATAAAGCTATCTAGAGGCTAGTCGATAAATGTTTGTGAGAGAAATACGAGTCGGGGGCGCGAAAGCGAGAGTTTTGTGTGAGAGAGAGACGGTAGTCGGGAAGGGGAGTGGAAGCAGGAGTTGTGTGTGTGTGAGAGAGAGGGGGGAGTTTGTCTGATCGGTAAACAAATGAATAATGTCAGTCTGGGATGGAGACAAAAAGGAGACCGCAACAAATGTTGTGTCTACAGGAGAGAGAGTAATTTTAGTGGTATGAGTCATATCTAGAGACATATTGGGTGTGTGAGAGAATCCCATAGAGAGAAAGACAAAGTGAAAGACGAGTGGACACTTTGTGTGTGGCGGTGAAAAAGAAAGCTTAGGTACCTAGTGATACCAGAGAATAGTAGAGACGTGAGAGATAATGAAAACCGTGTAATGTATAATGATAGGGAGAGTGTGACACTTCTCAAGGGAGACGTCGAGAGACCATGTTTGCGAGGATATGAGAAAAATGAAGTGAGCGTGCGGGTGAGCTGGAGAAAATAGAGTGATAGCTACATGAAGGAGCATGCATGCGAGAGAGATGGGCGTGAAAGGAGTGAACATAAAAGGGATTCAAATATTTGAATTCGAGATGATGATACATGTAATTCATACTCGAACCAAAATTGATCTATCAAACATGCATACTCATATGAATTCACGCGCATCTATGTTATTTAATATGTAGATATTACTGATCCATACATTTTAGTAGAACATAATTTGGTTTAAATTTTTTGAATTCAACCTTATGATTTTGAGATCATTGTATTTGTAAATCATATTATACATATAAAGGAGCAGAATTCTTTGTTGTGCTTTTGAAAGTATATATAAAAAATGATGTATATAGAATTTTATTCCAATCGAAAATGGATCCCGCCCGAAAAAAATGGAATACCAACGGGATTTGAATTGAGTTGGCACAGTAAACGTGCACTCTGCAAAATTTGAACGAAGCGGGGAAAGTCGCAGTAACCGCCTGAAATCAAAATCTGCGAGATGGAAATTACTACTGCCTATCCCTCCCACGCAAAGCCTATCTGCTCGATTTCTATAGGTTTCAATAGGGGTAGGTTTGTAATTTCACTCAAATGTGACATAACCGCCTCTCACCCGGATTCATACACGGTGGGCGCCAAAACATAGTGTGTCCTCGGCCAAAATCAACTCCCTCACCGATTCATACACGGTGGGCGCCAAAAACAAACTCTCGTCGGCAAATATTTGGTGTATGCGAGATTACCATCCTATCCCCAACCGACTAATATTGTTGTAATGTAGGAAATTTGAAACGGGGGCTAAGTTTGTAAATTTCCTCGCATTTGAGACAAGCGCACCCTGAAGACATGGTTCCCCCCTTCCTCTCTACCTCCATTTCCCCATTCGTACTCCATGGGCGCCAAAACACCCTCTCCACCCCAGCCTCCTCTGTCCGCCACCCTATCCACCGCTATCCTCCTCCACCATGCCGGAGCTGATACCCCAACGCCGCCGTCCATTACAAGAGATCGACCTCTCTTATCCACGGCTTCGGACCGGGATCCTTGCATCTCGTCCTCTCGCTTCATCCCCGCTATCGTGCACCTTGCCGGCGCCGCTCCTATGACCGTCTCATCCACCGCGCCCTGCTGCCACCATCTACCCTCCTAGATCTACTTCCACGCCGCTGACAGCCATCGCTACCGCAGCACCATCAAATTCTCAGCAGATGCATACACGGCGCCGCACCAGAGGCGGTACTCTTTCATATCTGCTCAACTTATTTATCACAGCAAGAAAATAGATCGCCACTGCTTTACTCTCATTTCTTGTCCATCACTTACTTGCTAGTTGAAAGCAAACATTGGTTGCGAAGTTGCCTTTGTCCGGTTTGCACCTTCAGATCCGCCATGGCACGCTCAACACTATACTCCCAATGCTTATGGTTTTCCCCGTTTATATTCCACACTAGTTAAATCACAGTAGAGTAAATTTCAAAATTGGGTCAGTCAATTTTTCAGAGCTCGCCGGAGTTCGCAGGTGCGAACGAAGGGGCTCGGGTGGGGACGGTGGTTGTGGCGGGCCGTGGTGGGGCCTCGCCGAACGAAGAAAACTCGACGCGGGTGGGGGCGGGGGTGGGGGTGGGGGTGGCGGAGGAACACAGGCGATGGTGGCCGGTGGTTCGGTCGGCGGCCCGTGCGGTGTTCTGTATGGGAAGAATCAGAGACGAGGAAGAAGAAGGGTTAGGAGACGTAGGATCTTCATCCAACCGCCCGAAATGGTCGAGAGACAGCAGGGAGTTGCATTCTTAATGCGCCCTGGTTCATCATGTGTGGGCACTATGCAATGAACATTTTATTATCCAAAATCTGCTTGCTCTTCTTTAGCATGTTGCTCTTCCGTTCTTCTTTAATAAGTACTCTCTCCGTTCCTAAATACAAGTCTTTGTATAGATTCCACCATGGACTACATATGGAGCAAATGAGTGAATGTACACTCTAAAATGTATCTGGATACATCTGTATGTGATCCATAGTGGAAATCTCTACCAAGACTTATGTTTTGGAACGGAGGGAGTATGATAGTAGTACAGTATGTTCCTTGTAGTGAAGATGAGCAGGGACATTTGCAGTGTAGAGGTCTATATGGTCGGTTGTGATGTACACTTTGAACTCTTCAGGCCTCTTTGATTCATAGGATTTTGTAAACATGGGAATAGGATTTGTAGTGGCCTGCCCACTTGAATCCTACAAGAATAGTAAGGAAATGCGGGGAGCTCTGTCGCCTTTGAGAGTTACAATGATATTAACAGTACCGCACCTTCAGTTGAAGAGAGTTGGTATCCGAAGCCTTTCTAGCCGTACCGGCAATACTAGCACATATATTCCAGCAAGTTCCACTTTGCTGATTTTTCTCTGATGCTTAAGGTTTTTGTTGGGGAACGTAGTAATTTCAAAAAATTTCCTATGCACACGCAAGATCATGGTGATGCATAGCAACAAGAGGGGAGAGTGTTGTCTACGTACCCTTGTAGACTAAAGCGGAAGCGTTGACACAACGTAGAGGAAGTAGTCGTACGTCTTCCCGGTTCAACCGATCCAAGCACCGTTACTCCGGCACCTCCGAGTTCTTGACACACGTATAGCTCGATGACGCACCCCAAACTCCGATCTAGCAGAGGTACGGGGAGGAGTTCCGTCAACACGACGGCGTGGTGACGATCTTGATGTTCAACTGTCGCAGGGCTTCGCCTAAGCACCGCTACAATATGACCGAGGTGTAATATCGTGGAGGGGGGCACCGCACACGGCTAAGGAACGATCACGAAGATCAACTTGTGTGTCTATGGGGTGCCCCCCGCCCCCGTATATAAAGGAGGGAGGGAGGAGGGGGCCGGCCTAAGGGGGAGGCGCACCCTAGGAGGGGGAAACCTACTCCAAGTAGGTTTCCCCCTTCTTTTCCTAATTCAAGAAGGAGGGGGAAGGAAGGAGTAGGAGAGGGGGAAGGCAAGGGGGGTGCTGCCCCCCCCCCTTCCTTGTCCTATTCGGACTCAAGGGGAGGGGGCGCGCCACTTGCCCTGGCTGGCCCCTCTCTTTCTCCAATAGGGCCCATCAAGGCCCATTACTTCCCGGGGGGGTTCCGGTAACCCTCCGGTACTCCGGTTTTTCTCCGAAAACTCCCGGAACCCTTCCGGTGTCCGAATATAATCATCCAATATATCAATCTTTATGTCTCGACCATTTCGAGACTCCTTGTCATGTCCGTGATCACATCCGGGACTCCGAACAACCTTCGGTACATCAAAATACATAAACTCATAATGAAACTGTCATCGAAACATTAAGCGTGCGGACCCTACGGTTCGAGAACAATGTAGACATGACCGAGACACGTCTCCGGTCAATAACCAATAGCGGGACCTGGATGCCCATATTGGTTCCTACATATTCTACGAAGATCTTTATCGGTCAGACCGCATAACAACATACGTTGTTCCCTTTGTCATCGGTATGTTACTTGCCCGAGATTCGATCATCGGTATCCAATACCTAGTTCAATCTCGTTACCGGCAAGTCTCTTTACTCGTTCCGTAATACATCATCTCGCAACTAACTCATTAGTTGCAATGCTTGCAAGGCTTAAGTGATGTGCATTACCGAGAGGGCCCAGAGATACCTCTCCGACATTCGGAGTGACAAATCCTAATCTCGAAATACGCCAACCCAACAAGTACCTTCAGAGACACCTGTAGAGCACCTTTATAATCACCCAGTTACGTTGTGACGTTTGGTAGCACACAAAGTGTTCCTCCGGTAAACGGGAGTTGCATAATCTCATAGTCATAGGAACATGTATAAGTCATGAAGGAAGCAATAGCAACATACTAAATGATCGGGTGCTAACCTAACGGAATGGGTCATGTCAATCAGGTCATTCAACTAATGATGTGATCCCGTTAATCAAATAACAACACCTTGTTCATGGTTAGGAAACATAACCATCTTTGATTAACAAGTTAGTCAAGTAGAGGCATACTAGTGACACTCTGTTTGTCTATATATTCACACATGTATTACGTTTCCGGTTAATACAATTCTAGCATGAATAATAAACATTTATCATGAAATAAGGAAATAAATAATAACTTTATTATTGCCTCTAGGGCATATTTCCTTCAGTCTCCCACTTGCACTAGAGTCAATAATCTAGATTACATAGTAATGATTCTAACACCCATGGAGTCTTGGTGTTGATCATGTTTTTCTTGTGGAAGAGGCTTAGTCAACGGGTCTGCAACATTCAGATCCGTATGTATCTTGCAAATCTCTATGTCTCCCACCTGGACTAGATCCCGGATGGAATTGAAGCGTCTCTGGATGTGCTTGGTTCTCTTGTGAAATCTGGATTCCTTCGCTAAGGCAATCGCTCCAGTATTGTCACAAAAGATTTTCATTGGACCCGATGCACTAGGTATGACACCTAGATCGGATATGAACTCCTTCATCCAAACTCCTTCATTGGCTGCTTCCGAAGCAGCTATGTATTCCGCTTCACACGTAGATCCCGCCACGACGCTTTGCTTTGAACTGCACCAACTGACAGCTCCACCGTTTAATGTAAACACGTATCCGGTTTGTGATTTAGAATCATCCAGATCAGTGTCAAAGCTTGCATCAACGTAACCATTTACGATGAGCTCTTTGTCACCTCCATATACGAGAAACATATCCTTAGTCCTTTTCAGGTACTTTAGGATGTTCTTGACCGCTGTCTAGTGATCCACTCCTGGATTACTTTGGTACCTCCCTGCTAAACTTATAGCAAGGCACACATCAGGTCTGGTACACAGCATTGCATACATGATAGAGCCTATGGCTGAAGCATAGGGAACATTTTTCATTTTCTCTCTATCTTCTGCAGTGGTCGGGCTTTGAGTCTTACTCAACTTCACACCTTGCAATACAGGCAAGAACCCTTTCTTTGCTTGATCCATTTTGAACTTCTTCAAAACTTTGTCAAGGTATGTGCTTTGTGAAAGTCCAATTAAGCGTTTCGATCTATCTCTATAGATCTTAATGCCCAATATGTAAGCAGCTTCACCGAGGTCTTTCATTGAAAAACTTTTATTCAAGTATCCCTTTATGCTATCCAAAAATTCTATATCATTTCCAATCAATAATATGTCATCCACATATAATATTAGAAATGCTACAGAGCTCCCACTCACTTTCTTGTAAATACAGGCTTCTCCAAAAGTCTGTATAAACCCAAATGCTTTGATCACACTATCAAAACGTTTATTCCAACTCCGAGAGGCTTGCACCAGTCCATAAATGGATCCCTGGAGCTTGCACACTTTGTTAGCTCCCTTTGGATCAATAAAACCTTCTGGTTGCATTATATACAACTCTTCCTCCAGAAATCCATTCAGGAATGCAGTTTTTACATCCATTTGCCAAATTTCATAATCATAAAATGCCGCAATTGCTAACATGATTCGGACAGACTTAAGCATCGCTACGGGTGAGAAGGTCTCATCGTAGTCAACCCCTTGAACTTGTCGAAAACCTTTTGCAACAAGTCGAGCTTTGTAGAGAGTAACATTACCGTCAGCGTCAGTCTTCTTCTTGAAGATCCATTTATTCTCAATTGCTTGCCGACCATCGGGCAAGTCAACCAAAGTCCATACTTTGTTCTCATACATGGATCCCATCTCAGATTTCATGGCTTCAAGCCATTTTGCGGAATCTGGGCTCACCATCGCTTCTTCATAGTTCGTAGGTTCATCATGATCTAGTAGTATGACTTCCAGAATAGGATTACCGTACCACTCTGGTGCGGATCTTACTCTGTTTGACCTACGAGGTTCTGTAGTAACTTGATCTGAAGTTCTATGATCATCATCATCAACTTCCTCACTAGTTGGTTTTGACGTCACAGAAACCGGTTCTTGTGATGTATTATTTTCCAACAAGGGAGTAGGTACAGTTACCTCATCAAGTTCTACTTTCCTCCCACTCACTTCTTTCGAGAGAAATTCCTTCTCTAGAAAGGATCCATTCTTAGCAACGAATGTCTTGCCTTCGGATCTGTGATAGAAGGTGTACCCAACTGTCTCCTTTGGGTATCCTATGAAGACACATTTCTCCGATTTGGGTTCGAGCTTATCAGGTTGAAGCTTTTTCACATAAGCTTCGCAGCCCCAAACTTTAAGAAACGACAACTTTGGTTTCTTGCCAAACCATAGTTCATGAGGTGTCGTCTCAACGGATTTCGATGGTGCCCTATTTAACGTGAATGTGGCCGTCTCTAAAGCATAACCCCAAAACGATAGCGGCAAATCTGTAAGAGACATCATAGATCGCACCATATCAAGTAAAGTACGATTACGACGTTCGGACACACCATTACGCTGTGGTGTTCCGGGTGGCGTGAGTTGCGAAACTATTCCACATTGTTTTAAGTGTAGACCAAACTTGTAACTCAAATATTCTCCTCCGCGATCAGATTGTAGAAACTTTATTTTCTTGTTACGGTGATTTTCAACTTCACTCTGTAATTCTTTGAACTTTTCAAATGTTTCAGACTTACACTTCATTAAGTAGATATACCCATATCTGCTTAAATCATCTGTGAAGGTGAGAAAATAACGATATCCGCCACGAGCCTCAACATTCATTGGACCACATACATCTGTATGTATGATTTCTAACAAATCTGTTGCTCTCTCCATAGTACCGGAGAACGGTGTTTTGGTCATCTTGCCCATGAGGCACGGTTCGCAAGTACCAAGTGATTCATAATCAAGTGGTTCCAAAAGACCATCAGTATGGAGTTTCTTCATGCGCTTTACACCGATATGACCTAAACGGCGGTGCCACAAATAAGTTGCACTATCATTATCAACTCTGCATCTTTTGGATTCAACACTATGAATATGTGTATCACTACTATCGAGATTCATCAAAAATAGACCACTCTTCAAGGGTGCATGACCATAAAAGATATTACTCATATAAATAGAACAACCATTATTCTCTGATTTAAATGAATAACCGTCTCGCATCAAACAAGATCCAGATATAATGTTCATGCTCAACGCTGGCACCAAATAACAATTATTTAGGTCTAATACTAATCCCGAAGGTAGATGTAGAGGTAGTGTGCCGACCGCGATCACATCGACTTTGGAACCATTTCCCACGCGCATCGTCACCTCGTCCTTTGCCAGTGTTCGCTTAATCCGTAGTCCCTGTTTCGAGTTGCAAATATTAGCAACGGAACCAGTATCAAATACCCAGGTGCTACTGCGAGCTCTAGTAAGGTACACATCAATAACATGTATATCACATATACCTTTGTTCACCTTGCCATCCTTCTTATCCGCCAAATACTTGGGGCAGTTCCGCTTCAAGTGACCAGTCTGCTTGCAGTAGAAGCACTCAGTTTCAGGCTTAGGTCCAGACTTGGGTTTCTTCTCTTGAGCAGCAACTTGTTTGTTGTTCTTCTTGAAGTTCCCCTTCTTCTTCCCTTTGCCCTTTTTCTTGAAACTAGTGGTCTTGTTGACCATCAACACTTGATGCTCCTTCTTGATTTCTACCTCCGCAGCCTTTAGCATTGCGAAGAGCTCGGGAATCGTCTTATCCATCCCTTGCATATTATAGTTCATCACGAAGCTCTTGTAGCTTGGTGGAAGTGATTGGAGAATTCTATCAATGACGCTATCATCCGGAAGAGTAACTCCCAGTTGAATCAAGTGATTACAATACCCAGACATCTTGAGTATGTGCTCACTGACAGAACTATTCTCCTCCATCTTGCAGCTATAGAACTTATTGGAGACTTCGTATCTCTCAATCCGGGCATTCTTCTGGAATATTAACTTCAACTCCTGGAACATCTCATATGCTCCATGACGTTCAAAACATCGTTGAAGTCCCGGTTCTAAGCCGTAAAGCATGCCACATTGAACTATCGAGTAGTCATCAGCTTTGCTCTGCCAGACGTTCTTAACGTCGTCAGTTGCATCTGCAGCAGGCCTGGCACCCAGTGGTGCTTCCAGGACGTAATTTTTCTGTGCAGCAATGAGGATAATCCTCAAGTTACGGACCCAGTCCGCGTACTTGCTACCATCATCTTTCAACTTAGCTTTCTCAAGGAACGCATTAAAATTCAACGGAACAACAGCACGGGCCATCTATCTACAATCAACATAGACAAGCAAGATACTATCAGGTACTAAGTTCATGATAAATTTAAGTTCAATTAATCATATTACTTAAGAACTCCCACTTAGACAGACATCTCTCTAGTCATCTAAGTGATCACG
The DNA here is from genome assembly GCF_018294505.1 of Triticum aestivum. Lineage (NCBI taxonomy): Eukaryota > Viridiplantae > Streptophyta > Magnoliopsida > Poales > Poaceae > Triticum > Triticum aestivum. Next base: position 177,854,097 of record NC_057801.1, read on the forward strand.
TGACCCAAATCAACTAAACCATAACCGATCATCACGTGAGATGGAGTAGTTTTCAATGGTGAACATCTTATGTTGATCATATCTACTATATGATTCACGCTCGACCTTTCGGTCTCCGTGTTCCGAGGCCATATCTGCATATGCTAGGCTCGTCAAGTTTAACCTGAGTATTCTGCGTGTGCAAAACTGGCTTGCACCCATTGTAGATGGACGTAGAGCTTATCACACCCGATCATCACGTGGTGTCTGGGCACGACGAACTTTGGCAAGGTGCATACTCAGGGAGAACACTTCTTCATAATTTTTAGTGAGAGATCATCTTAAAATGCTACCGTCAATCAAAGCAAGATAAGATGCATAAAGGATAAACATCACATGCAATCAATATAAGTGATATGATATGGCCATCATCATCGTGTGCTTGTGATCTCCATCTCCGAAACACCATCATGATCACCATCGTCACCGGCGCGACACCTTGATCTCCATCGTAGCATCGTTGTCGTTTACGCCATATATTGCTTCTACGACTATCGGTACTGCTTAGTGATAAAGTAAAGCAATTACAGGGCGTTTGCATTTCATACAATAAAGCGACAACCATATGGCTCCTGCCAGTTGCCGATAACTTTGGTTACAAAACATGATCATCTCATACAATAAAATATAGCATCACGTCTTGGCCATATCACATCACAACATGCCCTGCAAAAACAAGTTAGACGTCCTCTACTTTGTTGTTGCAAGTTTTACGTGGCTGCTACGGGCTTTAAGCAAGAACGAATCTCACCTACGCATCAAAACCACAACGATAGTTTGTCAAGTTGATGTTGTTTTAACCTTCGCAAGGACCGGGCGTAGCCACACTCGGTTCAACTAAAGTTGGAGAAACTGACACCCGCTAGTCACCTGTGTGCAAAGCACGGCGGTAAAACCAGTCTCGCGTAAGCGTACGCGTAATGTCGGTTCGGGCCGCTTCATCCAACAATACCGCCGAACCAAAGTATGACATGCTCGTAAGCAGTATGACTTATATCGCCCACAACTCACCTGTGTTCTACTCGTGCATATTACATCAAACCATAAAAAACCTGGCTCTGATGCCACTGTTGGGGAACGTAGTAATTTCAAAAAAATTCCTACGCACACGCAAGATCATGGTGATGCATAGCAACGAGAGGGGAGAGTGTTGTCTATGTACCCTTGTAGACTGAAGTGGAAGCGTTGACACAACATAGAGGAAGTAGTCGTACGTCTTCCCGGTTCAACCGATCCAAGCACCGTTACTCCGGCACCTCCGAGTTCTTGACACACGTACAGCTCGATGACGCACCCCGAACTCCGATCCAGCAGAGGTACGGGGAGGAGTTCCGTCAGCACGACGGAGTGGTGACGATCTTGATGTTCAACTGTCGCAGGGCTTCGCCTAAGCACCGCTACAATATGACCGAGGTGTAATATCATGGAGGGGGGCACCGCACACGGCTAAGGAACGATCACAAAGATCAACTTGTGTGTCTATGGGGTGCCCCCCGCCCCCGTATATAAAGGAGGGAGGGAGGAGGGGACCGGCCTAAGGGGGAGGCGCGCCCTAGGAGGGGGAAACCTACTCCAAGTAGGTTTCCCCCTTCTTTTCCTAATCCAAGAAGGAGGAGGGAGGAAGGAGTGGGAGAGGGGGAAGGCAAGGGGGGTGCCGCCCCCCCTTCCTTGTCCTATTCGGACTCAAGGGGAGGGGGCGCGCCACTTGCCCTGGCCGGCCCCTCTCTTTCTCCAATAGGGCCCATCAAGGCCCATTACTTCCCGGGGGGGTTCCGGTAACCCTCCGGTACTCCGGTTTTTCTCCGAAAACTCCCGGAACCCTTCCGGTGTCCGAATATAGTCATCCAATATATCAATCTTTATGTCTCGACCATTTCGAGACTCCTCGTCATGTCCGTGATCACATCCGGGACTCCGAACAACCTTTGGTACATCAAAATACATAAACTCATAATGAAAATGTCATCGAAACCTTAAGCGTGCGGACCCTACGGTTCGAGAACAATGTAGACATGACCGAGACACGTCTCCGGTCAATAACCAATAGCGGGACCTGGATGCCCATATTGGTTCCTACATATTCTACGAAGATCTTTATCGGTCAGACCGCATAACAACATACGTTGTTCCCTTTGTCATCGGTATGTTACTTGCCTGAGATTCGATCGTCGGTATCCAATACCTAGTTCAATCTCGTTACCGGCAAGTCTCTTTACTCGTTCCGTAATACATCATCTCGCAACTAACTCATTAGTTGCAATGCTTGCAAGGCTTAAGTGATGTGCATTACCGAGAGGGCCCAGAGATACCTCTCCGACATTCGGAGTGACAAATCCTAATCTTGAAATACGCCAACCCAACAAGTACCTTCGGAGACACCTGTAGAGCCCCTTTATAATCACCCAGTTATGTTGTGATGTTTGGTAGCACACAAAGTGTTCCTCCGGTAAACGGGAGTTGCATAATCTCATAGTCATAGGAACATGTATAAGTCATGAAGGAAGCAATAGCAACATACTAAACGATCGGGTGCTAAGATAACGGAATGGGTCATGTCAATCAGATCATTCAACTAATGATGTGATCCCGTTAATCAAATAACAACTCCTTGTTCATGGTTAGGAAACATAACCATCTTTGATTAACAAGCTAGTCAAGTAGAGGCATACTAGTGACACTCTGTTTGTCTATATATTCACACATGTATTATGTTTCCAGTTAATACAATTCTAGCATGAATAATAAACATTTATCATGAAATAAGGAAATAAATAATAACTTTATTATTGCCTCTAGGGCATATTTCCTTCAGTTTTCCCATTATATCTACACTATGATCTGTGTAGCTGCTTTGTGTCGCAGTAGCAGCAGTCCACTCTTGAAGCTAAACACTGCAATGACTTACAAAATTGGCACCAAGGCATTGAGTGCCATTCTGGATGCAATGAAACTCATACGCTCCCCACATGTTGACTCTTGTTCAGAATATGATCCTAATGACTATTCTAACGTCGAGGAGTCAAAGGCAGATGGCATGTCCTGTTCACCCATCAAGGTGCCTGTTCTAATTTGGCAAGGTTTTATTGATTGCACGTATCTTGCATATGTTGTCTTGCATTTATTCTACTTTGTTGCACCGTCATCTGCTTAGTTTACTCATCATATATGTTGAGATGTCATGCCCATCCATTATCAATACATATTCCATCTGTCATTGATACGTCTCCGACGTATCTATAATTTTTGATTGTTCCATGCTATTATACTTTCAACCTTGGATGTTTTATATGCATGCTATTTTATATGATTTTTGGGACTAACCTATTAACTAGAGCCCAGTGGCAGTTTCTGTTTTTTCCTTGTTTTTGAGTATCGCAGAAAAGGAAAACCAAACGGAGTCCAATTGACCTGAAACTTCACGGAGATTATTTTTGGACCGGAAGAAGCCCACAGAGTACCGGAGATGGGCCAGAAGAGTCCTGAGGCACCCACGAGGGTGGGGGCGCGCCCTACCCCCCTGAGCGCGCCCCCCTATCTCGTGGCCGCCTCGGAGACCCCCCTGACTTGTTCCCGACGCCAACACCTCTTATATATACCCAAACTTCCAGAACATAACCTAGATGGGGAGTTCCGCCGCCGCAAGCCTCTGTAGCAACCAAAACACTATCGGGACCCTGTTCCGGCACCCTGCCGGAGGGGGGATCCATCACTGGTGGCCATCTTCGTCATCCCGGCGCTCTCCATGATGATGAGGGAGTAGTTCACCCTTGGGGCTGAGGGTATGTACCAGTAGCTATGTGTTTGATCTCTCTCTCTCTCTCGTGTTCTTGATTTGGCACGATCTTGATGTATCGCGAGCTTTGCTATTATAGTTGGATCTTATGATGTTTCTCCCCCTCTACTCTCTTGTAATAGATTTAGTTTTCCCTTTGAAGTTATCTTATCAGGATTAAGTCTTGAGAACACTTGATGTATGTCTTGCATGTGCTTATCTGTGGTGACAATGGGATATCACGTGATCTACTAGATGTATGTTTTGGTGATCAACTTGCGGGTTCAGTAACCTTGTGAACTTATGCATAGGGGTTGGCACACGTTTTCGTCTTGACTCTCCAATAGAAACTTTGGGGCACTCTTTGAAGTACTTTGTGTTGGTTGAATAGATGAATCAGAGATTGTGTGATGCATATCGTATAATCATACCCACGGATACTTGAGGTGACATTGGATTATCTAGGTGACATTAAGGTTTTGGTTGATTTGTGTCTTAAGGTTTTATTCTAGTACAAACTCTAGGATATATCGAACGGAAAGAATAGCTTCGTGTTATTTTACTACGGACTCTTGAATAGATCGATCAGAAAGAATAACTTTGAGGTGGTTTCGTACCCTACAATAATCTCTTCGTTTGTTCTCCGCTATTAGTGACTTTGAAGTGACTCTTTGTTGCATGTTGAGGGATAGTCATATGATCCAATTATGTTATTATTGTTGAGAGAACTTACACTAGTGAAAGTATGAACCTTAGGCCTTGTTTCCTAGCATTGCAATACCGTTTGTGCTCACTTTTATCATTAGTTACCTTGCTGTTTTTATAATTTCATATTACAAAAACCTATATCTACCATCCATATTTCACTTGTATCACCATTTCTTCGCTGAAATAGTGCACCTATACAATTTACCATTGTATTGGGTGTGTTGGGGGCACAAGAGACTCTTTGTTATTTGGTTGCAGGGTTGTTTGAGAGAGACCATCTTCATCCTACACCTCTCACGGATTGATAAACCTTAGGTCATCCACTTGAGGGAAATTTGCTAATGTCCTACAAACATCTGCACTTGGAGGCCCAACAATGTCTACAAGGAGAAGGTTGCGTAGTAGACATCAGTCATCATACCATGTTTTTTCACCCAAATGTTGTTCTTGTGCATCAGACATCAAAAACGAAAAGGTTGATTGCCGAACCTGAAGGAGCACCAACAAAGTCCTTGAAAAACATGGTGGTGCCAGAGAAATCAGATAGCACCCCACTTATATTGGATGTACGACTAGTGACACAGAACATAGGACCGACTCCAGCAGACTGTACCCATACTTCACTGGCCACACCACTAGCCCCACCACACAGGACCTGCACTCCAGCAAAAGGTATACCGATTTTAGTTGCCATAGCACCAGCCGTACCACAGAAAAATCCCACTCCAGCAAAAAGTATAGCAAGTCCACCAGCCGAAGACCTATCCCAACTGCAGAGACGGCCAATTCCTGCAGATTGGAACCCCATTCCAGTTATTTCCAGTTTAAAAGACAATGCTTTCAATGTTTTTAGGGACTATGTGCATATATTCCCATCATGGGAAGATTATAGTGAAGACAAACACCATTTTCACATCTTCCTATCCAACTTACGTGTAAGTGCTATTATTCATGGTTATTACTTTCCTATTTTCTGCTGATTGAACACATCAATGATTTACATTACATTGTTGTAAGTAGGCGAGGGTCAATCTAGATAGTCATGACGAGCAAAGCTTGCTTGTGCTTTTCAAGGAAGCATTGCAGCAGTATTGGTGTTACCTGAGGAAATCACACTTTGATGGCAAGTCTATAAACGAATTTCCGATGATGTCTCTTGTGCTAAATTTAGAAGACATTGAATGGAAAAACCTTGTTATGCACTGGTCTCGTTCCCAGGATTGGGTACTATCTATGAAATCACATGACAACTTAAACTTCTACTTTTTCGCATGTGCCTTACGGATCTTTTTTGCAGGAAATCTACTCGAAGAAGAATTCCGGTTTGAAAAGAAAGACAGAATATCACAAATATGCTGCCCGCTGCTTTGCTCTTGTTAGTACATGTTGTCCTGTATCACTGTACTTGCATACATACCTGGTTCATTATGTGACAGCAGTATGCATGATAGCTTGCTTATCAATTGTTCGCTCCAAATTATCTAATTTGTATGACTGGTTACATTAGTGTAGAATATATCCAATGCCAATGAAATTTTTTAGCTCTGCATTGTTCTTGTAAGTACTTGTTGTCCTTTATCAGTGTACCTATATTGACAGGTAGTTGTTCATGTACCATCACTCTGCAGCTTATTTTCCTTCGCCCTCCATTTTCTACACACCAAATCTATATTTACTCTTACCATAAGGTTGGACAACACCGATGGTACTGAAGAAGTTTAGCTGTGCATTGCTCTTGGCTGTACCTTTTGCCTGTATCGCTGTACTTACATTTATAGCTACTTGGTTATGTAGCATCACTCTTCATCTTGTCTTAAATATTCTCCATTTTTTCTTATATTATCACATCTATATTTACTCTTAACAAAATGTAGAATAAAGCCAATGCTTATGAAGAAGATTTTGTGGTAAACTTCTTGAATTCCCCCCCCCCCATTAGCATGGACAAGGGCTTTATAGAGCATGTCTTCACCAATAATGTAAGTTTGTCCTTCTCAAGCCTTCAAACTTTGTTGTGTATATTTGGTTAGGCATGACTGCAACAGCTGTTTATTTTTGGTGTTTGCATCAAATTGCAGGTTTAAAGTTTATTATGTAGTTCATAAACAAAAGCTTGTCCTTCTCAATTTAAGTTTTCAGTTGTACAACCAAGTTCCTTCTTCATACCATGTAAATTAAACTATACAGAGTAAGTGATATTCTTTTGCACTGCATGTATGCTTCTGTCTTGATCCGTAATCCAGTGGTGTGGTGAACCTACCCACTACAGCACAATGTCATATTCTGCAATGTCTTAACTATGAACAATGTCATATCATTCTACTATTATTTAAATTGTCTCTTTATTTGCCAATCTAAAATGGAATAAATTGACAGCACACTAAGCATTGATACTTATGAGTTCTTGATCTGTAATCCAGTGGTGTCGTGAAGCTGCCAACTCCTTCACAATGTCATTTCCTACCATGTCTTGACCTGAACAATACCATATTGTGTTAATGCAATTTCAAACTGTGTCACTTTATTCGTCAGTAAGAAATGTGATGAATTGTCAGCACTGATACTTTTATGTGCAAAACCTGTCATATGTCTGCTTGTTTATCTTTCAGAGTGAGGAGGATATAAGTGTTAAACAAGCGCAGTCTCATCATCTTGGTCCGTTAAAAGGCCTAAAAGTAAACTAGCCCACTAGTAGATTCGGGCCTTTAATAGGCCAAGTAAACCGCCGGCCCTCTTTTCGCAAGAAAACTCAATGGGCTTTTAGGAGGCTGAGAAGTAGGTGGGGCCTGAAACATGCCGAACAGCTCACGGGCCGGCAGCAACCCGAAATGGACCCCGCCCATGATTGTGCCAATCAAATCACGGGCTTTTAACAGGCCAAAATTGCCTCGGTCCTTGTTTGGCCCAATCAGATTATCGGCTCCGAGCAGGCCGGATGCAAATCGGGCCGTAGTTAGGCCCAACTATATGACGGGCTTTTAACAGGCCGAAATTAATATAGGACCGAAATGTTATACGGGCCCTTAACAGGCCGAAACTAATATCAGGCCGAATTAATAAATGGGCCTTTAGCAAGTGGGCCCAAAAGCATAGCGTCCAGTTGACGGGCCGAATCTGATATGGGCCATAATTTAGCCCAAAGCCTCTTAAAGGGTCGGACCTAATCTGGGCCATAATTTGGCCCAGAACGTGGTAGGCTTTTAACAGACTGGATCTCATATGGGCCATTATTAGGCCCGGAACGTGGCAGGCCATTAATGGACCGGATCAAATATGGGCCGGCAAACATGGCAGCCAGTTAATGGGCCGGCCTACTAGGGTCCTCAAAATCTTGTGGGCCTACAGCTAGGCCGGCCCATTAATGTCGGCGAAATCTCCTGGGCCTTTAGCTGGGCCGGCCCATTATGGTCCGCAAAAATCTTGTGGGCCTTTACCTAGGCCGGCCCATTATGGCCCACAAAAATCTTGTGGGCCTTTACCTAGGCTGGCCCATTATGGCCCGCAAAATCTTGTGGGCCTTTAGCTGGGCTAGCCCATTATGGTCCGCAATATCTCGTGGGCCTTTAGCTGGGCCGGCCCATTATGGTCCGCAAAATCATGTGGGCCTTTAGTTGGGCCGGCCCATTTAAACTTTATGGGCCACTTTTGGGCCGGTCCACGTGTCAACATATCATAGGCGCATCTTGCCATTGGTGAGTGACACATGTGCCAACGCGGAGCTGACACGTGTTTCCTCCAGCCAATGACGATTTTACATGTGGAAAATCCCCATTGGTCTGGGCTGTTAACGGGTTATCGGATCCAAAACCAGACCCGATAGCTTAACGGCATTCTGTTACGGTGGATGCCACATGTCGGTCACCCTTGAAGAAAGCACTTCTGTGACGCGCGATTTATCGTCATGGAAGTGGACACTTCCGTGATGATAATTTTGGTAATGTCATGGAACACTTCTACGACAGCACAGGTATGACTATCTTGATTCTGTCATAAAATCGTCATGGATGTACATGCATGATAGAAAACGCGACCTACTGTGACAAACACGTATCATCATGGAAGTGTATTTTTTTGTAGTGAAGGGTCTTGATAACCCACAAGTATAGGGGATCGCAACAGTTTTTGAGGGTAGAGTATTCAACCCAAATTTATTAATTCAACATAACGTAAGCCAAAGGATATTTGCAAGTATTAGCAGTTGAGCTGACAATTCAAGCACACCTGGAGTACCAAATATCTGCAGCAGAGTGATCAGGAGCACAGTAATATGATAGTTTGATAGCAGTGGTAACAGTAGCAATAGTAATGGTAACAGTAACAGTAGTAGTTTTTTATAGTGATTGTAACAGCAGCAACAACAATAGTAGTAACTTAGCAAGATCAATATGCGAAAAGCGTAGGCATTGGATCAGTGATAGATAATTATGTTGGATGACATTCATCATGTAACAGTCACAACCTAGAGCGACATAGAACTAGCTCCAACTCATCAATGTATTGTAGGCATGTATTTCGTATATAGTCATACGTGCTTATAATAAGAACCTGCATGACATCTTTTGTCCTACCCTCCCATGGCAGTGGGGTCCATAAGGAAACTAAGGGATATTAAGGCCTCCTTTTAATAGAGAACCAGAACAAAGCATTAACACATAGTGAATACATGTACTCCTCAAACTACGGTAATCACCGGAAAGAATCCGAATTATTATCACCTTGGGGTATGCGGATCATAACGCGTAATAGGGGCGTATAACTTGCAAGATAGGATTAAGAACTCAAATATATCCATGAAAACATAAAGTGTTCTGATATGAAATCATGGCACTCAGGCCCTAGTGACAAGCATTAAGCATAGCAAAGTCATAGCGACATCAATCTCAGAACATAGTGGATACTAGGGATCAAGCCCTAACAAATTGAATCGATTACATGATAAATATCATCCAACCTCATCACTGTCCAGCAAGCCTACAAAGAACTACTCACTCCCGGTGGTTAGCATCATGAAAGTGGCGATGAAGAAGGGTTGGTGATGATGATGGCGATGAATCCCCCTCTCCGGAGCCCCTATCGTACTCCATATCTGGCATGCCGATGAAGAACACGAGGTGACGACGACTCCATATCGTAAAACGTGATGAAACTTCTTCTCCTTTTTTTCATGGGAAACAGGAATTTATAGGATTTAGATTAGGGTCAAAGGAGCCATATGGGCCCCACGAGGTACATGGTCATGCCTAGGGGGTGCATGCGCCCATGTGCTTGATGACCCACAAGTATAGGGGATCAATCATAGTCCTCTCAATAAGTAAGAGTGTCGAACCCAACGAGGAGCAGAAGGAATGACAAGTCGCTTTCAGCAAGGTAATTTCTGCAAGCACTGAAATTGTCGGTAATGGGTAGTTTGATAGCAAGATAATTTGTAACGGGCAAGTAACAATAATGGTAAATAAAGTGCAGCGAGGTAGGCCAATCCTTTTGTAGTAAAGGACATACCAAAACGGTCTCTTATAATAAGCAAAGCGTTCTTGAGGGACACGGGAATTTCATCTAGTCACTTTCATCATGTTGGTTTGATTCGCGTTTGCTACTTTGATAATTTGGTATGTGGGTGAACTGGTGCTTGGGTGTTGTTCTTACTTGAACAAGCCTCCCATTTATGATTAACCCCCTCGCAAGCATCCACAACTACGAGAAAAGTATTAAGATAAAATCTAACCATAGCATTAAACATATGGATCCAAATCTGTCCCTTAAGAAATAGCGCATAAACTAGGGTTTAAGCTTCTGTCAATCTAGCAACCCATCATCTAATAACTACTCCACAATACATTCCCTTAGGCCCAAAGATGGTGAAGTGTCATGCAGTCAACGTTCACATAACACCACTAAGGGAATCACAACATACATACCATCAAAATATCGAATGAATATCAAATTCACATGATTACTTGCAACATGACTTCTCTCGTGACCTCAAGAACAAAAGTAACTACTCACACATGATATTCATGCTCAAGATCATACGGGTATTAAATAGCATAATGGAACTGAACATATAATGTTCCACCAAATAAACCATATAGTAATAAACTACAAAATGTAATCAACACTACTAGTCACCCACTAGTACCAATCTGAGGTTCCGGCACAAAGATTGAACACAAGAGATGAACTAGGGTTTGACATGAGATGGTGTTGTTGAAGATGTTGATGGAGATAGAACTCCCAAAGATGAGAGGGTTGTTGGTGATGATGGTGGCTTCGATTTCCCCCCTCCGGGAGGGAAGTTCCCCGGCGGAATCGCTCCGCCGGAGGGCAAAAGTGCTCCTGCCCAAGTTCCGCATCAAAACGGCGGCGCTCCATCCTGAAAGTCTTCTCCTTATTTGTTTCTATGTTAAAAGAGCTTATGTACCAGAAGATGGGCACCAGAGGTGGGCTGAGTTGCCCACCACCCACTAGGGCGCGCCTGGGGGCCTGGTGTCTTGGGGGCACCAGGCTGCCCCCCCCCCTCTGGTGGTTATTTGCTCCAATATTTATTATATATTCCAAAATAATTCTTCGTAAATTTTCATCTCATTTGGAGATGTGCAGAATATGTATTTCTGACGTAGCTTTTTCAGGTCCAGAATTCTAGCTGCCGGTATTCTCCCTCTTTGTGTAAACCTTGCATATTATGAGATGAAAGGCATTAGAATTACTCCAATAACAGTAGGAAAACATGATGCAAAATGGACATATCAGTGCCTTGTGGGCCACTGGGTGGTCCCCTCGTGTGGATCTTTGCTCCAGTAGTTTCTACATATTACATAAAAAATCTCCAAAAAGTTTCGTCCAATTCCGAGAACTTTAGTTCTGCACAAAAGCAACACCACGGTAGTTCTACTGAAAACAGCGTCGGCCTGGGTTCGTTTCATTCAAATCATGCAAATCAGAGTCCAAAATAAGAGCAAAAGTGTTTGGAAAAGTAGATAGTACAGAGGGCGTATCATTAGGCCATGTGCTATACTTTCAAGCAAAGATTTTATTGGTATATTTATGACTTTCGTTTGGAGATCTTGCTCTTTCTTGTTGTAACTATTTCATGTGTACATCCTTCTTTGTGGATATATATATATATATATATATATCGTCATGATTCTTATCTACCTAGAATCTTATACACTTGAGAGAAATTACATCTCTAGGTAATATCCTCCTTCTTTTGCGTCCACCTTTTCATTACCATGTTATTAGTTCCTTGGTGGCTTCGCGAAAGCATTTTCCTTGAGTGCGGATCTTATATCTTTGTATCTTGATGCACTCATTCTTGGTGAAGATTATTTTCCTCATGCTTGTCTTAATTAGGCTTTCGCCATTTCTATTGGTATCCCTCCTCTTGATGAGGTTATCGTCTTCTATCTTCATCATGGGTTGACACAAGCTTTGTTGTTAATTCACATATTAGTGTGCTTGTGAACCCATTTTCTAGTTGTGTGTGGGGGGGAGGACATGTCTTGCACCTTGTATCTTTTTTTAAGACTATGTTGATGCTTAATGCTTATCCTTATATACGTCTTATCAAGTGCTTTGCCATGATTCACACACATCATTTTGGGTTGAGCCTATTCTTAAGTTGCCTCTTTTACTTGTTTCTCAACCATTAGTTCGTTGCAAGTTCTAGGCTTACTTTTGTATCTATGCTCGCTCACACTTGTTTTGTGTTCTTATTGATGTTGGGGGAGTGATGATCATATTTTGTGCACATTGTATCCAAATACAAAACCAGATAATGTACAAAGCATGGGGAGCTTCTCTATGTTCTTTAGAACGCTCCTATGCTCATATCATAATATATTTTATTCACATGGCCCATAGGATCATTTGATTGCTTGTTTCAATTGTTATCTTTTGATTGATTGCTTATCTCTTTGTTATGTCTTTGTGGCATATCATCCTATTTGCAATCTTTGTATCCTCAATATAGTTTGTATTCCTTCAACTATTTATCATTGGATATGTGTATATCATTCCACTCATATTTTGGGATATACACAATTTATGGAGGAACACATATTATATTGGCCTTCTAAGCTTTTTGCCCATTTTGGCAATCGATGCCAACGGGGAGAAGTTTAGAGAGTTTGGCCTCATGCTTTGGTTTTGTACTTAAGCATTTGCAGCTCATGCTGATGCATTATTGGTTGTTGCTTTGCATGGTTGTGCGTAATTCCTTATATAAACTCTCTCGAAAATGATTTTCATCAATTACCAAAATGGGGGAGATTGAAAGAGCATGGTACCCCCATGTTTGGTTTTGGTAATTGATGACAATCTCTATGGACTAATGGTTGCCTTGAGTTAAATTTGAAAGGTTTTCCATAGGCGTTGCTTGAATATCATTCGTTGGTTTCAAGGCTATTAGTAGAAGATTATGTGTTGACCAAGATGGTATTCAAGGATCCAAATATTCGTCATGTGAAAGTTGATCTTATAGCAATCATGTCTTGAAGAAGAAGATGAAGATTGTGTGAACATTCATGTTTACCTTCAAGACATCATCTTTATGAAGAGAGAACATATCACACAAAGTGTAGAAGATGTACCGAGTGGAATCAAGTGATCTCACGGTATGGTAAGCATTATTCATTACACTTTGTGTACTAACCCATGGTCTATGTGAGAGTTCATTGTTGGGTTAGGTATGTTTCCATGGGCCTGCATCAAAAGGAAGATATCATATAACCATGGAGGATGACATCAAGTGGTGCTCGTCACCAAGGTTGATGTGTGCAAATTTAAGTGGAGCATCACGGAGAGATCTTGCTTGAAGCTTGCTTTCCGTTGTGGTGAAAATGGACTTGTGAAGATGTGCCGAAGAGTGGCTCACCCATAGTGGTGTATGGGGGAGCAATCATCTAGGCTTCATCGAGCCAGCGCAATCAAGAAAGGTGGTCCAACTTGAGGAGGTCAAGATCATCATCATCTAGCTCAAGTGGATTATGCGCAAGGCAAAGTTTTGTCCTTGATAGGTTTTCTATTTTACCGGTCTCATGGTGTTAGTTGGGAGACCGGGTTATAGGATCGATAGCCGTACTATCAAGGGGGGACTCTCGAGTGAGTAGCTTGATCATATTTTTTCGTACAGAGCTCAAACCATTACATCCTTGGCATCATTTTTCTTGGTTCTTATTTGACTCTTCTCTTCGTGTGGTTTTAGAGTTTGTGTTCGTCTTCTTGTCAAACTCAATATCATCGGAAACATAGTTCACATGCATCATCTTTGAGTTTTTCGGTGTTGGAGAGTTTGTCGGTTGATACTTGGGCAAGGTCCTCTTTCTATCCTATTGGCATTTCTTCTCCTTGCTAGTTCTTAATACCCAATCATTGTTGGATAGTACTTGTCTTCTTCTGTCCAACAAGCTTGAGTTTGCTGATTTCGGAGTCCGTTTGCAGGAGTTATAGAATTTTCAATATTGGAGCATCCTTTAGTTTTGCTTGGGTAGTTTTTCAGTTTTAAGCGGTAGTAGAGCAGTTGTAATGCTCCCCCGAGCGGCAGTAGAGCGGTAGTAGAGAGCATTAGTACCTCTCTGGCATAACTACCGCTCTTCTTTTTCTGTCTCGTTGGGCGGTTTTGACCGTGCTAAGCGGTACTACTGCTCCCGCGAGTGGTAGTACCTCTTGTGCACGACTTGTGGGCATAATTATTGGATTTGGGGGGGGCGTATTTAAGGGGGGCTTCTTCCTCGATGATCCCTATCCTTCTAGATTGTGTTTGCCCCCTATTGTTGACCTTCTTGGAGCTTGCTATCTCTCAATCTCTCCAACGACTCTTGCTAGGATTTGAGGGAAAAGAGAGAGGGGATCTAGATCCACATTTAAACCAATCACTTTCTCCTCTAAGTGAGGGGAACCCCTTTGGATCTAGATCGTGGAGTTCTTGGTGTTCTCCTTGTTCTTCCTTTCATATTCCTCCATAGCTTTTGTTGTTGTGGTGGGATTTGGGAGTGAGGGGCTGGACCACTTCGTGTGTTCTTGCCATTGCATTAGTTGCATTGGTTTGAGTTCTCCATGGTGATACGTGGAAGTGAAAGTTGAGAAGCTTATTACTCTTGGATACTTGGTACCCTAGAGCTTGTTTCTCTTGGGTGCTTGGGCACCCTAGATGGTTAGTGCTGCTACAGAGCTCAATCATTATGGTGTAAAGCTCCGGGCAAGCGTCAGGGTCTTCAAATAGGTTGTGGATATTGCTCTGAGCAATTTGTACAGGTTTTGGTGACCGCCCCATTTATTTATGTACAGCTTCCGGTGACCGCCCCATTTATTATCAGTGGTTGTGGATATCTTTATTTATGTCTATATGCCCTGTGAGATTTTACCATGACAATTGAGTATTAAAAAGGATAAACGATCATCAACATTGCATGTTCATTGTTGCCACTAGCCAGTGATAATCGTTTTATTAGATACTGTTTATTCATTAATATTATTAGGGTTATCAATTTTTATTAGTTTCGCAACATGCTGATAGTTGCTATGCAGGACTAAACTAATGTTAATCCATAAGATGAGGACTCGTATAATTGATATGCTAACATCAACATGGATGAGAACAAAGTGAGTGATCACGTGCATTTAAATCATCTGCTAGTCTTGATGATGTACCTGTTTTTATTATAGATGATTAGGATCAAATTAGAAATAATCAACATATTTCTCTTTTTCTTACATTTATGTTAAGGGCCTTAGAATCTAGTTTCGCCCCGGGCCCCTGAAATCTTAGGACCGGCCCTGCATACCACCTTCAGATTTTGGGAAACAAAGTTTCCGGCAAGCACACCAATGCATCTTCTTCTCTTCACCACCATCACCTCACCAGAACCCAGCAATAGTGTTTATAATTTCTTTGCACACACCTTTAGGCAACCTGAAAACTAACATTGCTTTAATAGTAATGCATTGAGCAACAACTTTGATAAGGATTTCTTTCCATCCCAAGGAGAGGTGTTTTTCTTTTTATCCACCAATTCTTTCTCTAATTTTTTCAATAAAATGTTTACAACAATCACTTCTGTCCGCACCGACCAAAGCAGGAATACCCAAATCTCTAATACTAAAAAAGAAAAGGTTCTCATTTCACTTTTCTTTCCACATCCCTTCGTCCAACCTTCCATGTATATGATAATCAATCACTTTAATTTACTTACCTTCTGAATCAATTCCACTTTAATTTACTTACCAAACTTTCTAATCAAAATATAAGGTAATTCACGGTTTGAATTTGATGAACATTTATTTGCACACTCGCATTATTATTGACAGCTAAATCACAAGTTAACATAATAGAATATTTATATCCCGTTGCAACGCACGGGCATTATTCTAGTTATCAAAAAATATGTAGGTAAAACATTATTTAAGAAATCTTTAAAATGTGTTAAAGAAAGAAATCTTTGAAATACCGGTGGCAAGCCCGGAATTGCATTGGAAAACGTTTGGAAACGGCGAACCGGCCGAACGCTCGGCCGGTCACCTCCCTCACGTGTGTCCATCGGCCCCACCTGCTTATCCTTTCCACCGCTTTCCTTCTTCCCCAAAACAGGACGCATCTTCTCAATCCCCTCGCTTCCTTCCGCTCCTCTCTTTTCTCTATATTCCGGTCAAAGATTTGCCCGGCCGATGAGAGCCTTCCACCGCAGCATATCCTCTAGCCACTCCGCTCTCTGTTCTTTTTCTCCTCCAGCCAGCGGAACCCACTGCCGCAGCCGTGGGGCTACGAGCAGCGCCAGATCGCGGGGGTGCGGGTGAGCAGGCCGCGGTGGTGGTGCTAGGCGTTGAGCACCGGAGATGGAAGCTGCGACCAAGGGCTGCCGGTAACTGGTGTTTTTTGCTGCAAGCTGCAACGTGCAGACGACGGTGGGTGAAGCTCGCAGCGAGTGCTACAAACACATCGGCTAAATGCTGGAATCAGCGCAATTTTCTGCTTCCACAGATGATTTAGTTTGCTGGAACCAGATCCAAATTTCCATTGTTTGCTACCATCCCTTTTGTGGTTTGCTGGAACAGTGTCATTTTTTTGCTACCACCGCCTTCTTGATTTGCTGGAACCAGCGCTCAGCTCTGCTTTTTTGCTACGACCGGCGTTTTGTTTTGCTGGAACAAGCATCAATTTTTGCTACCACCATGTTTTTGTTTGGTGGAATAGCTTGATTTCTCTTTTTTTTGCTACCAACCGTTTTTTTGTTTGCTGGAACCAGAGCAGATATTTGCTACCAGCGCCATTTGTTGCAAGATCACGCCGTGGTCGCCATTGATTTCTGCAGGGGACATGATGTTTTTGCTGGAACCGGCATGGTTTTTTGCTACAACCGGTGGGATTTTTTTGTTACGACCAGCAAAGTGAGGGTGAGGTATAGCACGAGCTGCCGAGCTCGACGGAGATTGTTGTGGCCGGTGGCTGTCGCCACCGGAGCTGCGACCATCTCCACCAGAGATGCAACCACAAGTGCAGGTTCTTGCATGCGTGGAGTCGGCGAGAAACCCAAACGGCGAGGGCGGCAACACGCGGCGACCGGCGGCGATGGCGGCGCCCGGCGGTGGTGCTTCAAGGTTTGTTGCCTCGGCCATCCATGGCAAGTGTTTAGCGCCGCTGCTTTTTTGACTTTTTTTCCTCTCTGTTTTTTGTTGGATGGGATTTTGTCTGGAAGAAAACGATTCGAGACCCATATCTGACGGTCAAATGCAATCAAATCAAATGGCTGCACTGTGACCGGTCGAAAATTCGGCCGGTGCGCCGGCGCCCAGTACTGCCAATTGCATTTGCTTGCAGTTAACAACAGCATACACGCAACTGCCCTCGAGACACCAAACCGTCGCGCCATTTCCGTCTTGCATCGCCAACTTCCTTGCGTCTCCTCTCGCACGCGTGCAGGAGATACGCAGCCATGGGCCGCGCTTCCACCGATCACTCCACCTCCGGCCAGGAAGCGCCGCTCCGGCGCCATCGTCGCGGCGGCCGCCTCCCACTTCGGCGCCGCCGCCGCCGCTCCCCCACGCCAACCTCCGACGACCCAAGTGCAAGCTCCCAAGAACGCACCCCTTCATTCTTGGAGGCATCAATGTCCGCGCCACCCTCTTACATCCCCTCCCCGGACATCCCTGCCGGTACCTACGTCGCCGTCGCCCATCTCCCCGTCTTCCGCGGCGACCCCGGCGAGTGCCCCGACGGCCACCTAGCCCGCTTCGACCGCGTCTGCCGCGCCAACAACGCCACGTCCACGGCCGATGCCGCCCGTATCTTCCCGGCGTCCCTCGACGCCGATGCCGCGCTGTGCTACGAGCTCACGGCCTCCGCTTCCTCGCCTCCGCCCTGGCACGCCGTCCGCGCCGCCTTCGTCGACTTCTTCCGCCCTCCCGGCGCCGCCAACCGTGCGCGCGCCGAACTCATGGCGCTGAGGCAGCGCCCCGGCGAGGCTGTCAACAGGTACCACCTCCGCATGCAGGGGATCCTCCGGCGGTTCCCGGACGCCAGCACGGACGTCCCCGACGCGTTCCTCAAGTCCGCGTTCATCCACGGCCTGCGCGCCGAGTTCCAGGACTGGGTGGCGCCGCAGCATCCGGAGGTGCTGGACGATGCCGTGGCGCTGGCACTGAGCTGGGAGCGCGCCGAGGGCTTGCGGGAGGCGCGGCGCGCGGCGAAGGCGGCGGTGGCCGGCAACGGTGGCGTCAGGTGCGGCTTCTGCGGCGCGGAGGGGCACGAAGAGCCGGGCTGCGAGGTGAGGAAGAGAATGATGGGGTCGTGGCTGAGGAGCAGTAGCAGTGGGAGGGGAAGCGCCATGCTGGGGAAGGTCGGGGAGGAAGCCGAGGAGGGAGGCGGGAGCGCGAGGCTCGGGCGGCTCTGGAGCGCGGTGAGCGCGCGCTCGGCGCAGTGCCAGTGCCGCAAGCATCAGTGCTGGAAAAAGGCCGCGCCGGCGAGCGAGGCCCATGGAGGCGGCGAAGCGAATGCCGCGGCCGCGGACAAATGAATCGAAGTGTTCTTCGCAGTTCGTACTGTGTACGCATCTAATGGCATACGCTAATTCCACATTGTAGTACACCTGTAGATCATATCGCACTAGCGATGATAGGTAGCTAACCTCTACTTAACAAATAAGAATCATAACAAACTACTCTCCGCAAGTGTGCAACATTTGTTTTGGTTATGCGCCAACCTTACCTGCATTTATCTTTGCCTGACTGTGTGTGTTTGTGCAAATTATCAGACGAGGAGTGCTTGGGGTACAAATCTGCTTCCAATACACGTGCGTTCTCATTTGTTCTTCATATATTTTACTTTTGCGAAATTGTACTTCATAGATTATTTATTTATTTTTTGCAAACTGTTCTTCATAGATTCATATGAGAAAGAAACAAATTTACCACAACTTCCAAGAAAAATTCAACCCCAAGAACGGTTTGGTTTCTGTCAATCAGCTGGTCGCGGTATTGAAAATTTGGTTGGGTAACTTTTTCGGAAGACTAGGATATATTCCTGTGCGCTGCCACGAGAGGAACAAAATATCCATACATCATACTCCTTCCGTCCGGATTTATTAGGCCTAAAGACAACTTCTCTTAGACCAAGACACATATTAATTTGCTCACATTAATTCTTCCATTTCACTCCCAATGCACTCTCTCACATGCATGCAGCCAATAAAAAAGCACGCATGAAGTGTATTAATTTCCTAGCCATGGCACCAACAACAATGGCTTTCAATGTAACCAATGAAATGGTTGCATGCATGCACCTTTCCAAAGCGAGGCCTTATAAAAAAGGACATATTTGTGATGCTAAGAGGCCTAATAAACCCGGACGGAGGGAGTACTTGCGAAAGAAAACCATGTAAATAGTCATTTTCTAATATCTAAGTCATATAATGGGTAAATATATATTACAAACTACTCCCTCCGTCCGAAAATACTTGTCAGAGGAATGGATTCAGTTATGCATGACTATTTTTCTTGTATACATGGGTAGCTGGTTTCCATGCTCTTTTGTTTGTCCGGTAAAAAAAAGTCTATTACCACATCCGACCAATTAAAGACTCACTAAGGGCATTTCCAACTCCGTGCAAACCTCCCGCATGCGTGTGGACCGCAAAATTCATCCAATACGGTCCTATATCGGTCTGCGGGGCGGACCGGACCCCATTTCTCACACAAACTGGAGACAAATCGTGGGGGTTTCTGTGGGAGTTCAGACCGCTCCAAGCCCTCTTCTGACCGCCCTGACCCATCAAAAGCCCCTCTGCATCCTGTGCGCGCTTCCCGCCCAAAATGGTCAGCGCCGTTCCTAGGCGTCACTGGCCACATTAATGCTCGGCTAGAGTGGGCGCGACCAGTCACTGGCGCCAGCGGAGAGAACGCCGCATGCCGCTTCCTGTTGCAGGCAACTGCGACGCGTTCAAACGACACAACTGCCGCCCGTCCATCCGTGCGCCGCCCACATTGATGGCATCTCCTCCGGCCCACATGTCTGTTCCTCCGTCGCTCGCCATTGCTATATAAACCGGACAACAATGATCATTTAGATTAGAGCCCGACTAGCACTGCTTTCATGTAATTGAATGAAATCCGTTATGTTTATATGAAATCCGGCCATGTTTATATGAAATCTAGACTTGTTTGAACGAATTTCGACCGGTTGGTTTGAGTTGTTCTGAAAATTTATGTGTTTACGGTTGGATGGTTGTCTCCCGCATCCGTGTCCGCGGACTGGTCCCCCCCCACCCCAC
Source organism: Triticum aestivum (assembly GCF_018294505.1). Classification (NCBI taxonomy): domain Eukaryota; kingdom Viridiplantae; phylum Streptophyta; class Magnoliopsida; order Poales; family Poaceae; genus Triticum; species Triticum aestivum. Next base: position 177,874,374 of record NC_057801.1, read on the forward strand.
CCCACCGCCGCCTGCGGACGGATGCGGGAGGGAATTTGTGGGTAACCGTGGAAGATGGCGTAACCATTCTATAATTTCATGAATCTTGTTTCTAAAATGTGAACATCTTTTAGTACATACATGAATACTTTAAAAACTTTATGCATTTATTGAATGTGTGAACACATTTGAAGCAATACATGACCACGGTTTGTAACTATATGAACATTTTTCAAATGTGCAGACATTTTTAAAGCATAGACATTTTTAAATTTATGATCATTTTTTTAAAAAAAGTGTGAACATATCATGTGAACACTTTATGAAACATGAACATATTTTAAAATATACAAACATATTTAGAAAAAACAACATTTTCTAAAATACCTTGTGGAATTACTTACACATTTAGTTGTTTTTTTGGACTTAAGTAAAAAAAAAGCAACATAAATACTCCCTCCTTCCCAAATTACTTGTTGCAGACTATCCATTTCTGTGACAAGAAATTCATGACAGGGGGAGTAAAAAATAAAAGAAACTAAAGATGGCCAACCTATATTAATGGATCGGCCCAATATATAAATTAGCAGACAAAGCAGTGCTATTGGACTCGGTAAGAATCGAAAAACAACCCGGTGTTGGTACGCTATGCACCGCCGGGTTGGGGAAGAGAGGGGTCGATGTGATGACATGGTCAATTTCTTTGTGGTCGACGTTTGTGTGAATTTCATTGAAATTACATCTTTCCTTTCGCGTCTAAACTGTGCCTCCAACAAAAACCATTGCAAGAAGAAACACCGAGTCTAGCATAACTAATGCCCGGAACCCAGCCACCAATTTACATCCATGAAAAAAATAGACCCAACAAGACCACAAGAGAGGAACAGCGCGGCAAAGCGCGCGACAGATTCTAGTATCCTTTAAGCCAAGGGGGAACATACATCCGAAGGAGAAAGAAAATTTCTACCATCAACAATTCATGTGCACCGATAAAAAATGAATTCAGATTTGCCTGCACTATATTATACAGCAATATAAAATAAGAAGATAGACGAGAGTTGGAAGAGCATTGTCACCATGTATTCAAAGCGTGAACCTGTGTCCAGTGAAGTGTTACACCTCAGCATAAATATTCTTGCCAAGGCCACCTCCGAGGGTGTGCTCCGTTCTCTTGGCAGCCACGGGCATCCGGGCTTCCTTGTATGCCAAAGACGCTGCTGTTTTCCGCGCCCCTAACAAGGAGGACACTTGTTTCCTCGTCAACACGCTCACCTCCTTTGGCAATTCAACTAGACTTGTCACCAACTATGTGAAGCGTTTGGTTGCTTCCATCTGGTGCAATGTGTTATCTCGATGATATCCTTCAACACTTCCCGACGTCCTCCTTCCCAATTCGGTATTTGGGCCTCCCGCTTGCGATTCAACGAATTAAGAGGATCCACTTAAAACACTTAGAAGATAAAGTTGCTGGAAAGTTAGCCACTTGGAGAGGGAGGCATGTGGCTATTGCGGGCCACGTGGCTTCAAAAGATTGACAATTTGTGGTGTGCCTATCTTTGGGCTGGTACAAACAAAGTGTCTGGTGGGAAGTACAAAATCAACTGGGAGCAAGTTTGCAGGCCCAAAGAGTTTGGGGCTCGGGAATCCTCAATCTCCAAAAGTTTGACATCGCGCTTCGAGAAAGATGATCATGACTGGGGGATGACCCACCAAGGGCGTGGTGCAATTTGGAGATTCCACGTTGCGAGGAGGATCGGGGCCTTTTCGCGGCGGCCACTAAGGTGACGATCGGTAACAGATCTAAGGCCAAGTTCTAGGAGTCTTCTTGGTTGGATGGCCTTCGGCGAAAAGACATTGCACTAGAAAAACTGAGATATCACACAAGAAGCACTACATTGTTGATTTGGTTTTGAGGTATGACCATTGGGTTACTCTGATTGACACGCGCAAAGGGTTATCACTTGATCACATCCAGCAATTTGTCGCGCTTTGGGAGAAGCTTTCTATAGTCACAATCCAACCGGGAATCCCGGACACCATCCCGTGGCACTACTAGAAGACCCCATATTGCCGACGGTGAAATGTAATAGCCGATGGGCCGTCGGTTATTATACTAATAGCCAACGGTGGTCTCAATGGTCGACGGTTATTTTCAACACATAAGTATTACTACTAATAGTTGACATTATACTAGATTGCTCGACGGTGAAAATTGAACTCTCAGGTATCCAATCTCATGCCCAACGGTTCATTGTAATGTCCGACGGTTTTCATTACACCCATGGGGATTACTTGTAATATCCGACGGTAAAATTTAGTGTCCGAAGGCGAAAACAAAACTCTGATCTATGAGTAAAAATGGCCCACGGTACATGTATGACACTCGGTTATTTGAGAAAATAACCGACGGGGGATAGCAATAATCGACGGGGTGATATGTTTCAATTGTCAACGTTGATAAACATGTCGAATGACCGATATTATATTCCAGATAATTTTTGCATCTTTTTTTCCATGAATTAAGATCTAGCACTGCTATTGCAAGTGCATTCTATGTGGTTTCACTATTAAGATATAGGTTGCTTAAACAAATTGGTACTGAATAATGAAAATAGGATGGTGATAAAATGTGCCCTTATAAAAGTACCATAAGGAGATAGCCCATGAGAGTGAAGAAGTCGTTGTCCCTACCATAAAGAGATCGCTTTGTTCTGAATATTCGTCTTCTGCTTAAGTGGGCTTGCCATTTCTGTCTCGTTTGCTTGTTAACATGGCAGTTGGTGAATCGAAGTTGCACTGGAGCCAACAATTATTGTGGATATATTGTGTCAACGATTATTTATGTCACCCTGGAGATCGCAGCTCGGCACTCGATAAGCACCCCCAAAAATGGTGTTCGTCTGTGTTGCCGCCCTTCCTACCAAGGCCGCCGCTACAAGTCCTCAACACCCGACACACAGGAAAAACCTTGGTGAAGCGAACCAACTTGTGGCTGCACCTACATATCCTGATCTTATTATGAGTGTGCCCAATTCGGCGTCAACGCCGAATCACTTTGTCACACCACCCATAGGCAGAAACATGTTTGGCCTTCCGCCGAATTATGATTCGGCACCCATCCCACAAGTTGCACCACTAGCTAGTACTCATGTTGCTCCTATGTCATTGCCACAAACATCTTCATCTACCTCGGATCCAATTTTTAGCCAAATTACGGGAGGATTTGCATAAAATGTTTCTAGAAACTTTCGGAAAGGAGACGAAAGTAAAGAGTCATGTGTATCAAAAGCCTTAACCTGGACACTTTGATGCAGTTTTGTACCCTCAAGGTTACAAGATTCCTGATTTTGTTAGATTTAGTGGAGAGGACACGAAAACAACATGGGAGCATGTTAGTCAGTATCTAGCGCAGTTAGGTGAAGCAGGTTCCATAGAAGAATTGAAAGTGCATTTATTTACCTTATCTTTAACTTGCACCGCATTTTCATGATTTGTTGCTTTACCGCATGGTTCAATTCTCTTATGGTCGCAATTAGGGCAAAAGTTTCATGGTCACTTTTATTGCGGCAATAATGAGCTTAAGTTGTCATATCTTACATCGGTTAGGCAAAAACATGATAAATCGGTTACCGATTATGTCAAGAGATTTAGAGATATAAAAAACCGTTGTTATAGCTTAGTGATAACCGAAAGAGACTTGGCGGATCTTGTTCTTAATGATTTAAAAACTCATAAAGAGAGGCAAGAAAGTTATGAGTTTTTAAACATTAACCAAGTGTTACAAAAAGCTTTGGCTCAAGAGAGTCGAAGTAAAGAGGTTCATAGGTCTAAAATCGCCCGTCTAGAATGAATATAGTTGAATACAATGATAATAATTTGGACGATGAGGTTGATGTCTATAATACTGAATTTGTTTGGTCCTCAAAGGACAAACCCTATACATGCAATGCCCCTTAAGACGGTTCGAAAGAATCATGATGAGGAGATGAAGTTTCTTTTAATATATCTAAGTGTGATAAAATATTTGATGCTCTCTTGCAAGATAAGATACTTAGAATATCACACACACACGATACCGCTGTTTGATGAGTTGAAACAGCATGCTTATTGCAAGTACCATAATTCACTTTCTCATGCTACTAAAGATTGCCATTTTTTTCGACGACATATACAATCGGCCATTAATGATGGATGATTGAATTTTCCTGAGATGCAAGTTGATAAACAACCCTTCCCGATAAACAACATGGACTTGGAAGGTAAAAAAAATGTTAATTTGGCCTAACATAGCCAAATCTGCTAACAAAGATAATCTTGTTATCGGTGAACACAGGAAAGGCAAGGAGGACAACAAAGTCTTGGGAAGAGAGGTTGTGCTTGATAAGCAACCGATGGCAATGAGGTATTGAAGATCACCATCAAAAATCCTGCACTCAAGGGGAAACAGCAAGTACAAGAGGATACTCATGTTAAATTTATCAAGCCCAAGAATTCAGAAGCTGGCAAGTGGAAAAAGAGTGAAGCTAAGCACAAGCGAATCAAGCCAACTTTTGATACGTTACTATCCAAATATGCCAGTCAAGCGGTCAATTCTAGCTCTAATCGGACATCACATTCGAGGCATTCAAGATCACCTCCAAAACAAGAGTTTCGGTGCTATGCAAGGCCATATGGGTCATGGACACCGACACCGTGGATGTCGTCACCCCCCTATGTGCCATATTACATGGGAGATGTCAATGGAGGATGGGGGCAGCCCCTAATGGCTCCTTATGCTTTTCATATGGGGTGGGTAGCACCTAGAAGGCCTGCTCGCGAGAGACTTTATTATCCTACACAAGGCCATTCAAGCCATGGTGCTAATCGGCCGACAAAAAATTCTCCAAGCAAGGCCAAACCTAGGATCACTAATATACTCAACCTAGGTGGTGTCCGTCCGGTGTAACTAGTGTTGGAAATTTGCCCTAGAGGCAATAATAAAATGGTTATTATTGTATTTCCTTGTTCATGATAATTGTCTATTGTTCATGCTATAATTGTATTAACTGGAAACCGTAATACATGTGTGAAAATATAGACCACAACATGTCCCTAGTGAGCCTCTAGTTGACTAGCTCTTTGATCAATAGATGGTTATGGTTTCCTGACCATGGACATTGGATGTCATTGATAACGGGATCACATCATTAGGAGAATGATGTGATGGACAAGACCCAATCCTAAGCATAGCACAAGATCGTGTAGTTCGTTTGCTAAGAGCTTTTCTAATGTCAAGTATCATTTCCTTAGACCATGAGATTTTGTAACTCCTGGATACCGTAGGAGTGCTTTGGGTGTACCAAATGTCACAACGTAACTGGGTGGCTATAAAGGTGCACTACGGGTATCTCCGAAAGTGTCTGTTGGGTTGGCACGAATCGAGACTGGGATTTGTCACTCCGTATGACGGAGAGGTATCTCTGGGCCCACACGGTAATGCATCATCATAATGAGCTCAATGTGACTAAGTAGTTAGTCACAGGATCATGCATTATGGAACGAGTAAAGTGACTTACCGGTAACAAGATTGAACGAGGTATTGGGATACCGATGATCGAATCTCGGGCAAGTAACGTACTGATTGACAAAGGGAATTGCATACGGGATTGCTTGAATCCCCGACATCGTGGTTCATCCGATGAGATCATCGTGGAACATGTGGGAGCCAACATGGGTATCCAGATCCCGCTGTTGGTTATTGGCCGGAGAGATGTCTCGGTCATGTCTGCATGGTTCCCGAACCCGTAGGGTCTACACACTTAAGGTTCGGTGACGCTAGAGTTGTTATGGGAAATAGTATGTGTTTACCGAAGGTAGTTCGGAGTCCCGGATGTGATCCCGGACGTCACGAGGAGTTCCGGAATGGACCGAGGGTGAAGATCGATATATTGGACGAAGGGTATTGGAGTCCGGAAGTGTTCCAGGGGTACCAGGCTATGGCCAGCATGACCGAAAGGTGTTTCGGGAGCCCCGGCAAGTGTTGTAGGGCCTCATGGGCCAAAGGGGAAGGGGCAAACCAGCCCACTAAGGGGTGGTGCGCCCCCCCCCCCCCCACACCCTTTCCCACATTATTTGGGGAGGTGGGGCGCCTCCACCTGGCTTGGGAGGCAATCCTCCACCTGCTTAGCTTGGGGGGCAAGTCTCCCTAGGATTTTCCCTAGGGAGATCCAATCTGCTTGGCCGCCGCCCCCTAGGAGAAACACTAGGGCGCCTCCCCCTCTCCCCTTGCCCCTATATATAGTGGAGGGGTGGGAGGGCAGCTGCACCCTTCCCTTGGCACAGCCCTCTCCCTCCTCCAACACCTCCTCCTCCTTCGTAGTGCTTGGTGAAGCCCTGCCGGAGAACCACGAGCTCCATTGCCACCACGCCGTCGTGCTGCTGGAGTTTTCCCTCAACTTCTCCTCTCCCCTTGCTGGATCAAGAAGGAGGAGACGTCCCCGGGATGTACGTGTGTTGAACACGGAGGCGTCATCCATTCGGCGCTTAGATCGGAATCGACCGCGATCTGAATCGCTGCGTGTACGACTCCACCAACCGCGTTCTTGTAACGCTTCCGCATCGCGATATTCAAGGGTATGAAGATGCACTCCCCTCTCTCTCGTTGCTAGTCTCTCCATAGATTGATCTTGGTGATGCGTAGAAAATTTGAATTTCTGCTACGTTCCCCAACAGTGGCATCATGAGCTAGGTCTATGCGTAGTTTCTATGCATGAGTAGAACACAAGTTGTTGTGGGCGTCGATTTTGTCAATCTACTTGTCGTTACTGGTCTTATCTTGATTCGGCGGCATCGTGGGATGAAGCGGCCCGGACCGACCTTACACGTACGCTTACGTGAGACAGGTTCCACCGACTGACATGCACTAGTTGCATAAGGTGGCTAGCGGGTGTCTGTCTCTCCCACTTTAGTCGGATCGGATTCGATGAAAAGGGTCCTTATGAAGGGTAAATAGCAATTGGCATATCACGTTGTGGTTTTGGCGTAGGTAAGAAACGTTCTTGCTGGAAACCTATAGCAGCCACGTAAAAACTTGCAACAAAAATTAGAGGACGTCTAACTTGTTCTTGCAGCATATGCCGTGTGATGTGATATGGCCAAAAGGATGTGATGAATGATATATATGTGATGTATGAGATTGATCATGTTCTTGTAATAGGAATCAAGACTTGCATGTCAATGAGTATGACAACTGGCAGGAGCCATAGGAGTTGTCTTAATTTATTGTATGACCTGCGTGTCATTGAATAACGCCATGTAATTACTTTACTTTATTGCTAAACCGTTAGCCATAGTAGTAGAAGTAATAGTTGGCGAGACAACTTCATGAAGATACGATGATGGAGATCATGGTGTCATGCCGGTGACGATGATGATCATGGCGCCCCGAAGATGGAGATCAAAAGGAGCAAAATGATATTGGCCATATCATGTCACTATTTGATTGCATGTGATGTTTATCATGTTTTTACATCTTATTTGCTTAGAACGACGGTAGCATAAATAAGATGATACCTCTTTAAAATTTCAAGAAAGTGCTCCCCCTAACTATGCACCATTGCGAAAGTTCGTCGTTTCGAAGCACCACGTGATGATCGGGTGTGATAGATTCTAACGTTCGCATACAACGGGTGTAAGCCAGATTTACACATGCAAAACACTTAGGTTGACTTGACGAGCCTAGCATGTACAGACATGGCCTCGGAACACAAGAGACCGAAAGGCCGAACATGAGTCGTATAGCAGATGCGATCAACATGAAGATGTTCACCGATGATGACTAGTCCGCCTCACGTGATGATCGGACATGGCCTAGTTGACTCGGATCATGTATCACTTAGATGACTAGAGGGATGTCTATCTAAGTGGGAGTTCATTAAATAATCAGATGAACTTAATTATGATGAACATAGTCAAAAGGTCTTTGCAAATTATGTCGTAGCGTACGCTTTAGTTCTACTGTTTTAAGATAGGGTCCGTATACTAAGGATTGTCCTCATTGCTGCACAGAAGGCTTATGTCCTTAATGCACCGCTCGATGGGCTGAACCTCGAGCGTTGTTTGTGGATGTTGCGAACATCTGACATACACGTTTTGTTGACTACGTGATAGTTCAGTGCATAATGTTAAACGGTTTAGAATTGAGGCACCGAAGACATTTTTGAAACGTCGCAGAACATATGAGATGTTCCAAGAGCTGAAATTAGGATTTCAGGCTCGTGCCCACGTCAAGAGGTATGAGACCTCCGACAAGTTTCTTAACCAGCAAACTAAGGGAGAAAAGCTCAATCATTGAGCATGTGCTCAAATTGTCTGAGTACTACAATCACTTGAATTGAATGGGAGTTAATCTTCCAGATGAGATAGTGATGGTTCTCCATAGTCACTGCCACCAAGCTATTAGAGCTTCGTGATGAACTATAACATATCAGGGATAGACATGATGATCCTTGAGCAATTCGTGATGTTTGACACCGCGAAAGTAGAAATCGAGTAGGAGCATCAATTGTTGATGGTTAGTAAAACCACTAGTTTCAAGAAGGGCGAGGGCAAGAAGGGATACTTCATGAAATGGCAAATCACTTGCTTCTCTAGTGAACAAACCCAGGGTTGAACCCAAACCCGAGACTAAGTGCTTCTGTAATGAGGGAACGGTCACTGAAGCAGAACTACCCTAGATACTTGGTAGATGAGAAGGCTGGCAAGGTTGATAGAAGTATATTGGATATACATTGTATTAAATGTGTACTTTACTAGTACTCCTAGTAGCACCAGGGTATTAAGATACCGGTTCGGTTGCTAAGTGTTAGTAACTCGAAATAAAAGAGCTACGGAATAAACGGAGACTAGCTAAAGGTGAGATGACGATGTGTGTTGGAAGTGTTTCCAAGGTTGATGTGATCAAGCATCGCCTGCTCCCTCTACCATTGAGATTGGTGTTAAACCTAAATAATTGTTATTTGGTGTTTGTGTTGAGCATAAATATGATTGGATTATGTTTATCGCAATACGATTATTCATTTAAGGAGAATAATGGTTACTCTGTTTATTTGAATAATACCTTCAACAGTCTTGCACCTAAAATGACCGGTTTATTGAATCTCGATCGTAGTGATACACATGTTCATACCAAAAGATATAAGATAGTAATGATAGTACCACATACTTGTGGCACTGCCATTTGAGTCATATTGGTATAAAACGCATGAAGAAGCTCCATGTTGATGGATCTTTGGACTCACTCATTTTTGAAAAGATTGAGACATGCGAACCATGTCTATTGATATATATGCATGAAGAAACTCCATACAGATGGATCGTTTGGACTCACTTGATTTTGAATCACTTGAGACATGCAAATCATACCACATGGGTAAGATGACTGAAAGGCCTCGTTTTTCAGTGAGATGGAACAAGAAAGCAACTTGTTGGAAGTAATACATTTTGATGTGTGCAGTCCAATGAGTGCTGAGGCACGCAGTGGATATCATTATGTTCTTACTTCACAGATGATTTGAGTAGATGCTGAGTATATTTACTTGATGAAACACAAATCTGAATTATTGAAAGGTTCAAGTAATTTCAGAGTGAAGTTGAAGATCGTCGTGACAAGAGGATAAAATGTCTATGATATGATCATAGAGATGAGTATCTGAGTTATGAGTTTGGTATACAATTAAGACATTGTGGAAATTGTGTCATAACTAATACCGCCTGGAACACCATAGTGTGATGGTGTATCCGAACATCATAGCTACACCCTATTGGATATGGTGCATACCATGATGTCTCTTATCAAATAACCACTATCATTCATGGGTTAGGCATTAGAGACAACCGCATTCACTTCAAATAGGGCACCACGTAATTCCGTTGAGATGACACCGTATGAACTATGGTTTAGAGAAACCTAAGCTGTCATTTCTTAAAAGTTTGGGGCTGTGACGCTTATGTAAAAAGTTTTGCCTAATAAGCTCGAACCCAAAGCGGATAAAATGCATCTTCATAGGACACCCAAAAACAGTTGGGTAAACCTCCTAATTCAGATCCGGAAGCAAAAGTGATTGTTTCCAGAAATGGGTCCTTTCTCGAGGAAAAGTTTCTCTTGAAATAATTGAGTGGGAGGATGATGGAGACTTGATAAGGTTATTGAACCATCACTTCAACTAGTGTGTAGCATGGCACAGGAAGTTGTTCCTGTGGCGCCTACACCAATTGAAGTGGAAGCTTATGATAGTGATCATGAAACTTCGAATCAAGTCACTACCAAACCTCATAGGTCAACAAGGATGCGTACTACTTCAGAGTGGTACATACTCCTGTCTTAGAGGTCCTGTTGCTAGACAACAATGAACCTACGAGCTATGAATAAGCGATGATGGGCCCGGATTCCGACGAATGGCTCGAGGCCATAAAATCCGAGAGAGGATCCATGTATGAAAACAAAGTATAGACTTTGGAAGAACCACTCGATGGTCGTAAGGCTGTTGAGTACAGATGGATTTTTTTTTTAAAAGGAAGACGAACAATGATGGTAAGTGTCACCATTAAGAAAGCTCGACTTGTCGCTAAGATGTTTTCCGACAAGTTCAAGGAGTTGACTACGATGAGACTTTCTCACTCGTAGCGATGCTAAGAGTCTGTTGGAATTATATTAGCAGCTACTGCACTATTTATGAAATCTTGCAGATAGGATGTCAAAACATTTTTTCCTCGACGATTTTTCTTGAGGAAAGGTTGTATGTGATACAACCAGAAGGTTTTGTCAATCCTGAAAGATGCTAACAAGTGTGCAAAGCTCCAGTAATCCTTCTAAGGACTGGAGTAAGCATATCGGAGATGGAATATATGCTTTGATGAGATGATCAAAGATTTTGGGTTTATACAAAGTTTATGAGAAACTTGTATTTCCAAAGAAGTGAGTGGGAGCACTATAGAATTTCTGATGAGTATATGTTGTTGACATATTGTTGATCAGAAATGATGCAGAGTTTCTGGAAAGCATATAGGGTTATTTGAAAAGTGTTTTTCAATGGAAAATCTGGATTAAGCTACTTGAACATTGAGCATCAGGATCTATAAGGATAGATCAAAATCGCTTAATAGTACTTTCAAATGAATACATACCGTGATAAGATTTTGAAGGAGTTCAAAATAGATCGGCAAAGAAGGAGTTCTTGGCTGTGTTATAAGGTGTGAGTATTGAGTAAGACTCAAGACCTGACCACGGCAGAAAAGAGAGAAAGGACGAAGGTCGTCCCCTATGTTTTAGACGTAGGCTCTACAGTATGCTATGTTGTGTACCGCACCTGAAGTGTGCCTTGGCATAAGTCAGTCAAGGGGTACAAGAGTGATCCAGGAATGAATCACAGGACAGCGGTCAGACTTATCCTTGGTAACTAATGGACTAAGAAATTTTCTCGATTATAGAGGTGGTAAAAGAGTTCGTCGTAAAGGGTTACGTCGATGCAAACTTTGACAGTAATCTGGATGATTCTGAGTAGTAAACCGGATACGTATAATAGAACAGTTATTTGGAATAGCTCCAAATAGAGCGTGGAAGCTGCGGTATGACATAGAGATTTGTAAAACACACACGGATCTGAAAGGTTCAGACCCGCTGACTAATGACCTCTATCACAAGCGAGATATGATCAAACCCCATGGGTGTTGAATTTATTACAATCACACAGTGATGTGAACTAGATTATTGACTCTAGTGCAAGTGGGACACTGTTGGAAATTTGCCCTAGAGGCAATAATAAAATGGTTATTATTGTATTTCCTTGTTCATGATAATTGTCTATTGTTCATGCTATCATTGTATTAACTGGAAACCGTAATACATGTGTGAAAATATAGACCACAACATGTCCCTAGTGAGCCTCTAGTTGACTAGCTCTTTGATCAATAGATGGTTATGGTTTCCTGACCATGGACATTGGATGTCATTGATAACGGGATCACATCATTAGGAGAATGATGTGATGGACAAGACCCAATCCTAAGCATAGCACAAGATCGTGTAGTTCGTTTGCTAAGAGCTTTTCTAATGTCAAGTATCATTTCCTTAGACCATGAGATTGTGTAACTCCCGGATACCGTAGGAGTGCTTTGGGTGTACCAAACGTCACAACGTAACTGGGTGGCTATAAAGGTGCACTACGGGTATCTCCGAAAGTGTCTTTTGGGTTGGCACGAATCGAGACTGGGATTTGTCACTCCGTATGACGGAGAGGTATCTCTGGGCCCACTCGGTAATGCATCATCATAATGAGCTCAATGTGACTAGGTAGTTAGTCACGGGATCATGCATTATGGAACGAGTAAAGTGACTTGCCGGTAATGAGATTGAACGAGGTATTGGGATACCGACGATCGAATCTCGGGCAAGTAACATACTGATTGACAAAGGGAATTGCATATGGGATTGCTTGAATCCCCGACATCGTGGTTCATCTGATGAGATCATCGTGGAACATGTGGGAGCCAACATGGGTATCCAGATCCCGCTGTTGGTTATTGGCCGGAGAGATGTATCGGTCATGTCTGCATGGTTCCCGAACCCGTAGGGTCTACACACTTAAGGTTCGGTGACGCTAGAGTTGTTATGGGAAATAGTATGTGTTTATCGAAGGTAGTTCGGAGTCCCGGATGTGATCCCGGACGTCACGAGGAGTTCCGGAATGGACCGAGGGTGAAGATCGATATATTGGACGAAGGGTATTGGAGTCCGGAAGTGTTCCGGGGGTACCAGGCTATGGCCAGCATGACCGAAAGGTGTTTCGGGAGCCCCGGTAAGTGTTGGAGGGCCTCATGGGCCAAAGGGGAAGGGGCAAACCAGCCCAGTAAGGGGTGGTGCGCCCCCCACACCCTTTCCCACGTTATTTGGGGAGGTGGGGCGCCTCCACCTAGCTTGGGAGGCAATCCTCCACCTGCTTAGCTTGGGGGGCAAGTCTCCCTAGGATTTTCCCTAGGGAGATCCAATCTGCTTGGCCGCCGCCCCCTAGGAGAAACACTAGGGCGCCTCCCCCTCTCCCCTTGCCCCTATATATAGTGGAGGGGTGGGAGGGCAGCTGCACCCTTCCCTTGGCACAGCCCTCTCCCTCCTCCAACACCTCCTCCTCCTTCGTAGTGCTTGGCGAAGCCCTGCCGGAGAACCACGAGCTCCATTGCCACCACGCCGTCGTGCTGCTGGAGTTTTCCCTCAACTTATCCTCTCCCCTTGCTGGATCAAGAAGGAGGAGACGTCCCCGGGATATACGTGTGTTGAACGCGGAGGCGCCGTCCATTCGGCGCTTAGATCGGAATCGACCGCGATCTGAATCGCTGCGTGTATGACTCCACCAACCGCGTTCTTGTAATGCTTCCGCATCGCGATCTTCAAGGGTATGAAGATGCACTCCCCTCTCTCTCGTTGCTAGTCTCTCCATAGATTGATCTTGGTGATGCGTAGAAAATTTTGAATTTCTGCTATGTTTCCCAACAACTAGGACCATGAAAAGGAGACTAGAACACATGCGGAACCACGAGAAGGCGGCGCATGAAGTGGATGAGCAAAGGGACGAATTGTTCAGTGAAATTCGGCCCGTGGCGCTCACAAAACAAGTCTGGAGGCCTAAACAAAAAAGGAAACGCCAATGCTTCTACATTAACTACAACAGCACCTACACCACCAAAGGAGGAGGATACGGCCCCTATTACATCGTCCACACTATCTGAAACATCCCCTTCAATTGAGGAAACTTTCAAGTCCAATATACACGTTGGGAGATGAAGATGAGATGTGGATTACGAATCTATGCCGGTTCAGGAAGGTATTGATATTAATATGGTGTATTACTTACCTGCCGAGATTCATGCTATAGGTGAAGAAGGGAAGGTAGCCCAGCTGAATTTTGGTCCTAAGAATGCTATCTTCGTGAAGCCAAAAGAACGGTAACACTTGAAGCCATTGTACCTCAAATGTCATATTAACGGATCACCGGTTGCTAGGATGCTCATTGATGGTGGTGATGTGGTAAATCTTATGCCCTGCTCGGTCTTCAAGAAGTTGGAATTACATGATGATGTGGTGATGAAGACCAATATGGTGCTTAATGGATTTGAGGGCAAAGAAAAGACAGAGGCCAAATGTGTGATGTGCATGAAACTTACTATGGGAAGCAGAACTTTGGCCACCACATTCTACATCGCCGAGGTGCAAGGTAACTATAATGTTATATTGGGCCATGATTAGGTTCATGCTAACCAATGTGTGTTGTCTACCATGCATCAATTCTTAATACAATGGGTCAATGATGATGTAGAAGTCATTTACGCGGACAATTCGGATTGTGTTGCTTTGGCCGATGCATCGATGGATTGGAATCATCCCGATGTTACTTGCTTAATAGGGTGTGACCTCTCGGAGTTTGATTTCCTTGGTGCTACAAGGAACGGATTCATTCCCATCTCTTTAAAGCCAATTTGTGGTAATTGGTTCCAAGGTACGGTGTAAACAAAATTTTAAAAGCAATAGCCAATAAAGAATTATCGCCCTAAGCATAAACATGGCCGATATATAATTATCGTCCTAAGCCCATATAAATGGCCGATGGAGCCTAAGCCCATATAAATGGCCGATGGAGTGTTGGCATCGTCCTTAGAGCAAACATGATATAAAATATTTTTTAGCATGCTAACTTTGCCAAAAAAACAGGAGGGCATGTGTTGACACCCAATTTTTGCATGGCCAAAAACTCAATTAAGGTAGCCTCAGATGAAAAAAAAATAACATGGAAGTTGTGTGTATCATCGAAACGGTCAATTTTCACATAAAAATGGTCTTAATCCAAGGTCGTATGCAACCTGGGGAGCCAAAACAAAAAATGCAGAGTCACTTCGGATCGACCGAGTTGATTTGACTTGGTGAGACAGAGTTGACTCGATAATTCCAAGTGAAACCGCTCGGAAATTCCGAGCGAGATACAGAAAATTATAGAAAGTTTGGCAACGTCCACTCGCGGTGAGACCGACCGAAACCACCTGCAGGCTCCAAGTTGATCCGGAAGGTTGCCAAAGATTCTTGTCCGAGTTAGGTTAGGGGTTTTCACCTTTTGCACGGAATTTTTAGTTCTTTTCTTGTATGGGAAGTCCAACCACCTCATAAATAGATGGGAGGCGACGGCTGATTGAACAACACATAATCGCAAAATCCATCTACTTTTTACCCTGGTTTACATCTCTCCCTTATTCTTTCTTTCTCGTTCTTCGTATTGAAAGGCGGCGATCCTCGAGGCTCTAGGGGCGAGCGAATCGAGCTAGGGCAGTCCATAGCCGCCACGTGTCCAGACAGGGTCCCTCCCGGATTGCTTGCGTACCGCCGCCATGCTTTTGAGGACTCAAAAGCACCCGCCGGATTGCTTGCGTACCGCGCTTCTAGACAGGTCTCTTTCGACGTGAGTTGCGATATATCACCCCAGCGTCGAGGGTTCACGGTGATGTGTTCGTGTGTGAACACGGTGGCGCATTTGGACGCCTAGAACCACCGCGACGTGTGCTCGTGGCCTAGTCCACACGGCAAGGGAGAGGCGCCGGAGGTGTGGAGCACAAAGGCCGGAGCGGCCATGCGGAGCCACGAAGAGGCTGTGCCTGTGAAGTGTGAGCTGTGATGGGGGCCTGCGGTCCGAGGTGCTGGACGTGACGAGGCTTGTGTACGTCCATGTACACCAGGAAAGGACGCCTACGCTGGGCGCCCCGCATGAACCCGTGGGCGTAGTACACCAGTACTAGTACTACGTATCATTTTCCAGCGATTCTCGGTGGTTTAATGCGTGGAGGAGCAGTCCTTTCGTATCTCTCCCTGGTCGCACCGCGACAGCTTCCCTTCTTCGGGCCGATGGGACACACGTACGAGATCGCCTACGGTTACAGCGTGGGCCTGCAGGAGATCGCCATGGTCACAGCATGGAATGGAATCGCTCGGCGATTCTTCTCCCCCGTGTCCATTCGGAGAGATCACCTGATTGAACCGCCTATATATATGCCCCCGTTCACTTGCAGTGTACCACTCGCACTCCCTCCCGTCATACTACACACTACCTTGTCGCCTCTTGAATCTAGAAATGTGAAGCAGAGGAGAGGAGGAAGCACACCTGGTCTAGCTATAGCTACTCATGGCTGCCACGCTTCAAGTAGGAGCGGCAGCCCGGCGAGGTGCTCTCCTCGGAGCGCCGGTTTCCGCCGGGGTGCGCGGTACTCTCCGTGGTCTCCGGCAAAGGTGGCGCGTCTTCCACTCTACCGACGAGTCGACGACCAGCTCGCACCCATCTTCCACTCTACCAACGGCCAGATCGCAGCGGACAGAGATGCAATACCTTGCCAACAGCAAGGCACGGCGTAACTGGAGGGGCGGGCAGCCGGTTGGATGTAGGGCTCAGATTGCTGGTGTGCGTCCATCCCACACCAGCGCACCCGGCTTCTTCACTCACACGGCGCAGCAGTCGTTGCTGCCTGGCCTTGTTGGAGACGAGCCACTTGTGGGCGCGTTCATACTGAACGACTCCACGGCCTCCACGCCGTCGATCACGCGGGTGAATTCGGGGCATACCAGCGCCGAGCCGGCGCATGCGGCGTCCCCGTGTGGTGCTGCGACGGCGCCCAGCTCTTCCACGCGGTCGACGGCTGTCATCTGGGTCGTCCCGACCGTGGCGCACAGGAACAGTGGGACCAACCCCGCGTCCATCTCTATTTGAAGTCCGAGCGCCCGGCCGAGGGCGAGCAGACGCTCGCCTCCATGGGCCTGAACGCCGTGTGCGTTTTCTTCGACGGACGACACAGCCGGCGCGGCCACCCTGAACGGCCTCGCCGACACGGCCGGCACTGTGCGCTCCCCCGCCGCACAGCCTGACGGCCTGGAGGTTCCTACGGACGGCGTTCGTCTCGTCGATGAAGCCACCATACAAAGCGCGCTCCCTCCCCATCGACTGAGAGGTCGTCCCATTGCTTGCGGTTGCGGGTGCTCGACAGCCAACTACAGTAGCAGTAGCAGGCCCGGACGTTGTTGGGATTTCAAGCTGAAAACTCGTTTGTGTATTGCATCGTAGAACGAAACACTCTTTACACGATGTACTGTAAAGAAATACTCTAGATCGATATATACGCTGCTGTGAGAAAAAATACATCTAATCTGTGTACGTGGGCGTTGCATCCATAGATCATTCTCACTAAGGTAGTTCGATGAGCTGCATCCATTAATCAACAGACAGACGCGTGTTTTCCACTCGAATATGCTGACAACCGTGGCGGCAGAGCTCATAAAAATGCTTACACTGTCAATTCAAATGATGCACCCCCGCATACGCTCACTCGCTTCGTTTGTGCACTTCCTGCGCGACCTTTACAGCATTACCTGCCTTCCACACGCACAGTGTACAGGATCACAGTCGTCAACCTGTGGGCTGGACCAGAACCTTTGGACAGCAGGGGGTGATCGAGCTGCAAAAGCTCGCAAGTTTTAAAACGGCAGAACGGCAAAGAAAACCATAGGAATAACAGCGACAACCGATCGGCACGTCAAGACGTTAAAATATCATTCGTTTTAATGGTAATAACAGCCAGTGAGATAACAAGGAAACATGTTTTAGCCACAGAAATTACTCCGAATGGCAGGTTTTTCTAATGGTTGCTCCATCCATCACAGATTTGTCTGCGAGATGCTGACTCTCAAGGGTCTGATTCATCCAGTCCCTTTCCAACAGTTTCGCAAAAGGGATGGTTAAAGGAAGAAATCGCTCCTCCGTTGCAAGGATCTAAGCAGAAACATAATGGTTTCACTGGATCGCGGAAGCTATAGGTGATGGTCAGGCAGCCTTCCCGTCAACAATCCAGTGTGTAGCCCAAGCAGTCAGTTTGACACCACCCGATTTAAACGTGGCTTCACCGGGGTCTTTGAAGGGCTCACCCTGAACCACAATGCCACCAAGGTTAGCAAATGCACAGATATCTGAATTTTGGGTAGGGAACATAAATGGATAGGAGTCGGGGGTCATGCCTGACTGGCAGTGTGCCCAAAATCATCCCACTGCAATTCAGAGCCTGGATAGCACCCTCAGCCTGTAATTGCGAGTGTTTAAAATAAGAAATAACTGTCAAAAACCACGTGTGAAATGGGCTCTCAATGATGGCAAGAAATGACACGTATAAATAACGTTCAGAATGTACCATAAGAATATATAAGCAGGAGTCAAGAACAACATGGGGTGGTGAAAGAATGGAAATCAGACATGCTTTCCAATTTCTAGCATACTTATTCACTAGAGTGCAAATATAACGGAATCCTACTCCCTCCGTCCCAAAATATGTGTCTCAACTTTAGTAAAAATTTGTACTAAAGTTGACACACTTATTTTGGGACAGAGGGAGTACATGCTTATGCTGTTGTGCAAGTGTTTTGTGGGGAGCAGTGGCGATTCCACTAGGGGGGGCTTCAACAGGCTGAAGCCTACCCTCCAAATATCCTATTTCAGCTAAACATACTACTTGACAATTTTACTGAGGTGTTTAACATGTAAATTGCAATGCATTTGCTAACTAGACTTAGAAACTTGATGTTTGAGCCTGCCCTTCAATTTCGCGCTAGGTTCGCCACTGGTGGGGAGGGCACTTTAAAGTTTGAATCATTCATTTCTAACTGAGGGAGCTTGACGGGGTTATGTCATCATGGTTAGCGTCAGGCAAGCTTGGCTCCTGGTTTTTGATAAACTACTTTTCAATAACCAAGGAAGCATAGCCCAGGTTCACTTACTTACAAACTCAAAACTGGCAATATACAATAGACGATTTGTGGTGAGTCTAAGGAAAATGGTGTTCAGGGCAGTACTAAAATGGCATCTTGGTTGACACTCCAAAACGAAGCAGCAGAATGAGAATGGTTGGAAGTTGGAACAGTGGCTAATGTTATTATAGTTTGTACTTGTGAAAACAACAAACAGGAGCCATGCTGACCATGCAAATAATGAACAAACTACAGGCACTGGCCATGCACTTGGTTAAGTAATATCACAGCAAGTATTTTAAAGTAATAGGTACTGAGCTAGTAGGAGATCGCGTTCAATTAAACTGGGAGTTAGGCTACTGATAAAAAAGGGCTCTTAGTTCTTACATTGACAAACTCAACAAAAGCAATCCTTGTTGAATGTACATTGTCGC
This sequence comes from Triticum aestivum, assembly GCF_018294505.1. Classification (NCBI taxonomy): domain Eukaryota; kingdom Viridiplantae; phylum Streptophyta; class Magnoliopsida; order Poales; family Poaceae; genus Triticum; species Triticum aestivum. The sequence goes on from NC_057801.1 coordinate 177,893,580, forward strand.
CTAGAAGTCTCAAACGAGAGACCTGCAATTACAACAGCAGGAACATTAAGCAGCCAGGATACTTATTTAAAAAGCTGTGCGACAGGATAATTGGATTTGCGCAATAGCTCACCTCACCACAAAGTTCTTCAAAGAAACTCTTTACATCTAATTGAGTAACCTGCAGGAAAACAGGTAAAATGTAATAAAATATTTCATTTGATTGTCCTGTCACAATTGTTGAGCATCTCACAGCTAAATTAAGAACCTCAATGTAATGCAACATATGATGAGAAAATGAGCAAGTGAAAGACAATAAGATGACAAAGTAGGACAGAGATGGGTACCTTCTTATCTATATTTGTACAATAAACCGTCCGTATGACCATTTCCTTCTCATCCTCCGTCTAAGGGCCAGGCACAATAGGATACTATTAATAGCAATTGTGGATTAGCAGAATAGGTGTCACAGAAGGTGAAAACCAAACAACATACCGCTGGAAGAAATTTTGGATTCACAGGTAAGATTGCTGTCTTTGAAGGCAAGACTCTAACTGGGTAGAACCCAAGCATTGTGCCACCAAGGTTAAGTGCAGCTCTAGCACCCTCTGTAAAAAATGTACCATGTATCAAACCATCAATCGACAGCTGGAAAACATAAATGTAGCATGTGAAGATATAATACCTTCACCAGAGAACTCAATGAATGCAAACCTCATAACAGAATGTGGATCACCACAGATTCTGCAATCGACAACCTTCAGGACAAAGAGAAAAAAAACAGTTTCACAGATTTGCATTACAGAGAATTACATTACAAAATGCTCTATAAAAGAGAAAATCACAATGTGCTCGCAAGTAATTTTTCTTTTAACACTTTTTCCCCTACTTTATTTTTTATAACTAAACATACATGAAATCCATAGAACAGGAAACAGAGAAATCATGTCGATGGAATAAAGTTTAAAAATGTTAAATAACCAACAATTACTAAAACCCAACCAAGTAGAATTGTGTCAACCTGATCTGAGAGAGCAGTTAAATAGACTAACATCACTGTGTAGCATTTCTAGTATCTAATAACAGTACAACTAAAGCCTTCAAGTTAAAGTAACTTACTTGCCCACAATTAGCAAAGATTTCAGCAAGTCTTTCCTCTGTCACCTAACAGACAATCAAAATCATTAGATCCAACAGGCACTCAAGAATGTAGCTATGCACACTAATACAATCATCAATTACTCACTGTATGGTCGAGTTCAGAGACATAAACGGTTCGCCGGATGCTCTCTTCCCTGTCTGCACGCCTCGCCCTCTCGTTTGTCCTCCTTCCATGATTGATGTATACATTCCTCCTCTCATTATCTACAAAATTCCTCCTCTGGTGGATAGGAAAACACACTTATCATTTCTTATTCCTGCTAGTACCTTTCCAATGGAATCATACTATCCAAACTTAATTATTACAAGCAGCTGATCTGGAGAAGAATCACATTATTAAACAACAGACAGCTGAACCAAAACCACGGAAAAGTCTAGTCTAAAATGAATTGCTCTAAATATCAAAGTGAAAAGGCGTCCACATTCTAATTTATGTTTTCTCTGAACTGAATTGCCAGATTCAGAGACTACCTAATAATAGGAAAGTGTACGAGTAGATCAGGGTTAAAGATATGATACTTTTTAATATCTGGATTTTACATCGATCTGAATTCTTAAGTGAAATTATATGTTTTAGAACTCACATGAACTGGGATATTTTAACCAAAACAAGCCAAATCAATAGGATCTAAAACCCAGAATATTATTAATCAAACACACCGACGATCTAAGCAGCAGAGAAAACATATCTCACAAAGAGATTTGCAGATAGATAGTGCACTAGTCGTGACTCTGAAGCGAAACCTCACTATAACCAAGGGAACCTCGAAAAGAAGAACATGGCAAGGCTTTCACTAAAGAACGCCAACAACCACACCACGCAAACCACCAACCGCCGGTAACGCCATCCAACGCAAATGAGGGAAAAAAGATAACGTACCAAGTCTTCTTAACGTATCAAGTTATCAAGTAATGCAAAAAAGTAATCACGCCAAATCCTCCGCACAGGGGAAAACCACCCGCTCCGATCCGAGCCTTCCAATCCAACCAAGTCCCAGCCTCTGAATGATTGATGACACTAAAAGAGGCCGCAGAATTTTACCATGCGCTGCTGGTACCCAATGTACCCGGCGTCGGCGCCGGGGTACCCGGCGATCCCCCCGTTCCGGCCTCCGATCGGGCCGTAGTAGAACACCGGCGCGTCCGCCGACAGCCCCTTCCTGGGCGTGGCGGCCGCGGAGGACGGGACGAACTCCTTGGCGGCCGGGTTCAGCTTGGAGAGCAGGTCCACCAGCTTCTGCACGTCCTTGCGGTACTCCGCCTCCTTGGCCGCCGCCGCGGAAGCCGCGGGCGAGCCCTCCGCCACCGCCGCCATCCGCGCGGTCGCCTCGACAGCCGACACACCAGACGCCGACGACGATGCCTCCGTCCCTGGCCGAACCGCGCGGCGGACTGGACTGGTTGGTGGGATTCTAGCGAGGCGAGGGGAGGCCGTCCGTCTGGTGCAGGCTCTGCTCTGGAGTGCGGGGGAGATGGAGGAGGGGGTGGGAAGGTTCGCGTGCGATGCGTGGCACTGTGCCGCGCTCGTGCTCTCGCTCGCTAATGGCGTCGATTAGTCGCGGGTGGGTTTTGCTTTTACGGGGTTTTTGGCCATTTGCGGTGCGCAAATTATATGCCGAGAACCGGGGAGAAAAGGACGGGTGCGACGCGGGGCCGGTTTCTGCGTGGACGTGTTCTACACCATCAGATCCATGCGCCGGTACGTTTGGATTTAATGTTGGTCGATGGTTTAATGTCGACGGTTACTCTTAACCCGCAAAGCGCGTGGAATTACTCGTCGCTTAAATGGATGTATGTATTTCACAAACTATGCTTTGTTTAAACATTCACCAAAGCAAATTATCTTTATTAAGAGTTCGTAGAGCGGTTGATACGGTCAATCATTTCTAATGGATTCCATGTCACATAGAAACGACAATAAACACATGCTATATGATGGAGTGTGTTATCTATAGTATTTAATGAGATAAGTTCTTAAAATTATGTGATATCCTCCCCAAAAAAAAAAACACCAGTTGCCCTATGCGCCGCTAAGACGTTAGAGCATCTCCAACAGCCACGCTAAACGAGCGCCGCGCTGCAAAAAATGCCATTTTAGCGCGCGCTACGCGGCGGCTCGCTCCAGCGGGCACTTAGCGCGCGCGCAAAAACGGCGCGCGCGATACCGGGTTGGGCGCGCGGTCAAAACCGCTTATCCGCGCGGTGTATTTGGAAGCGCCAGCTACAGCGCGCGGCACACTCGAGCGCTCGCGCCCGCACTCTCGCCCTCTCCTTGTCCTACGCCCCGCACGCGCCGGCGCCGGCGCCCTGCCCCCGCCATGGACGCGCACACCGGCGCCTGCTCACCCCGTTGTACATCCGCGAACCCCCCGCCGCCGCCGCCGCCGCCGGAAACCCTAGCGCGACGAGCGCGGGCGTCGCCGCCGCCGGAGCTCCGCCGAGCGTCGGCCTCGCGCGCAGCCTCTTCTTGCCGCCGCGGATGACTACGGCGCCGGCGCCGGGTGGCGTCGCGCCGGCGCCATCCCGTGCCGCCGCCGCACCGTCGAAGAAAGTACCCAATGCGGCGCGGACGAAGAAGGGCAAAACATCCGCAAAGAAGAACAAGGCGGCGGACGGCTCCGGCATGGCGAGGGGGAAAAAGCTTGCAGGGCGTTCGACGGCCGCGGCGGCTACCGAAGCGCCGGCGAGCTCACTCGTTGAGCCGGCCGCCGACGCGCACCAAGTGTTCGACGAAATGCCCCCAAGGTGAAAAAATTTCCAAGTATTTTTTTCTTCTTATTTTTTCAATGCATCATCATTTTACATATAGATAGCTTATTTGCATTGTTCAAAAAAATTGTAGTCTCAACGATGATGCATACATGTCCACTATGGGTGTTGGGTCCAACAATTCGCATTAGTCTCAAACCAATGACATCCATTTCGAAGACCATGAGTTTGAGGTGGACGAGGAGGGTGAGGGAATTGTCGAGGCGCCGAGAGGAAGAGCGGGCAATTACTCCACCACCGATGACAAGTTACTATGCAACACTTATTTGCATGTCTCCAAGGATCCATCCATTGGAGGTGATCAAAGTAGAGACGCGTATTGGGGGCGAATGACAGAACACTATAATGCTCACAACAAGAGTGGAATTTACCGCTCCGAGAGATCACTTCGGTCCCGATGGTCGACAATCAACTCGGATTGTCAAAAGTGGGCGGCCGCGCAAAAGTCGGTGGACAAGATTAACCCAAGTGGCACAAATGAGGATGATCGAGTAAGTGGCATCTCATATATGTTCATCATACTTGTTTTTGGTGACCGAAGTGCTAACTTGTTTTGTTTTTCTTGTAGTTCAACATTGCACAAAACTTGTTCAAAAATGAGACAAGGACAACCAAGAAGGGGAAGATCAAGAAAGGCCGGATCTTTACCTTGCCTCATTGCTATGAAGTGTTAAAGGATGATGAGAAATGGAAGAAGCGTGATGGTTTGGAGGATTTGCATTTGAGCAACAAACGGAGCGAGCTAAGTTGTTGGAATGGGAGAAGCACTTGTTCTTCATGGACACATCTAACCTCAATGCGGCGCAAAAGGAGTATGTCAATCTTGCCCAACAAGAAGTCTTGATCCGAAAAAGAGCCTTGGTTCGTGCAATGGGTGGCGATGGCCTCGGCGCCATGGGAGGCATGGGTGGCTTCGGCGCCATGGGAGGCGGTGGCCTCGGCGCCATGGGAGGCATGGGTGGCCTCGGCGCCATGGGAGGCGGTGGCCTCGGCGCCATGGGTGGCGGTGGCCTCGGCGCCATGGGAGGCATTGGTGGCTTTGGAGGCATGGGAGGCATGGGTGCACCTCCGGCCGCCATGGGAGGCATGGGTGGCTTTGGAGCACCTTCCGACGCTATGGCCGCCATGGAAGGCATGGGTGCACCTCCGACCGCCAAAGGAGGCATGAGTGGCTTTGGAGCACCCTCCGACGCTATGGCCGCCATGGGAGGCATGAGTTTTGCTTCTCTCATGGGAGGTATGGGTGCACCTCCGGCCGCCATGGCTTCTCACACACATTCCCATGAAGATGCCGTTGAAGATCTTGCCAACATCGTCGGAGCTTCACATGGTGCGGTGCGTGATGAGGATAGGGAGGAAGGTTCATCTTCGGAGGCGGAAGAGTCGTCTTCGGAAGATGAGGACGAAGACGAAGAAGAGGAAGATGAAGATTGATGTGTCTTCATGTCTTGAACTTTTAATTTGCATTTGAACTTGGTTGGATGAACTTGTGGGCGTGATTTTGATGAACTTGTGGGCATGAACTTTTATTCATCAACTTGTTTGTGTCAAATTTTTACATGTTCATTTTTGTCCAAAATATCCATATATGCAAAATGTCCGGCGCGCGCGCTGCATTATGGAGCGGCGCGCGCGCTGTGCATTATGGCGCGGCTGCTGGAGCGGGCGCAGCGCGCCGCGCCAAACCAGGTGCAGCGCGCGCGCTAACAGGTTTTTTGCGCGCGGCGCTATAGCGCGGCTGTTGGAGATGCTCTTAACATGGACAATATTTGGAGAAAGGGAAATTGAACAAAAATATGTATTAAGTAACTCTTTTCTAGGCCAGAATTGGTGCCTTTTAACTCCCCCTTAAATATGCAATTATGAGGCATTTAAGAATGGTCAAACCTAGTTTATGAGCCACCTGATCTGGTTGTATATGATGGTTGCATATGAAAATTTTGAAATCACATTTTTAAGTTCAGAAATTTCTAAAAAAAAAAGACACATGTTCGTATGGATGTATACTACATATGTGTAAAATTTGAAGATGGTACACATTACGGGTGAGAGCTACAAAAAAAAGGACAAAATCATGATTTTGAAAATGTTGAACATTATGTACACTATTCACTATTAAAATGCATGAATTTTTCTTTTTTGTGTAGCTTTGACCATAATGTATTTCATCATCGAACTTTATACACATGTCAACATGTATGATTTTTTCCTGATTTTTTTGAAACTTCAAAAATGTGTTTTCTGAATTTTTCAAAAGAAAAAGGAGCACCATGGAGCTCGTCCACCAAAATGCCCTACTCTAATATCACGTACTTCTTACTACCATAAAAGGAGTATAATGTGAAGCATTGTTTCTGAAAAATCTAAAATTCACGAGTGCAAATAGTCAAAGTTAGATGAGTTTGACCGCAAACTTTGTAGAACGACATTTCCGCATTTTGGGACAAGGTGGTTCCAACATTGAACGGTCTCTTCGTGGATGCCGAATAAAACGTCAAATGATACCCAAGAGGACAGATCATTTGGCATATGTCTGCATCTGTAACGGAGGGTCTTTTCTTAAACCAGCAATCTTTGCCAAACTTTTCCCTTAATAAAGGTTGATACGCCCCAAAGTTGCGGCTATTCAATGGGACCGGTCCATGAACTAGGCTTAGGCGGTTAAGGTGCCAATTCTAGCCTGTGCGCTCTTTATAGCTGGAAGTCGTTTAGCTCACTGCACCACGAGTATGTGTAGGTTTGATCGACGTCAAACTTTCCAATGCTTTAATCGTTATTACGTGTAAAAAGTTCATGGGTTTGACCTGAAAAATAGTCGCCGTATCTGTGTTGCATAATTTTGATGTTCTTAAGAACCGGTATTGACGCGGCGTCGTAGTCGCGGTCTAATCTTCAGTCTTGCGCTAGAGATTTCCAAGGCCTAAAACCACACGCGTTTGTTAAATACAAGTCGAGAAAGGTGCTTTGTCCGTCCTGATTAGCAGCTGGCGACCTGAGCCTATGTGATTGCTAAAACAATCAAACAAACAAAAATTACAACTGCACTTTTTCAAACTTTTTTGTGCCGTAACTTTTACAGGGATTTGGTGCTGGTTTATTAATATTAATAATAATTATATGTTATGTTTCTGTGAACTGGAAGTTAGACACGCACGCGTGCGCGCGCACACCGAATATGTGGCTGCCACCAGACGCTCACCAAACATGGCTTCAGACTGGCGTGCTTTGAGTTGTTATTTGTTTATCATTTCCCGGCAAGAACGTGAGCGCCCGATGATGGTCAAAAATAAAAGATCGTGAGCGCCTGATTATTACTGGATTCTTTGATCCTTCACAGAGGCTTTGAGTTACCCAACTGGAGCCATTAGTACATCACATCAAAACCAAGCCGAGACAAAGCATGAGAAAACAGATGAAACTCAAGTCTGATGTGCGCACACAAGCAACCACATTCAGGTTATTGCTCAAAAAGAAGAAAGAGAGAGAGAGTAGCCCTAACTGCCTAATGTGAAGTACACGCATGGGCGACCATATTGGTTACACATCCTGCAATAATGTACTTAGCTATGTAGTACTGTGATGTAGGCGCTATCAGTTTAGACTTGAGTATTCTGACGCATCTCTGGTAATTATAGAGTAATAGCAGTACAACATAACAATGGGCTAAAATATGAAGCCGTTCCATTCAATAAAGTTTGATGGGCTAGAGTTGCATTTTGTGTCTTCACCGAAGAAGTCAAGAACTGTGTTTGGGGAAGCGGTCATGGTTGATCGAGTCATCGCTCTTTTGGTGCATCCCGACTGAGAAAACAATCCTCTTGCAAGCATATACGGACCAGGGAGTCGCGTTTCAGATGTTAATCAGGGCAATTTCGTGGACATGTGGCTTGCTCTGTTGATCAAATGCCTAATGTCCGGTCTAAAAATATGTTTCCACCTTCTCCCTTTTCCATTCCACGGTTAACAAACGCGTGAGACGAGACGACTCTACGATCCACATTATAGTAGCAAAAAAAGTGTGGAAGAAAAAAGGAGGAAGAAGGGAACTTTGAAGGAAAAGAAGGCAACAACTTTGAGTGAGAACCCACCGCAAAAAAAAAAAAAAAAAAAAAAAAAAAAAAAAGAGTGCGAACACCCGCAAAAAGAAAGAAGAACAACTCTAATCCCGTCCCATGCATCATGCAAGCCGCGCGCGCAAGAGGAGAGGGGCCCTCCACAAGCTTTCCGTTTCGTTAACCAACAGGCGCAGATCGGCAGACCGGGGGGGGGGGGGCATACCAAAGCAGAAAGTTGACGTTTTCTTCATTGAACTGATTCTTTTTCTTCTGTCGAACGGTTTATGGAAATGCTTGGACCGTTTTTTTGCGCGGTGTGCCCATGTGCAAGTTGCCTTGGTTTCGAAGTCCCTGTGGACCCTGCGGTGGAAAGTTTTAAGAACTGCATCGAAGACCCTGTTGTACACATTATTATGTTGTGCTGCCCTCGGTGCAGGTGGCTAAGTTCTGGCAGGATCTTCATGTGTTTCTGCACGGCTTCTGCGGTGAGGGTTGAGTCGACGTTTGTTTGCAGCGAAGTCGGAGTCGCTTGCTCAGGGATTAGGGGCATCGATGACGCGTGCTTGGGGAGAGGTGATGACGATGACGTCTGTGTGCTAACTCGACAAGGCACTCTCCGTATAGGTGTGTGTGGGGTATCTTTTGTATGCGCCATTCAGCAGATTGTGATGGTTTTCGCCCGGTTTTCCGCTAAATTAACCGGGCAATTCTCTTCTGCTTATTTAATGGATGAGGCAAATCTTTTGCCTCCGTTTCGAAAAAAAAAATTATGGCACATTGACTAGCAATTCTACTTTGCACCAGCTCAATTGGTGCTTGCTGTCGTGAAAGCAGTGGCTCACAGCCCTCTGCTTGGGACGGGAATAAATTCCCTCACAGTATCACCATCATTGATCGATAAGGAGGGGCATGTCATGATAAACTTGGCAGAAAAAGGCAGAGACACAAACAGCCTCATGCTCATGGGTTGACAATTGCTTTTGGCGATCAGAGAAATTAAGAAAAGAACCTAATACAGTTTACGATTTAGGCTAGTTTGACGAAATGGATGGTAAACCATACACTAGCAATCATGTGTCCTAGACTTCTGCTATCATCGTGGAGCAACCAAAAAGATGCCAAGGACGACAAAGACCAAGTAAGTAATCCATGGTCCAGCACAGAACAGCAGTAAAAATCGGCCATACTACACGAATACAGATCCAATGAGACGGCTATTCGGCAAATTTTCGCTAAAGCTGCCATCCAACACAACCGTTTTACAATAACAAGTTTCACGTTTCATCTTTACAAGCTTAAGCTTCAGCACGAACACTGCATTGGCGACCCCCCATGTCACCACCATCCACCCCTTCTGCGAGCTAGGTTAGCATGTATGCATGACTTGTGCATCTGTATTGTTAGGGACTTAGGGTTGCAACACAGCTCTGTTGATCAGAACAGGGTGTACATGGAGTATGAAAGGTCAACTTGTGCACTGTTCAGGCCTGAATCTGCACTTCCATTAGTCCAGTTTTGGTAGAATGTATCATACCCACCAGGGGCCATGTAGCTATTGGCACCTCCATTCCAATATTCAGGCATCTGATTTGGTCTATTGCTTACGGACGGAAAAGTGCAGCAGCATCTCATGGGGTTTTGATCCCCACCCATGGACTGGGGCAAGCCACCAGGGTATGGAGGTAACTGACAGTGATTTGATGCACCGAAACTGGGGCCAGGAACCTGTGGTGTGGGTCTCCATATGGTATCAGTGGAGCTGAGTGTGGAAGATATGCTCACACCACTACTTTCTTTGTGAGCTCCATCATCTTCCAGGCATTCTGAGACCCAGCTAATGATGTCTGGTTGGTCTGTAACAGAGCATGATGAATCTTGTGCCGGGGCATCAGATGTAGAGCGAAGTGCAGAGCAAGTTGAGGAGCTCATTGATACAGACCTGCCTGAATCAGAAGACTTGCGAAGCTCGCTAAATCCAGGTGGACAAACTAATCTCTTTCTTCCTTGACTATCCTTGGCCAATATATCACTGACTGGTCTTGGTAGCCCAATCTTCTCTGCATGCTCAGATGGAATTTTAGCTCCTAACAAGGTCATTTCCCCATTGCACAAGCTGCGATCCCCTCCTTGTGGTGAAGATTGATGTTTGCCATCAGTGCACACAACTTGATTGCCGAGAATGCTACCACTTGCTACAGCTTTATTTGAAAGAGCTGCCTTTTGTTGATGTAAGATCTTTGATTGGTTTTCAGATGCCAACTTTCTGTGCAAATTTGAAAGCTTATCTGGCCCAGCTGATGTCTGTGACACACCGTTAGAACTTGAATGATTACGGAGCACGGTAGGAATGACACTCGAACTCTCCAATGCAGTTGCACTGGCTGATACAGTGCTCACCATAGCCTGCATGTGCTTTTCTTGGACTGGATTATCCCTGGTATCTGAGCATGCATTCTTCTCCTCTGCCCTAACATGAGGTTTAACAACTGCTGAGGAAAGCTGGCTAGTTAACCTATTGGAAGGTTCCTCTGGTCTCTGGGAAACTCCCTTTACAGCCTGATATCTGGGAATTGCAGTTCTGTCATGGCCTTCATCTTTTGGCAAACCAAGTCTCTTGGAATTTGAAATCCAAGTAACTCCTGTAGCTTTAGGCCTTGTATCAGTAGATGATGTCGAACTAACTACTTGTCCTGCAGCTTTAGACCTTGTATCAGTAGATGATGTCGAGCTAACTACTTGTCCTGCAGCTTTAGACCTTGTATCAGTAGATGATGTCCAACTAACTACTTGTCCTGTAGCTTTAGGCCTTGTATCAGTAGATGATGTTGAACTAACTACTTGTCCTGCAGCTTTAGATCTTGTATCAGTAGATGATGTCCAACTAACTACTTGCCCGGCAGCTTTAGACCTTGTAACAGTAGATGATATCGAACTAACTACTTGTCCTGCAGCTTTAAACCTTGTATCAGTAGATGATATCGAACTGGATGCTTGTCCTGCAGCTTTAGATGATATCCAGCTACCTACTTGTCCTGTAACTTTAGACCTTGTATCAGTAGATGTCAACTCCCTGGTAAGCACAGTCAAGCGGCGAGCTGGTCCGCTAGATCCTTGTGAAACTACATTAGCATAATGTGGTTTTCTCCATGAAGTTTCAACTGTTCCATTTACTTCTGAGGCCATTTTTTTGGAATCTGAAATTCCATTTCCCAAATGCACAGATGTATTGGATTTGTCATCGCTAGAAGCCAACTGGTCCTTTGGTCTAAGTGGTGGTAATTCATGAGATTTGGAGGCAACCTGTTTTTGCTGACTAAGTACGCTCTCATGATTATTCTGCTGATGAAGAGCTGTATTTACAATGGATGGCGGCTTGCCTGAATCCCTGTCAAAGGATCAAAGATGACCATCAGTAGAAGATACAACAGCAGGATCAGGAGCCAGCAAACAAAATAAATTACCGTGGAATTGCTGCTGGCAGGGTACCAGGATTATTATTGCAAACTCCGAGTACTACTACATCATTGACGCAAATCTTCAAATGCAGGAAACACAATCAGTACAACGATGATGTCAACAATCAACACATACCAAGCCATAATTTTCCATCACAAAAAAAAATACAGATTGGCATTGACAAGCATATCCCCATGAAACATTAGCTCAGATTGAATTATTTTCTTACTTTATCTTTGGAATTCCCACTACACATGGTAGTTCTTGAATTGCAGCCACCTGGAGAAGGTAAAGTAACTCCTGAACGCTGCTGGGGGCCCTTCATATTCATTCCCAGCAAATGCTGAATCCTTATCTCAGAAAAGAAAACAAAAGAAATATCTGAACATCCTCTGCTTTTGATAAAATATATATAATATTTAAGGAGCGTAAGTTGGCTACCAGTTCTTCTTTGACGGAACGTTATAACCTTAAAACCTATAGATTGTCCAAGAGAAAATATGATAACACTGATGATCAATAAAAGCTAACAACAAAAGAAAATATAGCCACAGACTAATTGAATGATACCAATTTTAGAAAAAGTTGTTATCATGACTGATACTAAGAAACATGCTAGCAACTAAACATCAAACCATGGATAAGACTGCACAGAGTATGGTCTTAGTACAGGTTGCAAAAGCTGCGGGTGCAACAAAAATAAAAAAGGTTGACGCATAGAGTATGATCATAGTACAGCTTTGCAAAAGTTGCAAGCGAATATTTAGTCAAACAAAGTTATACCAGTAAGCGCCAACAATAAAACAAGATTAATGAATGCTAAATTAAATTCCATGTGCACATTTTAAAAGGCTGGTAGCAATCTATACCTTGCGCAAAACACACCAACATCATCTTTGGTACAAACATCTTCTGGTAGGGCTTTCTGGTGCACATATGAACAATTTGGCTTTTGGCAAACCTGAGGCAAGACATGGGAAATTTTAGCAATAAATGGAAGGAGTCAGTAGTTGGAGGCGAGTGAAGGTTTATATGTAACACACACCTTATTGCTTAGCCATATATGACAATATCTCGTAACGCCAAAGGTTGCCCTGCATGATGAACAGATAAAACATAAGGCATAAACTTCGTAGAGCATGAGATGGATGGTGTTTTATATTAAACCTATGTAGTTAGTGACAGAAATTACTTTAAAGGTCTGCCATCCAAGATGTAACCATTAACCGCCTCTATGCACAGTACAGCTTCTTCTTCTCTCGAAAATGTGACATATCTGCAGGGAGACATGCAGAGAATTACACAAAAGCCAGAAAAGAACAACTTATCGACTGAAATAAGTGTACTCCCTCCGAACCAAATTAATTGTCGCGGCTTTAGTACAATTTTGACAATTAATTTGGATTAGAGGGAGTAACCATTTTTTTTTGAATATTTGAAAGAAAGAACATATTGACTGAAATATAAGAGAAAACATTCAGTTCCTTATTTGGGTGGGGTGAGGTTACATTGGTGGTATGTATCTATTCAGAATGACCATTAAAATAGGGTAACCAGACTTACAATGTGTGATCTTATGTCACTAGGTGGGAGAATGTGTGTTATCCAAAAAAGAGGTGGCAGAATGTGGGTTGGGTTAAATCATATGAAGTTGAATATGTCAAGCATGCTTCGCCTTTTCTAAAATGTGTAAGCGGCTTTTAGTGGCTGATATCTGTCTAGATATGATCCCATGGCCAAGAATATTGTCTACTTATTGAGTGGTTCTTGTTTGACTGGCTTGTTCCCAGTGTTGAAGGGATATAATTTTCAATTGCAATTTCTACTTAACCAAAAAACTTACACACGGCCAGAGTCAGGAATCTGTTGGTTAGCTCCAATGTTGTCGATAATGATGTTCTCTATTTTTCCATATTGCCCAAGAAAACTCGTTTGCCTTAGAATCTGTATGAACAGTGAACAGTTAGTTTTTTTTTTCATATTCACTATGATAGATGTTTAATTATAAGTTAAGGTACTAAACAATCACACTTTTACAGCAGAAACCCATATTTACCTTTTCGCTGGCAAACTCAGAAGGCATCCCAATAATATACACAAGCTTCCTCTGAATCACACGAACATTATCTGGATGATCTATTGGTTCTTCTGCCACTCTCAACTGATTCGTTGCCGATTTCTGCTTTTGAAGCTTCATTTGTTCATGTTGCAAATTTGATTTGTCAGCACAAAGTTCCTTTAGTCTGCAATTGTAAAACAGAAGCCCCAAGTCAGGCAACAATTGCCGCATTATATGGAGATAAAAAGTAGTCCCCTAAACTGGAACCTTGAGAAATATAAGGACGACAAAGGGAGAACCAGAAGGGAAAATATTGAATACAATATAAAAGGAGATTGCAGTGATAAAGTCATAAAACACATGCATTTGGTTGCTGATGCTAGTCCCCAAAATCCTATCCTTGTTGTAGATAGAACGGCATCCAGGGCACCTCCCGCCACACTCGTCCTTCTGGTCCATTTCCATTATATGATGCCAGCACCAAAGACATATCTACCAAAAATATAGATTGTAAATACGTGTATTCCATTGATACACAAGTCCGCAAGAAGATGCACCATTTGAGTTGTTCATCATGTGCCTATTGTATGAAATGAACGACAATACAACAAGTACAACAAAAGCATACAGCAAGACAAAGAAGTAGCAGAGCAAACATTTAATTTGCAAAGCATACAGCAAGACAAAGATGAAATGATTTCATGAAAATTTGTTGCATTGTACAGTAGCATTAGCTGGCATCAAATAGCAGACACAACTCATATATTACATGTCGCAGGCAGTATTCATCTCTTGGCAGTTAGTAAGGACAGTTAGCTTAAACAAACTGAAAAAAACTTTCAATGCATTAGTTGATAATAGTCATGTTACTAGTACTATATCAAATTTCTGAAAACTGTGGTAGTACATTTAGTAAGTGATAAACAATGAGTTCTGTTGGCCTTTCATTCAAAAACAGCCCTTAACACACTTGAAGGAGATGCCGTCACAGATACTTTTGCTCAAATTTCAACATAATGAATATCAACAGAATAATCTTGAAGCAAATGAGATTTAAGATCAAGGACTGACTTATTTCGGTGTTTCAAGACATTTCACAAGCCCACATAATGTAGCACGAGAACAAGAAATATTAGTACACTAGAATCAGATGAAATCAAACATTGAAACATGATTTCCAAGCAATGGATTTTTTTACCTCATATCCGCATTTACAAGGTTTCAGCTGTTTATCTGTCAAATCCATGGTCTCCATGCAAAGTGGGCATTTGTCTTTAGCTTGGGTACTCATGGTAGCTCAAGCCAGTACTTGAAGCAATAGAACTGAAATAGGGGAAATGACTTCATTATCAATTAAACTAACAATATCCAAAAATATTGTAATATGCATCAGAAGTGTTGTTAAAAGAATTGTCAAGAGTGGCACGCGGCACACACTCATGATGTGATTTCTAAACTACTGAGGCCCAAAATTAAGGTGAATCAAGCTACATAATCATCATGCGTCTTGAAACCAAGCATGCACCGCATGTGTTGGCAATGAGAATTCGACAAAGAGCTTGCAAATCACTTCACATTCCCTCTACGGTTCATCCAGTTTCCTGACTGCCGCATTACCGAGAAGCCTCCTGACAATCACATCAACAAGCTAATCTAACCACAACAAATTGGGGGTCCAAATGCAAATCCCACACTCCCCAAGGTGCATGCAGAAAAATCACACCTAAATCAGAATCCTAGAGTCTAATAGCCTCTTAACCACACAGTCAGGTTCGAAAATTAAAGGAGGGAGGACCCATCTAAACATGAGATTAAGCAAAGTCGCTATCATTCCGTACGAAAACCCTAGGGTCAAAGGGGATTGCACGGACTCATCATTGATCACACCCCTAAAACCCCAACACCAGAACGCTAAAACTGCAAAAGGTAGAAGAAAAATTCTGGGAGAAATCAAACTGCGGGTACAGTAAATCCATGTAGGATTAACTTGAAAACAGGTAAAGTCGCAGCAGTTTTTCGACTAGAGGCGAGCCCCGACAGTACCCCCAAATGGTCACACAGCCGCCCAAAACCGCCGATTAAAACATGCCACATTTCGTCGCGATCGGAAACCGGCCGCCGCCGCTACAATCCACCGCTTCTACCGGTCAACCTAAACAAAATCGCCGGAAAATCCGACAACATTCGGACCAAAACCTTCCAAAGCCCTAGGAAATTCCCCATCGGACGCGCTTGGAAACACTAACCCCCGGCGCTCGGAAGCGCCCAAATAGGCCGAAATAGTGCGGCAAATCAACCCGAAAACCCGGCGCCGAAAACCCCCACATTGCGACTGCCCCAAGCCCTAGCCAGACGAACTGAAGCATCGAGCGGGGGTCGCGATCGGAGATGGGGAGCGGCCGGAGTACTCACGGCGGGGGTGATCGGAGACGCGGGGCCGCGTCGGTCGCAGGCCCTTCCCACCTTCGTCGTCTGCCGCTCTGTACCTTCGCCTCCCTCTGCTCCCCTCTCTGCTGCGCCTGAAAGACGAAGAGCTTTGGCTTGTTTTTTTCTCTGTGGGAAAGGGGGTGGGGGATGCTGCTGGGGAAGTCTGGAAGGGGACCGAGTCTTATTTTTTTCTCTCCCCCGTCCGTCCAGATAGCAGCGGAGTCCTTAATTAGTGAACGTAGACCTACCCGAAGCGCAAGATACGCGCTGGGACGCGTCACGCCGACACGTGGGGCCGCCCCATACGCAGGGGCCAGTCACCGTCGCTCGCCACGTCCAACGTGGCTGACGCGGCCGGTCAGGGCTTTCTTGCTCCCTCATCCCTGACCCTGACGCGGCCGTACGCTTGGACGATGCCCATTCCTATCACGCCATCGCCCCACATGGCCTGGCCCACGTGTCAGCCTGCGAATCCCCGTTGGTACGCACGCGTGGCCGCTCCCCCGCAGAGGTGCCTTGTCGTCTTGCCGGGGCGCGCTCGTATATCCACCGGGCGCAGGAGTAAACTTTCCGCACCGGCGCTTGCTCGTATACCCCGCTGGAAAAGCCTGCGCGAGGATATGCGTGGCCCACCCGTCGGGGAGGCGGCGGGGGAAGGCAAATTTGACCATTTTGACCTATGGACGAAATCAATTCACGGAATGAACTGTCCGTGAAACTATTTCACAGTCCTAACCTTTTTGTGTGACGCCCGCCACGACGGCGCCACACTCTACGGTGCAGCGCCTAGCCCGGGGGCGTTGCACACCAGTCCACCGTGGCAGCCCCTGGGCCCGCACCCAGCGGTGCAACGCCTCCGAGCTAGGCGCCGCACTTGTAAAGTGCAGCGCCCAGCCCGTAGGCGCTGCACGGTGACTTAGACGCCAGGCGCCCGCTCCCCCTCCCGCACCCCACCCATTCGTCGGTTTTGAAGTAACAGAAGCAGCGGCGCGGCGGGTTCCTCCTCTCCCCCTCTCAATCCCCTCTCCCAAATCCTTCAGATCCGACGATTTGGTCCGTGCATTTCTTCACCAATCCATCCTAGAAGGTACTCTTTTCCGATCCCCTTCTTTCTATCCATAGAAAATATGATATTTTGAAGATTTGGGGAATCCTTGTTTGATTAGATTAGATTTGAATCTTGCATGTATTAGAACTTTGCATGTATTGATTTGTTTGATTGATTTGGGGAACCCTTGTTTGTTTGATTTGTGGAACCCTAGTTTAGTTTATGGAAGAGTTATTTTTATGAAGTAGGCATAGTTTATGGAAAAGTTATTTGTATGAAGTAGGCCTAGTTAATTGTGGAACCCTTTTTTATTAGTTATGTCTGATTTGATATGGTTGGATACATAGATTGGTATGGTTGCATCTAGTAGGCCTACTTTAGTTTTTTTTTATTCAAAAGATAATCGTGTTGACAAGAAAGCTTTCTCGCAAATTGCTAGGATGGTTTGGCTTCTCAATGATCATTGGGATCTACAACACCGGTCGTACGCTATGTCGGTGAAGCAGCAGGTAATAATGAAAGTTGCCGGTGTTATGATTTTTGTGTTTTTTTTCAAACACATACCCCCCATATGTAATGATTTGTTTGTTTTCTTGTAGGAGCTTGCACCTCTGAAGCTTCGGGCTCACGGGGTCAACCTTGGGTGGATGCGCTATGATGAGCGGTACACGCCGTATGTTAGGAAGACAGGACTTCTCCCTTTCATTCAGTTGGTCAGCAGGTCGACGCCACCCAACAATGCTCCAGCACTCACCGCGCTTATTGATCATTGGAGGACGGAGACACACACTTTCCATCTTCGGACCGGGGAGATGACCTTGACGCTCCAGGATATAGCTATGATCACCGGTCTTCCTATCGATGGGAAACCTCTATGTATGAGCACCGATTTTGATGGGTGGCGCGAGCAAATGTTTGCCCTTATCGGTATGGTTCCTCCAGAGCCGCGGGAACCAGAAGTAGAAGGCAAGAAGAAGGAAAGAGTCGCAGCCGGTGCTACTTTCACGTGGATTGTATCAAACTTCAGTAATTGCCCTGAGGATGCTAATGAGGACACGGTGAAGATATATGCTCGTGTCTACATGTGGTACGTGATATCCAGGACTATGTTTGATGATGGCACAGGCAAGAATGCTCCATGGATGTGGCTCAAGGCGTTGACCGTCTTCGATAGCAAATGGAGTTGGGGTTCGGCGACACTGGCTTACTTGTATAGACAGGTATGAAGTTGTTTCTGTTTCAATTCATTGGTACATTATGAATGCGATCTTGCTTTTAATTCAACCATGTTCTCTTTTATGTGCAGTTGGACGAAGCCTGTTGTAGGCTATCTGGAGGTATTGGTGGTTGTTTGCTCGCACTTTTCATATGGAGCTGGAAGCGTTTGCCGGTTGGACGATCGAAGAAAGTGAAGTTCGAGGATTGGGACGATAAACACGACCCACTACGGCGCGCGACTTGGGCTTACAAGTGGGATGTGTTAAATGAGATGACGGATGATCCCTCGGTCATGTACAAGCTGTACAGGAGCGAGATGGATGCCATCACGCCTGAGCAGGTGAATTGACATTGCATAAGTTATTATCATGCTTCCATCGTAAGCCGATATCAATTTTTCATTCTATCCAATTTTGTAGGTTGTATGGGAACCTTATGGAACAAGAGATAGTTTTGGGAACCCTATAGAGTTCATGCTGAATCCGATGTGCACTAGAGATAGGGATCTCTGGCATATGCGGTGTCCATTCATATGCAACTGGGCGGTTGAGCTTCACATGCCACATCGGGTGTACCGGCAGTTTAGTTTGTTCATGCCACACCCGCCGGAGTTTGTGGACACGGATATAGTGCTACACGCGTAAGATATAATCAACCTTGAGCAATTAGCAGGTTCTCGGCGGTTTCGATGATGCTAATATTATGTTTCTAACTTGCAGGTTGGATAGGAAAAAGCAGCGGAAGACCAAGGATTGGGCCAAGCATCACAACAAGTATGTCATACAGTGGGAGCTTGCTTTGGAGCAAGCTAGGGCTGGAAAACGAGCCAAGCTTCGTGAGCACTACCCGATTGCGTTCAACAACTATCTCACATGGTTTCTAGGCGTCACTCATGTGGAGGTATGCAAGCCGGCGTATGATGATAAGATTTTGGAAGAACCCACCGTCTTTGATGAGGTAGCCCAGCACCAGTACAACGCATTAGTCAGGAAAGGCAACTCCGTGATCCCTGCGGGGCCAATGATGAACTTTGTGGTATGTGCCCTTTTTGCTTTTCAATTCGCAATATTCACATCTTCACTTGCCTAACACGTTGATACCTTTTCTTTTCATAGCGTGCCCAGATCAAGAAAGCAGCTGATGAGACCGACACTATTCTGGAAACAACCCCGGCTGGCAAAAGCGATGGGGAAGGTGCACTTCGAGCATTCATTAAGGTTCACATCTCCTTCAAACTAGCACTTAACATGTGTTGCTACGTTCGATGTCTCATTCACTTGTTCATGTTGCAGCGCCAGGGCCAAAAGTTAAGGCGGCTGTCAAACCTTTTCGGTTGTCGTGACCCCGAGTATGTATCACCAGAACGTTCTAGATCGGCGACACCATCAGATCCAACTTCTGGCCATGATAATCCTTTGGACGATGAGGATGTGGGTGTGGTCACCCAAGATGTGGGTGTGCTCACCCAAGAGGTATGGCCCGAGGCGCTGCACTGTGCAGTGTGACGCCTCCAGGCTAGGCGCTGCACAGGTCTGTAGCATGACACACATTCTGTTGCTCTCTGGAAAGCTACAGACTTGTGCAGCGCCTAGCTTTGAGGCGTCACACTACACAGTGCAGCGCCTCAGGGCTAGGCGTTGCACTGTGTAGTGTGACGCCTCGGAGCTAGGCGCTGCACAGGTCTGTAGCTTGACACACATTCTGTTGCTCTCTGGAAACCTACAGACCTGTGCAGCGCCTAGCATTGAGGCGTCACACGGCACAGTGCAGCGCCTCTATGCTAGGCGCTGCACAGGTCTGTAGCTTGACACGCATTCTGTTGCTCTCTGGAAAGCTACAGACTTGTGCAGCGCCTGGCATAGAGGCGTTACACTATACAGTGCAGCACCCCAGTGCTAGGCGCTGCACGTGGACTTAGTGAATTTTTTAGCATGTACACACCTGATGTGAAGTAGGATTGATACATAGCAATGTAACAACTGCGAAGAGAATATATGCATGACACATAGTTCATAACACATAGTACTTCACGACACATAGTAGTTCTTACAACCAAATCGAGG
Organism: Triticum aestivum; assembly: GCF_018294505.1. Classification (NCBI taxonomy): domain Eukaryota; kingdom Viridiplantae; phylum Streptophyta; class Magnoliopsida; order Poales; family Poaceae; genus Triticum; species Triticum aestivum. The sequence goes on from NC_057801.1 coordinate 177,913,815, forward strand.
AGGCGCCTACCTCGGAGGCGTTGCACTTTACAAGTGTGGCGCCTAGCTCGGAGGCGTTGCACCGCTAGGTGCGGGCCCAGGGGCTACCACGGTGGACTGGCGTGCAACGTCCCCGAGCTAGGCGCTGCACCGTAGAGTGTGGCGCCGTCGTGGCGGGCGCTACACAAAAAGGTTAGAGCTGTGAAATAGTTTCACGGCCAGTTCATTCCGTGAATTGATTTCGTTCATAGGTTAAAATGGTCAAATTTGCCGCGGGAGGAGGGTCGGGCCGGGAATTCTGGGATCATTGGCCGCTTCATTAAAGGCTGTGGGATTCTTTCTTTTTTTGTTTGTTTTGAGAATTAAAGGCTGGGGGATACTGCGAAGCGTGGTGGGTGGGGAAAGTGACTATCGGGAAGACGAGTTCGTGGTGCGACCCGTGATACCGAATACTACCCCCTTCCCTTGGATGTGGTCCCACTCCCTGGCTGGGACTGGGTCCATGTGGGCCCGTCTGCAGGGGGCAGATAAACTGGAGTACTTTGGTTGGAGGGAGCACGGGACCGCACGCGAAACTCCTCACCGGGCACTCCCTTGGAGCTGCATGCGCTTGTTGGATGAGCCACCTGTGGCTGCTCCTGTTCTTGTGTGGTTTGATTAAAGGAGTATATAGTAAAGGAATTATAAAGTGGCTAAACTAGCGGGAAATACACTTTGGAACCTGGGTGTATATACACCCTATAAGGGATTTCTTTTATTATTTTAATAAAAAGTCAAAATAGGTAAGAACTATTTTGACAAAACACTTGACTTACTTTTGCACTAGTAAAAAAATCTGGATGAAGAAAAAACAAAAGTTGACCTCACAGCAAAAAAGACAAAATTTATTTGCTATTATAGGTCATATTCACAGTATTTTAGCCGAAAAATTGTCTTTTTTAAAAGAAGTCAAAGGGTTGTGGATTTATTTTCTCACGAGTACAATAGAAGGTCAAGTTTATTTCAAAAATATTTTCAGGAATTTTCGATTTTTGGTTGAATTACTTTTTTTTGCATATAGGGTGTATATACACCCATAGACCAAAAGTTCCCCTCCCTAAACTAGCTTCAATCCTATGCATTTAACTGTTGGACCTTGGTACCTCATTCGCTGCCACGTGTTGACATGATGTGAGGGCAGATTCTCGACAGGTTGTGCACCTTTTGTTAAGTAACGTGATTGTATTAGGAAACATAGGTTAGACTAGGAAATATTCTGACTTGCCTTGTACTCCAAGTAGATCATGTACTCCTATATATATATATCCACGAGGCTCAAGCAATACAACGAACTATTCCACCAAACCTCTCTCTCCCTTCTAACATGGTATCTATCGCAAGTCGATCCTAAACCCTAGCCGCCGCCGCTTCCACACCCGCGCGCCGCCCCCGGGGCGATCGGCCTCCATGACCACCGTCGGGGGACGCGCCGCCCCTACCTAGGGTTCGTCCGCCGGCCGTGTTGGCCGGCTGCCCTAGAGAGTCTTTTTCCCGATCCTTTGATCCGTATTTTCTCTCTCTTGCCGGTCGCCTTGATCGGCGTCTACTTTTTGGTTTTTCGGTCTATGTGATTCGGTTTGCGTCGCCCACCGCCGCTGTCGACCCCGTGCGCCTCTACTCCAACACCAGCGCGATTGGCCGGCTTCTTCACCGACCCGGCGGCCTCGCGCGTCGTCCATGCGTCTGCCCGTCGGTCGCCCCGACTCGGCGACCTCGCGCGTCGTCCGCGCGTCGGCCCGCCGGTCGCCCCGACCCGGCGGCCTCACATCATGTGGCGGCCCTTCACCGCCGCCATTAGCGCGACGTCCCGCCCGTGGATCTACGCCGGCCGTCACCGCCCTGCTCCGACCGGGACTCCTGCATCACCCCGACCCGGCGGCCTCGCGCCATGTGGCGGCCAATCATAGCCGCCTTGCCGCCCGCCGCCGCCGGCTTCATCTCGGACTCCGTCGCCACCACGCCTCCACCGAGCGGCGTCCCCGGCCTCACGCGCGATCGGCTTGATCACCCGCTCGCCGCCGCGATCCGCCTCATCTACGCCGCGCGACCGACCTGGACCGTCGGTTGCACGTGCCTCCGCAGGTCCCGTGAAGATCGTCCCCGAGTTCAGCGCGCCTCTCCACCGATCGAGCATCGGGCTGCCATTGTGTCGCCCTATCGGGCCGCAGCGCCGCCGCCCCGTGGTTCTTCTCCCGGCTGCACAGACCCGCGTCACCGCTGCGTCGCCCCTTCGGGCCGTAGTGCCGCGGCCCGCGTTCCCCCGCCGCCCCGAGGGCGTCCGCTCTAGGCCGTCCCGTGGCTGCATCGACCCTCGCGCCGCCGCTGCGTCGCCCCGTCAGGCCATAGCGAGCGTGGCACGCAGTCCACGCCGCCATCCCGAGGCCGTCCCCGCGGTTGCACCGACTCGCGAATCACCGTTGTGTAGCCCCTTCGGGCGGCAGCGTCGTGGTCCACGGTCCCCGCCGCCGCCCCGAGGTCTTCCCGCCGTCGCCCCGACCCGCCTACCGCCGCTGTGTCGCCCTTTCGGGCCGTAGCACCGCGGCCCACGGTCCACTCCGCCGTCACCGCTCGTCAACCTCCCGTGGTATGCACCGTGCCGTCTCCCTTGGCGCGGGAACGCCACCGTCCGCGCCGGTCATCGTCATGCTGTTGGGTTCTACTCGCCTACTTCGAGCACCGCCGCCGCACTCCTAACTTAGCCACCGCCGCCGCCGTCAGGCCGTCGCCGCTGTTCTTCTTCGGCCGCAGCCGCTGCTACCCCCGTAGCCGCCGCCGCCGCCCATCCACCTCCCTTCATCTTCGTCAAGCACCAGCCGTCGCCAGCGTCGCCGTCATCTACCCCTACCACTTCGTCTACTCCGACCACCGTTGGTGACATCGACCCCGTGCCGATGGATGCCACAATCGTCGTTGAGTTCTTCTCTGCTGGCCCCTCCGACTTCTCCGACATGGCGTACAGCTCGTGCAGGTCCCTCGTCTACGCATGCCCGGTGCTGGCAACACTGATGGGTGCCTTCATTCACGACATGTTCCCGGGCCTGGCAAGCCTGGTCGGCGCTTCGTCAACTTCGTCTTCATCCGTCTACGCATGGCCGGTGCTGGCAACACCGGCGCGTGCCTTCGTCCATGATGTGTCCTCGGGCTTGGCAAACCCGCCGTGACGCATCGTCAACAACATTTTCTTCCCGGCGCACCCCTACTTCGACACTACTGCGCCCATGCTAACTCGGCGCCCTCTTGCGCCCGCGGCTCCACGGCGACTTCCTCGACATCGTCCACCTCGACTCGACATCGACCACGGCATTCTTCGCACGACTACCTCGACCATGGCTCCACCACCCACGCTCTTGGCTACATCGACAATGGCACAAAGGGCTACCGCCTGCTTGAGCAACCTCGTTGGTTTCCACTCCAGCCACGACTCCGCGATGCGTCGACCGTTACGACTGTGGGGGGTGTCCGTCGGCTTGCCTTCGGATTCTTCTCCAGTCTCACCATCTGCGTCGCTACCGTTGTGACTGCGGGGGGATGTTGAGTAACGTGATTGTATTAGGAAACATAGGTTAGACTAGGAAATATTCTGGCTTGCCTTGTACTCCAAGTAGATCATGTACTCCTATATATATGCCCACGAGGCTCAAGCAATACAACGAACTATTCCACCAAATCCCTCTCTCCCTTCTAACACCTTTCACTCTAGGAAGTTATTTGAGACTTGTGGGGGAAATATGACCGTTGACTAGGCGTGCTCCTGCGTCGCGGCGGGGGCGAGGGTCCCCGGCCCTGCTGGAGCGTTGGGCGGCGCTTTTGGGTGCTCGGAGCGGAGTCTGACGACGAGGGGAGCGAAGAAGGGGTGCCACTCCATGAGGTGGATGTGCGGAGGCGGCATGGGCACCGGCTTCACTCCATCTTCGAGGTGGGAGCACCGGAGGCTCTGGAGGTCGTTTCTACGACAGGTGATGGCGGGTGTGGGGTGTCCGGGGACGGATTTGTGCCGTCGGGATCTGCTCCGCAGGCAGCAAAGGTGGGAATCCGGGAGGTGCGAGCACCATGTGGCCGTGAGGCAGGCTCGGACGGTTGGGTCCAGGTCCGGAGACGCAAGTTCAGCCGCTCCGGCTGGTTGCGTGCGAGGGCATCTCAGGGTTGGGTGGCCCCTTGGTCGCTGGGGTCTATTCTGGCGGGGAGGAGGCCTTAGTTCGAGCCTGTCAGGGCGTCGTGGATCCGGCATCTCCTGGGGGTGCGACGGCTTCTGGCGCTCTTGGTGCGCCGGAGGTCGGGAAGGGGGGAGGTGCGTCACCGACGGCGGCGCCGCCAGAGCTCTTAGAGAGGAATTTCCCCCCGCTCGTCCTGATAACCCACAAGTGTGGGAGATCCGTTGTAGCCTCTTTCGATAAGTAAGAGTGTCGAACCCATCAAGGAGCTAAAGGTAGAACAAATATTCCCTCAAGTTCTATCGACCACCGATACAACTCTTCGCACGCTTAACGTTCGCTTTACCTAGAACAAGTATGAAACTAGAAGTACTTTGTAAGTGTTGAGGGATAGGTTTGAAAGATAATAAAGAAGACATAAATAAAAACTAGGTGTTGTTTAGATAAATAAACAATTAAGTTAGTATAGCAAGTGTGGAAAAGTGGTGGTAGGAGTTGCGGAATTGTCCCTAAGCAATGGACTACGTCACTAGACTGATAGCAAGTTTTATGTGGGAGAGGCCACTGCTAGCATGTCATCCGCAACTACTAACGTTCATTAAGGTAAAATCCAACCATAGCATTAAGATATATTGGTCCCCTTTCAATCCCGTATGCATCAATTTCTATACTAGGTTGAAGTTGTTGTCGCCCTTGCCCTCCAATGCATAGTCCTATCAACATACAATTAACTCTATGGTGTGATCCACACACGTGCTCATATGATGGGCATCAAAGGACAAAAACATAAACCACAAGCAAATTAAACCAATCATACTAATTCATCAATCACCGATAGGACAACAAAAATCTACTCGAGCATCATACGATCGCAACACATCATTGAATAATAATATGAAGCATAAAGCACCATTTTCAAGTAGAGGGTATGATACGCCCATTTTGCATCATGCTTTTACATCAATATTTATTGCATTATGGGTTGTTACTACACATTATGTCATAATACTTATGCCTTTTCTCTCTTATTTTATAAGGTTTACACGAAGAGGGAGAATGCCAGCAGCTGGAATTCTGGGCTAGAAAAGGAGCAAATATTAGAGACCTATTCTGCACAACTCCAAAAGTCTTGAAACTCCACGAAAGTCAGTTTTGGAATATATTAAAAATATTGGGCGAAGAAAGCACCAGAGGGGGGCCACCCACCAGCCACGAGGGTGGAGGGCACGCCCTACCCCCTGGGCGTGCCCCCTGCCTCGTGGTCCACCTGGCAGGCCCCCGATGCCCATCTTCTGCTATATGGTGTCTTTTGTCCTGGAAAAAATCATAAGGAAGCTTTCGGGACGAAGCGCCGCCGTCTCGAGGCGGAACCTGGGCAGGACTAATCTAGGGCTCCGACGGAGCTATTCTGCTGGGGAAACATCCCTCCGAGGGGGAATCGTCGCCATCGTCATCACCATCGATCCTCTTATTGATAGGGGGTCAATCTCCATCAACATCTTCACCAGCACCATACCCTCTCAAACCCTAGTTCATCTCTTGTATCCAATCTTTGACTCAAAACCTCAGATTGGTACCTATGGGTTGCTAGTAGTGTTGATTACTCCTTGTAGTTGATGCTAGTTGGTTTATTTGGTGGAAGCTCATATTCTCAGATCCTTAATGCATATTAATACCCCTCTAATTATAAACATGAATATGCTTTTTGAGTAGTTACGTTTGTTCCTGAGGACATGGGAGAAGTCTTGTTATAAGTAATCATGTGAATTTGGTATTCGTTTGATATTTTGATGAGATGTATGTTGTCTCTCCTCTAGTGGTGTTATGTGAACGTCAACTACATGACACTTCACCATGATTTGGGCCTAGGGGAAAGCATTGGGTGTTGGGAACATAGTAATTTCAAAATTTTCCTACGCACACGCAAGATCATGGTGATGCATAGCAATGAGAGGGAAGAGTGTTGTCCACGTACCCTCGTAGACCGAAAGCGGAAGCGTTAGCACAACGTGGTTGATGTACTCGTAGGTCTTCACGATCCGACCGATCCAAGTACCGAACATACGACACCTCCGAGTTCAACACACATTCAGCTCGATGACGTCCCGCGAACTCCGATCCAGCAGAGCTTCACGGGAGAGTTCTGTCAGCACGACGGCGTGATGATGGTGATGATGTTGCTACCGACGTAGGGCTTCGCCTAAGCACCACTACGATATGACCGAGGTGGAATATGGTGGAGGGGGGCACCGCACACGGCTGGGAGAGATCAACAGATCAACTTGTGTGTCTATGGGGTGCCCCCGGCCACGTATATAAAGGATGGAGGGAGGAGGAGGCCGACCCTCATAGGGCGCGCCCAAGTGTGGAGTCCTACTAGGACTCCCTAGTCCTAGTAGGATTCCACCTCCCACATGGAATAGGAAAAGGGGAAGGGAGAAGGAGAAAGAAGGAAGGGGGCGCTCCCCCCTCCCTAGTCCAATTCGGACCAGTCCATGGGGAGGGGTGCGGCTACCCTTTGAGGCCTTTCTCTCCTTTCCCGTATGGCTCATTAAGGCCCAATATGAATTCCCGTAACTCTTCGATACTCCTAAAAATACCCGAATCACTCGGAACCTTTCGGATGTCCGAATATAGTCGTCCAATATATCGATCTTTACGTCTCGACCATTTCGAGACTCCTCGTCATGTCCACGATCTCATCCGGGACTCCAAACTACCTTCGGTACATCAAAACACATAACTCATAATATAAATCGTCACCCGACATTAAGCGTGCGGACCCTACGGGTTCGAGAACTATGTAGACATGACCGAGACTCATTTCCGGTCAATAACCAATAGCGGAACCAGGATGCTCATATTGGCTCCCACATATTCTACGAAGATCTTTATCGGTCAAACCGCATAACTACATACGTTGTTCCCTTTGTCATCGGTATGTTACTTGCCCGAGATTTGATCGTCAGTATCTCAATACCTAGCTCAATCTTGTTACCGGCAAGTCTATTTACTCGTTCTGTAATGCATCATCCTGCAACTAACTCATTAGTCACATTGCTTGCAAGGCTTATAGTGATGTGCATTACCGAGAGGGCCCAGAGATACCTCTCCGACAATCGGAGTGACAAATCCTAATCTCGAAATACGCCAACTCAACAAGTACCTTCGGAGACACCTGTAGAGCACCTTTATAATCACCCAGTTACGTTGTGATATTTGGTAGCACACAAAGTGTTCCTCCGGTAAACGGGAGTTGCATAATCTCATAGTCATAGGAACATGTATAAGTCATGAAGAAAGCAATAGCAACATACTAAATGATCAAGTGCTAAGCTAACGGAATGGGTCAAGTCAATCACATCATTCTCTAATGATGTGATCATGTTAATCAAATAACAACTCATGTCTATGGCTAGGAAACTTAACCATCTATGATTCAATGAGCTAGTTAAGTAGAGGCATACTAGTGACACTATGTTTGTCTATGTATTCACACATGTATTATGTTTCCGGTTAATACAATTCTAGCATGAATAATAAACATTTACCATGAAATAAGGAAATAAATAATAACTTTATTATTGCCTCTAGGGCATATTTCCTTCAGTCTCCCACTTGCACTAGAGTCAATAATCTAGTTCACATCGACATGTGATTTAACACCAATATTCACATCTGTATGTGATTAATACCCATAGTTCATATCGTCATGTGATCAACACCCAAAGGGTTTACTAGAGTCAATAATATAGTTCACATCGCTATGTGATTAACACCCAAAGAGTACTAAGGTATGATCATGTTTTGCTCGTGAGAGAAGTTTAGTCAACGGGCCTATCACATTCAGAGCCGTATGTATTTTGCAAATATTCTATGTCTACAATGCTCTGCACGAAGCTACTCTAGCTAATTGCTCCCACTTTCAATATGTATCCAGATTGAGACTTAGAGTCATCTGGATCGGTGTAAAAGCTTGCACCGATGTAACTCTTTACGACGGGCTCTTTTATCACCTCCATAATCGAGAAATATTTCCTTAGTCCTTACTAAGGATATTGTTGACCGCTGTCCAGTGATCTACTCCTAGATTAAAATTGTACTTCCTTGCCAAATTTAGAGCAAGGTATGCAATAGGTATGGTACACAACATAGCATACTTTATAGAACCTATGACTGAGACATAGGGAATGACTTTTCATTCTCTTTCTATTTTCTGCCATAGTTGGGTTTTGAGTCTTACTCAACTTCACACCTTGCAACACAGGCAAGAACTCCTTCTTTGACTGTTCCATTTTGAATTACTTCAAAATCTTATCAAGGTATGTACTCATTGAAAAATCTTATCAAGCATCTTGATCTATCTCTATAGATCTTGATGCTCAATGTGTAAGCAGCTTCACCGAGGTCTTTCTTTGAAAAACTCTTATTCAAGTATCCTTTTATGCTATCCAAAATTTCTATATCATTTCCAATCAACAATATGTTATCTACATATAGTTTTTTTTAGAAATGCTACAGAGCTCCCACTCAGTTTCTTGTAAATACAGGCTTCTCCAAAAGTCTGTATAAAACCATATGCTTTGATCAACTCATCAAAGCGTATATTCCAACTCCGAGATGCTTGCACCAGTCCATAGATGGATCGCTGGAGCTTGCACATTTTGTTAGCACCTTTAGGATTGACAAAACTTTCTGGTTGCATCATATACAACTCTTATTTAATAAATCCATTAAGGAATGCATTTTTGACATCCATTTGCCAGATTTCATAAAATGTGGCAATTGCTAACATGATTCAGACAGACTTAAGCATCGATATGAGCGAGAAAATCTCATCGTATTCAACACCTTGAACTTGTCGAAAAACCTTTTGCGACAAGTTGAGCTTTGTAGATAGTAACACTACTGTCAGCGTTTGTCTTCCTCTTGAAGATCCATTTATTTTCTATGGCTTGTCGATCATCGGGCAAGTCCACCAAAGTCCACACTTTGTTCTCATACATGGATCCCATCTCAGATTTCATGGCCTTCAAGCCATTTCGCAGAATCTGGGCTCATCATCACTTCCTCATAGTTCATAGGTTCATCATGGTCTAGTAACATGACTTCCAGAACAGGATTACCGTACCACTCTGGTGCGGACTGTACTTTGGAAGACCTACGAGGTTCGGTAATAACTTTGATCTGAAGTTTCATGATCATCATCATTAGCTTCCTCACTAATTGGTGTAGGAATCACTGGAACTGATTTCTGTGATGAACTACTTTCCAATTTGGGAGAAGGTACAATTACCTTATCAAGCTCTACTTTCCTCACATTCACTTCTTTCGAGAGAAACTCCTTCTCTAGAAAGGATCCATCTTAGCAACGAATATCTTAACTTCGGATTTGTGATAGAAGGTGTACCCAACAGTTTCCTTTGGATATTCTATGAAGACGCACTTCTCCAATTTGGGTTCGAGCTTATCAGGTTGAAACTTTTTCACATAAGCATCGCAGACCCAAACTCTAAGAAACGACAACTTCGGTTTCTTGCCAAACCACAGTTCATAAGGCGTCGTCTCAACGGATTTTGATGGTGCCCTATTTAAAGTGAATGCATCTGTCTCTAATGCATAACCCCAAAACGGTAGTGGTAAATCGGTAAGATACGTCATAGATTGCACTATATCCAATAAAGTGCGGTTATGATGTTCGGACACACCATTACGCTGTGGTGTTCCATGTGGCGTGAGTTGTGAAACTATTCCACATTGTTTTTAAATGAAGGTCAAACTCGTAACTCAAATATTCTCCTCTACGATCAGATTGTAGAAACTTTATTTTCTTGTTACGATGATTCTCCACTTTACTCTGAAATTCTTTGAACTTTTCAAATGTTTCAGACTTCTGCTTCATTAAGTAGATATACTCATATTTGCTCAAACCATCTGTGAAGGTCAGAAAATAACAATACCTGCCAGGAGCATCAACACTCATTGGACCGCATACATCGGTATGTATTATTTCCAACAAGTCAGCAGCTTGTTCCGTTGTTCCGGAGAACAGTGTTTTAGTCATATTGCTCAAAAGGCACGGTTCGCAAGCATCAAATGATTCATAACCAAGTGATTCCAAAAATCCATCTTTATGGAGTTTCTTCATGCGCTTTACACCGATATGACCCAAATGGTAGTGCCACAAATAAGTTGCACTATCATTATCAACTTTGCATCTTTTGGCATCAATATTATGAATATGTGTATCACTATGATCGAGATCCAACAAACTATTTTCATTGGGTGTATGACCATCGAAGGTTTTATTCATGTAAACAGAACAACAATTATTCGCTGACTTTAAATGAATAACCGTATTGCAACAAACATGATCAAATCATATTCATGCTCAACGCAAATGGCAAATAACATTTATTTAGGTTTAACACTAATCCCAAAAGTATAGGGAGCGTGCGATGATGATCATATCAATCTTGGAACCACTTCCAACACACATCGTCATTTCACCCTCAACTAGTCTCTGTTTATTCAGTAACTCCTGTTTCGAGTTACTAATTTTTAGAAACTGAACAAGTATCAAATACTCAGGGGCTACTATAAACACTAGTAAGGTACACATCAATAACCTGTATATCAAATATACCCTTGTTCACTTTGCCATCCTTCTTATCCACCAAATATTTAGGGCATTTCCGCTTCCAGTGACCATTTCCTTTGCAGTAGAAGCACTCAGTTTCAGGCTTTGGTCTAGCTTTGGGCTTCTTCACGGAAGTGAAAACTTGCTTGCCATTCTGCACGAAGTTCCCTTTCTTCCCCTTTGCCGTTTTCTTGAAACTAGTGGTCTTGTTAATCATCAACACTTGATGTTCTTTCTTGATTTCTACCTTCGTCGATTTCATCAACATGAAAAGCTCGGGAATCGTTTTCGTCATCCCTTGCACACTATAGTTCATCACGAAGTTCTACTAACTTGGTGATGGTGACTAGAGAACTCTGTCAATCACTATCTTATCTAGAAGATTAACTCCCACTTGCTTCAAGCGATTGTAGTACCCAGACTATCTGAGCACATGCTCACTGCTTGAGCTATTCTCCTCCATCTTTTAGCTATAGAACTTGTTGGAGACTTCATATCTCTCAACTCGGGTATTTGCTTGAAATATTAACTTCAACTCCTGGAACATCTCATATGGTCCATGACGTTCAAAACATCTTTGAAGTCCCGGTTCTAAGCCGTTAAGCATGGTGCACTAAACTATCAAGTAGTCATCATATTGAGCTAGCCAAACGTTCATAACGTCTGCATCTGCTCCTGCAATAGGTCTGTCACCTAGAGGTGCATCAAGGAAATAATTCTTCTGTGTAGCAATGAGGATAAACCTCAGATCACGGACCCAGTCCACATCATTTCTACTATCATCTTTCAACTTAGTTTTCTCTAGGAACACATATGAAACATAGGGAAGCAACAACGCGAGCTATTGATCTACAACATTATTTGCAAAATACTATCAGGACTAAGTTCATGATAAATTAAAGTTCAATTAATCATATTACTTAAGAACTCCCACTTAGATAGACATCCCTCTAATCATCTAAGTGATCACGTGATCCAAATTAACTAAACCATGTCCGATCATCACGTGAGATGGAGTGGTTTTCAATGGTGAGCATCACTATGTTGATCATATCTACTATATGATTTACGCTCGACCTTTCGGTCTCCAGTGTTCTGAGGCCATATCTGCATATGCTAGGCTCGTCAAGTTTAACCCGAGTATTCTGCGTGTGCAAAACTGGCTTGCACCCGTTGTAGATGAACGTAGAGCTTATCACACCTGATCATCATGTGGTGTCTCGGCACGACAAACTTTGGCAATAGTGCATACTCAGGGAGAACACTTTTACCTTGAAATTTAGTGAGAGATCATCTTATAATGCTACCGTCAATCAAAGCAAAATAAGATGCAAGAAGGATAAACATCACATGCAGTCAATATATAAGTGATATGATATGGCCATCATCATCTTGTGCTTGTGATCTCCATCTCCGAAGCACCGTCATGATCACCTTTGTCACCGGCATGACACCATGATCTCCATCATCTTGATCTATATCAATGTGTCATGACATGGTCGTCTCGCCAACTATTGCTCTTGCAACTATTGCTATCGCATAGCGATAAAGTAAAGCAATTATTTGGCGCTTGCATCTTATGCAATAAAGAGACAACCATAAGGCTTCTGCTAGTTGCCGATAACTTCAACAAAACATGATCATCTCAAACAATAAAATTTAGCATCATGCCTTGACCATATCACATCACAACATGCCCTGCAAAAACAAGTTGGACGTCCTCTACTTTGTTGTTGCAAGTTTTACGTGGCTGCTACGGGCTGAGCAAGAACCGTTCTTACCTACGCATCAAAACCACAACGATATTTCGTCAAGTTAGTGTTGTTTTAACCTTCACAAGGACCGGGCATAGCCACACTCGATTCAAATAAAGTTGGAGAAACTGACACCCGTTAGCCACCTGTGTGCAAAGCACGTCGGTAGAACCAGTCTTGCGTAAGCGTACGCGTAATGTCGGTCTGGGCCGCTTCATCCAACAATACCGCCGAACCAAAGTATGACATGCTGGTAAGCAGTATGACTTGTATCGCCCACAACTCACTTGTGTTCTACTCATGCATATAACATCTACGCATAAACCTGGCTCGGATGCCACTATTGGGAACGTAGTAATTTCAAAAATTTCCTACGCACACGCAAGATCATGGTGATGCATCGCAATGAGAGGGGAGAGTGTTGTCCACGTACCCTCGTCGACCGAAAGCGAAAGCGTTAGCACAACGCGGTTGATGTAGTCGTATGTCTTGATGATCCGACCGATCCTAGTACCGAACATACGGCACCTCTGAAAGTGCAACTATCCTTATGTGGTTTTGGTAATTCATAACAACATATAGCTCATTGAGCTAATACTATTCCAAGACTATTATTTCAGGAAAGCTCAATGAATGGCATGGCATGGATGATGAAAGTGGATCCCTCAAAATACTAAGGACAAAGGATTGGCTCAAGCTCAAAAGCTCAAGACTCTTCATTTTATATTTTAGTGATCCAAGGTCACATTGAGTCTATAGGAAAAGCCAATACTATCAAGGAGGGATGAGGTGTTGCTTAATGAGCCTCTTGCTTCATGTGCTTTGTGATATGCTCCAAAACCCTCAACTACTTTCCCACATCCACAAATGACCTAAACCCAAAGCCAAAATCGGTCACACCGAATCTTCCTATCCGGCGCCATCGATTCCAAAAGTCATAGCCACTGCCACAAACCCTAAGCAAATCGGTCTTACCGATAGGGATCTCGGTCTCACTGAGATGGGGTTGTAATCTCTCTGTTTCCCTTCATAATGTTTCGGTCTAACCGAAGTGAGCGATCGGTCCCACCGAGATTGCAATGTAAACTCTCTGTTTCCTTTTTGTAACATTTCAGTCTTACCGAGAAGAGCAAATCGGTCCCACCGAGTTTACCTGACCAACTCTCTGGAAAGCTTATTACCAAATCGGTCTTACCGAGTTTGTGTAATCGGTCTTACCGAGATTACGTTATGCCCTAACCCTAACCGAATCAGTCTCACCGAGATGCATGTCAGTCTGACCGAAAATCACTAACGGTCACTAGGTTTACTAAATCGGTTCGACCGAGTCTGTTGAATCGGTCCCACCGAGTTTGGTAAATTGTGCGTAACAGTTAGATTTTGTGTGGAGGCTATATATACCCCTCCACCTCCTCTTCATTCGTGGAGAGAGCCATCAGAACGAACCTACACTTCCAGCTTACCATTTCTAAGAGAGAACCACCTACTCATGTGTTGAGGCCAAGATATTCCATTCCTACCATGTGAATCTTGATCTCTAGCCTTCCCCAAGTTGCTTTCCACTCAAATCTTCTTTCCACCAGATCCAAAACCTATGAGAGAGAGTTGAGTGTTGGGGAGACTATCATTTGAAGCACAAGAGCAAGGAGTTCATCATCAATGCACCATTTGTTACTTCTTGGAGAGTGGTGTCTCCTAGATTTGCTAGGTGTCACTTGGGAGCCTCTGACAAGATTGTGGAGTTGAACCAAGGAGTTTGTAAGGGCAAGGAGATCGCCTACTTCGTGAAGATCTACCGCTAGTGAGGCAAGTCCTTCGTGGGCGACGACCATGGTGGGATAGACAAGGTTGCTTCTTTGTGGACCCTTCGTGGGTGGAGCCCTCCATGGACTCGCGCAGCCATTACCCTTCGTGGGTTGAAGTCTCCATCAACGTGGATGTACGATAGCACCACCTATCGGAACCACGCCAAAAACATCCGTGTCTCCAATTGCGTTTGAATCCTCCAAACCCTTCCCTTTACTTTCTTGCAAGTTGCATGCTTTAATTTCCGCTGCCTATATACTCTTTGCATGCTTGCTTGAATTGAGTGATGATTGCTTGACTTGTCCTAAAGTAGCTAAAATCTGCCAAACTCTAAAATTGGGAAAAGGTTAAGTTTTTATTGGTCAAGTAGTCTAATCACCCCCCTCTAGACATACTTCAAGGTCCTACAAGTGGTATCAGATCTTTGGTCTCCATTTGCTTTGCTTTCCATAGCTTTTGGTGGTCATAGCCTTGGTTTCACAACCTAGGAGGGTATGGCGTCTAGCGAGGGAAATTATCACCGTAGAGGTCCTTAATTTGATGGTACTAATTTTGCTAGTTGGAAGCATAAGATGAAAATGCTTATTCTTGGACAAAACACCGCCGTTTGGGCAATTATTTGTATTGGCTTGTAAGGTGAATTTTTCGATGGGAGAGAACCGAACCGTGAAGCTAATGCGGAAGAATTGAAGATGCTGAAATACAACGCTCAAGCTTGTAATATCATCTTCAACGGATTGTGCCCCGAAGAATTCAACAAAATCAGCCGTCTTGAGAATGCAAATGAAATTTGGGATATTTTGATTGATATGCATGAAGGTACCGAGTCCATCAAGGAATCCAAGTTGGATGTGCTCCAAAGTCAGCTTGACAAGTTCAAAATGAAGGATGGTGAAGGTGTCGCTGAAATGTACTCTAGGCTTGCTCTTATCACAAATGAGATTGCCGGCTTAGGGAGTGAAGAGATGACCGACAAATTCATCATCAAGAAGATCCTAAGAGCATTGGATGGAAAGTATGATACCGTGTGAACATTGATTCAAATTATGACAAACTACAAAGATCTCAAGCCAACGGAAGTCATTGGAAGAATTGTTTCTCATGAGATGTCACTCAAGGATAAGGAGGAACTTCACAACAAGTCAAGTGGTGCTTACAAAGTCTCAAGTGAAGCCCCCACATCATCAAGTGAGAAACAAACCTTCAATGAGCTTAATGGTGAAGAACTTCAACAAATTCTACAAGAGTAGAAGCAAAGAAAGAAGCTCCAAGTCAAGTTCTTACAATGACAAAAGATCTTCTAGTCGAGAGCGCAATTGCTACAATTGTGGGAGACCCGGACACTACTCCAATGAGTGTATGACACCCTACAAAAGAAGAGAATATTCTCCAAGAAGAAGGAGCAAAAGAGAAGAATCACCACCAAGAGAGAGGAGGAGTAGAGATGATCGTTATGAACGAAGACCCTCACAGAGAAGCAAGGATTCAGAAAGGAAGGACAAGTCATCAAGGAGCTACACAAAACGAAGACATCAAGCTCATGTTGGTGAATGGGTATCCGGCTCCGACTCCGACAATCACTCCGAGAGAAGCTATCACTCCGACTCCGAATATACTCAAGATGAAGGTGTTGCCGGTCTAGCACTTGTATCAACCAACTCCTACGACATATTTGATTCACCAAATGAAGGTGTTGGAAGATGCTTCATGGCCAAAGGTCCAAAGGTAACACATCCTGAGTATAGGGATGGCACCCGTAGGGTTTGGGCATGGGTGGAGCCACCCCATACCCTTACCCATCCCATTTGAATTGACCCACCACCCATACCCATACCCGCTAGTGGGTACAATTTTCCCCCATACCCGTTACCCGATAGGGTAAATGGATACCCGCGGGTAAAAATACCCATGTTTGAATAACATTAATTTGAGCATCACGTTATTACAAACAACAACATACAATCATATTTTATAAACAACAACACATAACAATAACAACATATCCTAAACAACAAACTTTTTTTATAAAAATCAACACTTTCTTGTAAACAACAACACATCAAAACATAAATAGTAGCACATAGTTATAAATTTTAAGTTGACAAACCCACGACAAAGTGTAGAGGTAATTGTCCATATTTATTAGATTTTATAAGGGTGCATGGGTACGCGGGTATGGGTTATGTGATCCCATACCCGTATTCGCTCTACCCGATGGGTTTGGGATTTTCCTATTTATATACCCATGGGTAATGTTTTGTCCCATACCCTTACCCTAATAGGGTTTTTACCTGCTGGGTACGTGGGTAATGGATACCCATTGCCATCCCTACCTGAGTATGTTGATTTCAATAGTGATGAAGATGACTTGCTTGTGGATGATGATTTACTTGTTGACAACTCTAGTGATGAATACTATGATGAAACGTCAATTAATCATGCTAATCAAGATAAAACGAATGACAATGATAAGGAGAAGATTGAGCTTCTAACTAAAGAACTAAACACTCTTAAGTTAGCTCATGAAACTATCTACGAAGATCATCGAGAACTTTTAAGGGCTCATGAGAAGTTACGCTTTGAAAAGCTCAATCTTGAGCAAGAGCATGAGTTCTTAAAAGCAATCAATGATGATCTCCGCAAGAAAAGTTCTTCTTACATTGCCAAGCGTTTACTCTTATCTACTTACATGCCTCAAGTCAAGTCTAGTAACAAGTACAAGAAAGATACTTCCTCTAGTAGTAACAATAATAATGTCAAATCCAATATTGTTGCTTCTAGTAGTTCTCTTGATTCCACTAATGACTCTCTTAGCCAAGTTACACTTGAGCAAGAAAATAGCTTATTGAAGGGAATTATAGAGAAAGGTGTTTACAAGAGCCTTGCCGGGAGTAAGAAATTCGAGGAAATTGTACGCAAGCAAGGAAGGCACCGGAAGAATCAAGGTGTTGGTTTTGAACAAAAGTTCAATGCCAATGGAGTTGAGTGGGAAGAAGATCAATACCCCAAGACGGAGTTTGTTCCTCAACAAGAGAAGTATGATCCTACTTCCTTTAAGGGAACACAAGCTCAAGATGATCTTCCACCACAAGACCACAAGAACAAAGGCAAGGACAAGCTTCAAGAAGAGATTGATGCATTTGAAGAAGCACCTAAAGCCTCGTTCAAGTGGGTTCCCAAGACTACGTCAAGTTCTACATCATCAAGTACAACTACAACTCCAAGGATTCCCATCAAGATGATGTGGATCCCGAAGAAGAAGAACTAGAGAGTTCTTGAGGGTGACTCCGCCAACATTCTTCACTCATATCTTTTTGGCAAGAACAAGTGCAATCAACTTCCACATCTTGCACTAGTTAAAGGAGTCACAAACCCTCATGTTGGTAAGGCAAGGGACAAGGTAACCTAATGATTTCATGGACATCATCTTGTGTGTGCATCACTCTATGTCTATGGATATTCTTCTTTGTTCCTTGTGTCAGTGTACTAAAGTAGGGGTACCTTAGTATCCCGAACTTGTGCACGGGCAGTCGCAGCGCCCCGCGGCAAGGCTTGCCGGGCGTTCGTGAAGATCCTTCGCTATTCCTATTACTGCCATTCAAGAACAAAGTGTTTAACTGAGAAGACAGAATCCCGGCAAGAGGAGTTTGCCGGGAAGGACAAGACCCCGGCAAGAGGAGCTTGCCGGGAAGGCCAACCTAGGCATTTTAAGAGACTCGCCGTGACGCACCGCGCATCCCGGCAAGGCCCAGCAGGCGACAAGCTTGCGGGTACGACAAGACAGCGACCGCGGCAAGGCGCTTGCCGCGGCGAAGCCACCACTCTGCGCCCACGCTCCAGCACATCCGACGACGTGTCGCCGCAGGACCGCTCCTGGTGCACGTGGCGGGTAGCTGTGCAGCCAAGCGGTGCGAGGTGGCAAGTGAAGATGACTAGAAGGCCATCGTGGCGATCGGTGGCGCCCCTAACGGTCGTTTCTTGCACTGTTTAGGCGACCGGACGGGCATTAAATGCCCTTGTCCCCTGCCGTCAGAGTTAGGTAGGGAGCACTGTTGATAGCGGTTGTACCAACCCCTGTTTTTACTTTTTTACCCCTCTCTCTATGCTGCCACCTGTCGGTGACCCCTTTAGACTATAAAAAGGAGGCCCATGCGCACGTAGAAGGGGTTCGACTCATTCGAAACTACAACACACCCACGCTCTTGAGCAAGAACAGAATAGAAACACAAAGCAGCAGTAGGAGTTTTATCTCTCCGGAGAGCTCCAAAGCTGGGTAAAATCCCTCGCGTGCTTCGCCTCGATCTGCTCTTCGTGCGCCCTCCGCTCCCTTGCCGGACCGAAAAGGGGCCCTGCCCCATAGGTGCTCGTTTCCCATGACATCTTTGGCGTGCCAGGTAGGGGGAAGGAGAAGATAAGAAGATAATGGTGTGGACTAGGCGTCGTTCAAAGAAGTATGGCCTTGCCGGGACACAGACGACAAAAAAAGCTAAGTTGCCAAAGTTTGAGCATGATCAGTTCTTAAAATTTTAAGCTATCCTCCTCGAACGACTGTGCTTTGTATGGAAAACCCGTGCGAGGAGGAACCTCCTCGTAGCTAGTTGCGCCCTTACTTTGTTTCGA
The DNA here is from genome assembly GCF_018294505.1 of Triticum aestivum. NCBI lineage: Eukaryota > Viridiplantae > Streptophyta > Magnoliopsida > Poales > Poaceae > Triticum > Triticum aestivum. The sequence goes on from NC_057801.1 coordinate 177,932,804, forward strand.
GTCCGCTCAACAACTTAAGTGTGCTGCAACTAGTTGCGGCGAGGTTTCTTGTCGGAGCTGGCACCGCCAGCGAGCTGCTGATGTTCCGCACTCAACACTCGCGGCAAGCGTGCCCGTGCCGGCAAGTTCCCTAAAAAGCGTAGGGTAAAAACATACAAAGAGAAGGACCAAGTAAAGGAGATAGCATAGCAAGCATTGCCCAAAATAAAGTTATATTACAAAAGTAACTTGTTGCGGCACTGACTAAATTGTTCTGATGACTTAAATAAACAGCGACAAGGAAGGGAGAAGAAGGGTGGCCTAATCCACGCGCTCGCCGTCAACCCTCCTGACCTCATTCACCTTGTCCATGATGGGTGCGACAATGTCTTTGAGTTCTTCAAGATCAGCACCTGCCGGCAGCTTCTTGAGGACGCGGGTGAGGTCGAGGCCCGGATTGCGGAAGAGTATCTTCACCAACACCTTCTCCAAGACCTTGGCGCAGATTGCGCGTGACTCGTCCGCCAGCTTCTTTGGGATCCTTTCCCGAAGTTGCTGGAGGGCCGTCACCACGCCCTTGAAGAAAAGAGTAAGCTTGGCGCTGGGCTGGAGATTTTCGTCAGGGGAGTACCCGAAGCCCGCCAAGTCCAGTTCCGCCAGCTCCTCGTCGATGGCTGCAGCGATGTTGACGAGGCCCTCCGTCCAGAGCTCCACTGTGGCCTTGAAGGTGTTCTGAGTCTCGGCAGCCCTCGTCAGCAGCTCCTCGTTGCCCTTGACCTCTTTCTTCAAGTCATCCTCTCGCCTCTTGGCGGCGTCCAGCGTCTCCGTCAATGTGGCCAGCTTCAGCTCCAGATCAGCGCTCGAGTCCTTGGCGGCTTTCAGTTCCTTGATCTTCTCAGCGAGTTGAACTTGCAGATCGCCATGGGCAAGTGCATCCTTCTCGCGTTCGCGCTGGAGTGCGGCAAGCTCTTCATTCTTCCCTTTCATGTCCGCCTCCAGCTGTGTCACCTTCACCTCTAACTCCTTCTTGGCGGCCTTAGCAGCCGCGGCGGCATCCTTCGCCTCCTTGAGTGCCCCGCCAAGTGATTGCTCCCGGGCCTCGAGCTCCTCCTCGTGGCTGTCCAGATTAACCTTCTTCTGTGTCAGTTCACCTTCCCGCCTGGACAGCTCCTCGGCGGCGAGCCTCTGCTGCTCCTCGGCTTCAGCCTTTTCCAGGATGAACGCCTTCTTCGCCTCGTCAAGTTGCGCCCTTTCCTCCGCAATGGATCGGAGGGCCTCCTGGTTGCGGCTCTTGAGCTCCTCCGCATGCTTCTCTATGTCAACTCCCGCCCGCGCGACAAGCGCTTCCCGGGACTCAAGCTTCGCTTGACGGGCGCGGTAGAGTGACACCAACTTCCGGAGCAACTGCTCCTCCTCGGACTCGCCACTGCTGCTGCTGGGCGCGTCAACCACTGCCAGCCCAGCAGAGGCGAGTACTTCCCCGTCAAACTCCTCTCCTTCTACCGGCGCCCTGGAGCTCGACGCCCAGGGAAGCTTGATGTATACGCCCTCGCCGGCCTTCAAGTAGGCGCCTGGCTGGGGCTCCTCGGAGCCCGGCGCTGCATCAGCGGCGGAGGGGGTGGCGGTCGGTGCAGCGCCTTGCGCTCCTGCGCCCTCCGGGTTGTCAGTACGATCGCCGGACCCCTCGCCAGCTCCTGCACCTGCAACCTTGGTGGCTTCTTCGTCGGCGGGTTCATCAGCGTCGGCCTCTTCCTCGTCAGTGGCGGCATTTTCAGTATTGCCGCGTGCGCCTTCCTCGCCGGTGGCCTCAGTCTCCATCGGGTCCGTAAGAGGGGGATCTGAGGACAGGGAGAGATGGGAAAAGTCAAGCAAATATTCAAAAAAAAAGAAGAAGAAAGAAGATCAGAAGAAAAACCCGAAGGAAGATTTCCGACAAGGAGGGTTACCTGTGCTAGGCTCCGTGACCATGGGCTCGACCACTGGGGGCTCACTGGTTCTTTCCCTTGCCGGGTACTTCTCCCTTGCCGGGGAACGCTCCCTTGTCGGAGAGTCGCTCCTTGGCGGCGTAGTCGAAGCAGACAGCACCTCCGAGGCGGTTTCTTCTTGCTCCTGATGGGCCTGTTCTGCTCCTACACAAATAAATCAACAATCAAGATGTCAGCAAAAGAAGAAGCACCCATGCGCGCCCCACAACAAGAAGTGAACCAAACACTTACGCTGGGGGCTGCTGCAAGGAGAAGGAATCGGGTCCGTCAAGGTGGTCTCGGACGTGTCTTCTGCCATCACAGCAGGATCGTCCTCGATGACAACCATGGGGACCTTGGCCCTCTTCGCCGCTCTCTCGGCCAGAGTCCTGAAATAGAACAGGGATTCAGAGAGAAGCAAATCAGATACAAGACAAGCAGCAATAAAGATCAAAGAAAAACAAGTACAGTGAGAAGAAAGCCTTACTCCTCCTCCTCTTCTTCCTCCTCGTCGGAGCTCAGCGCAGAGAGGTCGAAGTCTGGTACCCTTTCTGCGCGGCGAGGCGGAGGACTAGGCTCCCTTGGACGTTTGCCGGGAGCTGCGGCAGGATCGGGCGTGGCAGCCCGGGAAGACCCCGCCTCAGTTGCCGGCACGGCCTGAGATGCTCCCGTGGCAACGGTACTTGCCGCGGTGGAGCGCGTCCCACGACGCTGCGGCTGTTGGCCTGCCTGCCGCCCTGCTGTATCTCCAACTCGACGGAGGCGCCTTCTTGGTTGGAATTGGGGCTGCGCTGGGGGCTCCGCCTGCGGCAAGCTGCTCGAAGACGGCTGGCCGCTCGCGCCCTCGGTGGGCTCGCTCGCTTCGGCCTCGGGCTCGCCCTCGCCAACGACCCCTCCGGCAAGGTCCTCCCGGTCGGCAAGGCTTTCCACCTCGGCCGCCTCTGCCTCCTCCAACGTGAAGTCAAACTCGCCTGCGGCGGCGGCTGCCGCCGCCTCTTCGGCCCTGGTGGCGATGTACCACATCTCGTCGTCGATGGTATCGCGGGTGAGGAGCCTCTGCTCGTCGGCATTGACTGCTACCTCCGTCAAGCCATCGAAGAATTGCCGCACGACGTCGTCGGCGGGCTCCATCCAAGTTGGGCTTATCCCGTGCGAGTCGCACTCTGGCATCATTGCGCAGATGCAATCGCGCTGGGAGTTGTTGCACAATGGGATGACGCCCTGCGGCAGCCTGAACCACTCTGGATGGTTGGCGTCATGCTTGAACAGTTCCTTCAGCATCCCGTCAAGCTCCAGAACTGTGAAGTTGAAGTTGAGGCCTGGACGCAGCCTCATGATATCCGCCGGGCCGCCAAACAGCCAGGCGGGCCTCCCCCTCTTCTGCAGAGGGGCGATGCGACGGCGAAGGAAATCCGCGCCAACTGCCCCTACTGTGAGCCCGGCAAGCCTGAGCCGGAGGATTCGGGTGGTGGCAATCTTCAGCTTGGCGTCGTCCGGCGACAGAGCGCTCCAGTCGCCGCCGCGCACTACCCGGGTCTGGCGCAGGTTGGTGAATGGCTGCGGATTGGCATCAGCGATCCAGCACCACTCCGCCCTCCACTCATCCCACTTGCTGCGGAGCTTGCCCCCCAGATACACCTCCTTCATGCCGATTCGTGAGGTCCAGGCGATTCCCCGGCCAATGGCTCTCCTTTCTCGGCTCGGGGAGTGAAATAGTGGCGAAAAAGAGCAACATTTGGGTGGATGCCAACGAAGTTCTCGCAGAGGTGTGCGAAAACCGCCATTGTCAGAACGGCGTTGGGAGTGAAATCAAGAAGATGAAACCCGTAGGTATTCATGATGTCACAGAAGAAGTCAGAAAAAGGTGGGCAGAGCCCGCAATAGAAGAACACCGGAAAGAAATAGTACCCTTTTGGGCACCGCTTCGAAGTGGAAGCTTCGCCGGAGAGCACCGGCGTGCGCGGATGCGCCCGCGTCTCCGTCGACCAGAAGAGGTAGAACTCCTCCCGCAGCGCCTTCGGGGTGAGCTCGGGGGGGGGGGTGGGGGGGGGGGGTGGGGGGAAAGCACTCGCTCCTTGCGCAGCGCCTCAAGCCGCAACGCCTCAGCCGACTTTGTGCTCGACTTTGTGCTCTTGCCGGTCTTCGGAGCCATGGCGGAAGCGGCGGGGGAGCGCGGAAGTGTTGGGGGCGACGGCGGCGACGGGCGGCGACGGGCGGCGGAGCGCTGCTCTCTTTCGGCTTGGGAAGCGGAGGGAGCGGCGGAGCTTTCGGAGGAAGATACTGCAAGTGGCGAAGGTGGGGGAACGGCCCTGTTCCCTCTGCTTATAAACAGGGGAGGCGAACGTTACGCTTTTCCTGATTTAAGAATTGCCCACGATCTCTCCCACGACGCCGCGATTGACGCGTGCCGTTACGGGAGGGCGCGGTGGATACGGAGTCAGATCTGGTGTGGACCCAGGCCTCGTGTATGCCCGTGCTCTGTTTTGGGCCTGGCCCAACAGCGCTCAGCACCGTGTGTGGCCCAGGCCCGGGGGCTCCTGTCGGTGTACTAAAGTAGGGGTACCTTAGTATCCCGAACTTGTGCACGGGCAGTCGCAGCGCCCCGCGGCAAGGCTTGCCGGGCGTCCGTCAAGATCCTTCGCTATTCCTATTACTGCCATTCAAGAACAAAGTGTTTAACTGAGAAGACAGAATCCCGGCAAGAGGAGTTTGCCGGGAAGGACAAGACCCCGGCAAGAGGAGCTTGCCGGGAAGGCCAACCTAGGCATTTTAAGAGACTCGCCGTGACGCACCGCGCGTCCCGGCAAGGCCCGGCAGGCGACAAGCTTGCGGGTACGACAAGACAGCGACCGCGGCAAGGCGCTTGCCGCGGCGAAGCCACCACTCTGCGCCCACGCTCCAGCACATCCGACGACGTGTCGCCGCAGGACCGCTCCTGATGCACGTGGCGGGTAGCTGTGCAGCCAAGCGGTGCGAGGTGGCAAGTGAAGATGACTAGAAGGCCATCGTGGCGATCGGTGGCGCCCCTAACGGTCGTTTCTTGCACTGTTTAGGCGACCGGACAGGCATTAAATACCCTTGTCCCCTGCCGTCAGAGTTAGGTAGGGAGCACTGTTGATAGCAGTTGTACCAACCCCTGTTTTTACTTTTTTACCCCTCTCTCTACGCTGCCACCTGTCGGTGACCCCTTTAGACTATAAAAAGGAGGCCCATGCGCACGTAGAAGGGGTTCGACTCATTCGAAACTACAACACACCCACGCTCTTGAGCAAGAACAGAATAGAAAGACAAAGCAGCAGTAGGAGTTTTATCTCTCCGGAGAGCTCCAAAGCTGGGTAAAATCCCTCGCGTGCTTCGCCTCGATCTACTCTTCATGCGCCCTCCGCTCCCTTGCCGGACCGAAAAGGGGCCCTGCCCCATAGGTGCTCGTTTCCCACGACACTTGTGGGACTAACCCATGTAGGTAAGTTGAAAGTGCAACTCACTCCAAAGGATTGCTCCAAATGATCTACATCAACATTGAGCATCTACATCTTCAACACCTACATGAAGTCATCATCGACAAAACCCAAGGTTAGTTCATCCCTCTAAGGGGGATCTCACATCTAGGGGGGAGCTTAACTCTAAGAATTGAGTCAAAGCAACTCTAATGGTGTGAACACATTAATGCATTATGTAAAAGTGGTAACCCCACTTGAGCTTAAACGATGAGTATGACCTATGATCAAATGTTCTCATTTGACTCCTAAGTCAATATACTCATATATAGATGACCTAGTCATCGCCAATTGTTTGATAGATGCTAGAATTGGTTGTGCATGCTTTGCCTAATATTTCATTTGCCATCTTATTGTGTGAGCATGTTGGTGCATATTTTACTCATTCAAGGACATCCACTTGTTGTTTTGATTGTTTGGTCTTTCTTTTTGCCAAGTGGATGGACAAGAATGCCTAAGAACCTTCTTTAGCTATCGATGCTTTTCTCATCTCAAACTCTATTCATGCTACATCACAAAATTTGATCAAGTCAGATTCGAACCACTCTGTGTGAGGAGCACTCGGAGTCCCCGATTCGTCATAGACTTAAACTTCCAAAACCTCTTTGTGACTCTCGGTCAGACCGATTCCTCTATTTCGGTACTACCGAGATCATTAAGTTGATCTGAGTTTTCAATCTCGGTGCAACCGATTTAAACTTTTCGGTCACACCGATTTGCTGTAACTGTACACAGTTATGCATCTCAGTGCCACCGAGTTGTTCCACTCGGTCACACCGACAGGGTCGGGCTATATATAGTCACGGGCAAAATTTTGGAAATTTCTCCGAAACCCTTCACCCGCGCAATAGCTCGCTCTGCCATTGGAGGTCTTCGGATCGCCTCCTTGTTGCCAGCAGCCTCCAGTAGCTGGTCTCCACCGCCGTCAACGGGTTTCGCCCCCGCCGTTGCCGCCGTAGTGAGTCCACCGCCAAGTTAGGGTATGGACTCAATCTTTGTGCTATCCACGTCTGATTCCTAGCACATTGTATTCTTATGGATTCTTGCCACGATTGAAACACTTCTATCCAGCCAATGTAATCCGTAGATTAGATGAGATTCAAATTTTTAGGGTTAGGTTTCCACCGAAACCATCTCGGACCCACCGAGTTGAAAAACTTGGTCTCACCGATTTGGTTTATGCCATTGCACAAGTGACTCTTGGTCTGACCGAGAATTACTAATCGATGCGACCGATTTGAGGATTCTGTGAAACCCTAGTAGTCTCGGTGCCACCAAACTGTGACTCGGTCCAACCGAGTTGATCAGTTTAGGTTCCAAAACTGCTTCGGTATCACCGAGTTTGAAAATCGATTGATCCGAAATGCTTTCTGTGGAAAACTAAAACTGAACTTTTGAATCATTCTTTTGCAAAAATCTCTGCATTTTGTGATGCTCATCTATTCTATCTCATCTATAACTCTTCACAGGGTCAGTAGTCAGCTTCTTGCAGCATGTCAGACCAGAGTGACAGCCAAAACAGTTCAGAAGAGCAGATGGACTTGAGTGAGGGCACTAGTCCCTCAACTACAGATGAAGGGAGCAGAAGCACCCTAGCAACCTGCCTAAGGCTGCTACCAGGCAGAGAAGGAAAAGAACTTCAAACTCAAAGGATGAAGATTATAAAGCTGAGGAAGATGAGGCTACTTCCAAGAAAGTGGTGCTCAAGAAAGAATATGGCTCTGCACATAGCACTAAGCCTAGATTGAAGAAGAAAGTTCCTGCCAAGAGGACACCAATGCCTAAAGCCAGAAAGTCCACTCAAGTGCCACCTCAGACAGATCCCAAAGAGGCACCTGAGAAGAAAGTCACTTCTTCCAAACCTTAGAAAGTCCCCACTGGAGAGACTATGAAATTCACAATTGAATCAGAGGATGAAGGTGCTCAGGACAAGAAGAAGAAGAGAGCAAGAACCACAACTGCCAAGGTCCTTGGAAAGCCCTCAATGAGAAGAGATTCTGAAGAAGAGGAAGAGGTTGCTACACCAGCACCTAAGGCACCCAAGCTTATGGGTGATGCAATCAGATCAAGGGCTGCAACATCTAAGCCCAAAGAAGCACCCAAAGCTGCCTCCAAGGCCAAGCAAGTTCCAAAGAGGAATACTAGAAGTATTCCAGCTGCTGAGAAGAACAAGGCCACAGTGCCCAATGTTACTGAAGAAGAAGATGAAGAAGGTCAAGTCCTAAGAAAGCTCAAGCCCAAGATACCAGACCACAATGATGCCCATCATGTGGCTGAGGACATGAGGATCAGGAAGGATTCAGGGCTGAGACTGTGGAGGATGGAAGATCCATATGCATCAAGGAGAAGAACTGTTGTTGACTACAGGTTCCACACAAAGGAACAACATGATTTCTATGAGACAATTCTATTGGATAAGAAGCCCATAGTTTGTGACATGAGGTGGGTCGACTGGACCTACATCAAGGACAATGAAGAGCACTATCCTGGAGTGCAAGAAAGCTTTGTTGCTTGTGGAGTTGCTGATTTTGTTGGACAAAAGTTCACTCACTGGAATGATGAACTTATCATGCAATTTTACTCCACAGCACACTTTTACCCAGATGGTAGAATTGTTTGGATGTCTAAAGGTACAAGGTACCAATCCACTGTTGAAGAATGGGCAAGTCTGATAAATGCCCCTAAGGAAAATGATGATGATCTGGATATCTATGCAAAGAAGAAGATTGATCACAATTCAATGGTTCACATGTACAAGGAGATCCCAGACAAGGCAGTTGAGACTCACAAATTTGGATCAGTTCACTTTCTGCTATCAGGGTTGCCAACCATAAATTGGATTCTGAGGCATACTCTATTGCCCAAGTCTGGTGACCATAACATGACCAGAGGGCATGCCATCAACATGTTGCATGTGTTTGATGTGCCACAGAAGTTCAAAGTCATGAGCCTGATGATTGAAACAATTAAGAGGACTGCAACAGATCAGAAGAGGAGCTGTGGATATGCACCTCAGATTCAGGAATTGATCAACTCAAAGATGGGCACAGGGAAATATCAGTTGGATAAGGAACATTTTCCACTTTATCCAGACTTTGAGGACAATGAGGTTGTCATGAATGAGAATGATCCAACATCAGTTCAAGCTCAGGAGAAGAAGGAGAAGGCAAAGAAGGAGAAGGCTGCCAGGATGCCAACTCAAGAGGAGGCATCTGAATATTTCTTGAAGACCAAACAGGACCAGCTTGGTTACTTGATAGCATCTACACTGAGGATTGAGAAGGGACTGGCCACCCTCACTCAGAATCAGGAGAGCCTTGAGATAATCATGGAACTCAAATTCCATGACCTTGATGTCAAAGTAACTGAGATTCAGTCAGTTGTAGAGCAGCTGCAGGAGGACATGCAGGAGAAGCAGGGCAAGACAACAACTAATGTGTTTGCGAGAGTGCCCAGAGCCCAGAGGTCAGTTGCAGTGCCAGTGACAGACACTAGAGCAACAACTTCAGCACCAGCCACTGCCCCCTCAGTTCCAGTACAACCAGCTCCAGCATCCACTCCAGCACCCTCTACTTCAACTGAAGCCTTCGTCCTTGGAGTCATCAGGACACCACCACCAGAAGATCAAGCCTGAGAGTCGATCTAGCACTATGCATTTTCTATGAACTTTTTGGTAACTTGTTGCCAAAGGGGGAGAAAAATGTATAGATCATAGGCTTCGAGAGAGAGAGAGTGTGTTGCTTTTGTTCTCTCTTGCTTTATTTGGTGGTTTTAAACTTGTTTGCTTTTGATTGCTTGAGATACTATGCCTGTGAGACATTGATGATCATGTGTTTGATCATAAGCTACACTTATGCATGCTTGATATTATCCTATCTATCTTATGTCATCATTCACTTTGCTTGGTGATGAGTGCATGTATTCATTGTTTATTATTTTGAGCGCTCCACCAAGATGTATGTGACATGGAAGAGTAACCCATGAGCCTAATTCATTGTGCATTTGCAGTCCAAAGCAAATCTTAAACTATGCACAAATTTAGGGGGAGCTCTTGCTTATCACATACTTCTCAAAGCGACGATGTTATTCAATCTTATTATCATTTGTCGAAGCTTTGATCTATATGTTGTCATCAATTACCAAAAAGGAGGAGATTGAAAGTGCAACTATCCCTAGGTGGTTTTGGTAATTCATAACAACATATAACTCATTGAGCAAATACTATTCCAAGACTATTATTTCAGGAAAGCTCAATGAATGGTATGGCATGGATGATGAAAGTGGATCCCTCAAAATACTAAGGACAAAGGATTGGCCCAAGCTCAAAAGCTCAAGACTCTTCATTTTATATTTTAGTGATCCAAGATCACATTGAGTCTATAGGAAAAGCCAATACTATCAAGGAGGGATGAGGTGTTGCTTAATGAGCCTCTTGCTTCATGTGCTTTGTGATATGCTCCAAAACCCTCAACTACTTTCCCACATCCACAAATGACCTAAACCCAAAGCCAAAATCGGTCACACCGAATCTTCCTATCCAGCGCCACCGATTCCAAAAGTCATAGCCACTGCCACAAACCCTAAGCAAATCGGTCTTACCGATAGGGATCTCGGTCTCACCGAGATGGGGTTGTAATCTCTCTATTTCCCTTCGAAACGTTTTGGTCTAACTGAAGTGAGCGATCGGTCCCATCGAGATTGCAATGTAAACTCTCTGTTTCCTTTTTGTAACATTTCGGTCTTACCGAGAAGAGTAAATCGGTCCCATCAAGTTTACCTGACCAACTCTCTGGAAAGCTTATTACCAAATCGGTCTTATCGAGTTTGTGTAATCGGTCTTACCGATATTATGTTATGCCCTAACCCTAACCGAATCGGTCTCACCGAGATGCATGTCACTCCCACCGAAAATCACTAAAGGTCACTAGGTTTACTAAATCGGTTCGACCGAGTCTGTTGAATCGGTCCCACCAAGTTTGGTAAATTTTGTGTAACGGTTAGATTTTGTGTGGAGGCTATATATACCCCTCCACCTCCTCTTATTTGTGGAGAGAGCCATCAGAACGAACCTACACTTCCAACTTACCATTTCTGAAAGAGAACCACCTACTCATGTGTTGAGGCCAAGATATTCCATTCCTACCATATGAATCTTGATATCTAGCCTTCCCCAAGTTGCTTTCCACTCAAATCTTCTTTCCAACAGATCCAAAACCTATGAGAGAGAGTTGAGTGTTGGGGAGACTATCATTTGAAGCGCAAGAGCAAGGAGTTCATCATCAACGCACTATTTGTTACTTCTTGGAGAGTGGTGTCTCCAAGCTTGGCTAGGTGTCACTTGGGAGCCTCCGACAAGATTGTGGAGTTGAACCAAGGAGTTTGTAAGGGCAAGGAGATCGCCTACTTTGTGAAGATCTACCGCTAGTGAGGCAAGTCCTTCGTGGGCGACGACCATGGTGGGATAGACAAGGTTGCTTCTTCGTGGACCCTTCATGGGTGGAGCTCTCCGTGGACTCGCGCAACTGTTACCCTTCGTGGGTTGAAGTCTCCATCAACATGGATGTACGATAGCACCACCTATCGGAACCACGCCAAAAACATTCGTGTCTCCAATTGCGTTTGAATCCTCCAAACCCTTCCCTTTACTTTCTTGTAAGTTGCATGCTTTAATTTCCGTTGCCTATATACTCTTTGCATGCTTGCTTGAATTGAGTGATGATTTCTTGACTTGTCCTAAAGTAGCTAAAATCTGGCAAACTCTAAAATTGGGAAAAGGTTAAGTTTTTATTGGTCAAGTAGTCTAATCACCCCCCTCTAGACATACTTCAAGGTCCTACAACCTCCGAGTTTAGCACACGTTCATCTCGATGACGTCCCGCGAACTCTGATCCAGCAGAGCTTCACGGGAGAGTTCCATCAGCACGATGGCGTGATGACGGTGATGATGTTGCTACCGACGCAGGGCTTCGCCTAAGCACCGCTACGATATGACCGAGGTGGAATATGGTGGAGGGGGGCACCACACACGGCTGGGAAAGATCAACAGATCAACTTGTGTGTCTATGGGGTGCCCCCTGGCCACGTATATAAAGGATGGAGGGAGGAGGAGGCCGGCCCTCATAGGGCGTGCCCAAGTGTGGAGTCCTACTAGGACTCCCTAGTCTTAGTAGGATTCCACCTCCCACATGGAATAGGAAAAAGGGAAGGGAGAAGGAGAAAGAAGGAAGGGCCCCCCCTCCTAAGTCCAATTCAGACCAGTCCATGGGGAGGGGTGCGGCCACCCTTTGAGGCCTTTCTCTCCTTTCCCGTATGGGCCATTAAGGCCCAATACGAATTCCCGTAACTCTCCGGTACTCCTAAAAATACCCGAATCACTCGAAACCTTTCCGATGTCTGAATATAGTCGTCCAATATATCGATCTTTACGTCTCGACCATTTCGAGACTCCTCGTCATGTCCCCGATCTCATCCGGAACTCCGAACTACCTTCGGTACATCAAAACACATAACTCATAGTATAAATCATCACCGAACGTTAAGCATCCTGACCCTACGGGTTCGAGAACTATTAGACATGACCGAGACTCATTTTCGGTCAATAACCAATAGCGGAACCTAGATGCTCATATTGGCTCCCACATATTCTACGAAGATCTTTATCGGTCAAACCGCATAACTACATACGTTGTTCCCTTTGTCATCGGTATGTTACTTGCTCGAGATTCGATCGTCGGTATCTCAATACCTAGCTCAATCTCGTTACCAGCAAGTCTCTTTACTCGTTCCACAATGCATCATCCTGCAACTAACTCATTAGTCACATTGCTTGCAAGGCTTATAGTGATGTGCATTACCGAGAGGGCCCAGAGATACCTCTCCGACAATCGGAGTGACAAATCCTAATCTCGAAATACGCCAACTCAACAAGTACCTTCGGAGACACATGTAGAGCACCTTTATAATCACTCAGTTACGTTGTGACGTTTGGTAGCACACAAAGTGTTCCTCCGGTAAACGGGAGTTCCATAATCTCATAGTCATAGGAACATGTATAAGTCATGAAGAAAGCAATAGCAACATACTAAATGATCAAGTGCTAAGCTAACGGAATGGGTCAAGTCAATCACATCATTCTCCTAATGATGTGATCCCGTTAATCAAATAACAACTCATGTCTATGGCTAGGAAACTTAACCATCTTTGATTCAGCGAGCTAGTCAAGTAGAGGCATACTAGTGACACTATGTTTGTCTATGTATTACACATGTATTATGTTTCTGGTTAATACAATTCTAGCATGAATAATAAACATTTATCATGAAATAAGGAAATAAATAATAACTTTATTATTGCCTCTAGGGTATATTTCCTTCATTGGGAAGTAGTAAGTGTTGGGGAACGTAGTAATTTCAAAAAAATTCCTACGCACACGCAAGATCATGGTGATGCATAGCAACGAGAGGGGAGAGTGTTGTCCACGTACCCTCGTAGACCGAAAGCGGAAGCGTTAGCATGACGCGGTTGATGTAGTCGTACATCTTCACGATCCGACCGATCAAGTACCGAACGCACGGCACCTCCGAGTTCAGCACACGTTCAGCTCGATGGCATCCCTCGAACTCCGATCTAGCCGAGCTTTGAGGGAGAGTTCCGTCAGCACGACGGCATGATGACGATGATGATGTTCTACCGACGCAGGGCTTCGTCTAAGCACCTTTACGATATTATCAAGGTGGATTATGGTGGAGGGGGCACCGCACACGGCTAAGAGATCCAAGGGATCTATTATTCTCTCTATGGGGTGCCCCCCTCTGTATATAAAGGAGTGGAGGAGGGGGCCGGCCAAGAGGAGTAGGCGCGCTCAAGTGGGGAGTCCTACTCCCACCGGGAGTAGGACTCCTCCTTTTCCTATTTGGAGAAGGAGAGGGAAGGAAGAGGAAGGAGGGAGGAAGGAAAGGGGGGGTCGGCCCCCCTCCCAATTCGGATTGGGCTTGGGGGGGGGGGGGCGCCCCCTCCCTTGCTCCTTTCCCCTCCTTTCCACTAAAGCCCATTAAGGCCCATATACCTCCCGGGGGGGTTCCGATAACCTCCCGCAGCTCCGGTATTGTCCCAATCTCACCCAAAACCATTCTGGTGTCCAAATATAGTCGTCCAATATATCGATCTTTATGTCTCGACCATTTCGAGACTCCTCGTCATGTCCATGATCACATCCGAGCCTCGAAACTATGTTCGGTACATCAAAACACATAAACTCATAATATAACCGTCATCTAACTTTAAGCGTGCGGACCCTACGGGTTCGAGAACTATGTAGACATGACCGAGACACGTCTCCGGTCAATAACCAATAGCGGAACCTGGATGCTCATATTGGCTCCCACATATTCTGTGAAGATCTTTATCGGTCAAACCGCATAACAACATACGTTGTTCCCTTTGTCATCGGTATGTTACTTGCCCGAGATTCGATCGTCGGTATCCCAATACCTAGTTCAATCTCGTTACTGGCAAGTCTCTTTACTTGTTATGTAATGCATCATCCCGTAACTAACTCATTAGCTACATTGCTTGCAAGGCTTATAGTGATGTGCATTACCGAGAGGGCCCAGAGATACCTCTCCGATAATCGGAGTGACAAATCCTAATCTCGAAATACGTCAACTCAACAAGTACCTTCGGAGACACCTGTAGAGCACCTTTATAATCACCTAGTTATGTTGTGACGTTTGGTAGCACACAAAGTGTTCCTCCGGTAAGCGGGAGTTACATAATCTCATAGTTATAGGAACATGTATAAGTCATGAAGAAAGCAATAGCAACATACTAAACGATCAAGTGCTAAGCTAACGGAATGGGTCAAGTCAATCACATCATTCTCCTAATGATGTGATCCCGTTAATCAAATGACAACTCATGTCTATGGTTAGGAAACTTAACCATCTTTGATTTAACAAGCTAGTCAAGTAGAGGCATGCAAGTGACACTATGTTTGTCTATGTATTCACACATGTATTATGTTTCCGGTTAATACAATTCTAGCATGAATAATAAACATTTATCATGAAATAAGGAAATAAATAATAACTTTATTATTGCCTGTAGGGCATATTTCCTTCAGTAAGTAGATGATGGGTTGCTAGAGTGACAGAAGCTTAAACCCTAGTTTATGCGTTGCTCCGCAAGGGGTTGATTGGCATCCATATGTTTCATCTTAAGGTTAGGTTTACCTTAATTCTTCTTTCGTAGTTGCGGATGCTTGCGAGAGGGGTTAATCAAAGTGGGATGCTTGTCCAAGGAAGGGCAGTACCCAAGCACCGGTCCACCCAGATATCAAATTATCAAAGTAACAAACGCGAATCATATGAGCATGATGAAAACTAGCTTGACTGTAATTCCCATGTGTCCTCGGGGGCGCTTTGCTTTATATAAGAGTTTGTCCAGGATTGTCCTTTGCTACAACAAGGATTGGGCCACCTTGCTGCACCTTAGTTACTTTAGTTACTTGTTACCCGCTATGAATTACGTTATCACAAAACTATCTGTTACCAATAATTTCAGTGCTTGCAGAGAATACCTTACTGAAAACCGCTTGTCATTTCCTTCTGCTCCTCATTGGGTTCGACACTCTTACTTATCGAAAGGACTACGATAGATCCCCTATACTTGTGGGTCATCAAGACTCTTTTCTGGCGCCGTTGCCGGGGAGTGAAGCGCCTTTGGTAGGTGGAATTTGGTAAGGAAATATTTATATAATGTGCTGAAATTTACTGACACTTGTTACTACGGAAAATAATCCTTTGAGGGGCTTGTTCGGGTTATCTTCACCCCAACCAGAAGTGCAAAGAGTTTCTCCTCAACCTACCAAACCTACTGAAAATATTTACTTTGAAATTCCTTCGGGTATGATAGAAAAACTACTAGCTAATCCTTATACAGGAGATGGAAAATATGCACCTAATCTATGTGGATGAAGTTTGTGGGTTATTTAAGCTTGCAGGTATGCCTGAAGATGTTGTCAAGAAGAAGCTCTTCCCTTTATCTTTTAAGAGAAAGGTATTGACATGGTTTAGGCTATGTGATGATATTGGATCATGGAACTACAACCGATTGAAATTGGAATTTCATCAAAAGGTTTATCCTATGCATCTGGTTCATCGTGATCGTAATTATATATATAATTTTTGGCCTCGTGAAGGAGAAAGTATCGCTCAAGCTTGGGGGAGGCTTAAGTCAATGTTATATTCATGCCCCAATCATGAGCTCTCAAGAGAAATTATTATTCAAAATTTTTATGCTCGGATGATCGCTCCATGCTCAATACTTCTTGTACTGGTTCTTTTATGATGAAGACTATTGAATTCAAATGGGTTTTACCGGAAAGAACTAAACGCAACTCTGAAGATTGGGAACTCGAAGAAGGTAAGGAGTCTGGTACAACTCCTAAGTTTGATTGTGTTAAATCTTTTATGGATATTGATGCTTTTCGTGAATTTAGCACTAAATATGGACTTGACTCTGAGATAGTAGCTTCTTTCTGTGAATCATTTGCTACTCATGTTGATCTCCCTAAGGAGAAGTGGTTTAAATATCATCCTTCCATTGAAGTAAAAGTAGTAGAACCTATTAAAGTTGAAGAAAAAACTATTACTTATAATGTTGATCCTATTGTTCTTACAGCTTATATTGAGAAACCACCCTTTCCTGTTAGAATAAAGGATCATGCTAATGCTTCAACTGTGGTTCGTAAGAGTAATGCTAGAACACCTACACCCCCTGAACAAATTAAAGTTGAACCTAGTATTGCTATGGTTAAAGATCTCTTGGTCGATAATATTGATGGGCATGTTATTTATTTCTGTGATGAAGCTGCTAGAATTGCTAAACCCGATACTAAAGGTAAACATAGACTTGTTGTCGGCATGCCTGTTATCTCTGTTAAAATAGGAGATCATTGTTATCATGGCTTATGTGATATGGGTGCTAGTGTGAGTGCAATACCTTATACCTTATATAAAGAAATTATGCATGATATTGCGCCTGCTGAGATAGAAGATATTGATGTTACTATTAAGCTTGCTAATAGAGATACTATTTCAACAATTGGGATTGTTAGAGATGTTGAAGTCTTGTGTGGGAAAATTAAATACCCTACTAATTTTCTTGTTCTCGCTTCCCCACAAGATGACTTTTGTCCCATTATATTTGGTAGACCCTTCTTGAATACTGTTAACGCTAAGATAGACTGTGAAAAGGATATTGTTACTGTTGATTTAGGGGATATGTCTCATGATTTAAATTTTGCTAAATTCCATAGACAACCCCATGATAAAGAATTGCCTATTAAAGATGAAATTATTGGTCTTGCTTCTATTGTCGTGCCTCCTAAGAGCATCTCCAACAGCCGCGCAACGCGCGATGCGCTAAAAAGTAGTTTGTCGTGCGCCCATCGCCGCGCGGTGCACAGCACTGGCTCCAGCAGCCGCGCTAAAATACAGCGCGCCCACAGCTCCATTAGCGCGCTAAAATGCAATGCACGTGAGCAGCCCGCGCATGTCCATATTTGTTGCATTTTGAACACAAAATAAATTTCACATAGATAAAAAAGCGATACAAAGATATTTTACATAGTTCAAGTTCATAGCATAGATAGATAAAACCGAACTACGGTGCAACTACATAAAATTAAACTACGGTGCAACTAGAACTACTCCGTGTCCTCATCATCATCTTCATCCTTGGAGGTGTTGTCCGCCGTCTGCCATGACTGACGGCAACGGCCTTTGCCGTCAGCCAGCAGATGACAACACATCTCACTGAACAGACTACAGCAAAGGGCTCTTTGCCGTCTGCTGGCGGACGGCAAAGATGCAAAGGTCTTTGTCGTCCGCCAGCAGACGGCAAAGGGCCTGGACGGCACACGTGGCAGCTTAGGTCCGTTAAGAGGTTAACGACGTGCTTTGCCGTCTGCCCCCGAGTAGTTGACACATGGCATGCTTTGTCGTTTGCTGGCGGACGGCAAAGATGCAGAGGTCTTTATCGTCCGTCAGCAGACGGCAAAGCATGCCATATAGGCAAGCCCAGTGCACCCCATGTTGCACAGGTAGCCGACACATGGCAGATTTGCTGTCTCCTGGCTGATGGCAAATCTCTTTGCCATCTGCCAATAGATGACAAAGTGCATGTATAACCCTTGGTTTTTCTGTTTTTTCTTAAATTCAATCAATTTCACACACACACACACACACACACACACACACACACACACACATATATATATATATATATATATGACACACACACACACACACACACATATATATATATATATAATACTTTCAACAAGCATACCAACACATACATACTAAATCATATCCCCGCCATATGGATATGATCATCCAACACATATACATACCAAATCAAAAGTCCATATGCAACATATATAGCTAGCCAACATATCCAACAACAAGCATACAATGGTTTCATCCATACACATACATATATATGTTGCAAGTTTCACATTGTTCATCCTATAAAATCAAAACAAAAAGGAAGCACAAAGAGAAGAGTAGACTCCATCAACGCAAGCTTCCTCATCTAAAGCAAATCTGCAAATTGGGAAAGAAGAAAGTTAGAAGAAGAAAGTTAGAAGAAGAAGAAGAAGAAGAAGACTAGAAGAAGAAGACTAGCTAGAAGAAGAAGAAGAAGAATTTTCCTTCTCTTTCTTTTTCTCCTCTCCTCTTCTTTATCTTCTTCTAACTAAGGTAGGTAAAAATGCCATTTTTAGCTAAGCTAGGTAAAAATGCTAAGTGTAGGTCATTTTAGAGCTAAGCTAGGTAGATAGGTCATTTTGGAGCTTAGTAAGGTTATTATGTCATTTTCGAGGAAAATAAGCTAAGTCTATGTCATTTTGGAGGTAACCAAGATTATCATACCATTTTTACCTAAGTATGCTAAGTATGTCATAAATGAACTGAAGAAGCTAAGTATAGGTCATTTTTAGCTAACCTAGGTAGTTATGACATCTTTGAGCTAACTAAGCATATTTATTCATTTTGGAGGACAGAATGGTAAGTGTAGGTCATTTTAGAGCTATCCTAGACAAAAAATAAGGTAAGTATAGGTCATTTTTGTGCTAACCTAGGTGATGATGCCATTTTTGGGCCAACTTACGTAATTATACCTCATTTTTATCTAACTTAGGTAATTATGCCACTTAGGAGGAAAATAAGCTAAGTATGCATTTGTTAAGGAAAACACTAGAGAAAACTTACCCTCATCACAACAAATGCGATGAAGATCTCAACTAAGGTAACAATTGATCCAACGGTATAATGATACCAAGCCTCATTATCAATGGCATATTTTCTAATCTTCTTGATCTTCAAGCACATTGCATTCATCTTCATCTTGTGATCATCGACGACATCGGCAACATACAACTCCAATTTCATCTTCTCTTCTTCAATTCTTTTAATTTTTTTCTTTCAAATACTCATTTTATTTTTCAACTAAATTTAACTTCTCGACAAGAGGGTCGGTTGCAAATTCCGGTTCACATACCTCTAGATTAAAATATCTCTATGTCAACTTGATGGCCATAATTGTCATAAATGCGAAATGCAACAAATAGTTATAAAAGAGAATTTACCACATCTGAATCATAAAGCGGGCGAGGGCTGACGGGGGTGGATATCAAGACCATGGCACTATGTATAACAAACAATCATACAAAGTAAGAAATTATACAAGTAACTATATAAATCATACAAGTAACTATATAAATCAAGTACAACATAAAAAATTAAATACCTGATAATAATCTGGATCGTCGGGTTCAATAAATGCTCCAGGATCAATAAATACATCATCATCATCACTATCAGTAATGACATGCTCGTCATCATGTGGAAGGCCACCTTATGTAATCGGTCAATCATTGACAGGTCATGCGCAACAGTAACCTCTTCTAGTTCAGGCTCTTCTTGTTCCGACTGAGGGGTGAAGTCGGGTTCACTGTCACTGTCTACTTTAATGTTCTTGGGTGAAGTAGAGCGGTTATTGAAACATTTTTTTGAAAAGACGTGTTTCTTGGAAGAATTCTCCTTCATATGTGTCTGGGTTAATGTGAGGCTCATAATCCTCTTCATGGGGGGAGGTGGTCTAACACGTGGTGGCACTTCATAAACGACATTCCAACCATTGAGATTTGGATCACTTTCATAGGCCCATGGTAGATTGAAAACTTGGGTTGCATGTTGAGCCATAATATAGACATCGGGAACACCCAAATTGGTCCTTTATTTGATTTCCACTAGCCCTATATGTTCATGAGTCCTTCTAGTCTCCTTCGGCTAGAACCAATAACATTTGAAGACTACGAGGTTTGGTGGGTTTGCACCATATAATTGAAGTTCATAAATTGCTACAACTCTTCCATAATACTCGGTATCTCTTTCGCCGATAGCAGAGACATAATAGTTTGTAGACTTTCGGTCGGCCATAGATAGCTCTTTGCCATGGTTACGAAAGTGATACCTGTTGATGTCGTAGTTGTCAAATGAACGGACCTTAAAGTCAAAACCATTAGCGACTTGTCTCAATTCGCCGTCCATAAACTCTGAATTAGCCTACAAGTTTAATACAAAAGGGATTGTTGCATTAGCCACAAATTAGACGAAGAAATGAAATGGTCTAATGGAAATTACCGTTTGTTTGAACCAAGAGATGAAACCGGGTTAGCCGCCTCCATGCTTTACCTGAAGCTCATACTCTTCGACAGAATCCTTTTGGATCACTGCTCCATACGAGAATTTGAGGACGTATCGACTATATCAAATTTATCCGGGAATAAGAGCAGTTCAAAGGAATTAGAAGTTGCAAAACAATGTACCAAGAACTTACTCGATGTACGGCCGCACTTCTATTAGATTGTTGAAGATATACAACGAAATGGTCCGCCATTCTTCGACATCCAACATTAAGGAATTAGAAGCACCGGCTGGTGCGAGATCCCCTTTGAATAGGCTGAGGTTGGATCCACCCTTTGTAGGGTCACCAGCATTTTACCGAGGCTTCTGATTATGCAAATGATGATTTTTAGCTTCGTAGTGTGCTGTCACGAAGTTTGCCGCCTCCTCAATAATGAATGCCTCGGCCATCGATGCTTCAAGTCTACGTTTTTTTACATTTTGCTCGAAGCATCTTCTGCATTCTCTCAGTTGCCTAGCACTAACAATTTTGCAAGAGCCCCCCAATCTTGCCACGGTTGGGAGATGCAGAATCAAGTGTTGCATTGGATTAAAGAAGCCCGGCGGAAATATCTTCTCTAACTTGCATATCAACTCCGACGCCAACTCTTCCATTTCTTCTAGCAGGCCAGGCGATAGTTCTTTCGCACAAAGAACAAGGAAGAAATAGCTCAACTCTGCCAGTACTAGCCATTCATCCTCAGGGATGAAGCCACGCAACATCACCAACATTACCCGCTCAATCCATATGTGCCAATCATGACTCTTCAGACCAAATATCTTCAATTTTTCAAGACTCGCTCCCCTCTTTTTATTTGCTGCATACCCATCGGGGAACATCAACTGCATTTTCGCCCACAAGATAATTTCCCTCATAGCTGGCCTTCCAAGATTGAACCATGCCTTTGGCTTTGTCTAGTTCTGCTTTCCTTTCGGTTGTCGCATGTTTTGTAACAGTCTATGACATAGCGCCTCCTAATTGACTATAGCCTTAGGATTATCCTTTGACTTCCCATCTATGCCGAACAATGTACCAAAAAGTGCCTCGACGATATTCTTCTCAGTGTGCATCACGTTGATGTTGTGTGGGCAAAGGAGGTCCTTGAAGTAAGGCAGATCCCACAAGCATGTCTTGTGAGTCCAGGCGTGGTCTGAATTATACCCCTTGAAATACCCTGGTGATGACCCACAAGTATAGGGGATCTATCGTAGTCCTTTCGATAAGTAAGAGTGTCGAACCCAACGAGGAGCAGAAGGAAATGATAAGCAGTTTTCAGCAAGGTATTCTCTGCAAGTACTGAAATAAGTGGTAACAGATAGTTTTGTGATAAGATAAATGGTAACAAGCAACAAGTAACAAAAGTAAATAAAGTGCAGCAAGGTGGCCCAATCCTTTTTGTAGCAAAGGACAAGCCTGGACAAACTCTTATAATAGGAAAAGCGCTCCCGAGGACACATGGGAATACCGTCAAGCTAGTTTTCATCACGCTCATATGATTCGCGTTCGGTACTTTGATAATTTGATATGTGGGTGGACCGGTACTTGGGTACTACCCTTACTTGGACAAGCATCCCACTTAAGATTAACCTCTATTGCAAGCATCCGCAACTAAAACAAAAGTATTAAGGTAAACCTAACCATAGCATGAAACATACGGATCCAAATCAGCCCCTTACGAAGCAACACATAAACTAGGGTTTAAGCTTCTGTCACTCTAGCAACCCATCATCTACTTATTACTTCCCAATGCCTTCCTCTAGGCCCAAAGAATGGCGAAGTGTTATGTAGCCGACGTTCACATAACACCACTAGAGGTTAGACAACATACATCTTATCAAAATATCGAACGAATACCAAATTCACATGACTACTAATAGCAAGACTTCTCCCTTGTCCTCAGGAACAAACGTAACTACTCACAAAGCATATTCATGTTCATAATCAGAGGGGTAATATTGTGCATAAAGGATCTGAACATATGATCTTCCACCAAATAAACCAACTAGCATCAACTACAAGGAGTAATCAACACTACTAGCAACCTACTAGCACCAATCCCGGACTTGGAGACAAGAATTGGATACAAGAGATAAACTAGGGTTTGGAGATGAGATGGTGCTGGTGAAGATGTTGATGGAGATTGCCCTCTCTCGATGAGAGGAGCGTTAGTGATGACGATGGTGATGATTTCCCCCTCCCGGAGGGAAGTGTCCCCGTCAGAACAGCTCTGCCGGAGCCCTAGATTGGTTCCGCCAAGGTTCCGCCTCATGACGGCCGAGTCTCGTCCCGAAAGGTTCTCTTCTATTTTTTTCTCATCGAAAGACTTCATATGGGAGAAGATGGGCATCGGAGAGCCACTAGGGGGCCCACGAGGTAGGGGGCGCGCCCAGGGGGGCGCCCCCCACCCTCGTGAGCAGGGTGTGGGCCCCCTGGCCTTCATCTTTGGCGACGATTTTTCTTTAATTATTATAAGGTATTCCGTGGAGTTTCAAGACTTTTGGAGTTGCGTAGAATAGTCCTCCAATATTTGCTCCTTTTCCAGCCCAGGATTCCAGCTGCCGGCATTCTCCCTCTTCATGTAAACTTTGTAAAATAAGAGAGAATAGCCATAAGTATTGTGACATACCGTGAAATAACAGTCCATAATGCAATAAATATTGACATAAAAGCATGATGCAAAATGGACGTATCAACTCCCCCAAACTTAGACCTCGCTTGTCCTCAAGCGAAAAGCCGATAACAATAAATATGTCCTCATGTTTAGAGGTAGAGGCGTCGATAAAAATAAAATACGGACATGAAGGCATCATGATTACTTCATAACAGCAACATATATAAATTTTGTCATATGATTACTCATGTTCAAGTGATGACCTTCTCACAAAGCCAAAATATAAATCAGAAACTTTATTGGGCACCAACAATTATAATCTCAGTCATTGAAGCAATTGCAATTTATCATAACATTGGAAAGAGTCTATGTCAGAGCTTAAAAGCAAGTCCACATACTCAACTATCACTTATTCCTTCATAATTGCTAACACTCATGCGATACTTGTGGTTACAGAGTTTTAATCGGACACAGAGAAAGATAGGGGCTTATAGTTTTACCCCACAACTTTTTACCTCAAGGGTAATGTCAACAATAATAATTCACGCACCCCCACATCCAATTAGATATATATATCATGTTCTTTCCAACATGCTGAGCTTGCCAAAGGATAAAATGAAAAAGGAAGGGTGAAGATCACCGTGACTCTTGCATAAGGTAGAGGTTAATAATAAAAGATAGGCCCTTCGCAGAGGGAAGCAAAGGTTGTCATGCACGTTTAGGGTTGATGCACAAAATCTTAATGCAAAAGAACGTCACTTTACATTGCCCCTTGCATGTGAACCTTTATTATGCAGTCCGTCGCTTTTATTGCGTCCACAACAAGTTCGTGCAAAGTTTATTTTCTCCGCACTAATAAGTCATGCATATTTAGAGAGCAATTTTTATTGCTTGCACCGATGACAACTTACTTAAAGGATCTTACTCAATCCATAGGTAGATATGGTGGACTCTCATGGCAAAACTGGTTTAAGGGTATTTGGAAGCACAAGTAGTATTTCTACTTAGTGCTGAAGATTGGCTAGCATGAGGGGGAAAGGCAGACTCAACATGGTAGAGGAACCATGACAACATACTTTATCTCAGGTGTAGGAAAACATAACTCATTATGTTGTCTTCCTTGTCCAACCTCAACTCTTTAGCATGTCATATTTTAATGAGTGCTCCCAATCATAAAAGATGTCAATGATAATATATCTATATGTGAAACCTCTCTTTCCTTATTACTTCCTATTAATTGCAACGATGACCAAAGCTATATTTGCCAACTCCCAACAACTTTAAATCATCATACTCTTTCTATGTGAAGTCATTACCTTCAATAAGATCAATATGAACTCTTGATTCTTTCTATTCTTTTTCTTCTAATCACCCAAGATCATGGCAAAACACAAGCCCTTGACTCAACACTAATCTTTATTAAATAGCTCACGGACTCGATTACAAAGAAGGATCATAAAGCAAAACTCAAAACTAGATCATGCCATGACTTTATTCTACTAAATCAAGATACTACTAATAGGATCGAACTAAGAAAAACAGTAAAGATCGGAGTTGTGATGGTGATACGATACCAGGGCACCTCCCCCAAGCTTGGCAGTTGCCAAGGGGAGTGCCCATACCCATGATTATGCCCTTGGAGGTGATGGAGGTGGTGATGATGACGGTGGATAATCGCATATCGAGCGTAAAAGTCAACTTGCGGATAATCTTCTTGAGCCCAGCAATATGATCCCTCAACAAAATATTCCCCTGTGTAAGATACTTGTTCTGTATGCGGGCTAACTCAATCATCTTGAAGGCTTCAAGCTCTGTTGGAGTGAAAAGGTTAGGTAAAGGTTGAGGGATGTCTTCTTCTTTCACCACCGGAGCTTGGACCTCCATGGCCTTCTTGATCCCTTCATCCTTGTTGACTTCTTTTGGTTCCTCTCTTTTCAACTCTATCTTCAATAGCCAAGCATCCTTGTCTTCGTTGTTGGAGGAGGGAGGAGTCATGGTGCTCTAGACCTGTCAGAAAAACAACTCGAAACAAAAACAGGAGAGATTTGCGTGATACGAGAGTCAAAACCTTCGGGAGTATATATAATGAATTTTTACCAACCAAAATACGTATCGTGCAAGGAAACGGAGTCCGGAGGGCACACGAGGTGCTCACGAGGTAGGGGGCGCGCCCTCCACCCTCGTGGAGGCCACGTGTCCTCCCCGGACTACTACTTATTTTTCTATTTTTCTAAATATTCCAAAACTGAGAAATATTGCCTTAAAAATTGTTTTGGAGTCGGTTTACTTACCGTACCACATACCTATTCCTTTTTGGAGTCTGGAATGTTCTGGAAAGTGTTCCTTATGTATTCCTCCGGGGTTACGGTTTCAATAACATTAGTTTCAACATTTATAGGATTACCTGAGATATAGTGTTTGATTCTTTGACCGTTCACCACCTTCGGATTTGTGCCTGCGAAGTTGTTGATTTTTATGGCACCGGAACAATAGACCTCCTCGATAACGTAAGGACCTTCCCATTTTGAGAGAAATTTTCCTACAAAAAATCTTAAACGAGAGTTGTATAGCAGTACATAATCACCTACATTAAACTCACACTTTTGTATCCTTTTGTCATGCCACCTCTTAACTTTTTCTTTAAACGGCTTGGCATTTTCATAAGCTTGGGTTCTCCATTCATCAAGTGAGCTAATATCAAATAACCTCTTGTCACCGGCAAGTTTGAAATCATAGTTGAGCTCCTTAATATCCCAATATGCCTTATGTTCTAGTTCGAGAGGTAAATGACATGCTTTTCCATAAACCATTTTATACGGAGACATACCCATAGGATTTTTATATGCAGTTCTATAGGCCCATAATGCATCATCAAGTTTTTTGGACCAATTCTTTCTAGACCTATTGACAGTCTTTTGCAAAATTAATTTGAGCTCTCTATTGCTCAATTCTACCTGACCACTAGACTGCGGGTGATATGGAGATGCAATTCTATGATTAACGTCGTATTTAGCAAGCATCTTACGGAAAGCACCATGAATAAAGTGTGAACCACCATCAGTCATTAAATATCTAGGGACTCCAAACCTCGGAAAAATAACTTCCTTAAGCATTTTAATAGAAGTGTTATGATCAACACTACTAGTTGGAATAGCTTCTACCCACTTAGTAACGTAATCAACAGCAACTAGAATATGAGTGTAACCATTAGAGGCAGGAAAAGGTCCCATATAATCAAAGCCCCAAACATCAAATGGCTCAATAACAAGTGAATAATTCATAGGCATTTCTTGACGTCTACTAATATTACCAATTCTTTGACATTCATCGCAAGATAAAACAAACTTACGGGCATCCTTGAAAAGAGTAGGCCAATAACCGGATTGCAATACCTTATGTGCAGTTCTATCTCCAGCGTGATGTCCTACATAAGCCTCGGAGTGACTCTTGCGTAGGATCTGTTCCTGTTCATGCTCAGGTACACAACGTCTAATAACACCATCTACTCCTTCTTTATAAAGATGTGGGTCATCCCAAAAGTAATGTCGCAAGTCATAGAAAAACTTTTTCTTTTGCTGGTATGTGAAGCTAGGTGGTATAAATTTAGCAACAATATAATTAGCATAATCAGCATACCATGGAGTGCTACAAGAAGTATTTATGACATTTAATTGCTCATCAGGAAAGCTATCATCAATAGGTAGTGGGTCATCAAGAACATTCTCTAGCCTAGACAAGTTGTCTGCAATGGGGTTCTCAGCTCCTTTTCTATCAACAATATGTAAATCAAACTCTTGGAGCAAGAGAACCCATCTAATAAGTCTAGGTTTTGCATCTTTCTTTTCCATAAGATATTTAATAGCAGCATGATCTGTATGAATAGTTACTCTAGAATCAACAATATAGGGTCTGAATTTATCACAAGCAAATACAACCGCTAAAAGTTCCTTTTCGGTAGTAGCATAATTTCTTTGAGCATTGTCTAGAGTCTTACTAGCATAATGGTAACATTCAATTTCTTATCAACTCTTTGCCCTAGAACAACACCTACAACATAATCACTAGCATCACACATAATTTCAAAGGGTAAATTCCAATCAGGTGGTTGAACAACAGGTGCAGAGACTAATGCTTCCTTAAGTATTTCAAATGCTTCTACACAATCATCATCAAAGACAAATGGTACATCTTTTTGTAATAAATTAGTCAGAGGCCGAGAGATTTTTGAGAAGTCCTTGATGAACCTCCTATAAAATCCGGCATGACCAAGGAAACTTCTTATACCTTTGATGTCCTTGGGACATGGCATCTTTTCAATAGCATCAACCTTGGCTTTATCAACTTCAATACCTCTTTCAGAAACTTTGTGCCCCAAGACAATACCTTCATTAACCATAAATTGGCACTTTTACCAATTCAAGACAAGATTAGTTTCTTCACATCTCTGCAAAACTCGAGCAAGATTGCTCAAGCAATCATCAAAAGAGGAACCATAGACGGAAAAGTCGTCCATGAAAACCTCACAAATTTTCTTGCAAAAGTCAGAGAATATAGCCATCATGCATCTTTGAAAGGTAGCAGGTGCATTACATAAACCAAAAGGCATACGTCTATAAGCAAAAGTACCAAATGGGCATGTAAAAGTAGTCTTTGATTGGTCTTTAGCCGACACAGGTATTTGAGAAAAACCAGAAAAACCATCTAGAAAGCAATAATGTGTATGTTTGCATAATCTTTCTAGCATTTGATCAATAAAAAGTAAGGGGTAATGATCTTTCTTAGTAGCCTTATTAAATTTGTGGAAATTAATTACCATCCTATAACCTGTGGTAATTCTTTGCGGAATCAATTCATCTTTATCATTAGGGACAACAGTAATACCTCCCTTCTTAGGGACACAATGGACAGGACTTACCCACTGACTATCAGCAACGGGATAAATTATACCTGCCTCCAGAAGCTTGAGTATTTCTTTTCTTACCACTTCTTTCATTTTAGGATTCAAACGACGTTGAGGATCACGAACCGATTTGGCATCAGCTTCCAAATTTATTTTATGTTGACATAGAGTGTGCTACGTCTCGAGCTTGCGTTGGTTTTCCCCGAAGAGGAGAGGATGATGCAGCACAGTAGCATAAGTATTTACCTCAGTTTTTGAGAACCAAGGTATCAATCCAGTAGGAGGTCACGCGCAAGTCCCTCGTACCTGCACAAAACGATAGCTACTCGCAACCAACGCGATTAGGGGTTGTCAATCCCTTCACGGTCACTTACGAGAGTGAGATCTGATAGAGATAATATTTTTGGTATTTTTGGTATAAACATGCAAAGTAGAAAGTAAAGGCAAAGCAAGTAAATAAAGTGATGGAGATTAATATGATGAGAATAGACCCGGGGGCCATAGGTTTCACTAGTGGCTTCTCTCAAGAGCATAAGTATTCTACGGTGGGTGAACAAATTACTGTTGAGCAATTGACAGAATTGAGCATAGTTATGAGGTTATCTAGGTATGATCATGTATATAGGCATCACGTCCGAGACAAGTAGACCGAAACGATTCTGCATCTACTACTATTACTCCACTCATCGACCGCTATCCAACATGCATCTAGAGTATTAAGTTAAAAACAGAGTAACGCCTTAAGCAAGATGACATGATGTAGAGGAATAAATTCATGCAATATGATAAATACCCCATCTTGTTATCCTCGATGGCAACAATACAATACGTGCCTTGCAACCCTTTCTGTCACTGGGTAAGGACACCGCAAGATTGAACCCAAAGCCATGCACTTCTCCCATTGCAAGAACTACCAATCTAGTTGGCCAAACCAAACGGATAATTCGAAGAGACTTGCAAAGATAACTCAATCATACATAAAAGAATTCAGAGAAGATTCAAATATTATTCATAGATAAGCTGGATCATAAACCCACAATTTATCGGTCTCAACAAACACACCACAAAAAGAAGATTACATCGAATAGATCTCCACGAGAGAGGGGGAGAACATTGTATTGAGATCCAAAAAGAGAGAAGAAGCCATCTAGCTACTAGCTATGGACCCGAAGGTCTAAAGTAAACTAATCACACTTCATCGGAGGGGCTATGGTGTTGATGTAGAAGCCCTCCGTGGTGGATGCCCCCTCCGGCGGAGCTCCGGAACAGGCCCCAAGATGGGATCTCGTGGATACAGAAGGTTGCGGCGGTGGAATTAGGTTTTTTTGGATCCTCTGGTCTATTGGGGGTACGTAGGTATATATAGGAGGAAGGAGTACGTCGGTGGAGCTTCGAGGGGGCCACGAGGCAGGGGGTCGCGCCCAGGGGGGAGGGCGCGTCCTCCACCCTCGTGACCGCCTCGTGGCTTTCTTGATGGAGGGTCCAAGTCTCCTGGGTCTTATCTGATGAGAAAATCACGTTCTCGAAGGTTTCATTCCGTTTGGACTCCGTTTGATATTTTGTTTCTTCGAAATACTAAAAAAGGCAAAAAATAGCAATTTTGGGCTGGGCCTCTGGTTAATAGGTTAGTCCCAAAAATAATATAAAAGTGGAAAATAAAGCCCAATATAGTCCAAAACAATAGATAAAGTAGCATGGAGCAATCAAAAATTATAGATGCGTTGGAGACGTATCAGGCATCCCCAAGCTTAATTCCTGCTCGTCCTTGAGTAGGTAAATGATAAAAAGAGAATTTTTGATGCGGAGTGATACTTTGGCATAATTTCAATGTAAATATTCTTAATCATGGTATGAATATTCAGATCCGAAAGATTCAAGACAAAAGTTCATATTGACATAAGAATAATAATACTTCAAGCATACTAATCAAAGTAATCATGTCTTCTCAAAATAGCATGGCAAAAGAAAGTTCATCCCTACAAAATCATATAGTTAGGCTATGCTTCATTTTCGTCACACAAAGATGTTCCCAACTTCTATACCCCCGATGACAAGCCAAACAATTGTTTCATACTTAAATAATCTCAAACTTTTTCAACCTTCACGCAATACATGAGCGTGAGCCATGGATATAGCACTATGGGTGGAATAGAATATGATGAGGGGGATTGTGTGGAGAAGACAAAAAAGGAGAAAGTCTCACATCAACGAGGCTAATCAATGAGCTATGGAGATGCCCATCGATTGATGTTAATGCAAGGAGTAGGGATTGCCATGCAACGGATGCACTAGAGCTATGAATGCTCAACAAAAGAAAACTAGTGGGTGTGCATCCAACTTGCTTGCTGATGAAAACCTAGGGCATTTTGAGGAAGCCCATCGTAGGAATATACAAGCCAAGTTCTATAATGAAAAATTCCCACTAGTATGAACAAGACAACTTACGAGACTCACTATATGAAAAACATGGTGCTACTTTGAAGCGCAATATATGAGACTCACTACATGAAGAACAAGGTGCTACTTTGAAGCACAAGTGTGGAAAAAGAGATAGTAGCATTGCCCTTTTCTTTTCTTTTCTTTTTTTGGGCCTTTTTTTGGCCTTTCTTTTTTTTCTTTTTTTGGGCAATGCTCTAATAATTATGATCATCACACTTCTATTGATTACAACATAAGGATTACAACTCAAAGCTTAGAACAAGATATGACTCTATATGAATGCCTCCGGCGGTGTACCGGGATGGTGCAATGAATCAAGAGTGACATGTATGGAAAATAATGCATGGTGGCTTTGCCACAAATACGATGTCAACTACAAGATCATGCAATGGCAATATGACAAAAGTAATGCATGTCACGATGATGATGGTGGAAGTTGCATGGCAATATATCTTAGAATGGCTATGGAAATGCCATGATAGGTAGGTATGGTGGCTGTTTTGAGGAAGATAATAGGAGGTTTATGTGTGATAGAGCGTATCATATCACGGGGTTTGGATGCACTGGCGAAGTTTGCACCAACTCTCAAGGTGAGAAAGGGCAATGCACGGTACCGAAGAGGCTAGCAAAGGCGGAAAGGTGAGAGTGCGTATAATCCATGGACTCAACATTAGTCAAAAGAACTCATATACTTATTGCAAAAATTTAGAAGTCATCAAAAATCAAGTACTACGCGCATGCTCCTAGGGGGATAGATTGGTAGGAAAAGACCATCGCTCGTCCCCGACCGCCACTCATAAGGATGCACAAGCCAGGTACACTTCATGTTTCAAATTTGTTACACAACTTTAACCATACGTGCATGCTACGGGATTTGCTAACTTCAACACAAGTATTTCTCAAATTCATAATCACCCAACTAGCACGACTTTGATATTATCACCTCCATATCTCAAAACAATTATCAAGCATCAAACTTATCTTAGTATTCAACGCACTCAAAAGAAAGTTTCACATATCTTGAATACCAAGTATATTAACATTAAGCAAATTACCATGCTATTAACGACTCTCAAAATAATCTAAGTGAAGCATGAGAGATCAAGTTTTTTTAAAACAAATCCACCACTGTGCTAAAAAAAATCTAAGTGAAGCACTAGAGCAAAAATTATCACGCTCAAAAGATATAAGTGAAGCGCTATGAGCAAAACTATCAAGCTCAAAAGATACAAGTGAAGAACATAGAGTATCCTAACAAGTTCCAATTCATGTATGGCTCTCTCAAAAGGTGTGTACAGCAAGGATGATTGTGGTAGACTAACAGGCAAAGACACAAATAATACAAGACGCTCCAAGCAAAACACATATCATGTTGGTGAATAAAAATATAGCTCCAAGTAAATTACCGATGGAAGTGGACGAAAGAGGGGATGCCTTCCGGGGCATCCCCAAGCTTTGACTTTTTGGTGTCCTTGGATTATCTTGGGGGTGCCATGGGCATCCCCAAGCTTAGGCTCTTGCCACTCCTTGTTCCATAATCCATCAAAATATTTCACCCAAAACTTGAAAACTTCACAACACAAAACTCAACAGAAATCTCGTGAGCTCCGTTAGAGAAAGAAAACAAAAGACTACTTCAAGGTACTGTAATGAACTCATTCTTTATTTATATTGGTGTTAAACCTAATGTATTCCAACTTCTCTATGTTTTATAAACTATTTACTAGCCATAGATTCATCAAAATAAGCAAACAACACACGAAAAACAGAATCTGTCAAAAACAGAACAGTCTGTAGCAATCTGTAACTAACGCAAACTTCTGGAACTCTAAAAATTCTACCAAAATAGGAAGTCCTGGACAATTTTTTTATTTATCAGCATCAAAAAGAATCAATGCAAAAGCATGTTTTTCCTGTGATTTATCATAACTAAATTCATGCGCGCAAAGTTTCTGTTTTTCAGCAGAATCAAATCAACTATCATCGTAGGCTATCCTATAGGTCCTACTTGGCACAAACACTAATTAAAACATAAAACCACATCCAAACAGAATGTAGATGGATTATTTATTCCTAAATAGAAGCAAAAACAAAAAACACAAAATAAAATTGGGATGCCTCCCAACAAGCGCTATTGTTTAACGCCCCAAGCTAGGCATAAAAGCAAGGATAGATTTAGGTATTGCCATCTTTGGTAGGCAATACATAAGTGGCTCCCATAATAGATTCATATGGTAATTTTATTTTCTTTCTAGGGAAGTGTTCCATACCCTTCTTTAAGGGAAATTGGAATCTAATATTCCCTTCCTTCATATCAATAATTGCACCAATCGTTCTAAGGAAAGGTCTACCAAGAATAATAGGACATGAGGGATTGCAATCTATATCAAGAACAATAAAATCTACGGGCACATAATTCCTATTTGCAACAATGAGCACATCATTAATTCTTCCTATAGGTTTTTTAATAGTGGAATCCGCAAGATGGAAGTTTAGAGAGCAATCATCAAAATCATGGAAATCTAGCAAATCACATAAAGTTTTGGGAATAGTAGAGACACTAGCACCCAAATCACATAAAGCATGAAACTCAAAGTCTTTAATTTTAATTTTAATAGTAGGTTCCCACTCATCATAGAGTTTTCTAGGGATAGAAACTTTCATCTCAAGTTTTTCTTCATAAGATTACATCAAGGCATCAACAATATGTTCGGTAAAGGCCTTATTCTGACTATAAGCATGAGGAGATTCTAGCACGGACTGCAACAAGGAAATACAACCAATCAAAGAGCAATTTTCATAATTAAATTCCTTGAGATCCAAAATAGTGGGTTTAGCAACATCACGATTTCTATTTATTTCAATCCCACTTTCATCAATTTCATCATCAAGATCTAGAAACTCCGAATTCTTAGAACGCCTCCTAGGTAAAGGAAGATAATCTTCAGATTCATCAAGATTCATATTGCAAAACAAAGATTTAATGGGGAACACATCAATAATTTTTAGATCTTCATCTTGATTTTCATAGGAGTTCGGTTTAGCGGCCATCTTATTGACTAAGGTAGCTTGCATATCCGAAGTTTCAGCGGTCATCTTTTCAAGACGCGCAATTTGGGCCCTTATACCATCAAATTCTTTAGACATATCATCGAGTTCTTTATTCATAAAGCTCATAAAACCTTTTTGTTCCTTAAGTTCATTTCTAAAGAAATTATTGTGCTCAAATTGCAAAACCATAAACTTTCTAACATTGCTTTCGATCTCCTCTAGCCTTTTAAGGTGAAGGTCACCAAATCTAGGTAGAGCCATTGCAACAAATAGGCAAACTAACACACGAGCAAACAAAAGGACGAGGAAAAGGCAACGGAAAGAGAGGAGGAGATTGGGAAAGAGAGGGCGAATAAAACGGCAAGGGTGAAGTGGGGGAGAGGAAAACGAGAGGCAAACGGAAAATAATGTAATGCGAGAGATAGGGATTGTGATGGGTACTTGGTATGTTGACTTTTGCATAAGCCTCCCCGGCAACGGCGCCAGAAATCCTTCTTGCTACATCTCGAGCTTGCGTTGGTTTTCCCCGAAGAGGAGAGGATGATGCAGCACAGTAGCGTAAGTATTTCCCTCAGTTTTTGAGAACCAAGGTATCAATCCAGTAGGAGGTCACGCGCAAGTCCCTCGTACCTGCACAAAACGATAGCTACTCGCAACCAAGGGTTGTCAATCCCTTCACGATCACTTACAAGAGTGAGATCTGATAGAGATAATATTTTGGTATTTTTGGTATAAAGATGCAAAATAGAAAGTAAAGGCAAAGCAAGTAAATAAAGTGATGGAGATTAATATGATGAGAATAGACCCGGGGGCCATAGGTTTCACTAGTGGCTTCTCTCAAGAGCATAAGTATTCTACGGTGGGTGAACAAATTACTGTTGAGCAATTGACAGAATTGAGCATAGTTATGAGGTTATCTAGGTATGATCATGTATATAGGCATCACGTCCAAGACAAGTAGACCGAAACGATTCTGCATCTACTACTATTACTCCACTCATCGACCGCTATCCAACATGCATCTAGAGTATTAAGTTAAAAACAGAGTAACACCTTAAGCAAGATGACATGATGTAGAGGAATAAATTCATGCAATATGATAAATACCCCATCTTGTTATCCTCAATGGCAACAATACAATACGTGCCTTGCAACCCTTTCTGTCACCGGGTAAGGACACCGCAAGATTGAACCGAAAGTCATGCACTTCTCCCATTGCAAGAACTACCAATCTAGTTGGCCAAACCAAACAGATAATTCGAAGAGACTTGCAAAGATAACTCAATCATACATAAAAGAATTCAGAGAAGATTCAAATATTATTCATAGATAAGCTGGACCATAAACCCACAATTCATCAGTCTCAACAAACACAGCGCAAAAAGAAGATTACATCGAATAGATCTCAACGAGAGAGGGGGAGAACATTGTATTGAGATCCAAAAAGAGAGAAGAAGCCATCTAGCTACTAGCTATGGACCCGAAGGTCTGAAGTAAACTACTCACACTTCATCGGAGGGGCTATGGTGTTGATGTAGAAGCCCTCCATGGTGGATGCCCCCTCCGGCGGAGCTCCGGAACAGGCCCCAAGATGGGATCTCGTGGATACAGAAAGTTGCAGCGATGGAATTAGGTTTTTTTGGCTCCTCTGGTCTATTGGGGGTACGTAGGTATATATAGGAGGAAGGAGTACGTCGGTGGAGCTTCGAAGGGCCCACGAGGCAGGGGGCGCGCCCAGGCGGGAGGGCGCGCCCTCCACCCTCGTGACTGTCTTGTGGCTTTCTTGATGGAGGGTCCAAGTCTCATGGGTCTTATCTGATGAGAAAATCACGTTCCCGAAGGTTTCATTCCGTTTGGACTCCGTTTGATATTCCGTTTCTTCGAAATACTAAAAAAGGCAAAAACAACAATTCTGGGCTGGGCCTTCGGTTAATAGGTTAGTCCCAAAAATAATATAAAAGTGGAAAATAAAGCCCAATATAGTCCAAAACAATAGATAAAGTAGCATGGAGCAATCAAAAATTATAGATACGTTGGAGATGTATCAGAGTGGGACTGATGCCCTTAAGATCATCCATAGTATATCCAATAGCGGCACGATGCTTCTTCAGAGTTTTCAATAATCTTTCTTCTTCATGCTCTGAAAGGTTAGCGCTAATAATAACAGGATATATTTTCTTTGCATCAAGATAAGCATATTTAAGATTATCAGGCAACGGTTTAAGTTCAAACACGGGATCACCCTTGGGTGGAGGAGGATCACCTAGGATTTCAACAGGCAAATTGTGTTGCAGAATAGGTTCCTGTTTAAACTACTTTGAAGGAAATATGCCCTAGAGGCAATAATAAAGTTATTATTTATTTCCTTATTTTATGATAAATGTTTATTATTCATGCTAGAATTGTATTAGCCGGAAACATAATACATGTGTGAATACATAGACAAACATAATGTCACTAGTATGCCTCTACTTGACTAGCTCGTTTATCAAAGATGGTTATGTTTCCTAGCCATGGACAAAAGAGTTGTCATTTGATTAATGGGATCACATCATTAGGATAATGATGTGATTGACATGACCCATTCCGTTAGCCTAGCACTTGATCGTTTAGTATGTTGCTATTGCTTTCTTCATGACTTATACATGTTCCTGTAACTATGAGATTATGCAACTCCCGTTTACTGGAGGAACACTTTGGGTGCTACCAAATGTCACAACGTAACTGGGTGATTATAAAGGAGTACTACAGGTGTCTCCAAAGGTACACGTTGGGTTGGTGTATTTTGATATTAGGTTTTGTCACTCCGATTGTCGGAGAGGTATCTCTGGGCCCTCTCGGTAATGCACATCACTATAAGCCTTGCAAGCAATGTGACTAATGAGTTAGTTGCGGGATGATGCATTACGTAACGAGTAAAGAGACTTGCCGGTAACGAGATTGAACTAGGTATTGGATACCGACGATCGAATCTCGGGCAAGTAACATACTGATGACAAAGGGAACAACGTATGTTGTTATGCGGTTTGACCGATAAAGATCTTCGTAGAATATGTAGGAGCCAATATGAGCATCCAGGTTCCGCTATTGGTTATTGACCAAGAATAGTTCTAGGTCATGTCTACATAGTTCTCGAACCCGTAGGGTCCGCACGCTTAAGGTTTCGATGACAGTTTTATTATGAGCTTATGAGTTTTGATGTTCCGAAGGAGTTCAGAGTCCCGGATGAGATTGGGGACATGACGAGGAGTCTCAAAATGGTCGAGACGTAAATATCGATATATTGGACGACTATATTCAGAGTTCGGAAAGGTTCCGAGTGATTCGGGTATTTTTCGGAGTACCGGAGAGTTACGGGAATTCGCCGGGGAGTATATGGGCCTTATTGGGCCATACGGGAATAGAGGAGAGATGCCAAAAGGAAGGAGGCCTGCGCCCCCCCTCTGGTCCGAATTGGACAAGGGGCGCAGCCCCCCTTTCCTTCTTCCTCTCCCCCTCTTTCCCCTTCTCCTACTCCAACAAGGGAGGTGGAATCCTACTAGGACTAGGGAGTCCTAGTAGGACTCCACACTTGGCGCGCCCCCTCCTAGGGCCGGCCTCCTCCCCCCTTGCTCCTTTATATAAGGGGGCAGGGGGGCACCCCATGACACACAAGTTGATCTTCAAGATCGTTCCTTAGCCGTGTGCGGTGCCCCCCTCCACAATATTCCACC
Organism: Triticum aestivum; assembly: GCF_018294505.1. Lineage (NCBI taxonomy): Eukaryota > Viridiplantae > Streptophyta > Magnoliopsida > Poales > Poaceae > Triticum > Triticum aestivum. The sequence goes on from NC_057801.1 coordinate 177,969,709, forward strand.
TCGGTCATATCATTGCGGTGTTTAGGCGAAGCCCTGCACCGGTAGAACATCATCATCATCACCACACCGTCGTGCTGACGGAACTCATCCCCGACACTTTGCTGGATCGGAGTCCGGGGATCGTCATCGAGCTGAACGTGTGTTGAAATCGGAGGTTCCGTACGATCGGTACTTGGATCGGTCGGATCGTGAAGACGTACGACTACATCAACCGCGTTGTCATAACGCTTCCTCTTATGGTCTACGAGGGTACATGGACAATACTCTCCCCTCTCGTTGCTATGCCATCACCATGATCTTGCGTGTGCGTAGGAAATTTTTTGAAATTACTACGTTCCCCAACATATTTCATCTATTTCCCTTCTTTCATTCATGACCATATCATTTTCATGGTCTAGCAAATAGTGTTCTAAAGGATCACTAGGAGGTACATCAATAGAAGCAAGACCAATAATTTCATCCTTACTAGGCAATTCTTCCTCACGATGTTGTTTACTAAATTTAGAGAAATTAAACTCATGAACCATATCATCCAGGCCAACAGTAACAACATTCTTTTTGCAATCTATCTTAGCATTAACGATACGCAAGAAGGGTACCAAATATAATGGGACAAAAGCTATCTTGTGGAGAACCAAGAACAAGAAAATCAGCGGGATATTTGGTTTTCCCACAGAAGACTTCAACATCTCTAACAATTCCCATTGGAGATATAGTATCTCTATTGGCAAGTTTAATTGTAACATCAATATCTTCTAACTCAGCAGGTGCAATCTCATGCATAATTTCTTTGTATAAGTCAATGGGTATAACACTAGCACTAACACACATATCACACAAGCCATGATAACAATGATCTCCTATTTTAACAGAAATAACAGGCACGCCTACCACAGGTCTATGTTTATCTCTATCACAGGGTTTAGCAATTCTAGCAGTTTCACCAGTGAATTGAATAACACGCCCATCAATATTATCAGACAAGAGATCTTTAACAATAGCAATATTGGGTTCTACTTTGACTTGCTCAGGAGGTGTATAAGTCCTAGTATTGCTTTTGCGAACAACAGTTGAAGCTTTAGCATGATCCTTCATTCTAACAGGGAAAGGAGGTTTCTCAACATAAGAAGTAGGAACAATAGGATCATTATAAGTGACAATCTTTTCTTCAACTTTAATAGGTGAGGCTACTTTTACTTCTATGGGAGGATGATATTTAGACCACTTCTCCTTGGGGAGATCAACATAAGTAGCAAAAGATTCACAGAAAGAAGCTACTATCTCAGAGTCAAGTCCATATTTAGTGCTAAACTTACGGAAAATATCGGTATCCATAAAAGATTTAACACAATCAAACTTAGGTGTCATACCTGACTCTTTACCTTCGTCGAGGTCCCAATCTTCAGAGCTGCGTTTAATTCTATCCAATAAATTCCATCCAAATTTAATAGACTTCATCATAAAAGAGCCAGCACAAGAAGTATCGAGCATGTTGTGATTATTTTCAGAAAGCCGAGCATAAAAATTCTGGAGAATTGTCAATCTTGAGAGCTCATGATTGGGGCATGAATATAACATTGATTTAAGCCTCCCCCAAGCTTGAGTGATGCTTTCTCCTTTGCAAGGACAAAAATTATATATATAATTGCGATCACGATGAACAAGATGCATAGGGTAATACTTTTGATGAAATTCCAATTTCAATCTTTTATAGTTCCACGATCTCGTATCATCACATAGCCTATACCATGTCAATGCGTCTCCCTCCAAAGATAAAGGGCAAGCCTTCCTCTTAACGGGGCATCATCGAGTACACCTGCAAGCTTAAATAATCCACAAATATCATCCACAAAGCGTAGATGTTCGTCATGATGCTTTGTTCCATCTCCTGCGAAAGTGTTAGCTAGCAATTTTTCCATCATACCCGAAGGAATTTGAAAAGCAGTTTCATTTTCAATAGGTTCAGTAGGTTCAGTAGGTTGAGTAGGTTGAGGAGCAACTCTTGGCTCAACTGGACGGGGTGAAGATACCCCAAACAAGCCCCTCAAGCAATTACTTTCCATGGTAACAAGTGACACAAAATTTCAGCACACTAAAGAAATTTTTCCTTACCAAATTCCACCTACCAAAGGCGCTTCACTCCCCGGCAACGGCGCCAGAAAAGAGTGTTGATGACCCACAAGTATAGGGGATCTATCATAGTCCTTTCGATAAGTAAGAGTGTCGAACCCAACGAGGAGCAGAAGGAAATGATAAGCAGTTTTCAGCAAGGTATTCTCTACAAGTACTGAAATAAGTGGTAACAGATAGTTTTGTGATAAGATAAATAGTAACGAGCAACAAGTAACAAAAGTAAATAAAATGCATCAAGGTGGCCCAATCCTTTTTGTAGCAAAGGACAAGCCTGGACAGACTATTATAATAGGAAAAGCGCTCCCGAGGACACATGGGAATATCGTTAAGCTAGTTTTCATCACGCTCATATGATTCGCGTTCGGTACTTTGATAATTTGATATGTGGGTGGACCGGTACTTGGGTACTGCCCTTACTTGGAAAAGCATCCCACTTATGATTAACCTCTATTGCAAGCATCCGCAACTACAACAAAAGTATTAAGGTAAACCTAACCATAGCATGAAACATATGGATCCAAATCAGCCCCTTACGAAGCAACACATAAACTAGGGTTTAAGCTTCTGTCACTCTAGCAACCCATCATCTACTTACTACTTCCCAATGCCTTCGTCTAGGCCCAAAGATAGGTGAAGTGTTATGTAGTCGACATTCACATAACACCACTAGAGGTTAGACAACATACATCTTATCAAAATATCGAACGAATACCAAATTCACATGACTACTAATAGCAAGACTTCTCCCTTGTCCTTAGGAACAAACATAACTACTCACAAAGCATATTCATGTTCATAATCAGAGGGGTAATATTGTGCATAAAGGATCTGAACATATGATCTTCCACCAAATAAACCAACTAGCATCAACTACAAGGAGTAATCAACACTACTAGCAACCTACTAGCACCAATCCCGGACTTGGAGACAAGAATTGGATACAAGAGATGAACTAGGGTTTGGAGATGAGATGGTGCTGGTGAACATGTTGATGGAGATTGCCCTCTCCCGATGAGAGGAGCATTGGTAATGACGATGGTGATGATTTCCCCCTCCCGGAGGGAAGTGTCCCCGTCAGAACAGCTCTGCCGGAGCCCTAGATTGGTTCCACCAAGGTTCCGCCTCGTGGCGGCGGAGTCTCGTCCCGAAAGGTTCTCTTCTATTTTTTTTCTCATCGAAAGACTTCATATGGGAGAAGATGGGCGTCGGAGAGCCACTAGGGGGCCCACGAGGTAGGGGGGCGCCCCCCACCCTCGTGAGCAGGGTGTGGGCCCCCTGGCCTTCATCTTTGGCGACGATTTTTCTTTAATTATTATAAGGTATTCCGTGGAGTTTCAGGACTTTTGGAGTTGCGCAGAATAGTCCTCCAATATTTGCTCCTTTTCCAGCCCAGAATTCCAGCTGCCGGTGTTCTCCCTCTTCATGTAAACCTTGTAAAATAAGATAGAATAGCCATAAGTATTGTGACATAACGTGAAATAACAGTCCATAATGCAATAAATATTGACATAAAAGCATGATGCAAAATGGACGTATCACCTGGACGCTCTGGATCTGGCTCGAGAGGGTTTAACTGATCCAGGATCTCTTGGCCTGTCAACGGAGGTGGTGCAGAGTTTTTGACAACTCTACCTTTGTTGAAGTTTTGCTTATCTTTCCTGAACTTATGGCGAGGATCCAGGAATTGTCTATGCAAGTCAAAGCAAGAAAACTTGCGACTGGCCTAAAGCCAACAAAACTGAAGAGCTCCCTTGCATGTGGGGCACGGGAACCTTCCATGCACACACCAGCCAACGAATAGCGCATACGCTGGCAAGTCATGCATCGAGTACATGTACCAGACACGCATTATGAAGTTCTATTTGCTAAAGGCATCGTATGTCTTGAACCCATTATCCCAGGCTTCTTGCAATTCGTCCTTCAGCGGCTGCATGTACACACTCATATTGTTTCCGGGATAGTTGAGCCCTGGAATTACCAACGTTAGGAAAATGTTCTTTCTTTGCATAATCTGTCCGGGGGGAGATTGAGTGGAAAGAAAAAAACAGGCAAACAACTGTTTTGGGATGCCATCAGACCAAACACACTGAACCCATCCATGCTGATGGTGACTCAAGGATGCCTCGGATATGCCGCTTTGTTGTCATGTAATGCATCGAAGCGCTTCCATGCTTCACCGTCAGATGTGTGCACCATCATCAGCTTCCCATCTGCATCTAGTTAGGTTCTTTTGCCTGTTTTGTGCCATGTCATATGTCTGTCCGTCTCTTCGACCATGAAAAGATGTTGAAGTCTTGGTACGATTGGTATATACCAAAGAACATTAACAGAGATTTTGGTCTGCGTCTTCTCACCCATACCGTTGTCTACCACAACATACTTGGATGACTTGCAAATGGGATAATAGTTCAAGTCTAGATACTGAAGCCTAAATAAGGCACATCCTTTCTCACAGGCATGTATCTTCTAATAGGGCATCTTAGGAGCACAGAGGATTTTTTCTGACTGGTACAGGTTTGCAGGTAGTACATGGCCTTTGGGTAGGAAACGTCTAAATACTGCCATCATCGCGTCGTAGCATTCTCTACTCAAGTTGAATTGAGCCTTTAGAGCCATTATTTGTGAGATGGCATTCAGCTGACAAAGCTCAGTGTGCTTGTGGAGAGGACGTTTTGAAGACTCCAACATTTCATTGAAGGCCTTTGCAGATTCCTCCATCTCATCGCCCGAGTCCCGAGCATCATCAAAGTCTTGCACCATGTCTTCCATCCCGGTACCATGCCCGTCGGTGCGACGAAGAAGCACCTCAGCTCTGGCACGTTGGGCAGACTCGCCATGAAATGTCCACACCATATAATCTGGCGTAAAACCCCTCTTCTGCAGGTGTTTGCCCATTTCATCATTTGTCCTCTTGTGCCAATTGTTGCACCCGACACAGGGGCACCAGGTTGTCCTCTGGCCATTTGCAAATGCGGCTCTCAAAAACCCCTTGTTTTTTCTTAACCATTCAATGGTCATGTCTTTCTGACTAGTGTGACCGGTGTACATCCACACACGATCACTCATTTTGCCTAGCTAATGGACACATAAGAAATATATATATATATATATATATATATATATATATATATATATTAGCATGTATATATTCATCAGTTAATGGAGTTTGTCACTTTTATTACGTCCATGCAACCTAGACACTAATAGGTAAAGATAGGTCCTAATCCCACCCAAGTATGTGTAGATTAGGTTCGTTTCCCCATGCTCTGCTCTGGATCCGACGCAAAATTTCGGCAGCACCTCCCCCCTGTTCTCCTGATACACGTCTCGGCAATAAGCAGAGAGGATGTGTACCCGGAGAACAACAGGGAGGCACTGACAAAATTCTGCATCGGATCCGGAGCAGAGCATATGGGAAAACGAACCCAATCTACACATAGTCGGGCTGTCCATGTGTAACGTTGGAAAATTCAAAAGAATCATGGTTATAAATATGCAAATGCATGCATATTTATAGATGTAACCCTTTCGAATGGGAGACGCATAGTGGTCACCCATACTAATGATTGAAGACACCTATAGCTAGCAAGTTTCATCGGCACGAAGTCCGGAACAAAGCAAATGAAGGGGGAAGGAGGAGATGCCATTTGTGCTCACCCACGAATGCAGGGGCGGAGCTCGTCGAACACTAGACCCTCGCAGCGACGAAAAAATGCACATTTAAATCGAAAGATGAGTAACATAGCAATATTGTATTTTCCGTCAACCTAACTATATATTTACAACAGTACGAGCGGGTTAGGGGGTTCCTTGGCGTCGATGGAACCCTAAATAGCAAGTATCATTAGTGCGAGATACATGTGGCGGTCGGCGTTGAACACTAGATCCATGTCCCACAAGTGACGCCGGCGCCCAGCCTCCCGCAACAATAGTTCTGGGGGCCGATGACGGTCGAACACCTTGGTGAATTTGTCTGGCAGCCTCTGCGATGAGGATTAAAACCAAGTTTTGAAACTTCAAACAACCAAACCGACTTGAGTTAGTTTGGGTGTTTCAAGTTTCAACACTTGGCTTTCAATCGTCACCGCAGAGGCTACAAGACAAATTCACATAGGTGTTCGACCGCCATCGACCCCAAGAACTGTTGTTGCGGGACGCTGGACGCCGGCGTCACTTGTGGGACGTGGATGTAGTGTTCGACACCGATGGCCACATGTATCTCGCACCGATGATACTTGGTATTTAGGGTTCCATCAACGTCGAGGAACCCCCTAACCCGCTCATCCCTGGGCGCCCTCTGGTATGGCGACGCACGGTCGACAGGTCACCACTTGGACCGAGAGATTCTCGGCATGGGTGACTGCGTCGGGACCAGCAGGACCCACTGACTCCACCATCTATCCCCTCGATGACCGGCGATCCACGACCCTCTTCCTTATTTTTCCTTTTTTCCTCTTCTTCTACTTATTCTTCTTTTTTTCAACTTTCTTCTTCTTCTAATTATCTAAACCTAAACCTAGCACTAACCTAAACTTATTAATAACAACTAAACCTAAACAACAAAGATCTATAGAAAAAAAGCTCACCTTGGCTCCGACGATGGTGGAGGAGGCGGCGAGCGGCCTGAGCGGCAGGGCGCCTTGGGTGTCAGGGCCGGCGGGGGTCGGGGGCGGGGGTGGCTCGTGCATGGGGGCGGTTGAGGGAGTCCTGGACTAGGGAGTGTCCGGACAGCCGGACTATCATCGTCCGCCGGACTCCAAGACTACGAAGATGCAAGATTGAAGACTCCGTCCCATATCCGGATGGGACTTTCCTTGGCGTGGAAGGCAAGCTTGGCGATACGGATATGTAGATCTCCTACCATTGTAACTGACTCTGTGTAACCCTAGCCTCCTCCGGTGTCTATATAAACCGGAGGGCTTTAGTCCGTAGGACACAACATACATTACAACAATCATACCATAGGCTAGCTTTAGGGTTTAGCCTCCTTGATCTCGTGGTAGATCCACTCTTGTACTACCCATATCATCAATATTAATCAAGCAGGACGTAGGGTTTTACCTCCATCGAGAGGGCCCGAACCTGGGTAAAACATCGTGTCCCTCATCTCCTGTTACCATCCGCCTAGACGCACAGTTCGGGACCCCCTACCCGAGATCCGCCGGTTTTGACACCGACATTGGTGCTTTCATTGAGAGTTCCTCTGTGTCGTCACCGATAGGCCCGATGGCATCTTCAACCAACGACGCTGTCCAGGGTGAGACTTTTCTTCCCGGACAGATCTTCGTATTCGGCGGCTTCGCACTGCGGGCTAATTCGCTTGGCCATTTGGAGCAGATCGAAAGCTACGCCCCTGGCCGTCAGGTCAGATTCAGAAGCCTAAACTTCACGGCCGATGTCCACGGAGACTTGATCTTCGACGGACCCGAGCCACAGCCAAGCGCGCCGCACTGTTGCGATGGGCATGATCTAGCTCTGCCGCCGAACAGTGCCTTGGTGGCCGCACACGAATCCGCTCCGGCCATTAGTCCGGAGCCGATTGCCCGGATAGAGAATCGGTGGATAGACACCGCCTCGGGGGCTTCAACTTCCACGGTGATGGAGCCGAACACTGATCTTGTCCCTCGCAAAACTTGTGATTCCGAGGTGCCGGACTCCTTGCCGAACTCCGAACCTCCCACACCCCTACCAACTAAATCGGATTGGGCACCGGTTATGGAATTCACCGCCACGGGCATCTTCCAATACTCACCTTTTGGCGACATCCTGAATTCACTAAAGCATCTCTCGTTATCAGGAGAGCCCTGGCCGGACTATGGCCAGGATGGTTGGGATACGGATGACGAAGAAATTCAGAGCCCACCCACCACCCACTTTGTAGCCACTGTCGACGATCTAACCGACATTCTAGACTACGACTCCGAAGACATCGACGCTATGGACGACGATGCCGGAGACGAACAGGAACCAACGCCTACAGGGCACTGGAAGACCACCTCGTCATATGACATATACATGGTGGATACCCCAAAAGACGGGGACGACGAAGAAACAGCGGAGGCAGATTCTTTAAAGAAACAGCCCAAGCGCCAGCGTCAGCGGCGCCACTCTAAATCCCGCCATAGCGAGAATGGAGACTCCGGCACAGGAGACAATAATACCCCAGAAAGTGCCGAAGACAACCCCCTCCAGCAAAACTCATCGCAGGAGGACGCAGAAGCAAGCCCTCGTGAGAGGGCGGCAGACGAAGAGGTTGAGGATTACAATTATATGCCTCCCTCCGAAGACGAGGCAAGCCTCAACGATGACGAATTCGTCGTGCTCGAGGATCCCGTCGAACAAGAGCGTTTTAAACGCAGGCTTATCGCCACGGCAAACAGCCTAAAGAAAAAGCAGCAACAGCTTCAAGCTGATCAGGACCTGCTGGCCGATCGATGGACCGAGGTCCTCGCGGCCGAAGAGTATAAACTCGAACGCCCCTCCAAAAGCTATCCAAGATGCAAGCTGCTCCCCCGATAGAGGCGAAAGCATACATACCTCCATCACCAGCGCATGATACGGCTGACCGACCACCCCGCGGTCGTGACAGAGAGGCATCCAGGCCCCCAGCCAAGACCGTACCCCGGCATCGCTCCAAAAGTACAAAGCCAAGAGGAAACGCGCCGGACTTGTGAGATATATTGGAGGACAAAGCAAGGCAATCCAGATCCATCTACGGATCACGTGGGCGCCCCACAACCCATGACGAATACCGTCACACCGGATATAATAACCCCGGCCGGGCCGAATACGGCAGACAACACTCTCTCGAGCTGCGTTGTGATATTGCTCAATACAGAGGCGCCGCACACCCACTATGCTTCACTGACGAAGTAATGGATCATCAAATCCCTGAAGGGTTTAAACCCGTAAACATTGAATCCTATGATGGCACAACAGACCCCGCGGTTTGGATAGAAGATTATCTTCTCCACATCCATATGGCCCGCGGCGACGATCTCCACGCCATCAAGTATCTCCCACTCAAGCTTAAAGGACCAGCTCGGCATTGGCTTAACAGCTTGCCCGCAGAGTCGATTGGGTGTTGGGAAGACCTGGAGGCCGCATTCCTTGATAACTTCCAAGGCACGTATGTGCGACCACCAGACGCCGATGACCTAAGCCACATCATTCAGCAGCCAGACGAATCGGCCAGACAATTCTGGACACGGTTCTTGACGAAGAAAAATCAAATCATCGACTGTCCGGATGCAGAGGCCCTTGCAGCCTTCAAGCATAACATCCGCGATGAATGGCTAGCCCGACACCTAGGACAGGAAAAGCCGAAATCTATGGCAGCCCTCACATCATTAATGACCCGCTTCTACGCGGGAGAGGATAGCTGGCTAGCTCGCAGCAACAATCTCCGTAAAAATTCTGGCAGTCCGGATACTAAGGACAATAACGGCAGGTCACGTCGAAACAAAAACAAACGCCGCATTAACGGCGACGACAAGGAGGATACGGCAGTCAACGCCGGATTCCGAGGCTCTAAACCCGGTCAATGGAAGAAGCCATTCAAAAGAACCACTCCGGGTCCGTCCAATTTGGACGGAATACTCGACCGCTTATGCCAGATACATGGCACCCCTGAAAAACCAGCCAATCACACTAATAGAGATTGCTGGATGTTCAAACAGGCAGGCAAGTTAATCGCCGAAAACAATGACAAGGGGCTAAACAGCGATGACGAGGAGGAGACCCGACCGCCGAACAGTAGAGGACAGAAGGGTTTTCCCCCACAAGTGCGGACGGTGAACATGATTTACGCAACCCATATACCCAAGAGGGAGAGGAAGCGCGCACTAAGGAACGTATATGCGATGGAGCCAGTCGCCCCGAAGTTCAATCCATGGTCCTCTTGTCCGATCACTTTCGATCGAAGAGACCATCCGACCAGCATACGCCATGGAGGATTTGCCGCATTGGTTTTAGACCCAATCGTCGATGGATTTCACCTCACGAGAGTCCTTATGGACGGCGGTAGCAGCCTGAACCTGCTTTATCAGGATACAGTGCGCAAAATGGGCATAGACCCCTCAAGGATTAAACCTACAAAGACAACCTTTAAAGGTGTCATACCAGGTGTGGAAGCCAACTGTACAGGCTCAGTAACACTAGAAGTAGTCTTCGGATCCCCGGACAATTTCCGGAGCGAGGAGTTAATCTTCGACATAGTCCCGTTTCGCAGCGGCTATCACGCTCTGCTCGGACGAACCACGTTTGCCAAATTCAACGCGGTGCCGCATTATGCATACCTCAAGCTCAAGATGCCAGGCCCTCGCGGAGTCATCACAGTCAACGGGAATACGGAACGCTCCCTCCGAACGGAGGAACATACAGCGGCTCTCGCGGCAGAAGTACAGAGCAGCCTCTTAAGGCAATTCTCGAGTCCGGCCATTAAACGGCCGGATACAGCAAAACGCGCCCGAAGCAATACCAACCAAGGCCACCTGGTGCAATCAGAGCACGCGTAGCAACACGGCCCCAACCCCCGCCCGCGCATGATCGCAAGAATAACACTCCGCGTACATCATTACGCTTTGGAGATACCATGGGCGCAGGGGAAGGGGCACGATCGCAATGGACCCAGAGTGCGGTTCGACCACACCAGGGGCTCGCACGTGTGCCCCCTTTTTATTTATTATTTTCCTTCTTTGTGTACACAGGACTCCGGTAACCAGAGGCCCTGTCCGGCGGCGAACCTGCCGAACTCATGATGCAACAGTCAGGGACGAAAGAAGGCTGCGACGAACACTCAGGTGGTCTCAATTTCGAGCATTAAATTCGATTATATACACCAAATCCGCGGCTCACCCCTGGAGGGGGACATGTTTACTTAGTCCAAATCCCTTGCTTACCGCACTATTTGTATCAGTCCGCACTTATAGCAGACTTCCTTTAATAAATAATGCAGCACTTTTCGACTGCAATTACATTACCTTATATATATATGTTCATTACACGACATCTTGCACCCGTACATTTTGGTACGGCCGAATACACCAGGGGCTTGTGTTCCCCGCATTATGGTGTGATAAGTCCGAACACTTTCACAAGTGCGGCACCCCGAACTTATAGCATTATATGAATCGGCTCCGAATCATGTCTTGGGTCAATAGTTGGGTTTGCCCGGCTCCCACGTTTTGGTGCCTTACGTTCCGTTCTGTCGGCTAAGGTGGCACTGGGAGAACCACTGCGATTGCGCCCCGGTTGAGCCGGGCGAGCGCCTCAGTGGAGAAAGCTAAAACTGACTGGCATGATAAGGCGAGAGACTGGTCGCTGTTCGAGAGGTTTTTTCGGGTCCTTAAAGACTCACGCCGCTTCGAGCGAAGTTCCGGACAATGTCCGACGAAGGCGTGGATAGCGCCCCGGGTTCGGCCTTCCGAATACCAGGGGCTTCGCCGAAATTTAAAATTATAGAATTCTATGGCTAAGTGAGAGTGTTCAAGCATTATAAGTCCGGTTGCCTTGTTCGCTGTGTTGAGCGCCTCCCTAGATGGACCCAAAAATGGGAACAAGAGCGCTCAAGGTTATCCCGAACACCCCAGCACTCGTGACTTGGGGGCTGAAGCCAACGACTTGCCATCTCTCAGATTTTTACACGACCGCGCAGAAGGTAATATTTTAAATTAAACAAGCGTTGCTTAATGCGCACATGAATAAAGTTTCAGCGCAAAGGATAATACATAACGCGTCTACTCAAAGATTACATTTCGGGGGCACTCATCCGCAATATCGCGGGCTCCCTTCAGGACAGTTTTATAATACATTTCAGGCGTGCGATACTCCTTGCCCGGTGGCGGTGGGTCCGTGAGAAGCTTCTCTGCATCCAACTTGCCCCAATGCACCTTTGTGCGGGCAAGGGCCCGACGAGCACCTTCAATACAGGCGGAGCGCTTTATGACCTCCAACCAGGGGCATGCATCCACCAGCCGCCGCACGAGGCCAAAGTAGCTCCCAGGCATGGCCTGTCCAGGCCACAGCCGGACTATAAGGCCCTTCATGGCCTCCTCAGCTACCTTGTGGAGTTCGACCAGCTGCTTTAGCTGGTCGCTTGGGGGCACCGGGTGTCCGGCCTCAGCGTACTGGGACCAGAAGACTTTTTCCGTCGAGCTCCCCTCCTCGCCATGATAGAATGCAGCGGCATCGGACGCACTACGCGGTAGATCTGCAAACGCCCCTGGAGAGCTCTGAATGCGGGTAAGTGTCAGGTATTTTACATTAACATGCTTGCTTTGCATGAAAAAAGCCATACCCGCCGCTATCTTCTTTACATCTTCAACCTCCTGAAGGGTCTTATCGGCCTCGGCCTTGGCGGACTTGGCACTTTCGAGAGCCGAGGCAAGCTCGGACTCTCGAGTCTTGGAGTCACGCTCCAAACTCTCATGCTTCTTCATGAGAGCCTGGAGCTCTTGCCGTACTTCCGCCACCCGTGCCTCCTGCTTCTCTCGCTCTTCCCGCTCCGCGGCCGCACTGCGTTCAGCCGCGGACACAGCCTCCTTCAGGACTGCCACCTCGTTCGTGGCACCTGCAATACCCATATTATCCTTGTTAATTTTATTGCAACCTAAATCCTTTTCTGTAAGGTAACTATTCAAAGTGGTGTGACTCACCTTCTTTGTCCTCGAGCTGCTTCTTGGCATGGCCGAGCTCTTGCTCGGACCGCTCGAGATCCTTATTCAACACATCGACCTCCGCCGATAGTGCGGCAGAGGTCAGCAGCGCAGCCTGCAAACCCATATTGACATATTTTAAGAAACCCTGTGTATATCTTGTTAGATCCTCAGTCCGGCTTTTCTTTCCGAACACCGAACTGAGCATCAGGGGCTACTGTCCATGCGGTATTACATTACATAATTTTAACTTCTTACCTCAAAGCCTTTTAGAAGGCTGCTGCAGGCTTCGGTCAGCCCGCTTTTGGCGAGCTAAACCTTTTGAATCACCGCACTCATGATAGTGCGGTGTTCTTCCTCGATGGAAGCGCCTTTAAGCGCTTCCAGCAAGTTATCCGGTGCCTCCGGTTGGACGGAGGTCGCCGGTGTCACGGTCTTGCCCTTCTTTCGAAGGGTCCGCTTGCCGGACTCTGGAACCACTGCAGGTTCCGATGTAGAGTCCGGCGCAAAGTCCGGGAGGCTGCCTGACGGCGCCTCCGGAGCCTCCTCCTGATGGGTCCCTCTCTGGGATCCTACCTCGGCGTCCTCGTCGGCGCGTGGGGTAGAGGCAGTCGGAAGTGAATCCACATCCGACGGGGTCAACAACCCGCTCGATGAGTCGGGGAGATCGTCATCGGCCGGACTACAGACAGAATGCGGCATTAAGGACACTACACGACACGAAAGAAATTGCACATCAAGGATCCGGATACTTACGATCTTGCCGAACGCCTGGCCCTTGGAGGCCACTCATCCTCGCCAACGCTGGTGTTGGTGAAACTGTCCGGGGGGATAGTCCTCCCCCTCTTGGACCCTTCGGCCTCCCGTATTGGGGAAGCCTTCCTCTTCTTCTCTCCCTCCTTCGGGAGAGAGTACTCCTCCTCCTCCTCGTCTTCGGGGGAGGAGTACGCCTCATCGTCAGACGCCTGATTGCGGGAAGTCTTTCGAGTCCCCGCGGCCACCTTCTTGGCCTTCTTCTCCGGCACCACGTGTGGTGCTGGAACCAGCAGCCCTGCTAAACGGGCGTTCTCTGGGTCCTCTGGCATGGGAGCCGGGCTGATGACCTGCTTGGCCTTCTCCATCCATTCCTGTCAAAGGAAAATAGAGATTGAAACCCTCTTAGAATCAATTTGATTACCACAAGTGTCCCATAAAGGGGTTGAATCACTTACCTCGTCAGCCGGATGCTGCGAGCAAAATCCGCGATCTTCTGTCGCGCATGCGGGGGCTTCGACGCCCTTAAACAGCACCCTCCAGGCGCCTTCGTATGTCGTATCGAAGAGCCCGCTTAGCGCCTGGTGCTGTTCCAGATTGAACTCCCACAGATTGAATGCCCATTCTTGGCATGGGAGAATCCGGCGGATGAGCATGACTTGGACCACGTCGACGAGCCTGAGCTTACCGCTCACCAGCTTCTGGATGCAGGCTCGGAGTCCCGTCAGCTCCTTCGGATTGCCCCACGACAAGCCCTTCTCTTTCCAGGAGGTGAGCTGCGTGGGGACGCCAGATCTAAACTCGGAGGCCGGCGCCCATGTGGGCTTGCGCGGCTCGCTGATGTAGAACCACCCCGATTGCCACCCCTTGACGGAGTCCACGAAGGCCCCTTCGAGCCAAAGAATGTTGGGCAACTTACCCAACATGGCGCCTCCGCATTCCGCTTGCGTGCCCTTCACAACCTTCGGCTTGACATTGAAGGTCTTGAGCCACAGGCCGAAGTGGGGCTGGATGCAGAGGAAGGCCTCGCACACGACGATAAACGCCGAGATGTTGAGGATGAAGTTCGGCGCCAGATCGTGGAAATCCAGGCCGTAGTAAAACATGATCCCCCGGACAAATGGGTGCAGTGGAAAGCCCAGTCCACGGAGGAAGTGGGGGAGGAAGACAACCCTCTCATGGGGCCCAGGGGTAGGGATGAGCTGCCCCTTGTCGGGCAGCCGATGCGCGATATCGCCGGAAAGATATCCGGCGCTGCGCAGTTTGGTGATATGCTCCTCCTTAACGGTGGAGGCCAACCATTTGCCTCCCGCTCCGGACATATTCGGAGAAGGTTGGGGCGAGATGCGCGAGCTTGGGCGTTGGACCTTGAGTACGCGGAGATGGATAAGCAAAGGAGGAAGAAGGCGTAGGTGAGAAGGTAAATCCTTATCCCTTATATATAGGTGGACAAAAACTATGCGTCCCCACTGGCCTGATAAAACTCGCTTATCTCCCAAGCGCCACCATCAATGGCGCGGTTGGGTTACCCACGTCCGTATTGATGGGAATCCCGGATATTTTATTCTCTCTTTGGTGGAATGTGGAATTTATTTTGCAGAGCCGGACACTATCCTGGTGTTCATGATCTTCTCTGGATTATTCAAGGAAGGAACCCGCCTTGCAATGCCGAACATTATGCGCGCCGGACTTATCGTCATTGAAGCCTGGTTCAGGGGCTACTGAGGGAGTCCTGGACTAGGGGGTGTCCGGACAGCCGGACTATCATCGTCCGCCGGACTCCAAGACTACGAAGATGCAAGATTGAAGACTCCGTCCCGTGTCCGGATGGGACTTTCCTTGGCGTGGAAGGCAAGCTTGGCGATACGGATATGTAGATCTCCTACCATTGTAACCGACTCTGTGTAACCCTAGCCTCCTCCGGTGTCTATATAAACCGGAGGGCTTTAGTCCGTAGGACACAACATACATTACAACAATCATACCATAGGCTAGCTTTAGGGTTTAGCATCCTTGATCTCGTGGGAGATCCACTCTTGTACTACCCATATCATCAATATTAATCAAGCAGGACGTAGGGTTTTACCTCCATCGAGAGGGCCCGAACCTGGGTAAAACATCGTGTCCCTCGTCTCCTATTACCATCCGCCTAGACGCACAGTTCGGGACCCCCTACCCGAGATCCGCCGGTTTTGACACCGACAGCGGTGGTGCGGGTTAGGTGAGGGGAGAGAGAGGGAGAGAGAGAGAGGGGTGGGGCGCGGGCGCTGGCCAGTTTTTAGTTAGGTCACAACTCTTTGCCGCCTACTAGCAGACAACAAAGAGCCTAGCTAGTGGGGTGGGGCCGGGGGAAACGACCATTAGGTTGGCCACTTTCTTTGCCATCTGCTAGCGGATGGCAAAGAAGCTTTGCCATCTGCTAGCTGACGGCAAAGAAAGTGGCATTTAGGTTGTTCTCGTTAGTAGGCCACCCACCCTCTTTGCCGTCTGCTAGTGGACGACAAAGCTTCTATGCCGTCAGCTAGCTGATGGCAAAGAGTGGGCTGATGGAAAACATGATCTTCGTCGTCAGCTCATTCTTTGCCGTCAGTTTTATGTAAGCTGATGGCAAAGACGTTCTTTGCCGTCAGCTAGCGACCGGCAAAGAGCTGACTGATGGCAAAGATCCTGATTCCAGTAGTGGTGTGGCAAAAGGAATAGAAGTGTGATGTACAGGTTCGCCAACCGGCTTCATTGTCTACTTGGTGGTCGGCACGCCTTGCTAGAGGCCGCTACTAGCCGAGCAGGCCAGAGATGATCTGACATGCGACCAAGCCGACTTGAACCTAAGGGGTTGCGTGCTTAAGGGAAGGAACCTGTGAGGCCTGATCCGACTCCACGAGTTAGATGTGATCCTACTCGAACTCGGATCCCGGCCAAACAGATTTTGGGCTTTTGGGTTCGTGCGAGGCACAAGTGTTGAGCCTGGGACGGGCGCCTATATAAAGTGGAGGTGCAGCACACTCATTCAATTGATCGCTTCGGCGATGTCACTAGGGTTTGCATGTGTTGCGAATGGCCACCTCCACTCGTCGCCGACTGTGTAATCAGACCTAGCTGTCCGCTGCACAGTGTTCCTCCTGCACGCGCGGATACCATTAGAGGCGGTGCACTTGTGCCGCTCTGGCGAACCTGTACGTGGGAACCGACTACAGGTTGTTCGAGGAAGATCGGACGAGGAGGACACGATCCACGTGGACGCGCTACCCCAACTCTTCTTCTGCTGCACCGCACTATGCGTCTAGTGGTAACGATCTATGGTCCATATCTCGTAGCATGATCTTGGTTGCTCTACACATAGGAAATTTTTAAATTTGCAGTCGACGCACCCTACCGTAGATCCCAACAGATTCGAAGGTTCTATCTGTAGCGCCTTGTATTTCGTACACGATCACTCAAACCGGTAGAATGCGATTCTATGCGTAACTTTGTTTTGCAGGTTTGATGTGAATAGTATGGCTCATGTGTATGTGATGCATGTGTGTAATTTATACATGGCGCGGCGTCATGTTTGTCAGTCGGCAGGAGCCAAAGTGCTGTCATTTAATGTATAACGACCTGCGTGTCGACTTGTGACTCTATGTAAAATTCATTACTAGTTTTAGTAGTTGGATTATAGAGATCAGGTTGGTAGCTTGGCGTCCCGGTGTGACAAACAAGATGGAGTTCCTTGATGGTCATCGGAGTCGGAGCCGACCTGGAAGAACATCCATGAAGGAGCCATACTATTTCACAATATGTGTTTATTTGTGATTATTATGCTTCTTGTTTTCTATGCATGTTAGAATGATAGAAAGATCCCTTGTTAATATCAAGTGATTTTCCATTCCCGATGTTGCACCTTCGCATGTCAAGTATGTCTAGTAGTGGGCTCATAAAATTGGGGTGCTACTAGGTGTCCTTGAACTGAAGGGTTCGTGTCGGACACAGACATGCACTGCATCAGGTTAACTTGACAAGGCTATCAAAACGGTTTTGGGCCTTGTGGCAAAGAAGGTTGGGGGCCGGGGTATGAGATACCTTCCCTACTGATAGGAGTCATATAGAGATATGATTATCAAGGGGTTGCTTACCGGATAGACATGTTGTCTAGCAGTGCTGCTAAAGCTCACTAGTCGCATGTGCTAGTTGGATCCTGAATCACTGATAATTTGTGGAGGGATGCCGACTTTAGTGGGAGTATTTCTGTTTAGGCTTGAATTACTCTACATAAACACATTGCTTAGTGATTGCATATATTTCTGTTGTAGATCAATGGCACCACCTTCTCAACCCAACTTTGCATTGAAATCAATTCTGGAAAAGGATAAACTAAATGGAACAGACTTTACCACCTGGTATAGAAATTTGAGAATTCTTCTCAAGCATGATAAAAAGGAACATGTTCTAGAGGATCCACTTCCAGAGGAACCTGCCGATAATGCTAATGCCACAACCAGGAATGCCTACCAGAAACTCGTTGATGAATCAAACAAGATCAGCTGCCTCATGCTGGCTTGTATGGAGCACGATTTGCAATAGCATTTCAAAGATGTTGGGGCTTTCAATATGATCGAGAGTCTCAAGAGCATGTTTCAGGTGCAGGCTAGGACCGAGAGGTTCAATGTTTGGCGATCGTTGATGGATTATATTGCAAGCCGAAGGAAGCAGGTGATCCACTGAGCGCGCATGTGATCAAGATGATCGGATATGTGCAAGCTTTGGGTCGGTTGGTCTTCCCGCTCTTGGATGAGCTGGCTACTGATGCATTTCTGGGTTCTCTTCCGCCTAGCTATGGGATGTTCATCTCGAACTATCATATGCATGGCATGGATAAGAAGCTCACTGAATTGCATGGGATGTGCAAGGTGGCAGAGCAAGATATTAAGAAAGGCACGCATCAAGTGTTGATGGTGCACAACTCGGCTAAGTTCAAGAAGAGTTGGTCCAAGGAAAAGGCTAAGGCCAAGGGCACGGAGATGGTAACCTCTGCCGCTGTGCCAAAGTCCGGACCGGACTCAAAGACCGTTTGCTATCACTGCAAGGAAATTGGTCACCGAAAGAGGAACTATGGCAAGTGGCTTGTAGAGCATGGCAAGAAGATCGGGAATGCTGCTTTAGACAATGCTACACTTGTTGCATATGTTATAGACATTTACCTTGCTGACATACCTAGTAGCACTTGGGTATTTGATACCGGATCGGTTGTTCACATTTGCAACTCGGTGCAGGGGTTAGCAAGAACTAGGCGTGTAGCACAAGGGGAGATTGACATCAGGGTCGGCAACAAAACAAGAGTGGCTGTGTTGGAGGTCGGCACGATGCAGCTCCAGCTTCCTTCTGGATTTATTTTGGAATTGAATAATTGTTATTACATTCCTGCACATAGTCGGAACATTATTTCTACCTCATGCTTGATGAGCCAGGGTTATGAATTCAATTTAAAGGACAACGATTGTTCGTTTTATTTCAATGGTATGTTCCACGGCTATGCACCCATTGTTGATGGGCTATTTGTATTAAATCTGGAACAGGAACCGGTCTATAACGTGAATGTCAAGAGGCACAAGCCTAATGAGAGAAATCCGACATACTTCTGGCATTACCGGGTTGGACACATTAGTCTAAAACGCATGAAGAAGCTCCATGATGATGGGCTCCTAACTTCGTCCAATTTCGGGTCATTCGAGAGATGCAAATCATGTTTGCTTGGCAAGATGACTAAGTCTCCTTTTGCAAAGAGTTGCGAGAGGGCGTCCGAGATGTTGGAGCTTGTACACAGTGATGTGTATGGTCCAATGAGCACAACTATCAGAGGTGGCTATCAGTACTTGGTGACTTTTACCGACGACTTGAGTAGACATGGATATGTATATTTGATGAGGCACATGTCGGAAACTTTTGAAAAGTCCAAAGAGTTTCAGAACAAGGTTGAGAATTAGCTCGGCAAGACTATAAAGCTTCTACAATATGATCATGGAGGTGAGTACATGAGCCAGGAGTTTGATGATCATCTAAAAAGCCGACGTATAGTACCTCAGCTCACACCTCCGGGTACACTACAGAGAAATGTCATGTCGGAATGGAGGAATAGGACCTTGTTGGACATGGTCCGGTCTATGATGAGCAAATCGGATTTACCCTTGTCATTCTGGGGATACACTCTAGAAACTGCAGCTTTCACACTTAACAGGGTACCATCAAAATCCATAGACAAGATACCACATGAGATGTGGACTGGGAAGAGTCCCAGATTGTCTTTTCTAAAGATTTGGGGTTGTGAAGCATTTGTCAAGCGACTTATGTCAGACAAGCTTACACCAAGTCGAATAAATGCATATTCATGGGATATTCGAGGGAAACCTTGGGATATAGCTTCTACAACTGGGAAGAGAACAAAGTGTTTGTTGCTCGGAACGGGGTTTTCCTTGAAAAAGAGTTTCTCAGTCGGGAGGCCAGTGGGAGGATGGTCCGACTCGAAGAAATTCCAGGACCACTCGGGGACGGCTCGGATGGTGATGATATCATATCGGAGTCAGTCAGGCAACCCGTAGTGGAAGCGGCACCGGAACCACGGATGTCGGAAAGATTGCGCAGAGTGCGTGATGTATTGTTGTAGAAAGCGACGAGCCGGCCACACATGCGGAAGCGATGGTGAGCCTAGATTCTGAGGCATGGCTAGAGGCCATGAGATCCATGTTAAAGCCCATGGATGAGAATCAAGCCTGGGACTTGGTTGATCCGCCGCCTGGCATAGCGGCCATTGGTTGCAAATGGGTCTTCAAGAAGAAAACCGATGTGGATGGAAATGTTTGGATCCACAAAGCTCGGCTTGTCGCTAAGGGTTATGGACAAGTTCAAGGAATTGACTACGACGAGACTTACTCACCAGTAGCAATGCTAAAGTCGATGAGGATTGTACTAGCTATAGCTGTATATTTCGATTACGAGATATGCCAGATGGATGTCAAGATGGCTTTCCTTCACAGAAGTTTAACCGCGGACGTGTATATGATACAAACCGAGGGTTTTGTCGACCCGACTAGCGCTAGTAAGGTATGCAAGCTCAAGAGATCCATTTATCGGTTGAGGCAAGCATCTCGGAGCTAGAATATTCGTTTTGATGAGGTCGTCGCTGGTCTCGGTTTCATGAAAAGTGAAGAGGACGCTTGTTTATACAAGAAGTTAAGTGGGAGCTCAATAGTATTTTTTATCTTGTATGTGGATGACATATTGTTGATCAGAAACGATGTTTTGATGCTGAACTCGGTCAAGGAGTTATTTTTTTTCGAGGGTACGCCAATGGCGTACCATAGCTTTATAGAAGATAGAAAGAGTATTTACGAGAAGTGTCACTCCAATTGCGTACAATTGGGTGAGACACAAAACCCCAACTCCTACACCTACAAAAAACACGCTAGGCTACTCTCTCACAAAACGTTGTAGACCTCCAACTCCGCCAACCGCTTGCCTCCATTCCACCAGTTCCACGAGGATCATTGTGGCCACCTCCCTTGGCCTCCTTTGCTGCTCCGTCCTGTTATACACCCTCGCATGTCTTTGCTTCCAAAGGGCCCAAATTGTCGCAATGAATAAAGTGTCGAAGCCTCTCTTCTCTGTTCTATGGTATGTCTCCCTCTCTTTGAGCCACCATTGCAACGTTGTGTCATTCGATGCTGGGTCAATTCCATCTAAGTGGATAGTCTCCCAAATGGTACACCATACCTCCCTCGCGTATGTGCAGCGGGACAGAATGTGTTCGGCATCATCTTGGTCTTGCAAGCACGTGTAGCAAGGGGAGGGTTTGTCTTGCAGACCATGTCATGCGCGTCTGTCCGATGTCCAGATCCTATATTGCATTGCCAGCCATGCATATATCTTGCACTTTAGTGGTGCCCAACTCTTCCAAATGCAATTCGCCATCGGTGTCCTCGGCAAGGTAGAGCAAAGGCTTTTGTATACCGAGCGGGCAGAGTATTGACCTGATGCCGAGCAAGTCTAGCTGAATTTGTCCGGCTCCTGTGTGTTCCTCCACACCGCGCCAATGGCTTGGCATAAGTGCATGCACTGCAGCTGTGCCGTGAATGATACATCCGGCTGACAGTCTGCTTCCCATCTGTTATCCTGTAGCGCTTGCTGCACTGTGTGTGTATTGACGGTTCTCTTTTGCACCATGGCCAGAATCAGCAGCGCGATATCCGCGACAGCTAGCCTGCCGATCCACCGATCTCGCCAGAATAAGCTGCAGTCTCCCTTGCCCACCTCTATCCGTACGAGCCTGTCGAACACCGCTCGAGCTTCTTTGTCTTCGACCATTGGTAGACCTTGCCATGGCCTGTTTGGGTGAGTCCTCTGAAGCCACTCCCACCTGACCCTTAATGCCATTGCTTGTAGCTTCATGTTTTTAATTCCCAGCCCACCGTAGCATTTGGGTCTACAGATGGTATCCCACGCGACAAGGCACTGTCCTCCGTTCACCTTCTTTTTGCCAGCCAAGAAAAAAGATCTCATCCACTTAGTTATCTCCTCAAACACCCAAGCCGGGGCGTCCATGACCATGAGGTGATGCAACGGCCTTGCTGAAATCACCGATTGTACAAGAATGAGTCGACCAGGGCGCTGTATCATTCCTCTCTGCCAAGCGGGGACATAGTGTCGCACCTGGTCCAGCATGGGTTGCCAATCAACCCTTGTGAGGCTCTTGATGGCTAGCTGGAGTCCGAGGTATTTGCAAGGAAATTCCGTCAGCTCGCATTGCAGTAAGTTTGCCACCCTTTGCTTATCCTCCAGGTCTCCTCTGATCACTACCGCCGATGATTTCTGGTAGTTTACATGCAGTCCAGAGGCCTCCCCAAAGTAGCAAGCGCCACTCTGACAAAGTCAAGATCTTGGGCCGTAGGTTTGATGAACAGAGTGACGTCATCTGCATAGATCGAGATCCTTTGTACTGATGCAACTCCTGGTACGAGGCTTAGCACTCTCTGTTCTAGGGCCTCTTGCACCATTTTCGTGAGCACATCCATTGCCAAAATGAATAGCATAGGGGAGATGGAGTCTCCTTGGCGCAGCCCACAGGCATGACCAAAGCTCTTGCCTGGCACCCCATTTACTATCACCTTTGTGCTTGCAGTTTGTAGCAAAGTTGCCACCCAAGATCTCCATTTCGGACCAAAACCCTTGGCAGTCAACACCTCGAAGAGAAACGGCCAGGACAGCGAGTCGAAAGCACGTGATATGTCAAGCTTGAGAAACACTCCTGGGGTCTTCCGTGCATGGATCTTGCGGGCAACTTGTCTGACTAGCAGGAAGTTGTCGTGTAGGTGTCGCCCCTTGACAAACGTGGGTTGGTTTACTTCCACTATCTCCGGTAGCTGTTTCTGTAAACGGTTTGCAAGCACCTTGGCAAAGAGTTTTGGTATACTATGGATTAGGCTAATGGGCCAGAAGTCTCCAATCTCTTCCGCCTCCGGCTTCTTGGGGATGAGGATAATGTGTGCCTTGTTTAACTTTGCCATGCCCCGTCCATCCCCTACGTAGAATTTCATCATTGCCGCCATAACATCCCCCTTGATGGTCGTCCAAGCCCTCTGGTAGAATGCGGCAACAAAGCCGTCGGGGCCCGGCGCCCGGTCCGGTGGCAATTCCTTGATCACTCCCCATAACTCCTCTTCGGTAATCATCTCCTCTACCGTGGTCAAGTTGTGCTGCCGAACTCCCAGGAACTGAAGGTCGAGGGAGTGTTCTCTCATACGATCCCGTCCAATCAGATTCTCATATGCTTGATAGAATGCCTCCTCCTTGAGTTTCTGATCCGTGATGATCTCCCCATCACGTCTAATATGTGGGATGAAGTTTTTTGTTCTCCGTCCGTTCACCACTGCTTGAAAGAGCTTTGTGTTGGCATCCCCTTCCTTTAACCA